>NW_022104341.1:56605907-56613000 GCF_000313985.2 Echinops telfairi
GCCCTGTGGCCCGGGGCTCCAGGCCACGCGTGTGCATACTCTAGTCCCCCCAATTCCTGGCACACCCATAGACACTGCATAGACACAGCCATAGGCGCAGCTGCTCTCCTGAAGCACACAGCAAGAGCAAACAGAGAGAAGCGTGTCCCGGGAGCCATTGCTGCAGCAGTTTGTCCCTGAGAAGCCGGCCTCCTGGACAAGGTCCCCTCGACTCCATTGGGCAGCCTGCTGCCGTGAAGACCCCAAGGGAAGGCCCAGCCCACTGAGTCCAGAAGAGCAGGCTGTGAGGACCTGCTGGCCAGTTCGATGCCAGGTCTCCCCAAGTAACCTCACCAGCAAAAAATGGAAACAGAGGCCCCAAGGGCAGAGGCCGGCCAAAGCCAAATGGCTGGCTGGCAGCAGGGCTGGGACCACGGGGAACTCAACTTCCAGACTGCCCTTGCCAGGCCCAAAGCCAGTCTTCACTCGGCCAGGGGGCCACACTTGCAGCAGGTGCCCTGGGAGCTCTGCGGTTAAGCACTCGGCTGGTCTGCCCCCATGGAGGTGAGGGCCCAAGAAACCCCACGGGGCCATCTACCTGGCCGTGGAGCAGGCTGAGTGGGTTTCCGCGGAGCTTCCAGACTAAGACAGACCAGGAAGAAAGGCCTGGAGATCGTTCAGGGACAACTCCATGGATGGCGGTGGTGCAGGACCTGGGGGGGCCGCACTTCCTCCCCTCGTGCACCTGGTGGCCGTGAGCCGGAGGCCACGTGCTCAGAGGGGAGGTCCAGACTCAGCGAGCTGCTGCACGGGGTCTTCTAAGCTGTCACCATTCTGTGAAGCCGCTGGTGCGGACCATTAAACATCAACGGAGTGCTTAACCACTGAGCCACCAGGGCTGAGCTACAAAAAACAGCAAGTTGTCATTCGACTCCTGGTGTCGCCTATAGGAACAGTCCCTTCCTCTTCTGGCCTTAGTTTCCCCAACTATGCATCGAGATGCTCTGCCTGCCCCGTCTTAGGGTTGGAGTGGTGGGGGGCGGGAGGTGGCCGGTCTTCAGTAGGAGTGGAGGACTGGCATTAGTGAGCTCAGTGGGTCCTAAGGAAGAGCCTGGCACCCTCAGGGGCTCAGCTCCAGTCTCAAACATGGCGCCAACCTCATACCTGCTGGGAACCACACCCTTAGGGGTCATGCCTTCGGTTTCCCATCCATCCATCCATCCACCCACCCACCCATCCATCCACCCACCCACCCATCCATCCATCCATCCACCCATCCATCCATCCATCCATCCATCCATCCATCCATCCATCCATCCCCCCTTTCCTCCATTCCTCCTTCCATCCATCTGCCAAATATTTACTGAAGGCCTATTGGATACTGGGAACTTTTCTAGATACTATAGATACAACCATGAATAAAATAGACTGTCCTTACCTTACGGTACATTTTACATACATTTTAGTGGGATGGGTAGAAGGAAGAAGAGGCATAAGGAACATATATTATATAATATAATGCTAGGCAATGATAAGTGTTATGAAGAAAAAGAAAACAAAGTGCAGGTGCCAAGATTGGCAGGGGGAATTGTTTCAGATAACACTTCTAGGCCAATTTGCTTGCTAAGTGTAGCAAGCAAATATAATTGTATGTGATTCTCACAATCACTCTCTGAAGTGGGAACTGACACCCCAAAGAAAAGAGAATGAAAGGTGAGAAATTAACTTATTATCCAAAAGCCAGACTCAAACTCAAATCCACCCAAATTCAAGTTTTTCACACTCTCCAATCCCAGGATATCTGGCTTAGAACTAGGCTAGCTAGGTCCTGAGTTATTGCTGTGATTTTTGCTCCCATACAAACATAAAATGCTTTACTGTTGATTGAGGAGCCCTGGTGGCACAGCGGTTAAGCACTGGTCTGCTAACTGGAAGCTCAGCAGTTGGAGCCCACCAGGGCTTCACGAGGTTTACAGAAAGATGACAGTTTTGGAAGCCATAGGTGACACTTCCATTCTGCCCCAGAAGGTCTCCGTGAGTCAGAATTGACTCTACGTCAACAGGTTTACTTATTTATTACAGCCTGTGCCGAGCTTTGAAAATAAGGTCCTGTAGCTGAGATATATATATATCTATATTCCCCCAAAAATAAGGTCCTATATCTGATATATATATGTGTATATATATATATATGTATGTGTGTATGTATATATATATATTCCCCCCCAAAACCATTTATTGGGAGCTAATACAGGTATCATATCATTCTACAGTTCAATCACATGAAGCACTACTACTGTACAATTGCTACCACAATCAGTTTCAAAACATTCTCTTCCTTCTTGCGCTCCTTGGTGCCCACTCCCCTCTATACCTCCTTACCCCACGGCACCCCCAGAAGCCCTTATTCTATGTGCTGTCTCCATAGGTCATCAATCCTGGGTTTCATATACGAAAAGAAGAAATATATATGACAAAAATTCAAGCGGGCTACTCCCAATGACAAAATGCATCTGAGGTCGACCTCGATATGAAAAAGAAAACGGAAACACAGAGAATATGTCGAGAACCAGATCAGGCCCAGCGTGAACTGGGTGATTGTCCACAGTGTGAAGTAGTTTTCCATGCAACAGCTCATCCATGTTTTGTTTCATCCCATTTGTTGCAACCCCACAATGTAACAGCCCAGTTCCTTCCTGAGTTGCTGGCTTCTCTTCCCCCTTCTTTCTTACCCTCTGAGACCTTTGTCCTTGATGACCCCGAGCAGGTTAATGTGTGCCTCCCTCCTGAGTTCGGTCCTCTTCTCGTGCTGTCTTTGGATTGGCTGAGAACGGAGCCACGCGGGTGAGTTCATTTCCACACCTGAAGAGTGACCGAGGGCCATCGTTTCAGGCCTCCACAAGTCTTTTCTTCCCAATACATTTATTTTTTATGATTTTTATTTTTGCTTCATGTTTTTCTCCCCCTCTATCCAGGACATTCTAATGTGATGCCTTTAAAAATCACTGGAAGTGGTAGCCAGGTACCATCTAATTCTTCTGGTCTCAGGATCATGGGGGCTGAAGTTTGTGTGGTCCATTAGTCCATTGGACTAATTGCTTCAACGGACCATGATTTGTTTATCATTGAACTTTCCTTCCGATAGGGAGAGAACGGGAGAAGGACAGACGCACCTGAAATGAAACAGCAGAATGTTGACCAATTCTTTTGGGTGCAGTGACTCAGCGTCTTCCTTCCAGCCTCTTCCTACATCATTCAACATTATACCCATACATCGTTAACTCCAGGCATGCAGTTTGAGAAATACCGGTATTTCTTCCCCCTTAGGTTTTTTTTTAATTTTAGGTTTTTGCACGTTTCATTTTAATACTTTAAGTTGTGTTTGAGCTGCCCTTTGAAATGTTCTGTTCAGCTCTTTTACGTCATCATTCTCCATCTGCATTAGCTACTTTATGTTCAAATCATGTTCCAGAGTCTCTGCAGACGACATCCATTCTTGTCTCTTCTTTCGCTCCTGTCTTTTCAAGGACTTTTTTGCTTTCTTCATGTACACTATCCTTGATGTCATCCAACAACTTGGCTGATCCTCAATCATTAATGGTTAATGTATCGTATCCATTCTTGAGGTATCCTCTACATTCAGATGGGATATATTCATGGGCAGACTTTGGCTCTGGTGGATTTATTTTCATTTTCTTCAACTTCAACTTGAACTCGCATATGAGCGATTGATGGGCGATCCTGCAGTCAGCCCCTGGCCTTGTTCTGACGATGACATTGATGACACTGGGCTTCTTCATCATCTCTCCCCACAGATGTAGCAGATCTGTTGCCTGTGCATTCTGTCTGGCACGGGCCATTTGTATAGTCACCATTTTCGTTGTTGACAAAAACAAGTATTTGCTATGAATACGTCGTTAGTCTTGCAAGATTCTATTATGTAACCTCAGTATCGTTTCTATCACTAAGGCTGAAATTTCCATCAACTGCTCTTTTTTCTTTGTTTCCAACTTTCTGATGCCAGCCAACCACCTGTGATTATCAGTGCATCTTTATTGTTTAGACTGCAGAGATTGGTTTTAAAATCTAAAATTGCTTTATCTTCAGCCTAAGTTCTTGGCATATACATTTGAATAACAGGTGAATTAACTGCCCTTTCTTGTAAATGCATGGATATTAACCTAGGACTGACAGTGTTCATTGAACGTCAAGATTGATTTTCAAAGGTTCCTTATGACAGTAAAAATGACACTGCTGCTCTTCAAGTTGTCTTTCTGCTATAGAAGATTATATGACTGGCTGATTAAAAATAGCCAGCATCAGTCAACTCAGCTTACTAATGCCTAGCATATCATATCTTTATGCATTCCTCTTCGTTTCTGATGACATCCAATTTTTTTAGTTGCATAGGAAATTTTGTTCACACCGTGTTTCAATTATTAATGGATGTTTTAACTGTGCTTATTTTAAGTTGTGCCGTATCTGCAAATGAAGATCCCAAAGCTTTGTTGTTGTTGTTGTTGTTGTTGTGAGGTGCCATCCAATCGACTCTGACCCATAGCAAACCTATGCACCTCGAGGGAGACACCGCACCTGCATGGTCCTCACAATTGTCCCTGTGCCTGAGCCCATTGATGAAGCCACTGTGCCAGTCTACCTCATTGAGGGCCGTCCTCTGTTTCGCTGCCCTTCCATTTTACCACACATGATCCCCTTCTCCAGGGCCTGGTCTCTCCTGACAATATATCCAAAATATGTAAGATAAAGTCTTGCCCTCCTTGGAGGGCATCCTTGGGTATCCTAAGGAGCATTCTGGCCTTCTTTCAACACAGCTCCATTTGTCCTCTTAGTAGTTCACAGTACTTTCAATGTTCTCCTCCAGCACCACAATTCAAACGCATCGGTTCTTCTTCTGTCTTCCTGATTCAGTGTCCAACTTTCACGTGCATGTGATACAATGGAGGATACCATGGCTTGGGTCAGGTGCACCTTTGTCCTCAGAGTAACATCCTTGCTCTTTAATGCTCTAAAGCGGTCTTGTGCAGCAGCTTTACCTAATGCAGTCTGTCTTTTGATCTCTTGACTGCTGCTTCCATGAGCATTGATTGCAGATCCAAGTAAGGCAAGATCCTTGACAACGTCAACCTTTTCTCCACTTATCATGATGTTACCCCGAAGCATTCCTCTTAACGAGTTCATTAAGGTCAACTCTACTCGGAAGAGGCAGCGCTCCCCCAATTGTATTTGGAGGGCCTCCAACAGGAGGGGCTCATCTGGTGCAGCTCTCTGCTGCTCTTCACAAGACTTTCAGAGGCCTGTTTTTCAGAAGTTGATTACCCACCCTTCTTCCTACTCTGTCTTAATCTCAGCGGAAACCTGCCCATGAGTGATCCTGCTGGTATTTGACATAACGGTGGCATAACTTCCAGCATCACAGCCACATCAAGCCACCATAATATGAGTGTGGTAGCTGGTTATGAGAAATTGTAAGTATTACTAATCAAATTATACCAATTTAGAATTAAATAAACTATATTAAAAATAAACTTTATAGGTACTCAAATGCATCACTTCCTGTTTATTTTACTATTTTCTTGTATGATCTATGCTATTGAAATTATTCATCCTAGTTGTATCTGCTTGGTTGGAAGATGGATTAGTAGGTCCTAGAGAATTGGGTGTAGGACCAGTTAAGAAGCTGTTGCTATAAAATGAGGACAACATGAAAAAAGCCTAAACTGCATTTGTGTAAGTAGAGAGAGCTAGGGAGGACCAGCGCAGTTAAAGTAGATATACTAGACAAAGAAATGGTCTCAGGGCTTCCTCTACCCTTAATTATTCTACTACGTTTGGATTCTTTAGGAATTTGAAGTTCTATTTCGTATTTGCCCCCTTCCTATCACTTTGCTTCTCTGTCCCCAGTAAAGTTGTTTGGCAATGATAGCAAAGTGCCATTCCATTCTTCTGCTCTGGTATGGTTCCCGCAGTGCTTCCTGGGGGCCAGTAGCCCTGCAGCCCAATCTCGTCTCGGATTCTTGAGTTTTACGCTTCCTCTGTCATTACAGAGAGTCGAGGCCAATTGTGTCTTGAATGGCTGCTGGCAAGGCTGATACCGCACTGGTGAGAGGGGAGGCAGGAGGGCAGGATGATGGCCAGCCTTCTGACTTCACCACCTGGGGCATGGCAGACACGCCCGGAGAACGAGTAGATTTGGTGCCTATAACGAGTCTACTTTGGACATCTAAGTAGGGTTTTCTAGCAGGTGTTGGAAAGACAGAAGTATCTGGGCAGGGAATTGTGTAGCCTGGGGACATGGAAGCCAAAGGGGAGAGGGGAAAATTAATTTTGACTACGGGCACACAGCTTCTAAATTCTTTTAACATTTTCCACAAAGGGTTATTCCCACATCTGGCATATAGTGGTCATTCGGATATGTTGGTTATTTTTTACCTTGATTTGTTTCTTTTTCTCTAACTCTCAAATGAGTTTCAAAGGTCATCTCCCTGCAGTCTACACACCACCCACTCAGTTAGTGACATTCAATTGAAACAATACAATGCGTGGGCTTAATGTAAGAAGTTTAATCCAATTTTCTTCAGGCTTCTGGCCAGGAAAGTTAGTAAGGTTAGAAAATATAAAACAACTTGGAGACATGGGTGGTGCTATGGAGTGAACTTTGGACTGCTAATTGCAAGGCCAATGGTTCAAACCTGCCTCTAACTTGTGGGAGAAAGATGAAGGTATCTACCTATTCCCATAAAGCTTTACAAAACCTTGGGGACCTTACATGGGGTTGATACAGTCAGACCCACTGGCAGTGGAATTCGTTCTCTGGTTTGACCTGCCATCCGGAGTAGTGATTTTTTTGCTTATGTGTACTTCTTACATGCTGTCTGTCTTCCCTCTGTGTGTGTCTCTGAGTCTTTTCTATATTTACAACCCAGAGTGAAGAAGTTGATCACTCATCCTAGTCTAATTAACATAACAAAGAAAACCTCCTTTCTTTTTTTTTTATATAGTTTTATTAGGGGTTCATACAACTCTTATCACAATCCATACATACATCAATTGTGTAAAGCACATTTGTACATTCATTGCCCTCATCATTCTCAAA
>NW_022104341.1:56614360-56623073 GCF_000313985.2 Echinops telfairi
TAAGAACTAGAGGAAAATTGCATATTTCATCGTTACTACACTGCACTCCGATTTGCTCCTCACCTCCCCACAGCCCTTCTGCAAGGGGATGTCCAATTTCCCCTGGATGGGCCCTGGGTCCCCACTCTGTACTCCCCCTCATTCACAATGTTATATTTTTGTTGTTGTTGTTCTCATTTGGTCTTTGATGCATAGGCTCTTTTTATACAGGCCATGGAAAGCTGGAAACTCATGTAACGTGAGGGATGGGATAACAGGAAGACTGGCTCAGCAACCTGGGTGTGGTAGACGATGCAAGAAGAATTAGAGCAGAGGGAGAGTGAAGGCAGGACAATATGCCATTCAGATAGTCTTGCAGTTAAAGAAACGAGATAAGAGGAACCCACTTGCTTCTGAAGCACATTCTCTTTGGGGTGATTCTTCTCATTCAAAGTAACGCAAGGCCCCCATAGCAAGTTCAGACCATCCTTTTAGAAAGATGTACAGATGAAAACACCGGTGAGACCAATACTCCAAAGTAATTATCATTCATCTGTTTGTTTTCAGTCATTTGTTTCTATGAACGAATCTTCTAAGGAGATTGAGCCATACATAGTAGATAGGTAGATGGATCAGCAGATGGACAATACTGGAGTTGTATTACTTGTTGCTTTGGATTCTGGGTTAGTTTCTTCCTCTTTGGAATCGCATTCAGAGCAGGTTCCTGTGCCCTTACACACTTCTTAGCCACCTCCAATTTGATAGGTCGAAATAATGTCCTTCATGTAAACACTTGCCTCTGATTGACTGTTTACCTTGGTTGCCTTTTCATTTCTTGAATTGTAAAAAGTGCCCTAGGGAACAATCTTGTTCATCAACTTCACCCTCTGTCTTTGGTTATTTCCTGAGGTTCAATTCCTGGGAGTGAAATGACTGGCTTAAAGGGTATGAGCATTTTTAAGATTTTTGATTTGTTTTTCCAAATTGCTTTCCCGGCAAATTATAATAATTTGCACATCCACCAGCTCTGAGCAAAATATCTACCGGAGGATGGTAAGTAGGGAGCCCTGAGTGGTATGGATTATTCCAGCCCACGATTTCCAATTGCCTTTCAAATATTCTTACTCGGAATACATGGCTGATTAGAACAGCTATTTCTTGAAGCCAAGTTTGGCCACTGGGGCTGTGACTCGATAAAAAAACAAGCACAAAACCCCACTGCCGTTGAATCATTTCTGATTCATAGTGACCCAGAGGACAGAGCAGATTTCTCTGACAGGGTTTCCAAGCTTATAAATCTTTGAAGAAGGAGACTGCCAAGTTGCCCTCCCACGGAACAGCTGGTGGGTCCAACACCAACCCGTCACCTTTCAATTAGCAAGCAAGTACTTAATCACTGTGCCACCGAGGGTCCTGGGCCTGGAGAAGTCGCCACTGCGGCTGTGCAATTGAAAAGGAGAGCTGATGCCATCGAGTTCATTGCCTCCCCTACAGTCGGGCGTCTAGGAGGAGACTTTGTAAAGAAAGAGGGTGGATGTTTCAGGAGCCTTTTAAAAAGCCATCTTCAAAATACGTAATGCTGATTAGTTCCTGCCTGAGGACCCTGAAGTTTTCTTCCTTTCTGCCTCCTCCTGGTGAGCTGGCATTGGGCCAATTCACTTGTTCCTTAGCGCCTCCCGCAGAAGACTTGAAGAAGGAATAAACAGGAGAAGACAATCGAAGCGACCCCGGCTTCTCTGTGATTGGTAGGAGGATAAAAGTAGAAAGTAAGTGTACGCGCTAATGTGCCCTGTTCTCCTTGACTCCCCAGATGCAGGAAATGGAGAGGCTGGTGCATTAGCTCAGAAATTATTGGGAAGGTTTTTCTTCCATTCACAAAAGATGCCTGATTTTCTGGCTTTGGCTATTATAGGTCTAGTCATTACAAAAGCTTAAATACATAGAAGGGCTCAAGCTTCTTTGGGGGGGTTAGCTTTTCAACCCCCTTATCCTCATAGACCACCCCAACTTGCTTCTCTGAATGACGTGGCTCGAAAAGTGGGCTTGGTCACTTTCAACTCTAACCTTAATGTCTCCTTGATTCAAGGATTTAAACCCAGGATGAATGTCCAATGGCAAAGCCTTAGAGGAGCAGTTATTTCCTATCGGTTGGCCACAGTTCCTTCTCATAACATCTAAACCGTTCTATGTGCACTACAAATATTCTCAAGCAGCTCTATGAGTGCAGTACTTAAGGTCTTGGCTACTAACTAAAAGGTTGGGGGTTCAAATCCAGCAGCTGCTCTGTAAGAGAAAACTGTGATTCTTTGCTTCCATTAAATTTTACAGCCTTGGAGACCCTATGGGGAAGTTCTTTTCTGTCCTTTATGGTCACTATGATTCAGAATAGACTCAATAGTGATGGGTCTGCTTCTCAGGTACAAATATGCCTGTGGTCCAATCGATTCTTTTACTTCCAAAGGAAAACAGCTCTCCATTTATTAATTACTTTTCCCTAATGGTTTTCAAAGGAGCCATGGTGGTTCTGTGGTTTAGGTGTTGACATGCTAAATTAAAACCTGGGAGCCCCCCCGCCCCCCCAGAAGGCACCCTGAAGGAGAAAGATCTGGCTACTCTAAAGATAGGCTAGGAAACTCACCTCCAGCCTCTAGATGGGCTGGCCTTCCTTATTCAATCACTCTCTTATTGGCTCTCCAGTTCTTACCGCCATAAGAAGTGATCTTGTTCCTTCGTCTCGTGCTCATGCATTCTTTGCTGTCTCCCTACTGCTAAAACACGAGGTCCATGGGAGCCAGAGCTTTGCCTTCCTATTCATTGCTGTATTCTTGGTGTCCAAACACATAGTAAGCACTCAATAAATATTTGCGCTGTGAATAGATACGTTAATTTAAGCGGAATCCTAAAGGAAGCAGGAGCCAGCTAGGTGAAGAACAGGAGTAATGCAGACAGGGAGAACAGCCTTTGAGTGTAGGGAGCGCACAGTATTGTCAGAGAATTAAAAGGAAGGCCTATGGAACTGGTGTACGGAGAGAAAGGAAGGTCAAAATGAGGCTGCCAATCATTAAGGCCAGAGCAGGCTGGACCCTTTGGGTTATGCTAAACATCCTGGAGCTTACGGGCAGGGGACAGCTATTGTAAGGCTTAAGCACCAAGTTCAGGTTGATGTTTTCACAGGAACTCTCTGTAGGGTAGGCATGTAGCACCGTCACAGCACCGTAGTTTCCTGGGACTACAATAACAAAATATGGATTCCCTTACTCCATGAAAGCAGAGTGTTCCAGCGAAACCCTTTCTTAAGCTCAAATGGCATAAATAAAGAAACAATTAACCTTCATTTATTTGGTAAAAATTTTTGAGCATTCTCAGAGCCCTAAACAACCTAGCAAATCTTCCCAAATAACAGATAAAACCTAAAATTATGCTCACATATGGTGGTCACAGACACAATTCAAAGCTATAGCAGCTTGAGGCTGAGAGACTAAATGTAGTCACTGAGCTAAGAGCTCGGTGATGCATTTAGCTTCGTTACCTGCTTGCTGCAAAATAAGTGCTGAATGTTAGTTTCATTAGGTGCCCGTTTCATAAAAGTGAAAATCCTCTATGGATCTCCCTCCGTTAGGAAACACAGATACCAGCGCAAGTCTTTCATAAAATTCAATCAACTTTTGAAAAGTGGAGATGGTGGGGCCGGTCTCTGTACCAGCAACTGGGTGACTTGCGCCAACGGAAATCTATTCTCTCACACATCTGGGGGCTCCAAGGGTAACTTTCAGGTACCTGTCATCCAGGTTTCCTCCCAAGGGCAGAGGGCACGATCGTAAGATCTCTTCCTGTCCCTCCCAGGTTGTGGTAGTGCCAGGCAGTTCATGGCCTGTGGGAGCACAGCTCAGCCTCTGCCCTGCCACCAGATGTATTTACACGGCAACCACCACAATGAGCTGCGCAAACACAACAGCAACTGCGAGGCTGGCTCAGGGGGACGCGGGGTTTCTTTCCCACACACAGAGTGTCACTGTGAGTCTGAACCTACTTGATGGCACCAAACAACATCTTCCCCCTGGGCCTCTTCTCCTCTTTGTACTCCGGTCATATTGGATTCGGACCCACCTCAATCCTGTATGGCTTCATGTTCGTTTAAGACAAGTGATACCAAGGGCAAAGACTCTATTTCCAAATCAGTTCATGTTGGGAGATGCTGGGGTGTATAACCTCAACTTATCTTTCTGGAAGAAACAATTCAACCCATAGTGACCACTTTCCCTGGGCCTCTACCCTAACAACCACCCTGAAGGGCGGGATGAGCAGGGATAAAGGGGGCAAGGGGCTTATTTCTAGGCTGTAGGGAGAAATACAAAAACCTTGAGAAGTAGCTGAAGGTCAGAGGGACTTAATCCTGGCCTGTCTGGCTCCAAGCAGCCAAACAACCAGGAGAGAAGAAGACCTTTAAAGCACTCACATAAATGAACAATTTTGGTGAGGCTCCCACTGTTTCTCGTCCTCTGCCGTCCTAGGGCATCTGGCATAACCCACATCCGAACCTTTCTGTATGATAAATCTTCTACTCCCTTGCAAAAAGACCATCATGAATCTTGTTTCTTAAAGAGCTTTTCTGCTCCGTGAATTTTAACAATCGTCTTTAGTGTAGAGAGTTGGCCTCTTGTTGTCCATGGTTAAAATCCAAATCTTGAATGAATAGATTTATTATGGCCCTGGGCTGCAAGAGCGAGAAGGCCATTCATCCATCTGCCTGACACAATTTAGGTCGGTCTTTTCCACCTGTAACTGATGAGTTCTCTGCCTGTGTTTGCTTCCATATTATTCTGCTCCTTGCTTCGCTCCTAAAGCATGGCGAACAGGGGCTCTTGCAAGGGCAGAAAGGGAGGTAACATGTAATTACTGAGCACCCACTAGGTGCCAGGCTTCAGGCTTGGCATTTAACATGTCTGATCTTATTAATTCACACGCAACACTGCCTTCCTTGTTTCCCTGATGGCTGTTGTGGTTAAATGACTTTTGTTGGCCTCCAACTCCAGGCAATGGCGTGCACAATGGATTCAGGCCACTGGGCAGAGTTTTCAAAAGTCGATGACCAGGCCTCTCTTCCTAGTCCTCATAATCTAGAAGAGCCATTGGAGTCTGTTCAGCAGCATAAGAACAGGTAAACCTTCATCAACAGGTGAGTAGAGAGTGCTGCGTTTGTCATGCATTGGCCAGGAATTGAACTGGTCTGGGCTCTTGCATGGAAGATGAGAATTTTCAGAGGTATAAATTCAATTTTTCACAGAAAATAAAGGCAAGTACCTTGGAATTCAAGAATCCCATTGTCTCCAGGATGATTCTGATGCAGGGTGACCTCGTGTGTTTCAACTGTGTGCCAGAGAGCTTTCTGTGACGGAACTTTTCTTCTTTTGTAAGCTGTAGATCATAAGGGACTTATTCTGTGGCACCTCTGGATGGATTAGAACCTTCAGCCTTTCAGGCAGCAGCAGAGCTCATTCATCAGTTGCTTCCACAGGGACTCCAGAATCAAAGGCGGCATTCTCTCTTCCCAGTGCCCCACACAAGATCCAACCGCATCGCCTTTCGTGCTCCATTGTCCTCAGTCAGCTGATAAGCAAAAGTGTGACTGTGTTTTTCTCTTCGCTCAGAAATATCCATGGACTTCCTATTGTTTTTCTGCCCAACAGGAACAACAACAACAAAACTGATGCTCATAATAAAAACCTCATAAATGCCCAAACTCACTGTCATTGAATGTATTCTAATTCATTAGAACTCACACACAGACACACACACACACACACACACACACACACACACACACCCTCACTCTGTCATTGAGTCAATTCTGACTCCCAGCCGCTGTGGGTTCCTGAGATGGTAACTCTTCATTGGCGTGGATTCCTGAGATGGTAACTCTTCATTGGCGTGGACGACAGTTTCATCGTTCTGCAGAGCAGCTGTGGTTTTGAACTGCTGACCTTGCACTTAGCAGACAAATAGTGACTCTACATTGTATCTCTGAGAATGAAAATTTTTATGGTAACAGCAGCCTCCTCTTTCTCCCGAGGAATGCCTGGTGGGTTTGAATGGCTGGTTCTGCCATTAACAGCGCGATACCTAACCCAAAGTGCTACCAGGCACAAAGTAATAGAAACGTGATGAGAGTGGTGAAAGCAGAGTGGTTCATTACGCTTTTGCTGAGAGAGGGACAGTGCTGGGGGCAAGAGAGGCTTCACAGAGGCTGTCTGAGCTGGGTTTCATGGTGGATTGAGGGATCTCAAAAAAAAAAAAAAATCCCAAAAAACCCCAGCGGTGTGTGCCAAAGCACTGAGGGGTGAAAGTGATGGCCCTGGATGCCTCAGTTCACACGACTGGTTCTTATTACACCGTGGAATCTTTATCTCCGGGCTCGAAGCAGCAGCACAGTAACACAGTGATTTGCTACAGCTAGGCTGTCAGGCAGTTTATCTGATGTTAGCGACCATGTGAACTGCATGATAATTTATGAAACTCAATTTTTCTACCAGTACAAGCACATAGATTGAGTTACGTAGTCAGCGGAGAGCTTGGGGCAAGGCAGCCGCTGGGGAAAGGGCTCATGGCAGCTCCACATTCTTCCCTAACTCCCCCCTGATGGACACTCACGGCATGACATTAGGGACTGGAAACTGGGGCTCCAGTTTTACAGGCAGAACTTCTGGTGTGAGAAAGAAAATGATAAAAAATCCTGGAATGTGGGTGCCATGGTGTCTTTGAGTTTTCTTCCCCACACCCCTATTTTGCTGTAGAAAAATCTCTCTCCAGTGAGGCTAGCTGTAGCTGTGCTCTGAGAAGGCCAAGTAGGGATCTCAAGGGAACTGTGACCATGGGGGCTGGACAGAGTGAGGCTGCATCTAGCTCTGAGACATTCCTCGATCTAGATTTGCAGCTAAAGAGACAAAACCCCACCTACCATCATCAAGTTCCTTCTAATTCATCGCCACCCTATTGTGCAAAGGAGAACTGGGAGTCCTTAAATTTCCCTACCTCTCCTCATGACTATGGTCTCTACAGAGGAATTCATAGCTAATAAGAAAGTTTATTATTTAAAGATGGTATTGTTTGAGACCTGGCAGGCTAAAGATAATAGTTGGAGACTAGAGGTCCTTTAAAAAAAAAGTATCTCTTTTCCTTGAGAGTAAATCTGTTCGAAAAATGTATGTATGCCGAATCCTACAGCCACTTAGTAAAGAACCAGGATGATTCAAAGGCAAGCCTTGTGATTGTGTCTTCTAGCACTCGGGTACTGTCAACATAGAAACCTGTAGCAGATTCTGGTCCAAGGGCAGGGACACAGAGTCAGCGTTGACCCTTACATTCTGCTACAATCAAAATTCCGACTGCTAAATGCAAAGTCACCTATCCTAGGTCACATCTGCTCACATTGAATATCCTCCACAGCCCTTCCCTCCTCTCTAGGCTTGTTCACGTGTTCACTAAGTTCATAAGAATGGCTCTCCTGTAGCTGGCCAGTGATCCTCCAGTGCCTCTGAGTTGAGGTGGGTTCCGGTAGCTATTGAACCTTAGTTTCTAGGATATTCTTTTTGTATGGGAAATACCATCTATTGGAGGTGGACAGTGTACCAGGAACCAGATAATCAGGACTTTAAGCATGTTTAAAGAAACATTTCCAAAATTCTTGCGCTCAGCAATGAGAAGAAGGCTAATTGCTTTATGTGAAAGTTGTGCAGAAAATTAAAACTTCAAGAAGACAGTGAGATAGTAGATAGAAAGGGGTGTAGGGAGGATGGGAAGGTAAAGGAAAGAAAAGGGAGAGAAAGATGGAAGGAAGAAAAAGGAAAAGAAGAAAAGAGAAAGGAGGGTGGAAGGGATTAAAGAAAAATGTAAGGAAATGAAGAAAAGAGGAAGAAAGGAAGGTTGACTCTTTCTGGCTCACCAACTGGGGAAAGGCAGTTCAGCAGAGACCTAGCCGAGAGAGACATCCCTAAACTCTCACACAAGAGAGGTCCTAAGTCTTCATTCTAACAGCAGCCTCAGCAGAGGAGGGTTGATCCCTTCCCCAACTCTTCTCCCGCCCCCAGCACAGCAAAAAGCTGGCTCTACAGTGCGATTGTTGGCAGGGCCAAGGAACAGAAGCAAGTCATGGATGGAATGGGGATACATCCCTTACTCCACACCAGTTGCACTAGCAGGCTCCATCAGCTGGCACCCGAAGAATCAGGAGGCCTGCTGTCTCCTGGCCCTTCACCAAGTGGCAGCAGATGATCCATCCCAGTGCCTCCTGGCTTTCCACCAGCAAAAGCATTTGAGTCACTGCCAGGAGTTCCTGAACCTCCAACCCAATTGTACTTGGCTCAGGCGACACCTGAAGGGTTGGAGCAGGAGCCGCAGCAGCGGCGGAAGAATGAATCAGATCAGAATCGCATTGCAGCAGCTCTCAACCCTAAAATGTAATTGGAATTGCACCTGACCAAAACAAACCAAGATATACACACGAAACTTCAATAGGATGACTGCCTTTAAAAATAGAAGATATAAATAGGAATGGGTATTTTAACATAATATTAAAATTATCCAGGACAATTGAAAATCATTCATCATTCCAAGAACCAGGGAAAACAAGTTCAATGAGAAAAGCAACAAAGCCCACATGGAACAACATATCAGCCTGTGTGATCACGAGGTGTCGAATGGATCACTGAAGACAAATGGGTGCATAAGCAAATGTGAC
>NW_022104341.1:56626304-56627936 GCF_000313985.2 Echinops telfairi
TCATCGTTGTTACATCGCACCCTGACTGGCGCGTCTCCTCCCCGAGACCCCTCTGCAAGGGGATCTCCAGTGGCCTACTAATGTCACAGTCCCTTCTGAAATCCATTTTGACCCTTTCTCCCCACATCCCTTTAATGACCTTTGGCTTTCTTTGTGTATCGTATGCTTGATGTCATCCCACAACTTGTCTGGTCTTTGTCATTGGTATTCAATGCATCCAATCTATTCTTAAGACGCTCTCTATATCCAAGTGGGATATACTCAAGATTACACTTGGTGTCTCAAGAACTTAAAAAAAATTTCTTTGGCTTCAACTTGAACTTGCGTACAAGCAATTGATTATTGGTTCTGACTGAGGATATTAAGCTTTTCCATGGTCTCTTTCCACAGTTGTACTCAATGTGCTTTCTTTATATTCCACCTGGTGAGCGCTAGATGATGCTTTTTTAAAAAGGCATTTCTGATGAAAAATTGGTTAGTTTTGCAAAATTCTATCATGCCATATCCAGTGTTGTTTCTATCACCAAAGCCATGTTTTCCAGCTACTTCTTTCCATCCATTTTTCACATTCCCATTACTAGTAATTATCAATGCAACTTGATGGCATGTTGATCAATATCAACTGCAGAAATTGGTAAAAAAATCTTCAGTATTAGTCTTTGACATAAGTTATTGGTACATAAATTAGAATAATAGCTGGATTGATTTGTTTTCTTTGTATATTTATCTCCTACAACCAAGAGCATTCAACTTCAGGATAGATCTTAAAATATTCCTTTTGTCAACAAGGGTGATGCCATTCTTCTCTGTCACTGTGAGCATGTGACATGATTGTCCCATGTAAAATAGCTAGGACCAGCTCATTTCAGCTCACTGATGCTTAGGGTACTGTTCCTTCAAACATGACATTTTATTTTTGATCACTTCCAAGTTTACTTGATTCCTGCTTTTGTATATTCTGTTTTAATTTATAGTGGCTGTTTGTAGCTGTTTCTTTTTACTTTGAGTTGAGCTCTCCCATAGTTGTAGTTGAGTGTCTTCCAATGTGGTAGGTTCAACCTTTAGCACAATATCAGACAATGTTCCGTCGCTATCTATAAGGTTTTTAATGGCAAGTTTTCTTTGGAAGCAGATGTCTGAGTCCTTTGTCCTACAGAATCTCAATCTAAATGTCTGCTGAAATTATCCCTGTGGGTGGCCCTGCTGGTATTTGGAATGTTGGTGGCATGGTTTC
The DNA here is from genome assembly GCF_000313985.2 of Echinops telfairi. Classification (NCBI taxonomy): domain Eukaryota; kingdom Metazoa; phylum Chordata; class Mammalia; order Afrosoricida; family Tenrecidae; genus Echinops; species Echinops telfairi. The sequence goes on from NW_022104341.1 coordinate 56,627,539, forward strand.
CAGCATCATAGCATGAAAGCTACAGTAGTGGGACAAACTGATTAGTAGTGGTAGTAATGTAAATGAGTGAAAATAATACAAAGTATATAACCTAGTTGTAATGGAATCAGATTAGAAATAAATAGCTGAATGACAACAGGGAATGATTCAGTTCTGTGGAAATGAAATAACATACTTCATTTACTAAAGGGAACTCTAAGGACAATTTTTTTTCAATCATTTTATTGGGGGCTCATACAACTCTTATCACAATCCATACATCCATCCATTGTGTCAAGCACATTTGTACATTCATTGCCATCATCATTCTCAAAACATTTGCCTTCTTCTTGAGCCCTTAATATCGGCTGCTCATTTCCCCCCTTCCCCTCTCCCTCCCTCATGAACCCTTCATAATT
>NW_022104341.1:56628288-56727125 GCF_000313985.2 Echinops telfairi
GTTGCTACCCTGCACTCTGACTGGCTCATCTCCTCCCCACAACCCTTCTGTAAGGGGGTGTCCAGTTGCCTACCAATGGGCTTTGAGTCTCCACTCTGCACTCGTCCACATTTAAAATATGATTGTTTTTGTTCTTAGGACAATTATTTTAATGCTTAAAACTGAATTAAAATGAAAAGACATAATTTGTGGGATGCAACTGAGACAGAACTGAGAGGAAATTTTATAGCATTAAATACATTTTCAAAAAGGAAAAATATCAAATCAACAACTTATTTTCTTATTTCAAGAAACCAGATGGAGAGTAAAATAATTCCAAAGCAAGCAAAGGGCGGAGACAATCAATGTAAGATTAGAAATAAAAGAACCCTAACAGAGAAAGGCAATAGAGAAGCAAAACCAAAAGGGGTTCTTTAAAAATAACAATTTATAAGCCTCGTGGCCCAGTGCTTATGAGATGGGCTGCTAACAGCAAGGTCAGTGGTTCAAAACCACCAGCTGCTCTGTGGGAGCAACACAGACATTCCGCTCTTGTAAAGAGTTACAATCTCAGAAATCCGCAGGGCAGGTTCACCTGTCCTATAGCATTGCTATGATTTGGAATTGACTCGAAGCAGTGAGTTTGGTTTGCTTTTGGGAGCAAGCGTCGCAAAAATGAGAAGGGATGCAAATCACAAATATTAAATAAGAGCCATAACTCCAGATTCTGCATCAATCAAACAGATAATAAGAACATAATCAGAGTCATTTGACTTTTATAAATGGTACAACTAAAAGGAAAGGGATTAATTTCTTAGAGTTCAAAAAGTTCCAAATCTCAGCCAAGATACAATGGAGAACCTGAGTAGTCCCAGGACCATTAAAGAAATTGTATTCCTGACTTAAAGTTTCCAAATAGGAAGTCAACAACCCCAGGTAAACATACATAAGAAAAGTCGAGTAAACATGTAAAGAATTTGAGACACAATCTCTTCCAGAAAATACAATAGGAGGGAGCACGTTCCTACTCATTTAAGAATTCCAGCGTTAGGTTGCTTACAAAGCAAGCAAAGATGGCACAAAAATGAAAACTAGAGATCAACGACTTAGTGCACTTAGATGCAAATCTTCTTTTTAAAAATTAGCAAATGGAGCCCAGCGCTGTATGCATTCACAATTCACCAGGGCCAGGTCAGTCTCGCTGCAAGTGTGCAAGGCCAGTTTACTATTAAAAAATTCATAGTAATGAAATAATACAATCCACTCTATCAACAAATGAAGTAAGATAGAGCATATGATCCTATCAACTGACACAAAACAAGGACATTGACCAGATCCAGCTCCCATCCACATGAAAACCCCAAACCAAAACAGAACACATCGAACCTAACTTGGAATTGAAGGGAACTTCCTCATCTTTAGAAAGAACCATCTACCGCGATCATAATAGTTAATGATAAAAAACTGAATATTTTCCTTCTGAGACTGGAAATAAAACAAGGACGCCGTTCACTATTTTATTCGACATTGGACTCGGAGCGTTGGCCAGCTCGATAAAGCAAGAATGAGCAGTGAGCGGCAACCAGATTCAAAGGGAACAAATGAAACCAGTTCCACTTGCACAGGAGATGATTGTCTACAGAAAATCCCAAAGGACCTCTTCCCCGAGCTCCTAGAATTAATAAACAAATTTAGCAAGGCTTCGGGATACAAATTGACATATAAAAATCCATTGCTTTGCTGTATACCAACATGGAACATACATAAACTAAAGCCAAAAGCACAATCATATATTAAGTGCTCCGAAGAAAATGAAATACTTAAAAGTAAATCTATTACTTTCCTCTTGTCCCACTATCCTGCTCAGCCTTCATTTGAGTTTCAGTAATTCCTCTCCTTTACATTGCCCTTGATCAAGCCCTACCAGGCCTCTTACACCCTCCTCGCCACTGATTTTGGAACACTTGTTGCTCCCTTGTCCCTGGGTTCTTTAACACCACCTCCTTTTCCCCACTTCCCCCTCTCCCATGTCCCCCGGGAACCATCAGTCCTGTTGTTTTCTCCTCCAGATTGTTTATCCAGCCTATCTAATCTAGATAGACCTTCAGAGATAATAATATGCACACACACAAAAAGACAGAGCAAAACAAACGGACAAAAGAAAACAAAACAATGACAACAACAAAAATAGAAAAGCCTGTAAATAGTTCAAGGTCTGTTTGTTGTCCTTTAGGAGTATTTTCCGGTCCAGTCTGATTAGGTGCCACACCTGACCCCAAAAGTCTATTTTTGGAACTCCCTCGGGACTTCCTTGCTCTGCATCCCTTGCTGTTCTGTTGCACGCTGTTAGTGTTTTGCCCCCGTGTGGTGGGGTCAGATGGTGAGAGTGGCAACACCAGGAGGGTGAGGTAGAAAGGGGGAACCAATCACAAGGATCTACATATAACCTCCTCCACCTGGGGGATGGACAATGAAAAAGTGGGGGAAGGGAGACGTCAGGCAATGTAAGATATGACAAAATAATAATAATTTACAAATTACTAAGGGTTCATGAGGGAGGGGGGAGCAGGGAGGAAGGGAAAAATGAGGAGCTGATACGAAGGGCTCAAGTAGAAAGCAAATGTTTTGAGAATGATGAGGGCAACAATGTACAAATGTGCTTGACACACAGTGGATGGATGGATTGTGATAAGAGTTGTATGAGTCCCCAATAAAATGATTTAATCAATAAATAAATCTAGTGAACCACGACTAGATCCTGGTGTTGAGAATTCCAAAGGGCTGGTGAACAAAGCCATAGAAGGCCTACATACTGGAAGAGACTTGGCCGGTTCAAGAATTGGGAAACTCCAAGTGGTGGGGATGTCGAATAGTCAACATACATTTACCGTCTGACTCGGCGAGGCCACGCCCAGGGGTCTACTCAAGCAGTGGAAGATATATCTGCACAAAGACTTGCAGCTTTGTGTTTTCATAGCAACTATATTCATAATAACCAGAGTTGGAAACTCTCTTGCCCAGATTGAGCTACATTTTCTGTAAACTATAATCAACTTTCGGGTTTAATACTTTTTGTGTAGCTTTGGCCTGCAGTTTAGCCTGTGATTGATCTCCGTCTTGTAGGTGTTGGTCAATAGACAATGCTTTGTTGAAAGTATCTGTGGCTTACACAGAGGATATTGGTCAGTGTGTGGCCCTTGCTGAGAGGAGCCATGCCTAGAAATTGACAAGGGATTGTCTATACAATTGATCCCACAGAAGTTTTAGACACAGAATGAAGCAGGGAGGCCAGACGCATGAAGAAGCAGAAAGCAGAAAAGGCAAAAGAGATAAGTGATTTCTTAAAAGCGTTATCAGATGAACCAAGGGCAGTAACACTGAAGATAGCAATCAGGCCAGATGGGGTCAGAGGCAGAGGCAGTCGTGGCAAATGACAGGGTCAAAACGAGACTGTCCTGACGGAGCTCAGAAGACGTCTATATGACTGCAATGAGCTGAGAGAGCGGTCCCACCTGGAAGGAGGGAGGCTTTGCCTCCACGTCTCCTGATCCTGATCCTGACTTGTAGCCTGTTGATCCTGATCTCAAGCTGTGCTCTGCTAAGTCCTTCCTATATCCCTTAACTGTCATTTTGATCTGGGAGCTCTGTGTGACCACTGCAGCTGGTTACTGAATCCAGCCGAGAACTGGAGAACGCCATGGGAAGACATCTGCTGTCGGACCTGGTCAAGAAGCTGGACAGTTGAAGAAGGTCGGACCTCCAGCGATCCAGTCATTGTCCCCCCGGAAGTTATTCAGGATCTGGTGACATTTCTTCTCTTATCGTTTTAGAAGAGTAACTTAAGGTTAATTTACAGGGAAGGGGTAAGAAATGACAGTATAAATAATTGAAGTTGGAAAGATCCTTCTTTCTATTCTTTAAAGCTTGAAGACAGTATTGGGGTTTCTTGGTGGTAACCAGCAGCGTAAAATAAACATTTATCATGGAGAATTATAAATGCAGTGAATCTGGCAGTAATTCATGGCCAATTGTATATTCAAATTTTTCATACCCCATTTCCTAGAATTGCCATTTCAAAAGAAATTATGGGTTTGGAGAGAAATCACTCCATGTTAAGATTTCTGTGTTAAATTTAAGAATTAGGAGAGTCGTACAGATCAAATTGGTCCATCTTATACTATGTTCTGATTGCACTAGGAAAATTTTACTGAGTGCAAAATCCCAAATTGAGTCTTTCCATTTCATCTAGTTTTCTGACATTCTTTAATTCAATTCCAGTTTTTAAAAGTATGGGGCATCCCTTTTTTCTAGCAAATGATTTCAGCTGTATTTAAAGAAAAAAAAAAACTAGAGAATTATGCTGAAGGATCAACACGTGGGATGCCATTATTTGTTTGCTAAAAATATGTTTACTTCAGCATAACATATTTTCAGGGTACCAAGATTTGGAATCCTCTGTTTGTTCTTTTAGCGCCCCATCTGTTAAGTGTTCTGCCACTTTTATTTTTCTAGTGTGAAAATAGTCTCAACGGAGCAAGAGACATCTATTTCCCATTATGTGAAATCACTCCAAAGGATTTTTAAAAAATAATCACTTTCCTTCTATTTTTCATTCTGAAAAGGAAATTTTATGTTCTATGATTGTAGGTGATCTTATGTAAATTATTTTGCTACAAAATCAATTACAAAGCAAATTGACACACAGGAGCAAATTGGCTAGGGAAGAGAAAGCTTTGGTCTTGCTCCAGCTGAACCTCATTCCCAGGGACTAGTTACTTGGCACCTTTAGGCCTCCATTGTCTTTCACATACTCTAAGACACTTAAAGAAGATAATCTTTAAAGGGCCTCTTAGGTGAAAAAAATCTCTGAATCAGAGACTGTTTTTCGGACAACAGTCTTGCATGACGGGCTGTGTGTGAATTGTTAGCTGCAGTCAAGTCGGTTTGGGCCCCTAGTGACTCCATGTACAACAGAAGGAAATGCTGGTGCAGCAACCTCCGCACAATTATTGTTGTTTGAGCTCGTTGTTGTAGCGACTCTGCCAATCTATTGGGTTGAGGTTCTTCTTTTTGCTAACACTCTGTCTTACCAAGCACGATGTCTTTTTTCAGGACTTGGTCTCTCCTGACATGTCCAAAACATAGGAGAGAAGTCTTGGCATCCTAGATTCTAAGGAACTGTCTGGTTATCCTTCCTCCAAGACAGATTGTTTGCTCTGGTTGTAGAAGTGTGGCATCATGGAAATGCAATGATTTTGGGTGTCAACATTCTGCCTCTGACCCTTTCAAATGTGTAACCTTGGTCCGGTCGCTTCATTTCTCCAAGCTTGTCATTACCCAGGTTTAAACACGAGACAATAAAATATACATCATAGGGGTTGAGTATACTTAAGTAAGTCTATTAGCTGCAACAGATTAGATTTTTCCAAGCTGCAGTAGATTCATATAGTAGTCATTTATTTCTTCTCATAAAACATACCAAAGTGAGTGTTTGTGGAGGATCTTCACATAATAGAAAGAGAAAAAAAGCTTCTATTATTTTACGGTTCCATCATTATTAATACGTAGGAGGTTAAAGATAGTGAACAAGGCATATTTGCCTCTCTCCTATAAGTTAACTTGTGATTACATTGAGCCAACCCCAGGTATCCAGGATAATCTTTCTGTCACTAGGCATTTAACTTAATCACACTTGCAAAATCCTTTTTTTCACATTCTAAAGTAACAGCTTCATAGGTTCTAGGGATTAGGACATCTTTAGATGCATTATTCAACCTACCACACATATTAATTGGGAAAAGAAATGCTAGTTATAATTTCCACACTGCCAGTGAGTTGATTTCAACTCATAGTGACCTTATATAAGGGTTTTGAGACATTGTAAATCTTTATAGGGGCAGAAAGCCTTGCAAACTATATAAATATATCGTCACTGTGAGTTGGAATTGACTCGATGGCAGTGGATTTGGGGTAAAGTTGTAATTTAGGATTTGGAGATGGACGTGAATTTGTACCATCTCTGTCTTTTTCTAGTTAAACGACCTTGAAATTCACCCTAACTTCCTCTGCTGTAAATCAGGGGTGGCAATTTACGGATAACCGCCATGGCTTTCATGAGGATTTGTGAGATTGAGCATGTAAATTTCCTGGCACATGGGAGCTGCTCAGAGCAGTATAATCATTCTCATTTTACTGTTTCATGTATATTCTGGAGTCCATCCACATTTAAGTTATGCCTTTTATAAACCCAGAGTCCTTTGACATCCTGGTTGAAACAGAAATGAGTACCGTGAGTTATTGCAGGGCATGAAGAGGCTGTCAATCATATTCAGCATACTGACCTTCTCTTGGCAGGAAAACAGATGAAAGCCTTTTAGAGAATTTGTAATGGCAACGATCGAGCAGTATGGTTTTCTGCTATGTCTGGTAACCCTTGTCTTCTAGAACATCGTCATGGCCAGAGCTTATTGTGTTCTTAATCACCCAAGAAACCATTTGGCAGGAAGTAAGAAAGCTGAAGCTTTTTTTCCTGTGAACAAGATGGATGATCCCACCAGGCTGATCACAAGTATCTGGCCGTACAGTGAGGAAGAAAAGGGGCAATTTCCTGGGAGACAATATTTTAGCACGGAAACACTGGATCTTCAGGGGCAATGAAAGCCCCCAGTTCCACTCACCCCACTTTTAGCTGCTTTAGGCTCTTCCCTGTTCATGCCTCAGTTATAAAATGGCATTTCCAGTTGGAAAAATCTTCTGGCTGCCTCCTACCACATACCAAAAGATTTGTAGGCTTAATTTTGTCTTAACTTTGTAGGCGTAAGTTCAAGTTTGCTTCAAAGAGCTACGATCATAATATTCTAACTGTTGTTGTTAATAGTTGAATTGGCCCCTGGTTCATGGCCATCCAATTCACAATAAATTATTGGTATCCATGAGGTTTTCATTCGCTGATTTTCCAAAGTATAATTCCAGACCACCTCTTCTAGTTCATTTTGGTTTGGAAACTTCACTAAAACCTGTTCAATATCATCGGGACACACAGCCTCCTTTCGTAAACAGGTGGTTCTGTATGAGGTCCATTGGCTGGAAGTTGAACCAGGTCTTCAGCATGGAAGAAAAGAGTTAGGTCCTGTCGAGTCAGTTCCAACTCATAGCAGTTCTGTGTACAACAGAATGAAACATTGCCTATCACTGCACCATCTTCACAATCACTGTTATCTTTGAGCTCAATTATTGTGTCAATCCATCTTGTTGAAGATGTTCCTCTCTCTACTTTGCCAAGCATAATGTCCTTTTGAGGGAGTTGGTCCCTCCTTTTAACATGAGATGGCCCAAGTACATGAGATGAACCGTTATGTAGACTCCAATCACTAGTATGTCAGGTATAATCCAGAAAGACTTCCAGATTCTTCACTGTGCTAATCTGTAAGATGGTTCTAGTAATAGATGTAATTCCACCATGCTATTAGGTTAAGTTCTACCCCAAAGTTAGGTTTAGATGCCAAAACTCACGAGAGTAGTCCTTTGGTATAAAGAAAAGGTGAGGTAGGGACGTCCCCTGGAGAAGATCCAAAAAAGGAAGTAGAGCAAGTACATGAGATTTTACAGAAGAGAAGTCCTGCTAGTGGGAAGAGAGCCTACTGCTATGAGTTTTAGAACTGGCAACAAGAAGGTGTAGGATTTTAAAGGGCAAGGTGGGAAGGTGGGAACCTTATAGCCTAGACCTTGATAATCACAAATGGAGATGAAACTTTGAATTTATTAGCACTCGGTCAGATGTCAATTGTGAGTCCATGTTTCTTTCTGTTTGCCTCCCCAATTTACCCATAACATTTAGATTAGCACAGTAATCATTGAGATTTTCTATAAGTACACTTCTACTTGAAGGAGACCAAATGCATATAGCCAACCCCAAATACTAAGGCCAGCTGCAGTGATTATAACACCTGGAAAGAGACTGTGTAGCCAGGCACCCCGGGCAGAAGGAACTAGGAAAGGAAATCAATGCACGCCAGGGAATCTCGCGGAGTGCTTGAATAATAATGACTATTTGAGTTTCTTGTTTTATTTGTGGACCGCCTCCCAGGACCATTCCTGGATTATTGACCCACTTGTGGGAGGAGGTTCCCTTCAGGGCATATGCTCCACTTTGAGATGCCAGTAGATAATGGAATGCTAATCAGTTTTCAGCTACCCTAGCAACCGGGGACCTGTCCACCTCCTAACGGTGTCTAGGGCATGAGCTCTTTGATGTATGTGGTTCCAAGAGTTGTGACATTGTCTTTATGGCCTCTATGAGATAGGTCTATGCTATAGGACTGAATCATACTTGAAATTGTGCCTGATGTGCTAAGTATTTCATGAGACCCAATATGAAAGGTACAAATGGCACAGTCATCGTTTGAGAGAAGGCTCTAAGAGACAGGACAAGTCTCTAGTTGGATGTAGACAGGTCATCTGGGAGCTATGTGTCCATGAGATAGGCTGGTTGCACAGGTGAGAAGGAGATGGGAGGGAGTAGTCCAGGGCGTGTAGCAGCTGTTGAGCAGGAATGGTGTTTCAGGAGAACCAGGAGCCCATAGGGACACGTGATGGTCAAATAATTTCAACAGGGAGTGTGGGAGGATGGAGGGACCATGGCCTTCTACAATAGACAGCATGGACCAGGAGCCACGAAGAAAGGCTAGTGAGGGAGCCTCTGGTGAGCTCAGAGAGTGCTGTGGGAGGGTCAGGGCCACACAGCGACCAGAGAGGGTGACAAGCAGTTCACGTGAACATTACGGACCTCAAAAAGTGTATACATTAGTTGTAAAAGTGGTCTTGCAGGATGGCCATCTGGTTACAGTCCCTACATCACCGGTGGTTTAATTCTCAGGTGACACACTCTGTTAGTGTTACATAGACATTGTCCATCAGGTCAAAGAAATGAGAAAGTACAGGCAGTTAGAAGGTGAAGCAGAGAACGAGGCCCGGGTTGTTGGAGGAGGATAAATCAGAGCTGATGTGGTTGTGAGGACCACAGTGAGGAATACGGTGGGAAGAGTACTAGGAGCAGTTTTTGGACCAGGACCTAACTGTAAAACGTGGCAGGTGGTGGAGCTTAGGTCTTTGCATAGGAATAATGGAAATGCATAATGGCGAGGAAGGTACTCCACGTTTCAGGTGTCTCAGGGAGAACGTACGTGATGGCATACTAGCGAGACAAGTGAGCTGTTTTACAGTGTCCTCGTTTGCAAGCGAGCAGCTCCTGGAGAAGAAAAGAGGGAATGGAGCACAAAGCGAAATTTATTGGGAATATTAATTAATAGGCAGATCCCTACATAATATCATTCATCTGGGCTGAGATGTAGTCTAAACAAATAAAAGCACCTGATGGATCACCATATGGGATACATTGGACTCCTGAACCAAGATTATTATTCCTGAAGTATTGGCCATTTTCTGTGTTACTGACTCATATAAGGTGTCTCTCTATTAGAATTCTAGTGTAGAAAGGATGGGAAACCATTAACCTGAGACTCCCCAGAGGCTCCGGTAGTTTGGATACTATTGAAGAAATACAATAGCATAATACATCAGTACCTTTCTTCTTCTTTTTTAGTACCTGCATATAATTGTTAAGTAAATACTGAATTTCTAAGCAAGCTAAGTGTGTTAGTCTGAGTTGATTAGACAACAAATCCAGAGACACTCAGATATGTATAAGAGAGTGGTTTATATCAAAGAGTAATTTTATATTAAGAAAACATCCCAGCCCAGTCCAGATCAAATCCACAAGTCTGATATTAGCCCATAAGTCAAATACTAGTTCATAAATTCCTTTTCAGACTCACATAGCCACTCATATTGATGCCAAATGCAGGAAAAATCACAGGCTGGTGGGTGCAAAGTCTTGTGGATCCAGAGGTGGTGGACGCATCTCCAGGGTTCTGGCTGCTTTTAGCATGGCTCCATGTGGTTTGTCAAGAGGAGGGTAAAGGTCAGAGAGTGAATTCCACCTCCAGGGTGGAAGAGAGGAAGTTCCCAGAATCCTCATGAGAAGGCCATGCCCACATGGAGGGATCATCAGGCTATGACCTGATTGACAAGTTAGACTCCACCCCTTCACTCTTAATATCCTCAAGTTGACATTAGATTATGTAACTACCACACTGTCTCTGGTTTAATTCTGTGTTTCAGTTCAGTTCCCTTGGTGTTTTGAGAAGCCCCAGCGGCACAATGGTTATATACTCAATTGCTAACAGAAAGGTTGGGGGTTCAAACCGAACCAGACACTCCATAGGAGAATGACCTGGCAATCTACTCCCATAGAAGTTCCACCAACCAACCAAACCCACTGCCAGCAAGTCAATTCTGACTCACTGAGATTCAATCTAGGGTTTTCAAAGCTTTATAAATTCTCAGGGGAGCAGACAGCTTCATCTTTCTTCCCAGGAGCAACGTGTGGGTTTGCACACCAGCCTTGGGGTCAGCATTACAACGCTTACCTGAGAGCACCATCCGGGGCCCTTCTCAGAGTTCCCTTGGCCTCTCAGGAACCCATGTGAGTAGAATTTACCCCGGGGGTTTCCTAAACGAATCTGGAGCTGAGTTGAAGTAGACTCAAGAGCGCCTAACTGCAGACCTTTTACGTGGTTAGTGGATATACTTCAGAGACTCTATCAAGTTCTTGATGGCATTTATAAGTGTTCTCAGGTAGAGAGTCCCGTTATCAACCCAATATCATTGTTGGGTGGTGCGCTCATCGTTCTGCTTTCTCTTTGAGGTTGAATTTCTGAGTTTCCCCATTTAGGGCATGGTAGCGTGTTGAAAATGTTAAGCTCTAAGGAAGACTCATAATTTTGACCAACCTAGTTAGACATTGACTCAGAATGCTTTTTTTATTTTGGGATCCTCAGGGGGAGATGGAGTAAAGCACTCAGAGTCAATGGCTAGATTTAGATCAAGGGCACCAAGAATGCCACTGTGGCCCTGAGGACAAGAATTCCTGCAGCTGAGCAAGGGGAAGAAGTCAGCTGAGACATCAGAATGCTGTTTACCTTGGAGCATGTGCCTCAGTATGTCACATGGCACTGGCTCTGCTTCAGAAGTGGTTCCACGCATCCTTCACACCTACCCAGAATCTATAAGATGACTAGAACTTTGGCAGGACAACATTGATATACCTACCCTAAGCAGAGACACCTATCTAAAGCATTCTGTCTCACACACTGTCACTGTGAAGTTAAGCAAAAGTTGACCAACCTAACATCAAAGGAAATCATACAGTCCAGCAGCTGCTAAATCCATTTCAAATATAATGTTTAATAAACCAATCCCAGGTTCTTAGCTATATGCATGAACAGATAGAAAACTAAGGAAGAATTGAAAGACTTAGAATGGACATGTTTGTGAGGCCAATTTGAAGAGCAACTATCCCACACAGAGGGAAACTCCCTCCCAAGGTTAGGTTTGAAAGTGGAGTTTCATGATAGAAGTATTTTGTTGTGGTCCAAGAAAGACCCATCAAGACGTAAGGGAGAGAGAAGATGGTTCTGTGGACAAATATGTGGGACTCGTTAAGAGTGTGGAAAGTGTGCAAGCATCTTACAGATGATCCTATCAGGAGGAGGAGTTCACAGGCATGATGTTTAAAAGAATTAATAGAAAAAGTGAATGGTGATAGTTAAACAGCATGTTGAACATAATTAAGGTCACTCAACTGTGCATGTGAAGATTGTAGCAATGGAAGAGATTCTGCTCCCTTTATTTTTCGTTCTGTTGAGTTCACTCTGACTCGTGGCACTCAAGTGTCACAGAGTAGAACTGGCCTGGTGGAACAGTATTTAAGCACTTACCATATATACTCAAGTATAAGCCCAGTTTTTCAGCATATTTAAAAAAATCATTTTATTGGGGGCTCGCACAACTCTTATCACAATCCATACATACATCCATTGTATCAAGCACATTTGTACATATGTTTCCATCATCATTTTCAAAGCATTTTCTTTCTACTTGCACTCTTGGTATCAGCTCCTCATTCCCCCACCTCCTTCCCTCTCTCATGAGCCCTTGATAATTTATAAATTATTATTATTTTTTCATGTCTTGTACTGTCCGATGTCTCCTACTCCCTTGCTGTTGTCCGTCCCCCAGGGGCAGGGTTATAGGTAGATATTTGTGGTCGGTTCCCCCTTTCTCCCCGCACCTTCCCGATGCCCTCCTGGTATGGCTACTGTCAATATTGGTCCCGAGGAGTTTATCTGTCCTGTATTCTGTCCTGTTTATCTGTCTGTATCTGTCCTGTTTATCTGTCCTGTGTTTCCAGCTCTTATCTGTACCCATGTACATGCTCTGTCTAGCCAGATTTGTAAGGTAGAATTAGGGTCATGATAGTGGGTGCGAGGAAGGATTAAAGAACCAGAGGAAAGCTGTATGTTTCATCGGTGCTATATTGCACCCTGACTGGTCCGTCTTCTCCCCATGACTCTTTGATAAAGGGATGTTCAATTGCTTACAGACTGGCTTTGGGCCTCCACTCCACACTCCTCCTACCCCACACACACCCCTCATTCACATGATTTTTTGCTATGGGTCTTTGATGCCTGATCCCTGATCCCATAGACACCTCATGACCACACAGGCTGGTGTACTTCTTCCATGTGGGCTTTGTTGCTTCTCAGCTAGATTGCCGCTTGTTTCCAGCACATTTTTAAATGCAGTTTTTGTGGTAAAATTAGGTGCCTCAGGGGATATTCAGGTTGGCTTATACTTGAGTATATTCGGTAGCTGTTGGAGGAAAGGTTGGTGATTCAAATCCACCTAGAGTCAAAACACGAGAAAAGCTTGGCAAACTGTCCACATAATGATCACTGTCTAGAAAACTGTATGGGACAGATCTCTTTGTCACATGGTGTCCCTATGAATCAGAACCAACCAATTAGCACCGAACAAAAAACCACAATTCTTAATGGAAGCAGGTTTTGCAGGAGGCAATGGATCTAAGCAGGAGATAAAACATACAGCTTGTTATCTCTAAATAAAATGTCAGTTGGGGTCTAAGTCTCTCTGCTATGGGTTTCAGAAAATTAAAAAAGGAGAGCCCAAGAGCAAGAGAGACGTAAGCACACACACAAGTGATATATACCAGTGCAGGTAGTAGTAGTATTTTGTAGCTGACTTATTCAAGTCAATACTCATTTTTTGAATGCCAACTACCCAGTTATAATTACAAACTGCATTTTTTTCCTGTGGGGCATGAATGATAAATGAATGACGGGAAGGAAGAAGTTTTAAGAAATGAAGTGGGAAATGTGGTAGCTGGAGGATATTATGGTAAATAAGATGAAAATAAACAGATCTATACCTGTAAGGAGCAAAAAAAATTATAGTTGCAAATATAAGAGTGTGCGTCATGTTATTCTCATTGGAATAGAGAAGTTAAGGATAGGAGGGGGTGGAAACTCCTAACTTTTCCTATTGTAATGTTTATTATTGATTTTGTCTTTTCCTTTGCTTTTGCATTATCACTTGGTCTTTTAAAAAATTCTTGAAAAAAAATCACAGGAGCTATTCTGATGCCAAAATCCACATAATTAATATATTAGGGCTGGCTGTGTGAAGTTTAGAGCAAAATCAAGATGAGAATTGAAGTTACAACTAACTTCTTATTCTCTGAAGCTGGAGGTAAATATCCCTTGCTTCTGAACTTCCACAGAACTTGTCTGTCCTACTGTATATTCTGGGGTTTGGGTAAAGTTTCATCACCTCTAGTACATGGCAATCTCCTTGAAATGAGAGACCGCATCTCTCCTTTGGTCTTGGGTCTCCGACTGCCAAACACAATGCCTGGCACATTGCACATGTCAAAGAGTGCCACTGAATGGACAGTTGAAAGAAAAAGTTGCCCTTGGGTAAAATATCCTGCTCCTTGACTTCTCTCCACCCTAGCCCCCACTTTTGAGCATTCCCCTTTACCTTCTAGGCAGTCCACCTAGAAGAAATTGCTTAGCGGGGAATCTTAGGGGAGAATATTTGGCCACATTTGAGAAGCTATTTTTGGTATTCCATAAAAAACAATAGAAAACTCCGCTCAAAGGTACTGGCAAGTCACTCAAACAAGAATGCAGGCAGTTTAAGAATTACTCAGATATGGGGAACTGTTTTCCCAGACCATCCAACAAGAAATTTTGGAAAAGTGGTTGTCAATGTAACCTGGGTGTGTATAATGTGAAAAAGAGGTAAAAACTGTACAAAAATGATGCTTGTCTTATGAAAAATTATAAATTGCTGGAAAATTTAGACATGTGCCGCGACCCTTTAACACAGTTCATGTGGTGGTGATCCCCTAACCATAAAATTATTTTCGTTGTTACTTCATAGCTGTCATTTTGCTACTGTTATGAATCAGGCCACCCCTGTGAAAGGGTCTTTCGACTCCCAAAGGGGGCGCGACCCACAGGTTGAGAACCACTGATCTAGAACAGTATGAATGACTTAGACATCAGAAGCCAAGTTGTGGTGTCAACAGAGAGAAGAGGCGCTTGTGCATTGAGTAGTCAATGGAAAGATGGGGATAGGACTCACGTGGATAAAGGAGGAAAGCATAGAAGTTGTTGTCCAAACGCGTGTGATCAAATTATCAGTGTGATTTGGATCTCAGTTTTCTCAACTGTACACAAAACAAAACAAACCCACCCACACAGCCTCACAGCAACTATCTGGTGCAGAATAGTCCTGCCACACAGGGCTCCAAGGCTAGATAACTTGACGGGAGGAGAAAGCCTGAGCTTGCTGCTAGGGAGTGGCTGATGGGTTTGGAGTTCCACCCGGGTGGATAGCAACCCAAGGCCTAATCCACAGGGAAGGAGGCACCTTCATTTCAACAAGGGGTTAATAGTATTGAATAACATGCCTTCTGGCAAGACTGCTTTGTCAAATGAATAAGGTCAACTATTCTATTTGAACGCATTTTGTCAGCGAGGAAGTACAGGATAATTGGCAGTTAATATAGATGAGCCTTAAAAGATGAGTAACATTACGACTGGCAACAAGGATAGGAAAGGTGTCCCCTAAAGATGAATAGCCACTGGTGCGTGTTGATGGTAGGAGAATAATTTAGAATGGGATAGTGATAATGGTTGCACAACATGAAGGATGTAATCAATGTCTCTGAATAATTCATGTAAAGGTTACTGACTTGGTAAATGTTTTGTTATGCATGTTTTAACACAATTTTAAAAAAAAATAAAGAAAAGATGAATAGCATGAGCTATGAAGTATGAAAGCAAAAAGTTATAGAAGTGACAATTTGGGCCCAACTGAAGCATACTACATGTTGGGAGTATGTTGTTGTGCACTTGTAAGTGGATTCCAACTCATAGCAACCCTATAGGATGGAATAGAACTGCCCCATAGGGTTCTATAGCCTATAGTTTTCACCAGAGCAAATCGCCTGGTCTTTACCGCTGAGGAGTTGGTGGTGAGTTGAACCCCTAACCTTCTGGTTAACAGCTAAGAACTTTAGCTATTGCATCACTGGGGAATAGTATATTAAATTTGCTTATTTTGTACCTGGAATTTAAATGTTACTGAACATGCTGTATTTCTATTTGCTAACTATTTAGTGGCTTTCCCACTTCTACTGCAAAATTCAGCCCACCTCTCAAGGCTCACAGTTCATTGGCTGGGTTTTTGGCTTTCTCTGACTAGGAGAGATAGCTCTTGAGTGAGATGGGGGCAAGGAGTTCTATCATCGTGTGTAAGAGATTAGGTTTGGACTCAGCTGTCCAGATAGAAAGCTCATCTTTCCTAGTCGACCATTTGTGGCATCCGGGACAACTTACTCTATTTGCCTGGGGTCCAGTTTCCTCTTATGTATAAAAGCCTGCTTCATAGGATTGTTTGGAGAATTAACTACACCCAGACATGATGCTTGTCAGAGAGTACGTATTGAACAAAGGTTCCTTGTTGTTATAATGGCAATTGTTTCTCTTGGGACTCTCTCTGCCTGGTTTTGGGCACGACTACTCCGAGTCTTCCTCTTCTCTGATTGTCTTCAGCTTGTCCCTGCTTCTTTCTTTGATCGTTGCTTAAATGTTGGCATTGCCCAGAGTATCTTTCTCTGCATTTATCTTTTTATTTAGCATGTTTTTCCTCTATAATCTCGATAATCCATCCATCTATCCATAGGATTTTTGAGTGCATAGTATGTGAGAAGCTACATACTGAAATGAAAACCATGGTCTCTTTATTCTTTATGAGCTCAGGAAACTAAGGGTTTAGGAGAATGTAGATGTTTATAGAATGAAATAAGCTTCAGTTCATGCAATTCTGTCTTTCCTAGCCTACATCTTCTAATGACTAAAAACTTATATTTGCTTCCCAACCACTCTCCTGCATTCCAAAACCTATTGTTTCCTGGACTAACTGTGGAGCACACAGACATCTCGATCTCGGAAAGTTCATAATGGAGCCCTGGAGCCTCCCTGTCCTTTCGTGCTCCGCATTGCAGTGAACTAAGCCAGTAATGTCGAGATCTTAATCTTTTCCCTCTTTTCAGTGCCCTCCTGCAGTTATGGGCCAGTTTCTATTTAGTCTAAGTTTTGCTGTTATCGCTTTTTTTTTTAACCATCTATAGCAGGTAGAACTCTAAGGTGGCTTCCAGGATTCTGTGCCATGACTATGCCCCAGAAAAAGTCATGGAAGTTTCCCCTGAAAATGGCACTTACCAGTGCACCGAGGATGAGCAGAAGAGCTCCAGGCACACGTGGAAGAGGATGCATCTTGCGACACTGGCCTGAACAAGGAGCATAGCACATGCCAGGACAGAGAAAGACAGTATGACCTGAGTTTTGAGGAGCAATTGGAGAAAGAGATGCAATAACCATATCAAGTAGAGCTCCATCGATCATGTTAAGGATCTGAATATTCCTCTCTACATTGGAAATTCTTTGGGAGCTTGTAAATAAAGAGTTGAAATAAAAAGATTCACATTTTAAGATGTCAATGTGGCTAGCGTCCAGCAGACATAATGTCAAGGACAAGAGGCTCTGTGGTGGGGAGGAGTAAGGCATATGGAGGTTATCACAGCTCAGGGGAGAGACCACAGTACCTTCACAAATATAGTGGCCTTGGTGTGGCAGCATAACTTAGGTTAAGTTTACATTTCAGGGTAAAAATCATGTGGACTTAATGTTTGATTGGATGTCGGAGGGGTTGGGGGGCAGGAAGAGTTGTTTGTTTATCTGATAAGTAACAAGGGGAAAGGCATAAGTTTAAGTAGGGTGAGCATATGTTCAGGTCAGAAGACTAGCATTTGAGGTTCTTGTGAAATATCAAAGTCACATGGAACAAGATTTATATATGTGTGAATATAGATCCCTGATACTCAGAAGAGTTTTCTGTGCAGTCTGGTCATGATCTTTTAATGAGGGAAGGCATTCATAAACATAAAAACCTAAAGGAACCAGAGACACGGACAACAAAATTAAAGTTCAAATGATGAACAAGGTGGAAAACAATGCTAGATATGAATAAACAGCAAAGAAAGGTTATACAGAGTTGATAAAAGAATTTCTCTGAATTAACAAAAGAAAAGATATACAACCCAATAAAATATGCAAAAGAAACAAGTATAAATACAACAAATATACTACAAATAAAACACAACTGATATAAGAGGAAACACAAATGATTAATAGATACTCAATGTTACAGACTTGATTCCAACTCATAGCAGCCCTATAGGACAGAATAAAAATGCCTCATAAGTTTAAGACATGAAAAAAAGGAGAAAAAAAGATTTTTAAACTATCAAGGGGACATAAGGAAGGGAGGGTGAAGGAAGGAGGGTAAAAAATGAGGAGCTGATACCAAGGGCTCAAGTACAAAGAAAATGTTTCAAAAAGATGATGACAACATATGTACAGATGTGTTTGACACAGTGGTTATATGTATGGATTGTGATAAGAGCTGTAAGAGCCCTGAGTAAAATTTTTTTAAAACTGCTTCATAGGGTATCTAAATTTGGAAATCTTTATGCAAGCAGAATTTTACAAGCTTCTACCTTGAAATAACCAATGGGCTCTAATTGCCAACCTATCAGCTAGTAGTGAAATGATTTTAAGCAGGGTGCCAACAAGGATCCTTATCGACTATTAATAAATCTATGAAATGATTGGAAAATACAAATATTTAAAAGCATACAAGATACCCATCAGTTAGGTAAAAGTATTTGTAGATGGATAATATCAGGAGATAAAATGAGCCAAGAAAGGTGTACTCTAACACTCTATGGCCAGAATGTAAATTGGAACAACACTTTAAAGGGTACTTCAGCATTATTTACCAAGGTCTGACATTTCGTTGTAACTGCTGTCCCTGAATGTTGCTATGGTGCTGCAAGCTCTCACTGGTATTTCAAATAGCATGGGGTCACCCAGAGTGAACTTTCAGGTTCCACTTTGAAAAAATGAATAGAATGTTCAGTTCTGAAATATTAGCCACTGAAAACCTTATGAATAGCACTGGAACAATATTAGCTACAGTGCCAAGGCTGCCCGGGTCTAAGGCATTAGCCACTGAAGACCTTACGAAAGACAGCAGGAAATGTTCAGGTATGGTGCTAGAGGATGAGGTCTTCAGTTTAAAAGACACTGCAAGTATGATGGAGAAAGAACTGCCTTCTTAAGTAGAGTGGGCAATACTGATGTGAATGGGTAAATGTCTCAGCATCTTCATTTGCTGATGGGGCAGGATTCAAAATGAGAATAAACAGCTGCAAACTTTCATTAACAATTGGAATATGGAATGTATGAAATATGAATCTGGGAAAATGGGATGTTGTAAAAAAATGGAAGATATAAAGATTTATATCCTAAGAAGAAATGAACTTGTACTGACCCTTTTGAATCCAGTAACCATATGGTTTATTATGCCAGGAATGACATATTTAAGAGAAATGGTGTCACTTTCATGATAAAAAATAATAGTTCAAGAGCTATCTTCAACAATAATGCTGTTTGTGATAGGATAATGGTTATAAACCTATGAGGAAATTCAGTTCATAAAATAATTATTCAAATTTACACATGAGCAACTAAAGCTATTAATAAAGAAATTGAAGAATTCTACAATTTTTAAAGTCTGAAATTAATAAATAATGTAATCAAGAAGCATTGGAAATTGGGATGTCAAAGTTGAAAATATAAAGGAAGAAACCGTAATTGGAAAATATGGCCTTGGTGATAGGAATGAAACTAGAGATCACAATAGAATTTTGGGACAACGACCTCTTCTTTGAAAATACCCTTTTTCAACAACATAAATGGTGACTGACTGTAAAGACAGACTTCGCCAGAAATAATACAGGGGAATCAATTTGACGACATCTGTGGGAAGAGACAATGGAGAAGCTCAGTATCGGTAGCCAACACAAGGCCAGGGGCAGACTGTGGAACAGACCATCAATTGCTCATATGAAAATCCAGCTTGAAGCTGAAGAAAATTAAGACAAGTCCACAAGAGCCAAAATATGACCTTGAGTATATCCCGCCTGAATTTACAAAATATCTCAAGAATAGATTTGACTCATTGAACACTTACAGCAGAAGACCTGGCAAGCTGTGGGGTGACAGAAAGAGCATCATACATGAAGAAAGAAAAATATCACTACAAAGACCAGAAAGAAAGAATCAAAGTGGATGTCAGAAGAGTCTTTGAAATTTACTGCTGAACCTAAAACAAATGGAAGATGTGATGAAGTAAAAGAGCTAAACAAATTTTACAAGAACAGCTTGAGAAAACAAAGTTAAGTATTACAATGAAATGTGCAAAGACCTGAACCAAAATTAACATTTTAGCCAGCATCTGAAACAACTAGAACAAGAGCAACAAAACAAACTTTCAGTCACCAGGAGAAAAGAAATCATAGAATTTAGAACAAAAATTAATGAATTGGGAAATAGGAAAACACTAAAAATCAACAAGACAAGAAGTTCTTCAAAAGGATTAACCAAATTGATAAGCCACCAACAAACTTAGCAAAGGCAAATATCAAAGAGATGAAAAGGGTGGCATCATAAGAGATCTAAACAAAAATAAATAGATAAAATAGCATATTACTATAAAAGACTTCGACAACTTTGAAAACCTAAGTGAAATGGACAGATGTCTAGAAACACACTATCTACCATGTGAAAGTTGGACATTGAATAAGGAAGATTCAAGAAGAATTAGTGCATTTGAATTATGGTACTGGCAAAGAACATTGAAACATTATGAACTGCCAAAAGGACAAACAAATCTGTCTTGGAAGAAGTCCAGCCAGAATGCTCCTTGGACACAAGGATGGGGAAACTTCATCTTACATACATTGGCCATGTTGTCAGGAGAGACCAGCCCCTGGAGAAGGACATCGTACTGGATAACACAGAGGGGCAGTGAAAAAGAGGCAGGCTCTAAACAAGATAGACTGACAACAACAATGGGCTCTAGCAAAGGAACAAATATGAGGATGGTGCAAGACTGGGCAGTGGTTCATTCTGTTGTGCACAGGGTCGCTATGGGTCAGAACCAACTCGTTGGCACCTAACAACCACCCCCACCCAAATAGCACAGACGGAGGTAGAAAACACCAACAAATTCATAACAAAAGAAGAAATAGATCAGGTCATTAAAAATTTCCAACCAAAAATAAAGTGCAGGACCAGATGGTTTAGGATCAAGCAGTCAGAGAAGACTTCCCACCAATTCTACACAAACTATTCCAGAACATAGAAAAGGAGCAAACTCTAAATGTCTTTTTGGGAAGCATGCATAACGCTGATACCAAATCTATAAGCCGCATTCCCACATTAGAAAACTACAGTGCAATAGCCTTCATGAACATCACTCATCACTCACCCACTGCTATCACATTGATGCTGACTCAAAGAGACCCTATAGGACAGAGTTAAACTGCCCATGGGTTTCCAAGACTAACTCTTTAAAGCATTTGAAAATTAGTCTAGCTGAGAAGTTGGTGGTTTCGAATTGCCGACTTTGCTTTCAACCAAGATCCTTCTGATGGCAGTTTGAGATCCTTTGTTCCAAGTCCTCTTCTGAATTTGGCCCGGACCTCCGGCAGCTTCCTGTCAATGTACTGCTGTAACTATTGTTGGATAATCTTCGGACAGTATTTACTTGCATGTGGTATTAAGGATATTCTTCTATAATTTGAGCAATCTCTTAGATCACCTTTTTTGGGAACAGATACAAATATGGATCTCTTCCAATCAGTTAACCAAAAAGCTGTCTTCCAAATTTCCTGGCATAGACAAGTAAGTGCTTCCGGTGCTTCATCAGCTTGTTGAAACATTTCAATTGGCATTCCATCAATTCCTGTAACATTGTTTTTGACTAATGCTTTTCATGGAGCTCAAACTTCTTTGTTCAGCATCATCAGTGTTTGCTTATCATATGCTCTCTCCTGAAGTGATGGGAAGTGGAATAGTTCTGCTTGGTACAGTGACTGAACATCCTCTTTCCATCTTCTTTTGATGCTTCCTGCATCATTCACTATTTAGACCATAGAATCTTTCAATAGTGCAACCTGAGGCTTGTATTTTTTCAGTTTGAGATCTACTAAGTGTTTTTTCTGCGTTGGTTTTCTAAATCTAGGTCTTTGTACATTTTATTAGAAAATTTGACTGTGTCTTCTCAAGATGTCCTTTGAATTTTCTATCCAGCTTTTTGACTTCATCATTTTTCTATTTGCTTTAGATTTTCTGTGATCAAGAGCAAATTTCAGAATCTCTTGTGACATTCACTTCGATCTTTCCTTTCTTTCCTGTCTTTAATGACTTTTTTCTTTCTTGGTGAATGATGGTCTTGATGTCCTCCCAAAGCTCATCAGGTTTTCTGTCATTAGTGCTTATTGCATCAAATTTGTTCTTGAAATGTTCTTGAAATTCAGGTGGGATAGACTCAAGGTCATATTTTGGCTCTGGTAAAATTGTTTCAATTTTCTTCAGCCTTATCTTAATCTTATATACAAGCAATTGATTCTCTGTTCCAAAGTCAGCCCCTCGCCTGGTTTTAGCTGCTGATATTTAGTTTCTCCACCATGTCTTCCCACAGATGTAGTCAATTTGATTTCTGTGACTTCCACCTGGATAAGTCCACATGGAAAGTCACCTTTTATGTTGTTAAAAAAATATATTTGTTATGAACAAGTCATTGGTTTTGCAAAGTTCTATCATGTGATCTCCAGCTTCATTGCTATCACCAAGGCCATATTTTCCAACTCATGTCCCTTCTTCATTGTTTTCACCTTTTGAATTTCAATAGCAGATAGTTATCAACACATTTTGGTTGTATGTTTGATAAATTCAGACTGAAGTAATAGAATTCTTCTATTTCTTCACCACTAACTTTTGAGGTTTGTGCATAAACTTGAATAATAGACATATTGATTGAATTTCCTTGAAGGCAGATAGATATAATCTTATCACAGGCAGCATTTTACTTCAAGACTGATGTTGAAATGTTCTTTTGGGCAATGAATGCAATGCCATTACAATTGATTGTGGTATTCCTAGCATAGTACACCATATGATTTTCTGATTCAAAAATGCCCAATACCAGTCCATTTTAGATCATTAATTTGCAGAATATCCATATTTATACAGTCCTCTTCATTTTTGACCACTTCCAATTTTCCTAGATTCATACTTTGCACATTCCAATTCCCCATCATTAGCAGCTTTTTGCAGCTGTGTCTCTTTATTTGAGTTGTCCCCCATCAGCATATGAAGACCCTGAAGACTCCACTCCCACAGGCTTCACCCAACTCATGTCATCCTGGTCAACCCCCCTCACTCACACTTCAAGTGCCCTCCAACTCAAGAGCCCCACGCTCCAGCACTGTCTTCAATAATGTTCTGCTTCCATGCCTTAGCTCTGCAGTATCTGACAATGTCTCCAAAATATACATAAGGTTTTCAGCAGCTTCTTCCACTGAAGTGGGGAGTTTCTTCGTGGCATATGATGTGATTTTATAAGTAGAAAATCCTAATGACTCAACAACAACAAAAATATTGGGAACAACTGTCAATCAGATTCCTGTGTACTAATGAAGAGGGATCAGAAAAAGAAATCAAGAAAATAATACCATTTATAATATAAAAATGGAATACTTCCTAATAAATCTAACCAGATAAATGAAAAATCCATACAAAGAAAACCACTGGAACCTAACAAAGGAAAAGAATGCGAAAAGGCAAGTTACACAAGCAAAATGGGTGAAACTAAGCAGACCCAAATGAGATTTTTTTTTAAATCACAGTGTTATGAAAATTGTATCCCAACAAATTGAAAATTTAGAAGAAATAGATAAATTTCTTTAAAAAATTTTTTTGTTAAGTTGCTGAGTTTTTAAAAAATCATTTTATTGGGGGCTCATACAACTCATCACAATCCACGCATACATCAATTGTATAAAGCACATTTGTACATTTGTTACCCTCATCATTCTCAAAACATTTGCTCTCCATGTAAGCCCCTGGCATCAGCTCCTCATTATTCCCCCTCCCTCCCTGCTCTCCCTTCCCTCATGAACCCTTGATAATTTATAAATTATTATTTTTTCATGTCCAATGTCTCCCTTCACCTACATTTCTGTTGTCCATCCCCCAGGGAGAAGGTTATATATAGATCCTTATAATCGGTTCCCCCTCTCTACTCAATCCTCCCTCCACCTTCCCGGTATCGCCACTCTCACCACTCATCCTGAAGGGATCATCCGTCCTGGATTCCCTGTGTTTCCAGTTCTTATCAGTACCAGTGTACAGAAATAGATAAATTTCTATAAAGGCATTACTTACCGAAATTACCACAGGCTAATATAAAACCCCAACAAGCTTAGACAGAGGAGAATATATCTAGTCATAAAAAAAACTTCCAACATCAAAATGTTTGGGATCACATGATTTCACTGGGGATTGTATTACAGAAAAATTAAGTCCAAGATGGCATGAATGATTTCACAATATACACATGGACAATATTCTTCCGAACACATTTTACAAAGCAACTACAACTTTGGTACAAAAGCCAGGCAAAGACATCACCAGAAATGAAAATTACAGACCAATATCTCTAATGTATATAGATACCAGGTTTTCAATAAAATTCTAGCCAATGAAATTTAACAAAGCATCAAAAACAAAAAACAAAACACCACAATCTCATACCAAATACTCAAGGGTGATTTAGTATGAGAAAAATAATCATTGTATTCATCACATAAACAAAATAAAAAAGATCATAGGTTTGTGTCAGTCAATGCGGAAAAGACACTTCATAAAATTCAACACCCATTCTTTTTAAAAAAATCATTTTATTAGGGGCTCATACAACTCTTATCACAATCCATACATACATCAATTGTGTCAAGCACATTTGTACATTGTTGCCATCATCATTCTCAAAACATTTTCTTTCTACTTTAGCTCTTGGTATCAGCTCCTCGTTTTTCCCCTCCCTCCCCACTTCCTCCTCCCCCATGAACCCTTGATAATTTATAAATTATCATTATTTTTTCATATCTTACACCATCCAACATCTCCACTCACCCACTTCTCCGCTGTCCATCCCCAAGGGAGGAGGTAATATGTAGACCTTGTAATCTGTTTCCCCTTTCTCCCTCACCTTCCTTCCACCCTCCCAGTATCACCACTCTCACCACTGGTCCTGAGGAGTCATCTGTCCTGGATTCCCTGTATTTCCAGTTCCTATCTTTGTCAGTGTACATCCTCTGGCTCAACCGGATTTGTAAGGTAGAATTGGGATCATGATATTGGGGGTGGGGGGAGGAAATATTCAAGAACTAGAGGAAAAATGTATATTTATCATTGCTGCACTGCACCCTGACTGATTCGTCTCCTCCCCACAGTTCTTCTGCAAGGGGATGTCCAATTTCCCACAGATGGGTCCTGGGGCCCCACTCTGCACTCCCCCTCATTCACAACGCTATCTTTTTTTTTTTTTTTTTTGTCTTTGATGCCTGATACTTGGTCCCTTTGATGCCTTATGATCTCACAGACTGGTGTGCTTTTTCCATGTGGGCTTTGTTGTTTCTCAGTTAGATGGCACCTTGTTTATCTTCCACACTATAGGACCCCAGATTCTATATCTTTTGCCAGCTGGTCACCATCAGCTTTCTTCACCGCATTTGCTTATGTACCCGCCTTGTCTTCAGCGATCATGTCAGGGTAGGCTAGTGTGCTTCTTTCATGTGGGCTTTGTTATTTCTTAGCTAGATGGCCACCTGTTTATCTTCAAGTCTTTAAGACCCCAGATGCTATATCTTTTGATAACCGGGTACCATCAGCTTTCTTCACCACTTTTGCTTATGCACCTGCTTTGTCCTCAGGAATTGAGCCGGGACAGACTGGTGTGCTTCTTCCATGTGGGTTTTGTTGTTTCTCAGCTAGATGGCTGCTTGTTTATCATGAGGCCTTTAAGACTTCAGGTGCTATATATTTTGGTATCCAGGCACCATCAGCTTTCTTCACCACATTTGCTTGTGCACCCATTGTCTTCAGCGATCGTGCCAGGAAGGTGAGCATCTCAGACTGCCAAATTGTTAGAACGAAGTGTTCTTGTGTTGAGGGAGTACTTGAGCAGGGGCCCACAGTCCATCTGTTTTCTTAATACTAAACCTATAAATATATGTACATAGATCTATTTCCCCTTCATCATATATAGATATATTTACATCTGTAAATGCCTGTATTTAATCTCTGTGACTACCCCTTGCCTCCTAGCTCTTTCCTATAATTTTTTGTCCTTTCCTCTTGTTCCACTATCATGTTCAGCCTTCCTTTGGGTTTTAGGAATTCCTCTCGGTTACATTGCCCTTGATCCAGCCCTGCCAGACCTCTTACACCCACCTTGCCACTGATTTTGGATCATTTGCTGTTCCCTTGTCCCTGGGTTTAACACCCACTTCCTTTCCCCCGCCTCCCCTATTCCCGTGTCCCCCTGGAACTGTTAATCCCTTGTTCTCTCTTCTGGCTTGTTTAACCCACCTATGCCTTCCAGGTAGACATGCTATGTACCATCACAAGACTGAGTACAATGAAGCAACAATAGAAAGTAAAACAATAGCTATAACAACAAAAACAACAACTCACCAATAAAACGTATTTGTTGTCCTTCTATTTGTTGTCCTTCGCGAGTGCTTTCTAGTCAAGTCTGATGGGGTGCCATGACCTGGCGCCGCATCTAACCCTGGGGACTTCGTCGCTCTGCTCCCCCTGTTACTCCACTGTATGGCCTCAGAAGCTGGCTTTGGTGTAGTGAGCTCAGGGCAGGCACAATTCCCGCAGTGTGTCTCTAGTGTTGTCCCCAATGGTGCTATGGGTCAATGAGGAATGCTGTGTCCAGTGGTGAGGCTGGCCCTATGGTGGTCTCTGTGCATTGCTGTTCTGAGCAGGAACATTGTCCTCAGGGCTTGGTGAGCCAAGATGTGCTTCACTCTTTTTTTTTCTTTCCCTTTCCCCCCTTGTTGGCTCCTGTGTGCTCTGATCAGACAAGTTCCTCTTCTTGAGCTGTAGCATCAGTGCTGTACTCTGAAGTGAATTCTTCTGGGGGTGGGTGAGAGGGTGGTGCTGTCCACTTAGTTGGTAATGGGGCCAGCCCCTCAGACCTCTCTATTGGTTCCCTGCTTCATGTCAGTGTGGTGTGTTCTTGTCTTGGAGCTCCGGGTTGAAGTCTGGTCCCTCTTTCCCTGTGGAGACACAAACAACACCCTCCCTCTTACCTTTCCCCCCACCCTCCTTTTTATTGGGCTACCATATGTATCCCGTATGTATCCCTGAGTTTAGTCTGGCTCCTGCCATATTACCTGGACCTTACCCCAGGGATGTATGTATACATTCTTCCCTATGCCCCTTTTGGATTTTTTTGAGCTTATCTCAGTGGACTCATGTAGTACTTGTCCTTTTGTGCTTGGCTTGCTTCACTTAGCATAATTTCTTCCAGTTCTTAGCATAATATCCTCCAGTTCTTCCCATGCAGCGATGTGCTTCATGCGTTCATCACTTCTTTTTTAGGAATGAATAATACTCCAATGTATGTATGTACCACAGTTTTTTAATCCATTCGTCTGTTGATGGAAATTTGGGCTGTTTCCAACTCCTTGCAATTGTGAACTGTGCCGCAATGAACATTGGGGCACAGATATCTGGCCGTGGTTTGTTTTTGGTCTCTTTTGTGTCTATGCCAAGTAGGAGGATTGCTGGACCATATGGTAGCTCAATTTCCAACTGTTTTAGCTATCACAAAATTGATTTCCATAATGGCTGTACATACCTACAGGTCCACCAGCAGTGGACAAGAGTTCCTATCTCTCTGCATCCCCTCCAATCTTTGTTACTTTCTGATTTCTTGAATCTGGCTATCTTTGAGGGTGTTAGGTGGTATCTCATAATTGTCTTCATTTGCATTTCTCTTATGGCTAGAGATCTGGAACATTTTTTTCATATATTTATTGGCTATTTGGATTTCTGTCCTTGAGAAACTCCTGCTCAGGTCCTTTGCCCATTCAGTGGACAATTGTTGTAGGTTAGCAGAGTATTGCAGATTTTAGTATTAAGGCATTTGTTGTAAGTTAGCAGAGTATTGTAGATTTTAGTATTAAGGCATTTGTCTGATGTGTCATTGCTAAAGATGTTTTCCAATTCTGTGGTCTCTCCCATTACTCTCTTGGTGAATTCTTTCAATGTACATAAGTGTTTTATCTTTAGTATATCCCACTGGTCAATTTGTGCCTACTCTGTGTTGGCGTCCTTCCCAATTTCCAATAGCCTGTGTAATCCCTGTGCCAAGGTTCTCAGGTTTGTCCCAATTCCCTCATTAATGGCCCTAATAGTTTGGGGTTTTACCTAAAGGTCTGTGAACCACCTTGAGTTTATTCTTGTCAACACCCATTCTTGATTTTAAAAAAAACAACTCAATAAAATAGGAGTTGAAAGGAAATTCCTCAACATAAAAAAAATCCCATGTAAATGAAACCAACAGCCAGCATCTCACTTAATGGAGAGAAGTTTAAAACATTCAACCTTCAAACAGGGACTAGAGAATATTATCATTTACCATCACTTTTATTCAATATTTATCTAAAAGTTTTATTTACCTTGATTCACCTAGAAGTTTTAGGTAGAGCTATAAGCCAATAAAAAGATATCATAGGCATCCACATAGGCACAGAAACAAAAAAAGTCTTTATTTGAAGATATTATAATCCTATATATAGAAAACTTCAAAGATTCAATTAAAAAATGGCTAGAACTAATGGAAAAATTTGGCAGCATATTAAGCTATGAGATCAACATACAGAAAGCAGTTGGATTCTTGTATATTAAGGATGATGATATTGAAAAAGATATTAAAAGAATAATACCACTTATAATAACTACACCAAAGATAAAATATTGAGGAATAAATCTTACCAGAGAAACAAAGGACTTATACAAGGAAAGTACAAAACATCCATACCAGAAACCAAAAGAAACTTACAGAAATGGCAGAAGCCACCATATTGTGGTAAATATGTTGAACATGTCAATATTACCAAAGCACTCTACAAATTCAAGTCCTATCCAAATCCCACTACAATTCTTCAAAGAAATGGAAAACTAATCACCAACTTTATATGGAAAGGAAAGACACGGAGGATAAATAAAACACTATAAAAAATAAAAACGAAGTAGGAGACCGTGTACAGCCACACAGTAATCAAAACAGCCTAGTACTTGTACAATCATAGATACGAAGAACAATGGACTAGAATTGAGAACACAGAAATGTAACCAAGTACCTACAAAACCAATCTCACTTGTATGGAGTTGATGCTGACTCATAACAACCCTGTATAACAAGGTAAAATGCTCCTGTGAATTTTGAGACTGTAATTGTTTACCAGAATAGAAAACCCCATCTTTCCAGCTTAAGGAAACTGGTGGTTTCAAACTTTGGACCTTTCTGATCACAGCCCAACATATAACAACGATTCTCCCAGGGCTCCCAAACACATTTAATTTAAAAAAAAATCATTTTATCTCGGGCTCATACAAGTCTTATCACAATCCATATATCAGCCATTGTGTCAAGCACATTTGTGCATTTGTTGCCATCATCATTCTCAAAACATTTACTTTCTACTTGAGCCTTTGGTATCAGCTCCTCATTTTACCCCTTTCTCTCCCTGCCCCTCTTCACAGACCCTTGATAATTTATAAATTATTATTATTCTATCATATCTTACACCGCCCAATGTTTCCCTTCACCCACTTTTCTGCTGTCTGTCCCCCAGGGAGAAGGTTATATGTAGATCCTTGTAGTCGGTTCCCCCTTTCTACTCCACCTTCCCTCCACCCTCCTGGTATTGCCACTCTCACAACTGGTCCTGAGGGGTTCATCTGTCCTGGATTCCCTGTGTTTCCAGTTCCTATCTGTACCATTGTGCATCCTTTGGTCTAGCCAGATTTGTAAGGTAGAATTGGGATAATGATAGTGGTGGTGTCGGGTACGGGGAGGAAGCATTACAGAACTAGAGGAAAGTTGTATGTTTCATCATTGCAACACTGCACCCCGACTTGTCCACCTCCTCCCCACCACATCTAATTTTTTATAAAGTACTAAAATATATTAAGTGGGGAAGAGACAGCTTTTTCAACAAATGGTGCTAGAAAAGACTAACTTCACCTGCAAAAGAATGAAACAGGACCCGTACCTACACCACATTAAAAAACAAACTCAAGATGGATCAAAGACTTAAATATAAACCACAATACCATAAAGACCATCAACAAAAAAATAGGGATAAACCTAAGGGTCCTCAGACAAGACATAAACACCCTATCAAACAAAATAAAAAATGCCCACACTATAGACAACAAAATAAAGGATTGAGATCTTCTAAAATTACCACATTTATGGACATAAAAAAATTCATCATATGAGTTAATAGAACCACAAATGGGGGGGGGGGTTACTAATGACACATCAGCTAAAGGGCTTATCTCCAAAATCTATAGAAAATTACAACCTCTTAACAAGAAAAATACAAATAACCCAGTCAATAAATGGGCACGAGACATGAATGGACAATTTCCCAAAGAAGACATCTTTATGACCAATAACCATACTAGGAGGTACCCCCAAACAGAAAAAAGCTCCCACTGGGCAGAGCTTTATAGTATTCATTTCCCCCCTGCTAGGTGAACATTCAGTACTCACTCTGAATTAGTGCACCCAGTGGCATCACCTAGGAGGGTTCCCTTTGGTCACAGTGAATTTTTTCATAAAAGCAGTTTCACTGGAACCTCATTTTTTGTGATGGTCGATTTCAGAGAACAGCATGTGACTGTGGAATTTTGTTTCCTGCTAAGGAAAAATGCTGCAGAAATGGTTGTGATGTTTAATAGAGCTTACACGGACAATGCTATGGGGAAAACTCAAGTGTGTGAGTGGTTTACTCATTTCCAAAAAGATGACATGTCAATTGATGACAAACCTTGTTCTAGATGTCAACTTTCCAAATGGATGAAAATGTTGACAAAATGCAAGCACTTATGCTTGAAGACCGACTACAAGGGACTATTGAAGAGATGGGGAAGTTCTCTGGACTATCTTGGAGCTCAGTTCAGCGAATTTTAACAAAAGGTTTGGAATGAGAAGGGTTGCTTTGAAATGTGTGCCATGGTTTCTGACTGACCAGGAAAAAGAGCATCGAGTGGAAACATGCTGTGCTTTGAAAGCTCAGCTCCAAAAAGTGACCCAGACTTTTTTCCCCCCAAGGTCATTACTGGTGAGGAGACATGATGCTATTCTTACAACCCCTAAAGCAAACATCAGTCAAGCCAGTGGAAGACACCATTGTCACCTCATCTAAGAAAAGCTCAAGTGAAATAAAAGATTAAGACGATGCTCATTTATTATTTCAATGTGAAATGAATAGTGCATTTGGAGTTTATTCCACCAGGTCAGACTGTTAATCAAGCTGTGTGACCATGAGGTGTCGAAGGGATCAGTTATCAGGCATCAAAGAACAAAATATCATATCATTGCAAATGAGGGTGAGTGCAGAGTGGAGACCCAAAGCCCATCTGTAGGCAACTGGACATCCCCTTACAGAAGGGTTGCGGGGAGGAGATGAGCCAGTCAGGGTTCAGGGTAGCAAGTTTTTAAATGCTTTCCCTCCCCATCCCCCATCATGATCCCAATTCTACCTTACAAATCTGGCTAGAACAGAGGATGTACACTGG
The DNA here is from genome assembly GCF_000313985.2 of Echinops telfairi. NCBI lineage: Eukaryota > Metazoa > Chordata > Mammalia > Afrosoricida > Tenrecidae > Echinops > Echinops telfairi. The sequence continues at coordinate 56,659,563 of NW_022104341.1, forward strand.
TGCAGACAGGAACTGGAAACATAGGGTATCCAGTACTGATGATCCCTTCAGGACCAGTAGTGAGAGTGGCGATTCTGGGAGGGTGGAGGGAAGGTGGGTGGGGGAACCAATTACCAGGATCTACATATAACCTTCTCCCTGGGGGATGGACAACTGAAAAATGGGTGAAGGGAGACATTGGACAGTGTAAGATATGGCAAAACAATAATAATTTATAAATGATTAAGGGTTCATGGGGAAGGGGAAAGGAGGAGAGAAGGGGAAAATGAGGAGCTGATACCAAGGACTCAAACAGAAAGACAATGTTTTGAGAATGAGGATGGCAACAAATGTACAAATGTGCTTGATACAATGGTTGTATGTATGGATTGTGATGAGTTGTACAAGCCCCCAATAAAATGATTTTAAAAATTTTTTTGAAAAGATTGTTTAACAGTGTGTGACAAAAAGGCCTGACTTGTAGCAGATGGTTTTGCCACCATGACAATGCACCTGCTCACCCAACCATCTCAGTGTGCCCGTTTTTGGCAAAAAACACCATACATCTATTACCCCATACACTTTACTCACCTGACCTCACTCCATGTGACTTCTTTTGTTTCTGCGAATGAAGAGGGACATGAAAGAACAGTGATTGGATGAGGTAGAAGAGGTGAAGAAAAAAACCAGGGAGGTGCTACAGTCGTCCAAATAGATGCGTTTGAAAAATGTTTCCAAGAATGGAATCACAGATTTGATAAATGGATCAAGTGTAATAGAGAGTACTTTGAAGATGGTAAGATTATTTTCTAAAAAAAAATTAAATCCTAACTTTGAAAAAAAATGTACTTTTGGGGTACCCCCTCATGTAAAGAAATGTTTGCATTCATGAGAAATACAAATTAAAACAGCAATTCGATACCATCTCACACTGACATGTTCAGTAAAATTCAATAAAACAGAAAATAATAAATGCTGGAGAGGATATGGTGATACTGGAACACTAACATTGCTGATGGGTCTGTAGGCTAGTACAACCACTGTGGAAATCAGTATGGCACTTCCTTAAACAGATGAAAATACAAGTACCTTATGATCCAGCAGTCTCGCTACTGGGTACATACCCTAAAGAAATAAAGAATGCAACATGAACATATATATATACACACCTATGCTTATTGTAGCAATTTCTGTAATAGCAAAAACAGACCACCAAATACTCTGATTGAAGAGTAAGGGATAAACAAACTCTGGTACAGTCATACAGTGGAATATTGTATGAGAACTCCCTTAAACCCGGCAAGACATGGACAAAACTAGAGAACATTATGCTTGGCAAACTTACTCAATCTTATAAAGACAAATATCTAATGACACCATTACTATACGAAAAAACAAAGAAAAAGAAATGTGTTTTCTACACCAAATAATAAGACTGAAGATTAGGAGAAGGCAAGGGATGAGATGGGGATGGGGAGAGGGGGGAAGGATGGGAAGGGAACAAAAGGAAAGAGAACCGCATTTATTGGGAGGTTAAGTTGGATATTATCACTGATTTCTTTTGCTGAGATGGATTGCTGAACTATATAAAATATACTGCTTTAAAAATCAAATTTAAAACAAACCAAGAAAAGAAAGGGGGGAAAAAAAAAAACCTTCTGGATTCCTTACCCCTCAGACTTCAATATTGGTCTGAAAAAAGAGGTAAAGTAAAACTGAAGTGGGCTTGGATTATTTAGTGACATACAAGTAGCATTACTACACTAAATCAAGAGAGGCCTATGTAAATGAAGAATAGTCCGTGTTCATGGATAGGAAGAATGAATATTGTGAAAATGTCAATACTAATCAAAGCAATCCAGTAATACGATGCAATTTAATACAGACTCTCAACTTTGTTCTTTAAAGAACTCTGAAGGACAAACAAATTATTAACTTCATATGGAAAGGGAAGAGATCCAGGATAAGCATAGATATTCTTAAGAGGAACTAAGTAGAAATTCTCTCACTTCCAGCTCTCAAAACATATTACATAGCGAGGTGGTACAATGATAGATGTTTAGACCACTGGAATAGAACAGAGAACCCAGTAATAAACTCACCCACGTACAGACAACCAATCTTCAAGATGGGGGTGGGGATTTTAAATAGGAAAGAAACAGTCTCTCCAACAAATAGTGCTGGCAAAATTGGATCTCCATCTGCAGAAAAATGAAACAGGACATCACCCCATGTACAAAAAGGAACTCAAGATGGACCAAAGAACTAAATGTAAATCCCAGAAGTATAAAAATAGCGAATGAGAAAATAATAACAAGAATAAGGGCATTTTTTTCAGGGCATAAACATACTATCAAATATAAAGAAGGAAGCTCACATACTTGGAGACAAAATAAATGAGTGGGACCTATAGAAACTTGACTTATGTGCATTAAAAGACTTTATCCACGAGCCCACAGACTGGAAAAACAATCATTAGCAATGACACAATGAAAAAAGCACTAATATAAAATCTATGGAAAATTGTAATACCTCAATAAGAATACGATGAATAACCCCAATTAAAAAGGGGGCAAAGATTTACCAAAGATGGCATGCAAATGGCCAGCAAACATGAAAACGCTTATGCCCACTAGCCTTCCGGAAGCTGCAAATCAACACAGTGATGAGCTGCCACCTTAGACCAACAACGACAACCAGGTTTTTCAAAAAAGCAAACAGCTAATAAAAAGTGACAGAGAGGCAGCAGAGAGATTTTAACTCTCATAGAGTACCGGTGGTCCTGTAAATATGTACAACCACTGTGGAAAGCCAACACTTGTCTGCTTGTCATCCTTCGGTGGCTGTGTGTTGCTGTGATGCTGGAGCCATGTCAAATACCAGCGGAGTCATCAAAAGTGAACAGGCTCCAGCAGACCACAAAGAAGGAATAGACCGTCCACTTCAGAAAAGTTAGCCACTGACAACCTTATGAAGAGCAGCAAAACACTGTCAGATGGTGCAAACCTCCTGAACAGCAGCCGAGTATTGTAGGAGATAGTTCCAGAGATAATCTCCTTAGGTCAGAATTTATTCGAAATATGCCTGAGAAAGAGCTGCCTTCTCAAAGTAGAGTTGACTGTAATGATGTGAATGGAGTAAACCGTGTGGGAGCAAAGCCCGCAGGACCTTCATCTGCTGGGGAAGCATGACTCAATAGAAGAAACAGCTACACATGTCTGTTAATAACGGGAATTTGAAATGTACAAAGTCTGAATCTCAGAAGATAGAAAATTGTCAAAAATGAAATCAACCACATATCAGACAGAAATTATGAAGTCTAAGTGCTGAACAGAGAATTTCAAAGGACAGATTAAGGAGAAAAAGTAAAATATTATACTGAATTGTGCAAGGACCTAGAGTTAGAAAACCAAAAAGAAGAACAAATTTTGTATATCTTAAGTTAAAAGAATGAAAGAAAATATTCAAACCTCAAATTAGAATATTGAAATATTCTATGGGCAAAATATTGAACAATGCAGGAAGCATCAAAAGATGATGGAAATAAAACACAGAATCACTGTACCAAAAATAACTAGTTGACATCCAAACATTTCAAAAGGTAGCATGATAAAGAACTAATGGTACTGATGTAAGAAGTCCAAGCTGCACTGAAAATATTAGCCAAAAACAAGGCTTCAGGAATTAATAGTGTACCAATTGAAGTGTTTCAGCAAGCTGATGAAGCATTGGAAGCACTCATCTATGCCAAGAAAGTTGGAAGACAGGTGCCTGGTTGACTGACACGAAGAGATCTGTATTTGTACCTATTCAAAATAAAGGTGACCTCCATCTCTGGGGGGCCTGGTCCAAATTCCTGCACCCCAGGATCTGGGAGCATAATAAATAGTTGCCTGATGCCAAAAAAAATAATAAATAAATAAATAAAGGTGACCCAACAGAATGCACAAATGATAAAGCAATGTTATTAATAACATATGCAAGTAAAGTTTTGCTAATGATCATCCAACAAAGATTTCAGTGATACAGAGACAGGGAGCAGACAGATGTTCAGACTGGATTCATAAGAGAATGTGGGACAAGGGATATCATTGCTGACATTAGAATTATCTCTTGGCTAAAAGCATAAAACACCAGAAAGATGTTTACTTGTGCTTTAGGCAAAGGCATTAAACTGTGTGGACATAACAGACTATCAATAGCTTTGAGAGAATTTGAATTCCAGAGCACTTACTTGTGCTCACATGGAATCTGTAAATGGATCAAAAAGTAGTTGTGAGAATCGAACAAGGAGATATGACATGGTTTAAGATCAGGAAGGGTATGCATCAGGGTTGTATCCTCTAGCCATATTTGTTCAATATGTATGCTGAGCAATAATTAAGGAAGCTGGGTTAGAAGAAGAATGTGGTATCGGGATGTTGGATAGGCAGATGACAAAGCCTTGCTTGCTGAATGTGAGGAGGGCTTAAAGTTCTTACTAATGAAGGTCAAGGACTGCAGCCTTCAGTATGGACTACAACTCAAGAAGGCCACTATCCTTACAACTGAACTCCTAGGTAACATCATGATAAATGGAGAAAAGATTGAAGTTTTAAAGGATTTTGTCTTGCTTGCATCCACAATCAATGCTCATGGAAGCAGCAGACAAGAGATCAAAACACAAATTGCATTAGGTAAATGTTTTTCATAAGCTCTCTTTAAACTGTAGGAAAGCTAGGCCGTTACTTTGAGGACTAAGGTACCTTTGACCCAAGCCATGGCATTTTCAACTGAATTGCATGTAAAAATTGGACATTGAATAGGAGGATGTGTTAGTCTGGGCAGACTAGAGAAACAAACCCATGGACACACATATATGTATAAGAAAGAGATTTATATACAAGAGCAAATGAACATTCAGAAAACATTCCAGCCCAGTCCAGATCAAGTCCATAAGATTGATATTAGTCCATAGATCCGACACCAATCTATAAAGTCCTCTTCAGACTCATGAAATACATGCCATGACGCCAAATGTAGAAGATCACAGGCCAGTAGGTGGACAGTCTTTGGATCCAGTGGCACTGGAAACATCTCAGCGCTGACAGGGGTCTCTGCAAGACTTCCCAGGGCTCATCAGGGTGGGTCCATGTGTCTTGTCAGCTGCTATGTCTCCCAGGGTATCAGCAGAGAGAGAGGTGTCTCCCACCTCCAAGGAGGAAGTACCAGATTTCCCAGAATTCTCAAGAAAAGGCCATGCCCACACAGAGGCCTCATTAGCTATGATCTGATTGACAAACTAGACTCTAACCCTACACTCTTAATCCTCAAATTGACAAACAAATATATATCTACCACAGAGGATCAAAGAAGAATCGACACATTTGAATTATGTTACTAGTAACATACCGGTAAAGAATATAGAAAATACCATAGACTGTCAAAAGAACAACAACAAAAAATCTGTCTTGCCTGACTTTCACATGCATATGAAGCTACTGAAAACACCATGGCTGAGTCAGGTGCGTCATAGTCCTCAGAGTAGCACCCTTGATTTTCAACACTTGTAAAAAGGTCTTTGTGCAGCAGATTTACCAAAGCCAAAGTGTCATTTGATCTCTTGTTGCTGCTTCCATGAGCATTGATTGTAGATCCGAACAAGACAAAATTCTTGACAACTTCTATCTTTTCTCCATTTAGCATGATGCTACCCATTGATCCAGTTGTGAGAATTTTTGTTTTCTTTATATTGAGTTATAGTCTATACTAAAGGCTGCAATCCTCGATCTTCATTAGAAAGTACTTTAAGTCCTCTTCATTTCTGCAGGCAAGGTTGTGTCATCTGCATATCAAAAGTCGTTAATAAGCCTTCCTCCAACACTGATGCCACACAGTATCCCCTCACTCTCTTCTCACGGCTACCTCTTGATCCAGGTGCACGTTACAATGGAGCACATGAAGTGTTCTGGAATCCCCATTCTTCTCAAAGGGCTTCATAGCTTGCTATGATCCACACGGTCAAATGTCTTAGTATAGTCAATAAAACAGCAGTAAACATCTTTCTGGTATGCTCTTTTTACAGTCAAGATCCATCTGACATCAGCAATATAATATGCCTTACTGTAAGTCAGCCGTTCTCAACCTGTGGGTTGCGACTCCTTTGGGAGTTGAGCAACCCTTTCACAGGGGTCGCCCGATTCATAACAGTAGCAAAATGACACTTATGAAGTAGCAACAAAAGTAACTTTATGGGGGGGTCACCACAACATGTATTAAAGGGTCGCGGCATTAGGAAGGTTGAGAACCACTGATCCTCTTCTGAGTTTGGCCTGAGTTTGGAATATCTGGCCATTCCCTGTCAATGTCCTGTTGCAACCATTGTTGAATGATCTTCAGCAAAATTCTACTTGCTTGTGATATCATTGATATTGTTCTATAATTTGAGTGTTCTGTTGGGTTACCTTTCTGTGGAACAAGTATAAATATGGATCTCTTCCAATCCTTTGGTCAAATAGTAGCCTTCCGAGTTTCCTGGAATAGACAGGTGAGTGCTTCCAGTACTTCTTGAGCTTGTTGAAACATTTTAGTTGGTATTCCATCAAGTCCTGGAGCTTCATCTTTAGCTAATGCTTTCAGTGCAGCCTGATAAAGTAGAGAGGCAGAAGAAAAGAGGAATATTCTCGACAAGTAGCTCTTTGAGCACTTTCAAGAATTGCATAAATTTACTCAGAATATCTCAGGGGAATTTGGAGTGTAACACAAAGCTAAAATGAATAACAGCCAAACACCCTCTGGTTGTTTGGCACTGTTTCTCTTTATGTTATGTGTTTTTTTCACTGAAGTAGCATACACAAGTGAATAAAAATGTAGTATTTCATCAAAAGTATTACAGAATTTTGAAATGAATAAATGAATTATACAAACATAGTTCCATCTAATTTTTTTAAACTGTGGAATGAATAAAGGCACTTAGAATAAGCTGTTGAGCAGATAAACATTAAAAAGGAGTACCTTAGAGAGAGCCCTCATTACAAGTGCCAATTTCACAACTGATTTGCTAAACTCAACAAAAAACTAGGTATCAGTTATGTTGCACTGGTGCGAACCAGCTGACTACCACTGACTCCACCATAACAATTATGAGGCTGGTGCCAACTCAAGCACTCTGTTGCACAAGATAGGGTGGTTGTTGAATGGACCCAACTTGACCACATCTAATGACACTATCCACAATTAATATTATGGTGCATATACCCTATGAAAACAACGTTACTTTCAAATTTCAGAGAAATATTCATACATGTGCCCAAGAAGGTGGTCCATTGCTGTGTTGTTTGTCACACTGAAATGAGGGTAACTGCATAGCAGTACATGCTCACCTCTCTCCCTTCCAAGGATTAATGAAAGAAACAATGGGGGAAAGACCTCTAATCAGAAGGTTGAATGAATAGAATAAGTCAATCACTAAATCCCTAACAGTGGCTACTGGGGTGAAAAACTGGAGAAATAGCAGTGGTCCAAGAGGATTGTTGCCTTTTTGGTTTATTGCATATTGCATATTTTAAAAGTGAGAATGTATATATTCTCATGTTATTTGTAACATTAAGCTTTTACAGATAAAAAAGAAATGCCTGGGATGGCAATAGAAAACTGAAGGTCGCTGCTATGTAACTATGTGAGAGTGCATGAGATTACCTACGTGGAATCAGAATCAAAGGCAGTCTAGAATTAGACCCAAGAAACTCTCACATCTGAAGGTCACATACAAAAACGGAAGAACTTCAAGGACTGAGAAGAAGTAAACAAGTGAAAGCACAAACACGCCTTGTCATGAAAGCAGAAAGAATTATGCAGGTCTGGTGCATAATTCTTTACATGTGTGTGACACATGATTTTGGTTTTACTTTTAAAAATTCTTCCCAGCCCTTGAAGTCCTTTTGTTTTGCTGTATGTCCTTTGTATCAGGAGCCCTGGCAGTGTAGTGGGTTATGTATTGGACTGCTGCCTTCAAGATCAACAGTTTCAAACCACCAGCCCCTTCACCAGAGATAAAAAAGGCTTCTACCCAGGTAAATATTGACACTCAGGGAAACCCATAGGGACAGTTCTACCCTGTTCTTTAGGGTCACACTATGCGTCACAATCCCTGTGGAGCAATTCTACTCTGTCCTATATGGTGGTTAAAAGTTGGAAATGACTCATGGACAGTATGTGTGGTTGGGGTGTGGTTAAGACAAATAAAATAGGCTGTGTGTCTGAGGGGCATGTTGTCAGGCTGGGCTGGGGAGGGAGCTGCTAATTCCAGGCTGACTTTAAATTAGATGGTTGCTGCTGTCTGAAGACAGTTGCTTGCGCAGTTAGTTCATCTATCATTCTTACCCAAGATCCAAGTACTCAAGGGTCAAATGTTGAGATAACAGAACTGACTGTAGATACCCGAACTCACTAAACACCTGCGGTAAAGTTGATTCTCACTCATAGAGACCCTACCTAGGCTTTCTCAGTTTGTAAATCTTCTCAGGAGCAGACAGCCTCATTTTTCTCCCTCAGAAAGGCTGGTGAGTTCGAATGGGTGACCTTGCAGTTAGCAGTGCAAACATATAACCCACTATGCCACCAGGGCTCCTGACCATAGGTAGGCAAACCCAAAAAAGGAGATGAACTCAGTCAGTTTCATTCTTTTTTTAGTGGTCTCCCAGGATGTTGAGGACATGAGAAACTTTAGAATAATTGGTTTAGTCATCATTTTACAGATGAGCTGATGGAGCTCTAAAAAGATGGGTGTCCCCTGCAGGATCTGTCATTTTGATGATAGAGCCAAGCCCAGACCCCAGATCTTTGGACCCTTAGACTAGCCCTGTCACCTTCTGTCACATTTTGTCTAGTTTCTTGAGTAAAATTACTCATGGGCCACAACAGAAGCAGACACAATTCCAACAAAATTTAGTCTGGCAAAGAATATCCAAACTAGTATTTAAAATTAAGTATTTGCATATTATATTAATTTCTTAGTGGATGATTTTTCCCTCCTACCAGAAACACTTTTTGAGGAGTAATGAATTGAGTATGAAAAGTTTCTCACTTTTTTCCCCATGTGTTTTCTGTCACCCAAGATCCCCAGGATAAATTCAATCTACCCAGATTAAGAAAAAAATCAGTATTTCCACACTGTAGCATTAATTATACAAAAGAGGGCCTATTCATAGCTGTATGCACATACAAAAACACTAAAAATACATAATTATAACCTAATTAAAATGTGTTAAAGTTAGAGGGGAAAAAGCTTTTCCAATGGTAATTTTTTTAATTTAATAAATGAGGAAACATGCCATGAATCTAGATGAAAATATTTAATATGTAAAGATTATGAGTCTCCCTAAATTAACCTCCCATTTAGCATAATTCTCATTAAATCACAAAAGAGTTTGATAAAGTGATTCTAATATTCATCTGGAAATGTAAACAGGCAGGAATAGCAAGAACATTGAAGAAGAAGGATAGGAAGGGCAGATAAACATTTTAATATGCCATAATTTATTCAATCTAAGATGTCGGTGACCATAAGACAATCCATTATTTTTATGTACTATACAGAAATAAAAAATTTAAATGCTGTCAGTTAAATTGTGATATAAAGATTTATTTCTATTGTAGGACACAATCTGATTTCAGAGATCTTAAAATATAAAGATAAGGTATCTTATGATCAATGAGATATAATAACACAATTTTTAAGATACTCTAATTCATACTTGATAGGGCTTTCGAACCACTGTCTTTTAAATCCCACCCAGTGACTTGGCCTGGTAGGTCTGAACACGAAAAGGGAAGGGAAGATATTGACCGGATCGTGCAGTTCTGTTGTGAGTGATTGTGAACAGGGTTCATTGTAATGGTCAAAACTTGTAAGGACTGGTCTATTTTGCCGTCCCATGAACACAAATTGAACCATCTCAGAAGCAGGAGAGAGAACCTTAGGACCATCGAGAAATAAGCACCAGGAGTAGTGTGTGTCCTTCAGACCTCTCAGCATCGACTATTCTCCACTGTGGAACAGAAGACGGTGACATCAGAGAAGTGACAGGAGCAGCAGCAGCAGAACTGAGAGTGCCAAAGCTAACGCCACAACAGTGCGCATCCCGGCCCATGGCAGAGGGAGGAAGCTGCTTGTCTTTGGGCAGGAGACTCACTTCAGGCAATTAACTGGGGAAACCAAGTTTTCAGACCTGGGGAACTAGAGCTGAGTGACTTTGGCCTAGGCTTATAGTGCTGGGCTGTGCCATTTGGGTATGTATGGGCAGCCCTTAATAGGGCTTAACAGCATTGCCTGATCAGAGGCCAGGAGGCTGAGAGGTCAAGGATTAGACAGGCAGGCCTATCGGCATTTCTGGGAAGAGGTTGTACTTAACAAAGAACTGTGTCTTCAACATTTCGGATCCCGAATTGTAACCTGTTAACTTCCCCCAAGAAACCCCGTAATTGTGAGTATTGTCTGGGTTCTGTGTGATCATTGCACTGGATTGTCAAACCCAGCAGAGTAGAGAGTGTCATGGGAGGGGAGCGATGTCTGGCGTCAGAATTGGTAAAGAAGGCTGGAGGCTGGAGGCAGGTCTGGCCTCTGCCTCACAGGAGTCAGCCAGGGGTTGACAGTGAGTTTGATTCTCCTTCCCCTTTGTAAAGTTAGAGGTTGGACATGTGCCCCACTGCCCTTTTTACGCATACTATGACACTAAAGCCTTGAACTCAAACTGTGCTCTGAGATCACTACTCAGTTAAATAACAGATTAACATATAAAATAAAGAACATTACCCAAGAGTATCTTATACCTTTAAAAATTATCTACATGAGACTAAAAGATCAATGATTACTCTAAGTCAGTGGTTCGCAACCTGTGGGTCGCCACCCCTTTGGGGGTCAAACGACCCTTTCACAGGGTCACCTGATTCATAACAGTAGCAAAATTACAGTTCTGAAATAGCAACGAATATAATTTTATGATTTAGGGGTCACCACAACATGAAGAACTGTAGTAAAGGGTCGCGGCATCAGGGAGGCTGAGAGACGTTGCTCTAATGCAAAGAAGGAAAGCCGATTGCTGAAAACAAATATCCACAACACAATTAACGACAATGTTGACATAATGTGAAAAATGTAATTAACGTCGCTGGACAAATTTTGTAGTACATATTAAATGAGGATTAAATTACTGTGTAAATTCGTACAAAAACACAATAAAATACTATTTATAACATTTATCAAAGATGTTATTTTATAAAATATTATTTATAAATACATTTGCATGGACCAGTGGTTCTCAACTTTCCTAATGCCATGACACTTTAATACAGTTCCTCATGTCGTGGTGACCTCCCAATCATAAAATTATTTTCATTGCTACTTCATAACTGTAATTTTGCTACTGTTATGAATCGGGCGACCCCTGTGAAAGGGTCATTTGACCCCCAAAGGGGTCGCTGGTAAACACTGTTTTATGAAATAGCTATACTAATTTAAACAAGATAGGGCTGGTGTCGGAGTATTCAAACAGGTTACTGGATCAGAATTAGACCTAGTTGGGTAGACAAACACGTGGAGCGCAGTATAGCGGCAGTCTCCAGTTCAGCAGGGAAATAATGGTATATTTGACAGAGAGTATATGCGTCATTTACTATTTCAATGTATCCTTGGAACTTTTTATACAGAGACATAGATTCCAAATGCACTCAATGTAAAGATAAAAAATAAAATAATTGGCCTGCTAGAAGTAAATTTAGGTAAAGCTTTTAATAAGCTAAGGATGAAAAGTACATTGGAAAACTTGTGAATTACGTTCGATATGCCAAAAGGAAAACAGTAAAGAAAAAGATTAATGGGTTTGGCTTTATTTTTAAAAAGTAAACTACTATGCTTTCTTTATAAAAACTATTGAAATTATGAGTGGAATGATAAATGGGGAAATATCTGCAATGGATCATCTATAAATTCAATAAGTAAAAGAAGACTACAGGAATAGGAGAAAATGAGAACATTAATAAATATTATATTTCACTGATTCTAGGATGCACACTATATTTTTCATCCCTAACATAAGGATAGATCACACAGTTAATAATAAGAAAAATGTGTATAATAGTAGCAGAAGTGTTTATTTTTAAAATTTCTTCTTGAAATATAAAATAATGATGTGTTTTTTAATCAGCGGCATTTCAGAATCAATAAAATTCTATAATTTTTAAAAGAACAGATGCATAAAGTCAATAAGTACATAAAATGTACCATGCTGATCATATACAATTCAATTGCAAAAAATTACAAATTGAAGTTAAATATTATTTTTTAACTATGAATTGAGAAGCATAATTTTCTTATGGTAATATCTGGACAGAGTCAGAAAATGGCTCAACTCATACTATTAGTGATAAAAAGAGATTGGCAAAAGTTTTTTGGAGGGAAAACATTGTCAACATGTATCAGCTACTTTAAAGATGAACATTTCCTTTGATCTCAAAACACCAAATGAAAGAAATATTAGGTAGAAGATGCATTAATTTTTGGTCCTTTAGTATTTTTCTCACTGTTTGGCATTCATTCATTGTTTCGAGTTTCTTTGGTAAAGCAGACCTTTCTCCACTATCAGTCCACATAGTATAGGTATGATGACACCTTTCTAGGGCCATTAAGTGTTTTCCACCTTTCTGGCCAGAGCCATTGATTTAAGCCTGGGATTATGACCCAGTATGGTCCATAGGAGTCAGCCAGGCACGAGATATTTGTTCCAGTGTTAAACCGAATCTGTTCCTCTTTCTACTGAACTTGGACCCAGGAGGTCTTGGTTTGGTCTTGGGAAACTTGATGAAGCCAGTGGACAAGAATAAGACTGAGAGCACTGGGTCCAGTTGGACATATTTCAGTACCGGGAACAAGCAGCCCCTGTTCTAGCCCTCGACAGTGCTGTTATGTAAGCTGATACCTTTATTTATTTATGTGACTTTTCGTTTATTTGCCAATTTGCTGATGTCAATTTGAGTTCGATTTTCTGTCATTTGCAATCAGAGAAGAGTTCTAATTGACATCTTTACTAGGACTAGAACTGAAAGGCTGTGGACAAAAGTTCGGATCTAAATAGAGATATTACAGCATTGTTTATCATAGGCAAGAACTGGCCATAAAGAAAATATCCAACCACAGAGGATGAGTTAATAATAATATCGAATACATTTTTAGAGCTGTTAATTATGCACTGGGCACTATTTAAGGACTTCACACTCATCTAATTCCCCAAGAACACGGTCATAGGTTGATTATTATTTCTGTTTTGCCAGCAAAGATACTCAAGCATAGAGAGATGAACTGATTTCCCAAGATCATGGAGTGGTGGAAGTGATTTGGGTCCAGGCAGTTTGACTCCCCAAACTATGGTCTTAAATATTAAGGAAGTAATTACTACATTTTCATACAATGAAATATGTATCAAACTATTGAAAACATCCAGTGATAAAATATATTCATAATATATTATGAGACGAGTTAAGTAATACTAGATGAGCTTGTATGGATTTGATAGCTTATATATATATATATGACGTTTTCTCTTTTTATTTATCTGCAGTTTCTTCTCAGAAACAGGTGTTTCTTATATAGTAAAAACATATCTCCTGGGAACTGCATGCTTATCAAACAGAATGGCTCCATCGGGTTTTCAGCAGCTGAATTTCCGGAAGTCACCCTCCAGGCCTTTCGTTTGGAGCACCTCTGCTCTTGTTAGGTGCCTTAAAGTCAGTTCCGGCCCCCCAGTGAGCCCCAGTGCCATCGCTTGATCTTGAGCAATCCTCCCAATCGTTATGTTTGAGTTCGTTACTGCAGCCACTGCGCCAACCAATCTCGCCCAGCGGTTTCCTCTTGATCAGTGAGCCTCTATTTTTCTGACTCGTCCCTCCTGATCACATGGCCCAAGTCCATGAGACCAACTCTTGCCATCTGTGCTTCGAGGGCGCCTTCCAGCTGTGCTGTACTTCAACCGACAGATATGTTCATGCTTCGAAAATCCATAGTATATTCAAACCTCGACCCTTAGTGAACAGCCGAGCATTTGCATCACCCTGGAGCTCCTAGTAGACACATAATTGTAAATAAATGGCATTAAGGGAACGTTCTACTTTATTTTTTAACTTGGTTGTTACTGACTGGGGCTATTATCTTAGATAAATACCATTAAAATCTGTAGCTAAAAAGTGGGCTATAATCAATTTTATGTGCCAATGTCACATCTAACTTTCTTTGGCCACTAGAGACCAAGCTTTCTTCATTTGGAGACAGCATGCTCAGCCTTAGCTTCCATTGCCTTGCCATTCTTCACTTGTCTCCTGCTTCTAAAAGGTAATTTAGAGCAACCTCACATTCACGAAACTCCTGTTTAAAAGTGCCATATTGATTGCCTGTGTGCTTTATATTCCCTCCTTAACTTGCCCTGCTATTAAAGGTTGAGGCCATACATTTCTCACTGCATCGTGTCTCATAAATCTAGAGGTCAAACAGCAAACTAATTGCCTCCTTTCCTAAGAATTAAAACACACGTGCACACGCACATACAAATGTGTGTAATCACACAGAGAGCATCCTTTTTCTGGCCTCCTCATCCAGTTCTGCTCCAGAAGGCTGCCCCACTGCACACTTGATCATCCCAGCTCCCTTGCCCTCTAGTTCAAGGTTGTGCTGGTGGTTGTTCTTAGGTGCCATCAAATTGTTTCCCACTCACGCAGCCCAATGCCCCGCAGAGTGAAACAACGCCCGGCTCTGGGCCATCTGCACGGCCTGTGCTGTTTGAACGCAGTTCAAGCTTCCGTGCCAATCCATCTCGCCGCGGCTCTTCTTCCTTTACCAAGCATGGCGTCCTTCTCTAGGGACGGGTTTCTGCGGATAACACGTCCAAAGTACGAGTCCACGTCACCCACCTCGATTCTGCGGACCACGCTGGATTTGTTCGTTCTCGGTATTTTCCGTATTCTACACCCACACCAACATTCAAATTCATTAATTCTTTTGCATCCTGTCCTGTTAGTTGTCTAGCCTTCGCTTGCATATACAGCGATTGACAATGCCATGACTTGGGTCAGATACACCGTAGTTAGTCCTCAGAGAGCCGTGTTTGCTCTTTAATACTTTCAAGTAGTGTTATTCAGCAGATCTAGCCAAT
Source organism: Echinops telfairi (assembly GCF_000313985.2). NCBI lineage: Eukaryota > Metazoa > Chordata > Mammalia > Afrosoricida > Tenrecidae > Echinops > Echinops telfairi. The sequence continues at coordinate 56,674,718 of NW_022104341.1, forward strand.
GTGACGTGTGGTTTGATTTCTTGGCGGCTGCTTCCACGAAAGGTGGTGGTGGATCTAAGTAAAATAAAATCCTTGACAAATTCAATCTTCTCTGGGAGGTCCAACCAGGAGATTGGAAGCTGGTCAAGGTTGTTCCTCTAGCCCTCACTGACAGATCGCTGGGCCACGGATTCTGGGGTGACGGTCTCCCTCGAGATCACAAGCTCCTATGAGGCCACTGCTCTGCCAGGATGCTCTCTGCGTCTGTCACACTCTCATGTCTTCTGGCTTTACTGGCTTCAGCATGGTAATATCTTCCTACTAGGGCTAGACTACAGGCCTCAATATCTCTTTTGAGTAAACCCTCATACAGGCTCTTCGTTCAAACCTCTCAGTTGCACTCTGTCTTCTGCAGAGAACCTGTCTCATAGCCAATAAAATAATTCTCAAGGTCCAGTGCAAAATCAAATTGTGGGACTTTGTTCAAAAACGGACAGTGCCTTTAAAGACACTGAAATATAAACTTTTTGCTTTAAGAACATCGTATTACTTCTGATATAGATTAGGAGTCGTAATGCTACATGAGTAGTAGACAAAGTTTTAAAAGAGCAAAATAATAATATTTTGTTATCATAATTTTATATAAATAATATTTAGTAATCCTCACAACTGAACCAATAGGTCACATCATGTTAAAATGGAGAAAAAGTTGAAGTTGTCGAGGATTTTGTCTTACTGGGATCCACAATCAATGCTCATGGGAACAACAGTCAAGAGATCAAAAGGCATAATGGATTAGGTAAATCTGCTGCACAAGGCTTCTTCAGAGTATTGAAAAGAAGGATGTTATTTTGAGGACTAAGGTGCCCCTGACCTTGGTCACATTTTCAATGGCCTCATGTGCATGTGGAAGTTGGACATAGAATAAGGAAGACTGAAGCCGAATCAGTGCACTTGAATTATGGTGCTGACAGAGAATAAGATATATGCGCATATATTTGTAGGTTTAGTACTAAGGTAGAAGATGGACATTGGGCCTCCACTCAAGTACTTCCTCAATGCAAGAACACTTGGTTCTATTAAACTGGAATTCCATGATGCTCACCTTCCTGACACGATTGCCGAAGACAAAGCAGGTGCATAAGCAAATGTGGTGAAGAACGCTGGTTGTGCCCAGCTATCGAAAGATATAGCATCTGGGTTCTGAAAGACTTGAAGAATAAACAAGTGGCCATCTAACTGAGAAGCAATAAAGCCCACATGGAAGAAGCACACCAGCCTGTGTGATCTCAAGGTGTCAATTGGATCAGGTTATCAGGCATCAAAGGACATAAAGGCATATCATTGTGAATGAGGTGATGTGCGGAGTGGAGACCCAAGGCCCATCTGTAGGCAACTGGACATCCCTTACAGAAGGGCTGCAGGGAAGAGACAAGCCAGTCAGGGTGCAGTGTAGCAATGATGAAACATAAAACTTTCCTCTAGTTCTTTAATGCTTCCTTCCCCCTACCCCCCTGCCCCACCACTGTCATGATCCCAATTCTACCTTACAAATCCGGCTAGAACAGAGCATGAACACTGGTACAGATCAGAGCTGGAAACACAGGGAATCCAGGGCAGATAATCCCCTCAGGACCAGTAATGAGAGTAGTGATACCAGGAGGGTAAGGGAAAGGTGGGGGGAAAAGGGGTAACTGCTCACAATGATCTACATACAATCCCCTCCCTGGGGGATGGACAACAGAAAAGTGGGTGAAGGGAGACATTGGTCAGTGTAAGACATGAAAAAAAATTTTAATAAATTATCATGGGGTCATGAGGGAGGGAGTGGGGAGAGGAAGGGGGGAGAAATGAGGAGCTGATACTAAGGACTCAAGTAGAAAGAAAATGTTTTGAGAATGATGATGGCAACAAGTGTGCAAATGTACTTGACACAATGCATAGATATATGGATTGTGATAAGAGGTGTATGAACCCCCAATAAAATGATTTAAGAAAAGAAAGTATCATGGACTGATAAAAGGACAAACTAATCTGTCTTGGAAGAAGTAAAGCTAGAGTGTTCCTTGGAGGCAAGGACGTTGCCCAAGACATCGTCTACATACTTTGGACATGTTGCCAGGAGAGATCAGGCCCCGGCGGAGGACAGCATCCTTAGTAACGTGGAGGGGCAGTGAACAAGAGGAAGGCCCTCAACAAGATGCTCCAACAATTGGTTCAGCCAGAGCGAGTTGCAAGGATGATGCAGGATTAGGCAGTGTTTTCTTCTGTTGCTGTGGGTCAGAATCAACTCAATGGCATCTAACAGCAATCATGAGTTATCCTCATTGATCATAAGATTTTTCTGCCTTGGTTTCTGTAAATTAATTTATTACATCATCAAAATTTATTCTCTTAGCAACTTAATTTTTTAAAAATCATTTTATTGGGGGCTCATACAACTCATCATAATCCATACATGCATCAATTATGTAAAGCACATTTGTACATTCGTTGCCCTCATCATTCTCAAAACATTTGCTCTCCACTTAAGCCCCTAGCATTGGCTCCTCATTTTTCCCCTTCCCTCCCCGCTCCCCCTTCCCTGGTGAACCTTGATAATTTATAAATTATTATTTTGTCATATCTTACACTGTCCGACGTCTCCCTTCACCCACTTTTCTGTTGCCCATCCCCCGGGGAGGAGGTTACATGTAGATCCCTGGAATCGGTTCCCCCTTTCTACCTCACCTTTCCTCCACCCTCCCGGTATTGCCACTCACACCACTGGTCCTGAAGAGATCATCAGTCCTGGATTCCCTGTGTTTCCAAGCAACTTAATTTTCAGTCAACATAATTGAAACAATGTTAATCATTTTTGGAAAAGATAAGATTGCAAATAATATATATTTTTAATTTCGAGAAGGATCATTTGGCTGATAAAGTTGTTACTACAGTTGTTAAGAGTATTCCATAAGTGTTGCCAGTATTGGGATAAATTTCTGACCAATTATTTCAAAGTAAAATTTTATTAAATCTAGAGCTGATGATTTTTGTGAAACATTTTTTTCTAAAAATAAATTAGCTTTTCATACAAATAAGTCCTGGTAAGTATGAATTTAATTTTAATTATAAGTTTATCCAATGGCATTTTAATGCTTCTAACTGCCTATAACTTTTAAAGTTCACCAATGAAACTGAAAGTGGCTTTGTAGTTTGAATATAATTCAAAATACATACTTAATGCATATTATCATCGAGTCTTCAATTATGATGAAAACTTAGCTTAAACATTCCCTTCTATGTTAATAATTAGTTTATCTGAAACTTTATATGGAAATATTTATTCTCCTTGAAAGCAATGACCTTTAAGTTAATTTTTCTGTTTTTCATTAATTTGGCTTTGCAATGTTGTATCAAAGCAAAATTAACTTGAGATTCCAAAATTCTTTATAATTTTCTGATATGATTCATTACAAGGTCCATATGAAGGCTTTTGTTTTGTAATCATTTGCTGATGCAATGTATTGTCTGAGTGCTAGGGAGGGAAGGATAATAAGACATCATCTTACATACTTTGGACATGTTGTCAGAAGAGATCAGTCCCTGGCGAAGGACATCATATTTGGTAAAATAGAGGGGCAACGAAGAAGAGCAAACCCTCTAGGGGATGGGTTGACACCGTGGCTTTAACAATGGCGTCAAGCATAGGAACAATTATGAGGTGCAGGGCCGGGAAGTCTTGAGTCCTGGAACCGAACGGCACCTAAAAACAATAAATTCCTATTCTAGCACATAGGACAGAGAGCTACTATTTGTGCAGAAGGTTCAGGAAGGGGTTCCAGAGATGTATAGACAAACCAGCCAGGCTCCTACAGCAGTCTTGGAGCTGTGCCCATGCGTAATCACTCTTCTCTCCTACAACCAAATCCACTGCTGCTGTTGTCTCCACCACAAATCAGAGCCTGGTCCTGGCCATAGACACTTTCTTGGGCCCCACATCACCCTGGGTGTCCCAGGATATGTGTAAGCTCTTAGGGTACCCAGACCAGCTGTGTGTACAGACATTGCTATCGTTTGCTACTGCCAGGCATGCCCTCTCTGCTAACCTTCTCCTCTGTGCATGTTCCATTGCCCCACTGGACTTCACTCACCACTTACCAGCTCAAGGACAAAAGTCTAAGAACCTCAAGACAGCAATGCCAAAGCAGTAAAGACAGAACAGGGCCTTCTGGATGACTGCATGGTTCACCCACCCAAGCAGCCTGCCCTGCTCTGATGTGTACACTGCATGAAACTTGCATGCCAGTAGAAGACACGGAAGATGAACAGATAAACTGGGAAATGCTTAATTAAATAGCTGGTGACAATTAAGTGCTGTTTTAAAAAAAGTAAAGCAGGGAAGCAGTTGGGAAGTATCTACTCTACCTTGCATGGCCAAGTAAGACCTCTAGGATGACCCTGCATCTGAAGGAAGGAGATGACGGAATAGCCCGCAGAGCATTTGACTCTTCTGATGTGGGAACCCGTGAGAGCTCAAGTGCATTCTTAGAGGACGGTAAGCGTGAGGAGAATAGTAATCATAGTGGAAAATAGGAGGAAATGTGATCGAGAAGGATCAGCCTGGCGCGATGGGACTGTGGATTTTGTTTTAAGTGTGTGGAAAGCCAGGGGAGGGTTGAGAACCAAGGAGCGGGCAAGAGCAAAGGCTGCTGGCAGGTGGTAGTGCATAGTGGTCTGCAACCTTATTTACGTTCCTCCTCTTCCCTCCTGCCTTACGTGTTGCTTCATTCGTGTTTCATAGTCATGCACCAGCTCTTCCTAATAGTCTTTCCTCCGTACGACCTTCACGCGTCTCTTTTTGCCTGTGTGCTGCCCTGTTCGCTCGTCCCGTGGTGTGTTCCTCTTTAACCTCCTGGTCTCAGCTTAACTTCCTAGCCCATGTAACTCTCCCCTAGCACTGCCTCAGCTCCTTCTACGTTCCTTCATCGCATTAACCACAGCTAGTTCAGGGTTAGTTGCTGTTGAGTCACACCTGACTCACGGTGACCCTATGAATAATGGGATGAGACACTACCCGGCACTGTGCCACCGTCGCGCGCCATGATATCTTTGAGTTCATGGTTGCGACTATGGTGTCAATTCATCTCTTTGACAGCTTCCGTTATTTTTCGATCCATGGGGTTTTCATTAGCTTTTTTTTTTTTTAACTGTCTTCCTAAACTGTCTTAGTTTAAAAGCTCTGCTGAATCCTGTCCACTGCAATGTATATCTACATTGTGTGTTTGTTTACTTACTTGACTGCAATTTACTATTTATGTTTATTTGTTTACTTCTTTTTAATCTGGAAGCTGGTTGACCGGTCCTCCTTACAATGGAAAGTGTGATTAAGGAGAGGGATGGTCTCAGAACCTCAGAAGTGTGCCTCGAGTGCCAACTAACAGACGTAAAAGCTTCTGCCTGTGCTACAAAGGAGAGCCTTCTCTCCTCTAGCAATAGAGCTGCCATTGCTGAGAACCAGGCCTAGAATCTCATCATGCGAGTGGCTGGATTACATTAGCTGAAGTGCAGGTCTAGAGCAGTGTCTGATACTACAGTGAGGGCATGGATAGGAAAAAGTTGGGACCCTGAAACTTGGGATGGGAACATATGGGCTGATGATCCAGAAGAGGAGGATATAGAGAAACTATCGAGCCACCCCAGCCAATAGATTCCCCCCACTCCAGGTACCAATTAGGTTAAACAGGGTTCTCTAGAGAAACAAAACCAGGAAACTAATAATTATATATATATAAAACATAAGAAATGAACAGTTAATTAATCTATAAAGCAGTACAAATGGCTCAGTGCAACTCATTTCCATGACACAGCTAATACGCTGGCAGTCCTTCAAGTCTTGAGGGCCGCTGGGTAGTCCTCTGTAGAGAAATTCAGGCTGTCCGACCACATGCAGCAAACAGCAAGGCAGGTCACCAACAGTCAGCCAGATGACAGGGTCTGACAGTCCCCAGCTCCAGAGACGTATACTCCAGTAGCATGGTGAAGCAGGTCTCGAAGGAACCTCAAATTACAGCAACAGTCTGGGAGTTAGGCTTGTAAATTGAGGCACAGAACAAGCAAGGCAGCCATACACTGGTCTGACCATCAAAGAACAAGAGGCAAGAAAGGCGAGACTTGCCGAGCCATTTATCTCTCTGCCCTTCAATTGATTCCACATGTGTTCATTGGCCATGTTGGCACAATAAACCTACCTATCACACTCCCCCATCAACATCTATAAAGCAGTGAAGGTAGAATGCGCTAAGCTGCGATTCCTAAGCCAATATGTCCATGCCCTGAACCTTGGTAACATGAATATGGGTTTATTTGGGAATGGATTATTTGTAGATAGAATTAAGTTAAAGATTTTTTAAGATGAGATCATCCTGGACCCTAAATCCAATGACTGGTGTCCTTCTAAGAAGAAGGATAAGCCAAATGATGACTAACACAGAGAGGAGAGTCATGGAGCCCCAAGCTAAAGTGTACCCATAGTCACAGAAAGCCAGAAAAGGCAAAGAAGAATCCTCCATGAGAACCTACACATACAGTGTGCCCCTACTCACATGGGTTTCAGTTTTCTGGCCTCCACAAATGTGATGTCAATGTCTACTAGCCTAAGCCACCGAGTCTATGGGAATTTGTGGCTCTTGTTAATAAACTAATAAAGCAGCGAAAATATCTGTCTAGTTCAGCATTTGTGCTCCAACCACACTTTTCTTTCAGTGCAGGCCACATTCTAGGTGATGAATAAACATTCGCCAATGACTCTTTTCTCTGTTTGCCATCACGATATTCTGTGACTTGGCTTTTGCCTGAAATCATACAATTTTGTTCCCATAGTTGGCATCTCGTAAGTGCGTGCTTATCCTTTCAGTCTTTGTTGCATATCCTACTGTGTGTACTTGTTGCACACATGCACACACATACATGTACACATCAATAAATCCACCCATTATTTCCTCCTGGGTTTCTGGAGTGCCTTGTCCTTACCACTGCTAAAGAACTCACCCCACTGTATCACACTGTGTTCTATTTATCTCCGTGTCTGTCTCCCTTAATGTTCAAAGCCCCTTGAGGGCAGTGGGAAAATCCAGCTCCTTTTGTGACAATACCAGCTTCTAGCACTGCCCTATGAAGCCTTGGTGGTACAATGTTTTAGAGCTCAACTGCTAAATAAAAGATCAGTGGTTCAAACTCACCGGATACTCGATGTGAGAAAAGACCTGATCATTTGCTGGAGTAAAGATTTACAGACTTGGAAGCCCTATGATAGTGACCCTACTGGACAGTCCAACTCTATCCTGTAGAACCACTATCATTTGGAATTGACCCGATGGCACAAAACCAACAAAATCACTGCCCGAGCACATGCTGGTGATGCACAGGGGAGTTTCATGGGAAAGGGAATAAAAAGATCATGGAATTTTCCCACAAACACTTTGACACCCCCTCATATTGAGGGATTAAGTAGATGCTTCTTTATACAATGTTGTTTCTGTGATCAGAGCAAACATTACTCATATCCTGTGGCTAAATTAACCTGGTGCTATTTACATAATTTTATGATTTTTAAATGAAATTTTAAATGCAATAATATACACTCTTGTGTTTTTTGAGTCACTGTGCAATTTGATATCCAGCCCCACTTCGAGTTATGAAAGAACCTGATATATTTGAGGGGGCTTAAAAATTTATGGAAAGATAATGGAATTTTCCCAAGAACGTTTTAAGTCCCTTTATATTTGCAAATTCTTCAGCCCAAAGAGAGAATGTTGTTCCACATAGACACCATGTTAGCTCTAAGGTGTTGTGTCGAAGCAGTACTTATTGTGGGGCATAACACAGACCTGGAGTGGTAACTGGAGGAGCCAGGGGTGGAGCAAGGCTCCCCTCAGTGTTAACTCTAAAACCAGGCTTCCCAGTGATTTTTCCATTACAGGTGCACACAGTAATGAAAGTCTCTAACTGGTTAGGTGATAATTACCCTTGGGCTAGCAGCCAAAAAAAATACTGCTGACTTTGCCCCAGTCTAGCAGATGGAGCAGGTGCACCACAGGACGGGCTTATTAAATTCATTAGAGCCCAGGGCTCATCGTCAGAGTGTGGGATAGTTCAAGCCCAGGCTTTCAGCTCATTTTAACCCTTCTCTGCACCGGCCTCCTTTCACAAACACAGCCCTGGGGAATCCTCGACCTCTCCTTGGCTCCTACCAGAAGAACAGCAGTAATCTGCCTTGACTTTCTAACGTTCAATACAAGAGAGAACCTAAAAACCTACAATGAATTATATAGCGAGGACATTAAAGATGACCTAGTTCATCTTCCTCCTTGGCTAGGTCACACACCAGCCAGGGCACATTTGGAAGAGTCCAGCATTCCTGACAACCAGTTGGTCTGGCTCTTGGAATAGGTAGGTTTGCACCTATTAGAAACACACTCTGCGGTCCACAGAGTGATTATATGCCGAGGCTGATCTGGTCCTGGTTTTCCTAGATGTTCAGTTTCCTCATTGAGCACCCCAGATTATAACATCAAGACAATACCCTTTCTTCCAACCCAAACACAGACATGCTCACAACATCTTGCCAAGCCCGTTTATGGGTCAAACCTCTAAATTTCCAAATCTCTTCGAGGTGAAAAACTATGGTATCTTCAGTGTGACCAAGGGTGCAACGTCTTTTCATAACCCAGAGAGGAAAGGGTTGGGGTTTTGGAAGTCCCATAGGAAAGTTTGCTGTTTTTGTGGTTATTGTGTGCTGTCAAGTCAATTCCTTATAAACCCTGAAGAGTCAAGACAAATCCTTTCCATTGTCCTGAGACACATAAAGAGAGCTTGATATACAACCACTCAGGACAAAAATAAGCTTCTTGTTCAAATAAATTTATTCCACGAGATCTCTAGGATCATCTGTTTGGCCAGTGGTCGGGATGCTGAGCTTCAAAGGATGCACAGGGCACCACAGCAGTCAGGCTCTAAGCCCAGAGATGGACTCCTAACCCCCCAGGTAACAGGTCCATGCATAATCATGAGCCCAGCTTCGTCTCCATCACAGAGTTCAATAAGGAGGAGTCCTTGGGGAGCACTCACAAAAGAACAGATGCCAGAAACCTGCTCCAGGAAACGGTTTCCCATCAAGCAGAGAAGACTAAATATGCTTACCAGCTTACACGCGAAATGATTGCCTACTCCTTAAGAATCGTTCAAACTCCACCTTTATAACGTGTTCCCTAAACCCCTCAGGCAATAAGCGTGGGTGTCTCCTCCGTATGCCCCTATGACTCTTCAAAATATGGGCCTATATAGATTGTGGTCTTGGCGACGAAGATGGAAAATGGCATGGACTGCCAAAAGAGCAAACAAACCTGTCTTAGAAAAAGTACAATCAGGATGCTCCTTAACAGTGAGCATGGCGAGACTTCGCCTCATGTACTCTGGACATGTTATGAGACGACACCGGTTCCTGCAGAGGGACATCATGCATGGTCAACTGGAGGGGCAGCAAAAGAGGGAAAGAGAAATGCTTTAAGGAGAAGAATGTACACTGCGACTGCAACAATGGCTGCACCCTAACCATGCGTGTGGGGCTGGCCCAGGGCCAGCAGTGCTTCATTGTGTTGTGCGTAGGGTGGCTGTGAGCCGGAGATGACTCTACGGCACTTAGCAACAACTTATATAGCTCTCCGACTCCTTTTCATATGGGGGGACTTCAAAATATTTGTGCAAAAATGGAGTCGCAAGATAATGGAATTTTCCACCAAACTTTCAAAGACCCATCTTACGTTTTTTCATGATACAATGTGAGTTAGGGGCCACCTGCATTCATACCCATATTTTTCCTGGTCCATCACTTGTGAATGGTTTGATATATATATTTCAGCATGCCTATATCAGCAAATATGAATTTGAATTCTGGAGATGCCCCATACTTCTGCCAGCTATTTAACCTAATGGACACTCAGTTTTTCTGATCTATACAATGAAAGTTGACATGCTCATGACATTTATACCACTGGATTATTGTGATGTCTAAATAATATAATGTATATACAATTGTTGGCATGAAATGTGTTACTAAGTGGGATACTACACAAATGATCTGCTCTCCACCCCAACCTAATCTTTTTCTTTATACAGTATGTAATCCACACTTCGAATTTTTATTTATGTTCATAAATGATTTAGAGTTCAGCATTTTAATATTCATGAATCCCCTGGGTTCAAGGCAGTATCTTATAAGTGTAACTGGTTAATATTCTTTATTGGTACATCTAACTACATAGCTTAAGTTTAAATAATTGGAATAAAGTCTATAAACTGCTTCAAATCAATTCCGGTCAAGTTTTCTGTCAAACAAATGCTACTAACTTCTGAAATAGCTTTCTATTTATAGAGACTTTGGGATTTGGGAATGATGTCTGAGAGATTGTGGACCTTGCTACAATGATTTAAAATTATGTTGAGATTGGTCAGATTGGTCATTGATTTTCCTTAGTGCCTCTCTCATAGCAGAAACTTAGTAACTTTCTTTGAATGATTAAGTGACTAAAGAAAGAAGACATAAATTTTTAGAATGCTTCAGAGTGGTTTGGCAGTCATCCTTGACATCGTCCTCACCTCCCAAGAACAATTGATGTCAACATGCTATCACTTATTTCTCCAAAATGGGCACAACATTGACACTCACTACTTTAGTCCAAAGCATCATCTTTTCTTGCCCCCTCACCAATCTCTTCCTACTCCTGCTGCTCCACAAGTCATTCACATAGGAGCTGTGGAGAGTTTCTATCAACCTCACTACTCTTGATATTTTGGGTTAGCTAATTCTTTCTTGTGGGAAGCTGTCCTGTACATTCTAGGGTGTTTACCAAAATCCCCGGCCTCAACCTACTGGATGACAGTAGCATTTTCTGTTCTTCATTTGTGAAATCCTGAATGTCTCTGTAGTTGTTAGCTGCTCGAGTTCACTCCCAACTCACGACAACCCCTTGCACACCAGACGAAAACATTACTCAGTTGTGCACCATCCCCACAATACTTAGTATGCTTGAGCCCATTGTTGTACCACCGTGTCAATCCAGCTCCTGGGAGGGGTTCTCTCATTATCATCGACCTTCTCCTTTCATTAACATGCTGTCCCTGGGCATTGCCAAATGCTCCGTGGGCAATAAGAGAGCCCCTAGGCAAGAATCACTACTGTAGGGAGATAAAACACAAACAAACCAAAAGACACAACAAAAAGTGGAATCAAAAGATAATGAAAAATTTCCACAAACTTTTGAAGACATTCACAGATCTTGACATGATAACAAGAAAATGCAATTCTGCATTTTGCTGTGTGTTTAGTTTATATAAAATACAGTATAACAGCAGTGTAGGTTGGTTCATATAAGGTCTTAGGAGAATCAAAATGGCAGTTGAAATTAAAGTGGTCAACCAGCTGGCCTTAAAAGGAGCTATCCAGGATTATCTGGTGGACACAATGTAATCACAAGGTCCTTAAAAGTGAGAGCTGCAGACAGAAGAGGAAGAAAGCTAAGAGTGATACAATGTAAGATATACAAGGTGATATCCCCCTAAAATGGAATTCTTTTTCAAAGCTATGTATTTAAATTTTTTTTACAAAACAACTGTATCACCTTCAAAATAGTCTCCATGACACTTAATACATGTGTCACACCTGTGGGTCCATTGTTGGAAGTATTTTTCAAACTCAACTGTTTGGATGCCTGACAGTACCTCCCTCATTTTTTTCTTCACCTCTTCTATGTAGTCAAATCGCTGTCCTTTCATGTCCCTCTGTATTCGTGGAAACAAAAAGAAGTCACACAGAGGGAGGTCAGGTAAGTCAGGTGCGTGTGGCAAAAGAGGCATCCTGGTTTTTGTCAAAAAAACTGGTGCACTGAGATGGCTGCATGTGCAGGTGCATTGTCGTGGTGGCAAAACCAGGTCCCCCATCTGCCACAATCAGGCCTTTTTGGTCACATACTGTTACACTATCTTTTCAGAACCTCTAAATAGGAAGCCTGACTAACAGTCTGACCTGGTAGAGCAAACTCCAAATGCACAACGAGTCTATATTTAAGTTCGTTCAGGAAGTTGATGGAGGTCCAGAACAAGGTTTGCCATTTAATGACATTTCATCTTTTTGAAATGAGAAAACCACCCATACACTTGAATTTTTACCATAGTGCTGTCCTTGTAAGCTGTGTTCAACATCACAGTTTCTGTGGCATTTTTCCCAAGCAGGAAACAAAATTTCACAGCCTCACACTGTTCTCTTAAATTGGCTATCACAAAAAATGAAGTTTGAGTGAAACTGCTTTTATGAAAAAAATTCACTGTGACCAGAAAGAATCTTCCAAGGAGATGGCATTAGGGGCACCAACTCAGAGTGGGTTGCTCAAAGCTCACCTATCAGAAAAAAATGCATACTAAGAAAGCTCTGCCCAGTGGATCTTTTTCTGGTTTTTTTGTTTGTTTGTTTGTTTTTTTGGGGGGGTGTATGCCCTCATCTTTGACCTGCTGTTGCTGGCTTTGAAGATGGAAGAAGAGGGTCACAAGCCAAGGCATGTGAGTAGCCTTTAGAGGTTGGAAAAGGCATAGAAATGAATATCTCGTAAAGCCTCCAGAAAGGAAGACAGCTCTGTCAAAGCCTTGATTTTAGCTCAGTGAGACCACTTTGCACAGAATGGTAAGATAATAAGTTTGCATTGCATTCAACTGTTAAATTTGCAGTAATTTGTTACAGAATCAGAAATGAATGCAACTTCTTTCCACATCTGGAGTCTTAACTTAGAATCAGTTCTTTACATTCTTTAAGCAGCAAATATCCCCTCAAGACCTAAATATAATAGTATTTCCCCTTGGCTTATATGAGGAACCAATGCAGGACAACAAAAAGAGTGGTGAGGGCAGTGCCTGGTCACATGGGGCAGTCAGTCATTTTGATTTGTATTATTACTTTATCCTCATTTCTGAAATTACAAAAGCAATGCTACTTTGTAGGATTGTAAACAGAGACACCATGAGAAGCCTAGAGCCTGGGGTCTACTTTTGACTCTAAATCCCTTGGAAGGGTCCTCTTTTCAAGACAAGTGTGTCATATACATCTCTTAATGCTGATGTAGATTGAAAAACAAAATTTTAAAAAGATGGTAGATTGAATATACACGGCTTTCTGCTCACCTCTTCTGAAGTCCCATTAAAAAGATAATAAGGGGATTTTCTTCTCAAAGTATCAACTTACAAGAACAAAGAGGACATGAGGAGAAAATACATCAACAATATATTGGAGGCTGGAAAACAAAAGGATAAAAGGATAACTGGCTTAGCAGACCCCAGTAAGCTGACACCTAACCTGGCTGTGAGCGAGTCAAGTCGTAAGCTGATAATGTATCACACAGCTCTAGAGTGGCCTGAATTAGCAGCACCAGGGATCTATGAATGTGAGGGTGAGGCAGGGCTGAAAGCCAGAAGATTGGTTTAAAATCAATTTCAAAGCAGTTAGGCCCTTAAATCCCCCTTTATCACCTTTCAAAGCTGACAACTGCCCCTTCCCTATAACAAAGCAAAAATGGGCACTGTGGAGAGAGGGAAGCACAGGAGGCTCTGGACTGGGGATGGCATTGGGGAGTGGGCATCTGGACTGAGAACAGAGATAATGTGTTAAACATAGGGGAATTAGATTAAAAGCCCCTCTGACGTCACCTTTACGGAACTGACCCTTTGAAGAAGCAGCTTTTTTCCCTTTTTTTCATCGAATTCTGAGAAGGTTTTCCCCTTTCAAACTAGGTTCTCAGTGGAATGGTGGCACCGTTTATCGTCTCCAGATCAGGAGCTAGAAGATTCTTCATTGAATAATATAATATGACCAGCCTAAGCGAAAATAAATGTAGATGCTGACATTTTGTATTCTCACACATGTGCCATGAAGCCCAGTGTCGCTGGGTAGTGTATATGGTCAAGGATCTTGGCTGCTAATTGCAAGGTTGGAAGTTCACATCCATCCAGAGGCACTTTAGAAGCAAGTCCTGATGGTCTACTTGTGAAAGATCACCACCATTGAAAATCCTAGGGAGCAGAGTTCACCAGGTATCTGAATTGACTCTCTGGCAACTGGTGCCGTGAAGCCCTCCCATCCACTAGCCGTGGCCATGCTCCTCCAGGTCTTCCCAGAGGTCAGCATCCTGCTCTTAAATGTGCGCTGATAGTTCTGAATTGGAGACACTCAAACAAAGCCTCTGACCGGAATAATCAAGATCAAAACTAACAAATCCTAAAACTAACAAACAAAATAGCTCTTGAGAATTGAAGACTAAGATGGCTATAATGAACAGTTTCAAAATGTTTATAGAGAAAAAAGCTGATGGTGCTCAGCCATCAAAAGATATAGCATCTGGGGTCTTAAAGGCTTGTAGATACACAAGTGACCATCTAGCTGAGAAGCAACAGAGCACACCAGCCTATGTGACAACGAGGTGTCGATGGCATCAGGTATTAGACATCAAAGAACAAAAATTCATATCATTGTGAATGAGGGGCAGTGCTGAGTGGGGACCAAAGCCCATCTGTAGCCAACTGGACACTCCCTTACTGAAGGGTCACTGGGAGGAGACAAGCTAGTCAGGGTGCAGTGTAGCAATGATGAAACATACAACTTTCCTCTAGTTCTTTAATGCTTCCTCTCCCCCCCATCCCCCACCCCCATCATGATCCCAATTCTACCTTATAAATCCACTAGACCAGAGCATGTACACTGGTACAGATAGGAACTGGAAACACAGGGAATCCAGGACAGATGAACCCCTCAGGAACAGGGTGAGAGTGGCGATACCGGGAGGGTGGAGGGAAGGTGGGGTAGAAAAGGGGAATGGATCACCAGGACCTACATATAACCCCCTCCCTGGGGGACGGACAACATAAAAGTAGGTGAAGGGAGATGTAGGACAGTGTAAGACATGACAAAATAATAATAATTAATAAATTATCAAGGGTTCCTGAGGGAGGGGGAGGAGGGAGGGAGGGGGAAAATGAGGTGCTGATACCAAGGGCTCAAGTAGAAAGCAAATGTTTTGAAAATGATGATGGCAACAAATGTACCAATGTGCTTGACACAATGAATGGATGGATGGATTGTGATAAGAGTTGTACGAGCCCCCAATAAGATTTTTTTTTTTAATGTCGGTAGACTCAAATTCAGGAAATCTCTGATTTATGGAGTGGTTTCATTCCAACAACTGAATCACTGTCAGTTTTGACCTAAGTTGAATAGTAATTTTTTTATTCTGTTTTCTTATTATTGCTTTTTATTTTAAGCATTTTTATAAATCTTGTCTTTGAACATCTGCTAGCTAACTTTAACGATAACATTAGCAAAATTACTTGCCAAATATTGTATGTAATTCATGCTACTAATATTAAGATGTTAAAAAAATTTTTTTAAACCCTAAACAGACCATGGTAAGTGTGGTTCACAATAATGCAAATACAGCATAAATTGGGGACATCTGGATATTAAGAAAAGTGTCTCTACCTCAAGACTCACCTGGGACTACTATTTATCTAGTCATTGATGTTTACCCATTTTATTGACTAGGCAAGGGCATTTAACTGCATGATCACATTGGGATAAATGAGAAGTCCGGGAAACTTCATCATGCTCATGCAGAACTTGGACCTAGACCAAGAGGTGGTGGTTCAAAGAGACCTAGGAGATCCTACATGATTTATAATCAGGAAAGGTGTGCATTGGAGTTGTAACCTTTCATCATACTTGCTCAATTGTATTCTGAGAAGATAATCCTGGCAGCTGGGCTATATGAAGAAAAAGGCGGCATTGAACTTGGAGGAAGGCTTCTTAACCTATCATACAATCTTGCTTGATCAAAGTATAGAGGACTTGAACCACTTCCTCATGAAGTTCAAACACGAAAGCCTACAGTATGAATTTTATCTTAAGATAAAGAAACAAAATTTCTCACAGCCGTACCACTCAGTAAATAGAGAAATGACAGAAGCTGTCAAGAAATTACTTTTACTTGGATCCACAATCAATGCCCATGGAAGTGGCAATCAGGAAATCAAGGAACACAGTGCATCGGGAAAATCTGCTGCAAGAGACCTCTTGAAAGCATTCCAAAGCAAAGCTGTTACCTTGAGGACACACGTGTGCACTGATCTTTTCAATCGCATCCTATGACGTGAAAGCTAGGAGGAAGAAGGACCACAGAAAAATCGATGCCTTTGTGTGCTGCAGGCAAAGAATATTGGAGATACCGTGGACTGCCAGCAGAACAAGCGGATCTTTCTTGGAAGAACTATGGTCAGAACGCTCCTTCGAAGCAAGGATGGTGAGACTTCGCCTCATCTTGTGCAGAGGGCCCAGTCCCTGGAGAAGCACATCATGCTCCCTACAGAGTCATCAAAGAGAACAACCCCTGTAGACCTGATTAGAGTAGAATCCCGCTGCTCAAATATCATCAAATTAGCATAATAAAGAAAACCCAGTTTCCCAACAGGATTTCCTCTCTGGGTACAGGAGTTAGGATTGCAACGCATATGTGTTGTAGCAGGCAGGGGGAAGGCAACACACAGCTCTCTGTAGCAGGTACCAGGGTCAGCTTTTAAATCGAAGGGTAAGAGAACAAGAAGAGGGGAACTGATAGCTAAGTTTCCAGTTAGCATGGAGAATCATTGGCAGTGCCGATGTTGTGTGCCTATATGCTTAATTTGCTCCCCATCCTTCTAAGTGGCAACTCATTAACACCTCAAGTCCGATGGCTCACACACTGCATTCTAATGCTCTGTGCATTATCATAATGGAATGTGCACTAAGGCAACTTCACTGGGGAAAGTGATTTATTTACTTAATCACTTTGGAGAAAAGAAATTTTTACTTGCAGAAGCCAAAATAGATGACCACACTCTGCTTTTAAACACTTGGAGCTGTAAGTGCTTTAACTTTTCAACTGTTGTTCATTTATATTACCTGGTAATATTATTGTGATATAGAAAGGATCATATAAGTGTTTTCATTTGGCAAATTAGAAAACTAAAATAGAGAGGCGGACAAATGATTTTTTCTATTGTCACATAGTTCAATAATGACCAGGGGAGTCAAATTTCACCTGGATTCTAAAACTTGACCTCTCTCTACAATATCTAACCAGAAATTAAAATCACCAAAGAAGAATACAAAGACATGAGAACCAATGGCCCTTTGAAAGCAGGAAGCAAAGATGGGAAGAGGTGCAAGGCCTCGCTGATGGCCTTTGACAATACACAAATATACTGCGCAGAGTCCAGCAAGGGGATGTCGCTTCAGTGAGAAGCTTGGGTGATTCAAGCCCTGGTATTACGAGTTTAGATTGTGTGGGTAAGCCACAGCCCGTGAGTTTACAGTCGCCACAGAAAGTCAAAAGTTCCTTTTCACATGATAACATTTCTCAAATAATAGTCATTTAGAAGACTTCTGAGTAGAGTTTAGGCTTAGCAGGATAGGATATCATGGTCAATCCCAATATCTTTTGCAGGCTTCAGAGGGATTAAAGCCATGGTATAATGTTCAGAATCCCTGGTTCCCCCTCCAGGATAAATGTTGTCCTCCCCGTCATGCTGCAGGAAGAGTAGTCTGCAGTCAGCCAGGCAGTCAGCAGGTGGCTATTGAACCACCGCCATGAAAGCACTCAGTCTTGGATGCCGCACAAATCAAAAATGGCACTTTATAAAAATGCGCATGTTTGGGTTACATGCCTGTTATTCTCATTGACTGAGTCCAGGGTGGGGCCCAGCGTGTAAGGCTTCTTTTTATACTTCTGATTAAAGTTTAAAGAACAAATTGGTTTCCCATCCAACAGTTTATCCATAAAGTGTCCCAGGGTATTGCTGATACCCCCAGTCTCCCATTCCCACCGTGGCTTCCCTGTTTCCTTTTGTCCAGAATTTCTAGCCAGTCCTACCTTCCCATCTCTACTGTTGTACTTTTACTTTAATGTGATCGTTTAGTTTTTTCAGAGCTTCCTGACTAAGAGCACACTAGGAAGAAGAAGGAATAACTTTCCCCTTCAAAGGAATAAGCCATTGAAAATCGTATGGGTAGCAATGAAAAATCATCAGATACTAAAAACTTCATGAACTGCAGAGCAATATTGTCAGTGGTAGTGCCAGAAGAATAGTCCCTCAGGTCAGAAGGCACATAAAATATGACTGAGAAAGGACTACCTTCTCAAAGAACCTTCATTTGCTGATTGATGGTGAAAAAAAACAACTGCAAAAATTATTAGTAATTGTCACGTGGAACGTACAAAGTATGAATCTAGGAAAATTGGAAGTCATCAGAAATGAAATGAAACGTAACTACTATCCTAAGCATGAGCAAACTGACATAAACTGGTATTGGTGATTTTGCTTCAGAAAATGATATGGCTTCCTATGCTTGGAATGATGGATTCGAGAAGAATGGTATTGTAATCATCATCAAAAAGGTCATTTCAAGATCTATCTTGAAGTATAATGATATCTGTGGTAGAACAATGTTTATTCACACAAAGAAATCCAGTCAATTCAACTATTATTCAATTTTATGCACCAAGGACCAAAGATAGTGGTGCAGAAATTGAAGGATTTTACCAATGTCTTCTGTCTAAAATTGATCAGACATACAATCAAGATGCATTGATGATGATTTGTCATTGGAATGCAAAAGTTGCAAACAAAGAGGAAGAAAACGTAGTTGGAAAACATGGACTTGGACCTAGAAATGAAGAATTTTGCAAGACCGATGACTTCATCACAAGCACCTTTTGCTTTCTTTTTTTAAATTAAATACTTTTATTGGGGGCTCTTAATTCTCTTATCACAAATGTGTCAAGCACATTTGTACATATGTTGCCATCATCATTTTCAAAGCATTTTTTTTCTACTTGAGCCCTTGGTATCAGCCCCTCATTTCCCCACCTCCCTCCCTGGCCCTCCCTCCCTCATGAACCCTTGATAAGATATAGATTATTATTTTCATATCTTACATCATCCTCTGTCAACCTTCACCCATTTTTCTATTGTTCATCCCCCTGGGAGGGGGTTATATTTTGATCCTTGTAGTGGATTTACCTTTTTTCCCCACCAACTTCCCCTTATCCTCCTGGTATCTCTATTCTCATTGTTGGCCCTGAGGGGTTTATCTCTCCTGTTTTCCCTGTGTTGTGGGCTCTCATCTGTAGCAGTGTGCATATTCTGGTCTAATCTAATTTGTAAGGTAGAATTGAGGTCATGGTAGTCGGGGGGAGGAAGCATTAAAGAACTAGAATAAAGTTGTGTGTTCTATCAGTCCTATACTGCACCCTGATAGGGTCATCTCTTCCTTTTGATTCTTCTGTGAGGGGATGTCCAATTGTCTACAGATGGGCTTTGAATCTCCACTTCTCATTCCCCCCCTAACTCCTCCATTCACATTGGTATGATTTTGTTCTGGGTCTCAGATGCCTGATACCTTATCCCATTGACACCTCATGATCATACAGGCTGGTGTGCATCTTCCATGTGGATAAAGACCTTTTTCAACAGCACAGATGGTGACTATGAAAGCTGATTCTCCAGATGTAATACACAGAAATAAAACTAACTACATCTGTGGGAAGAAATTATAGAGAACCTCAATATCAGCAGCTAAAGATAGGCGAGGGGCCAACTGCAGGACAGACCCTCAATTGTCATATGTAAGTTTAGGTTGAAGCTGAAGATAATTAAAACAAGTCTACAGAGCCAAAACTGAACTTGAGTCTATCCCACCTGAATTTTGAGAAGACTCAGTAACAGATGTGGGGCATGGAGCACCAAGGAGAGAGGAACTGATGGTTGTGGGATGCCATAAAAATATACATAAAGGAAAGATGTATTTTTCATCGATGTAGCAACGATGAAAAATACAACTTTCCTCTAGTTCCTAAATGTTTCCTCCCCACTCCCACTAGCATGACACGAATTCTACCTTGCAAGTCTGGCTAGACCAGAGGATGTACACTGGTACAGATAATAACTGGAAATACAGGGAATCCAGGGCGGATGATCCCTACAGGAGCAGTGGTGTGAGTGGCGATAATGGGAGGGTAGAGGGAAAGTGGGTGGGAAAGAGGGAACCGATTACAAGGAACTATATGTGACCTCCTCCCTGGGGGACAGACTGAAAAGTGGGTGAAGGGAGACATCAGACAGGGCAAAATATGACAAAATAATAATTTATAAAGTATCAAGGGTTCATGAGGGAGGGGGGAGCGGGGAGGGAGGGGAAAAATGAGGACCTAATGCCGGGGGCTTAAGTGGAGAGGAAATGTTTTGAGAATGATGAGGGCAATGAATGTACAAATGCGCATTACACAATTGATGTATGTATGGATTGTGATAAGAGTTGTATGAGCCCCTAATAAAATGATTTTAAAAAAAAGAAAAAATATACTGTTCATTGCACAGTCCATGGGGCCAAGACAGAGGAAACCTTGGAAGACAGTCTAAAGTTGAGGGAACATGGGTTAAGCTCAAGTAGGAAAAAAATGCTTTGAAAATGATGATGGCAAAAAATGTACAAATGTGCTTGACACAATGGATGGATGTATGGATTGTGATAAGAGTTGTAGAGCCCCCAATAAAATGATTTTATAATAAAATATATATATACATAAAGAAAGCAAACAATCATTAATAAGGAAGGTAAGAAAGAAAAAAAATCTAAGTACATGTCAGAAGAGATTGTGAAAGTTGCTCGTAATTGTAGAATAGCTAAGAAAATAAAAGAAATGATGAAGGCAAAGAGCTGAATAGAACAATTTCAAAGGGCATCTCCAGAAGACAAAGCAAAGTATTATTATAAAATGTCAAAGACCTAGAATTAAAAAACCAAAATGGCAGTACACAGTCAGCATAACTTAAACTGTAAGGACTAAGGAAAAATTCAATCCTTGAGTTGCAAGTGGAAAGACTCCATAGGCAAAATATTGAATGGTTCAGAAAGCATCAAAAGATGAAAGAATACACAATTATAGTACCCAAAAGAAATAATCAACATTCAGCCACTTTAAGAGGTAGCATATGAGCAAGAACAATGGTACTATATTAAGATGTCCAAGCTGCATTGAAGGTATTAGCCAAGAACAAGGCTCTTGGAATTGTTGGAATGCCAATTTAAATGTTTCAACAAGCTGAGGTACTGGAAACACTCACTTTTTTATGCCAAGAAATCCGGAAGACAGTTCCCTCACCACTGACTGGAAGAGATCAGCATTTGTACCCATTCCAAAGAAAAGGTGAGTCAATGGAATGCGTACATGATCCAACAATAGCACCTACATCATGTGCAGGTAAACTTTTGCTGAAGATCATCCAACAACGGGTAAAGTAACACATTGACAAAGAGCTGCCAGAAATTCAGGCCAGATAAAGAAGATTACATGGAACCTGGGATATCATTGCTGATGTCAGACGGGTCTTGGTTAAAAACTGAATACTAGAAAGATATCTGTTCGTATGATTACGAACTATGCAAAGGCATTAGACTGTGTGGAGCATAACAAACTATGGATAGCCTTCGAAGAATGGGACGTCAAGACCACTTCGTTGTTCTCATGCGAAATTTGTACATGGATCAAGAGGCGGTGGTGCGAACAGAACAAGAAAATACTGAAAGGTTTAAAATGAAGGGTGAGCCTTAGGGTTGCATCCCCTCACCATACTTATTCATTCTGTAAACTAAGCAAATAATCTGAGCAACTGGATTATATGAGAGAATGTGGTATCTAATCTCAGGGTCTTATAGACTACGGTTAATTTTTCTTTCTTTCTTTTTTCCCCAGCAGGTTTATTGGCACATAATTTACATGTCATACAATTCAGTAGTTCAATCGTTTGATCATATTAAGGAGAATTGTACAATCATTACCACCTCTAAAACCATCAATTTTAGAGGATCCACCCATCAAGGTTAAATTACCTTTCAAAAGAGTTGGACAATCACAATCCAGTACCAGTGCTCCCTCCCCACTCCCACCTTCATTATTTATTCCCAAGATCCCCTTTCCCTCCCTATCACCCTCTACCACCCCTGTATGCCCTATACCCCCTCGTATCAGTTATTATCATTATGTATCCACTCTTTCTGTGCTTCACAGCTGGGGGACCCTACAGAAAGCATTAACAAACAAAATCGTGGTAAGGTGGTAAGGTTAAAAAATTAATAGTATACAAAAATACAAATAATGCACAAGAATAAAAAGTATGGTTCCTTAATCCTTTGGCTAATTGTCCTGTACCCGGGTCTTTGGTTTTCTCTGCTCTCTTTTTTTTTTTTTTGAAAAAATAAAAGCATTCTATATTCTTTTTTTTCTTTTTTTTGACAAGCAGCAATATCATGTTTGTCATTTTAATGTAGATAGAATTATTAGGTTATCTGTCATATTACAATATTTAGGTTTTTAAATTTATGTCCTTTAGGATACATTTAAAAAAAAATACATCAACTGCAAACGTGAAAGGGAGAGAAAGCATGGTACCCAACCAAATTCCCACATTTCAGCAACACTTCGCTCATTTATTTCATAAAGTCTTAAGAATGTCACAATGGCATGAGCTTGAAATATCTATAGCATTTTCCTTGACGCTCATGACGTGGCACTGGTGATGTTGTAAACAGCAGGAAAACAGGGGCTGCTGTGGAGGAGAGCCCAACGGTGGTCTTTCAGATGACCGGTCACAAGCTAGTAAGCTATTAAGCTATTAAGACCCCGGACATTACTCCCTAGGAAGCCGGGTGGTGGGTGGTTACTTATGCATCGGGCTGTGATCCAAAGGCTCGGCAGCTGGAAACCGCCATCAACTCCTCAGGAGAGAGCTTGGGCTGTAACAGCCCCAGAAACCAACCCACAGGGGTCGCCGAGCCAGCATTGACTTCATGGAAGTGATTTCTTTTGAATTTGGACACTAGTCACTAAAGTAAGAGGCAAAACAGGGTTTTCATGGAATGTATTGTGTCCAATGATGTAGATGTTCCCTGTCTTCTTTTGCCTTAGAGCCTTCGAACTTTATCCTGCAAAGTATTTGGTCATGTCTGAGATAGTTCCATGTCTGTGCCCCCTATGTATTCGATTTTCTTCTATTCAGACACAACAATATATGTAGAAATATTCACAGCCAAATATATATCTTCAGGTGATGTCTTCCTTACACATTCCTAAACTTCTTTTATATCCATTCAAAAATTATTATTTGTTAACAATGTTGCTGTGTAGTTATCGTCAATCACAAAAGCAATCCCACGGCCATCATGTCTGTGGTCGTTACATAATCTGGTGTCAATTTGGGACTTGAGAGGATTAAGAGTGAAGGGGTGGAGTCTAGATTGTCAATTGAATCAGAGCCGATGAGGCCTCTGTGTGGGCATGGCCTTCTCCTGAGAATTCTTGGAGCTCCTGTATTTTTCTCCTTGGAGACGGAAGACACTTTCTTACTCTTCTCACTCCCTGGGAGACATTGCAGCTGACCAGACACATGGAACTACACTAGTGCCCAGAGCTGGAGAAGCCACGTGGACCAACCCTGATGCAACCAGACCTCTGAAGCAGGAGAAGGCACGAGGAGAACCCTTGCCAGTGCAGAGATGCTTACAAAGCCACTGGATCCAAAGACTTTCTACCCACTGGCCTGTGATTGTCCTGCATTCGGCGTCATTGCATGTGCTTCGTGAGTCTGAAGAGGACTTTATAGATTGATATCAGACATAAGGGCTAATATTGGATTTACGGGCTTGGACTACACTGTGTTGGGATCCTTTCTTAATGTACAATTACCCTTTATATATAACTCTCTCTTATACACATGAGTTCCTACGGATTTGTTTCTCTACTCTACTGGACTAACACAGTGTCCATTCTGACTCATCCTAAAAGCAAACAAATAAAAAGCAACAACAACAACAAAACCTCACTGCCATTAAGTTAATTCTGGCTCATATTAACTCGAAAGAACAGAGTAGAACTGCCCCATTGGGTTTCTGACGCTATAAGTCTTTATAAGAGCAGACAACCTAAAATTCCCATGGAGTAGCTGATGAATTTGAACCACTGACCTTGAAGTTAGCAGCCCAATGCTTAACCTACAGCATCACCAGTAATAACAGTAGTTGGGTTTCATTCTTGCATTCTTCTAAGTCAACATTCCTAATGTCGCAAGCCTTTAATACAGTTCCTCAGGTTGTATTAAATAAAATTATTTTTGTTGCTACTTCATTATTGTAATTTTGCTACTGTTATGAGTCAGGCAGCCCCTGTGAAAGGGTCCTTCGACCCCCCCTAAAGGGTCCCGACCCACAGTTGAGAACTGCTGCTCTAAGTGTCCTTCTTTGCCTGGGTCATGGGATGACTTCCCACATTGTGTATTGTCTTTCCCTTCAACATGATTAATACATGTCTTCTATCCAGTTAGTAATTTTTCCCCTCCTCCCCTTTCATCCCTAGTAGCCATGAAAAAATGCTTTGTGTGTGTGTGGATAAAATCTTCTTATTGTTGCTGTTATTTTGTAAATAATGGTCTCATATAATATTTGACTTACTTTGATCAACATAATGCCTTCCAAATTCATCTATGTTGTGAGATGTTTTGTGGATTCTTCATGATTCTTTATTGTTGTATTTGGTATGTCTTCTGTCCTGTGCATTATTGTAGTTTCTGTATCCATTTACCCATTGACAGACATGTAACTTGTTTCATCTTGTTGCTATTGTCAATAATGCTGCAATAAGCATGAGTGTGCATATGTCTATTTGTGTCATACTTCTTATTTCTTTAGGGTTAGAGTTGCTGGATCATATGGTACTTATGCTATCCGTAGAGTTTTCAGTAGCTAATCCCTCTGAAGTGGACAGCCTATTTTATTTTACTTTTCTTTCTTTCTTTGTAGTCTCTTCTTAGTCTGGAAGCTCTGCTGAAACCTGTTCACTTTGGTATTCAATACCTTGCTGGTATTTGAAATACCAGTGACATAGCTTCCAGCATCACAGCAACACTCAAGGTACCACAGTACAATTATCTGGCAGACCAGTGACATTAACCAGAAGCAAGACTCCAGGAATTAATGGAATACCGATTGAAATATTGAAACAAGGTGAGAAATAACTGGAAGTACTCACTCATCTGTGCCAAGAAATTTGGAAGAACTGACTTGGCCAGCTGACTGGAAGGGATCCATATTTGTATTCATTCCAAAGAAAGGTGGCCCAACAGAACACACAACTGATAGAACATTACTGATATATCACATTCAAGTAAAATTTTGTTGAAAATCACCCAACAATTGTTGCAGCAGTATATTGACAAGGAGCTGTCAGAAATCCAAGCTGGATTCAGCAAAGAACATGGAACTAGGGCTGTCATTGCTGACATCAGCTGGATCTTGGCTGAAATCAGAGATTGCCATGAAGATGTTTAATTGTGTTTTATTTACTATGCATAGGCATTTGGCTGTGTGGATCACAACAAACTATGGATAGCCTTGAGAAGAATGGGAATTCCAGAATGGTACCTTGTACTCATGTGGAACGTGAACATAGATCAAGAGGCAGTAGTGTGAACAGAACAATGGAAACGGTGTAGTTTAAAATCAGGAAAGGGGTGTATCCTCTCACCATACTTATTCAATCTATATGCTGAGAATCAGAGAGGCAGGTTTATATGCAGTGTCAGGATTGGAGGAAGGCTCACTAACAACCTTTAGTATCCAGATAACACAACCTTGCTTGCTCAAAGTGAGGAGGACTTGAAGTACTTGCTGATGAAGCTCAAGGATTGCAGCCTTCAGTATGGATTCCAACTCAATGTAAAAATACCCCCTCCCCAAATTGGCTAGTGCTTTCAGTGCAGCTTGGTGTTGGTGAAGAGGATTGAAAGTATCATGGACTACCAAGAGAACACACAGATCTGTCTTGGAAGAAGCATGGATAGATAGACTTCCTCTCATGTACTTTGGACATGTTGTCAGGAGAAGGACTCCGTGCTTAGTAAAGCGGAGGGACTGTCCAAAAGAGGAAGGCCCTGGAAAGGATGGCTTGACAGTGGCTGTGCTTCGTTCGGTTCTCCATGGGGTCCGTATGAGTTGTAACCAACGTGACGGCACCTAACTGCAACAAGTACATGGACTTACGATTTTTTCCATAGTTGTCATTTCACATTCCCACCATCGGTCCATTAGAATTCCAGTCTCCCCACAAACTCACCAACATTTTTCCTTGTCTTTTTAAAAATTGGCCATTATTGTCAGGGTGAGATAATAGCTCATGGTATTTTTTTTTTTTTTTGTATCTATCATGACTAAAGGAGACCATTGAAAACTTGGTACCTTTGAATTATGGTGCTAAGGACACTAAGATAGGCCATGGGCTTCCAGAATGTTTCATTGACATCTGGATTATCAATTCAGTTCTTTTTTTTTTTAATCAATTTATTGAGGCTCATACAATTCATCACAATACATAGATCAATTGTGTAAAGCACATCTATACATTTGTTGCCCCCATTATTCCCAAAATTTGCTTTCCTCTTGGGTTCCCGGAATCAGCTCATTTTCCTTTTTTCCCCTCCCCCTCCCTTCCTCCTCCCCTGTCCCCCATGTACCCTTGATAATTTATAAATTATTATTGTATCTTATATTACACTGCCCGGCGTCTCCCTTCACCCACCCCTCTGCTGCCCGTCCCCCAGAGAGGAGGTTATATGTAGCTCCCTGTGATCAATTCCCCCTTTCTACACCCCCCTTCCCTCCTGGTTTCGCCACTGTCACCCCTGGTCCTGAGAGGTTCTGTCTGTTGCTGTATCAATATCGGGCTGCTTTTATCAGCATAGCTATATAACAGGATCTAAAATCATATAGTATGAGACTTCCTACTTGGTTCTTCTTCAATAATTATTTACCCTGGGCCTCTTTCTGTCACCCCCCCTCCCCCCCCACCCCCTGCCCACACACCCATCTAATTTAAAAAGCCGTTGACAGAACTCTTAGACATTTGAGATCAAAAGGGCAGCATTTGCCAGAAACAGAGTTCAAAAGGCAGGAGGGAATAGGAAAGAGGGACTAATGTCCATGGAAATGGGAAATCCAGGGCGGAAGTAGGAATAAATGCTGTTACCATATGGATTGCAATCAGTTGTCTAAAATAGAATGTGTATTAATTGTTGAATGGAAAACTGATTTGCTCTGTAAACTTTCACAGCACCACCTCAAAATCTCCCAAAGTAAAAGAGAATATGCCTTTGTGGGTAAGTCCTCAGTAAATGGTATTATTTTCCTGATTTTTTTGAAGTACTTTTTGTTGGTGTAAAAGAATCAAACTGATTTTCATATGTTGTTCTTGTATTCTTGTATCCTTTTGCTTTGCTAAGTCCATCTGTTGGTTCCATTAGCTTTCCAGTGGAATTTTTGAGGATCGTATAACCTGAACATAGAGTTAGTTTGATTTCTTAAGTTTGAATACACTTTACCCCTTTATCTTGCCTTAGTGCCATATTAGAGCCTCCAGTACAATGCTGAGTAAGCATTGTGACAAAGGGTATCCTTGTCTGGTTCTTAAAGGGAATATTTTCAGTTTCTCCATTGAGAATAATGTCGACTGTTGGTTTTGATAAATGCTGTGGCACAGTGACTTTTGGCCCTTCTAATCAAAGGTTAAGTCCCACCACATAGTTTGGCTGCTTTTATTATTAGGTGCTGTGGTAATTACATAATCTGGCTTCAACTTGTGAAGGGGTAGGGTCTAGCAGCCTGTCAATCAGGTCTCAGCTTGATGACCTCATTTAGAGGTGCCACTAAGATAAATAGCTCATGGGAGGCCAGATACGCTCACTCCCTGTGAGACATCCCTGTTGACAAGACACATGGAGCAATGCTTGAGCCCTGGAGCTGGAGGAGCCATGTGGAGACCTCTTCCAGCACTGAGATGCTTCCACTGCCACTGGATCCACAAGACTTTCTACCCGCTGGCCTGTGATCTTCCTGCATTTGGCATCATTGCACGCATGTGTTGCGTGAGTCTGAAGAAGAATGTATAGACTGATAATGCACATATGGACTCATTTTGGATTTCTGGGCTTAACCTGGACTGTGCTGGGATGTTTTCTCAATATACAATTGTTCTTTTATAGAAAGCTCTCCTTTACCCACATATGATTGTCTATGGATTTGTTTCTCTAGTCAACCCACACTAACACAGGTGCCATCAAATCAGTTCCAATTATGTCCAACAGACTAGAAATACCACCCGATCCTACTCCATCCTCGCAATTGTTGTTACATTTGAGGCCATCGTTGCAGTTACTGTGTGGATCCATATTTTCAAAGATCTTCCACTTCTTTGCTGCCCCTCTACCTTTTCCATGGATTTGTCTTTCTTGAAAACGTATGCTAATTACATGAGATGAAGTCTTGCCATCCTCACCTCTAAGGAGCATCCTGGTTGTACTTCTTCCAAAAGAGATTTATTTGTTCTTTAGGTGGTCCAAATAATCTTCACCATCACCATCCTTCAAATGCATTGTTACTACTGATAATGATTTTCTCCTAAACACTGTGCAGTCCATGTATGAATGTCAGAGAGTTTAACTCTATCATGCAAAATTCACATTCACACATCGTTTCAAGACAATTCTTTGGCCTTCTGCTGAGGTAACAGGGGTAAACACCTTAAGTTTCCAAGAAGAACTCTCGATTATTTGAGAGGATTGGTAAGTAATATTCTTTATCTCTTGGAAAAATCCATCTGTGACTGAATACTCTTTTAGGGGGTTTGAAAGTATACACAACTGAAGATACACAATTTCAACCATTTCAGTCATATTGTTTGCATTCTTCAATATGTACATGCATTCCCCGTATCCTTATTTCATTACTATTATCTTAACCTCATTGTCCCCTACGCTTCCCATCCAACTTTTCAAGTTGCCATTGCCATTTTGATCTCATGTAGATAGTTCTTTGAAAGAACACAATGCTCAAAGGAGACACACTTTACCAACGAAGGTAAACTCAATTTTGGTTCAAAGATTTCAGGAGATAGTTGTGGTATAAGTTAAGGTATAGTTGTGATATAGTTTGGTCTTTTGAGATTTCAACAGAGCCATTGACAGTCACACTGTGGGGCTCTTCTTGATGACACACTTTCTTTTATTTTAGTTCTACTTTCAAGTGTTATTCAATTGCTTGACATTACAGAAATTGATGTAAGAGCTGAATATGAATCTCTTCTATGAGTTTTAAGGGTGTGAGTCTATTATGATTTTATTATAAAAATGAAACAGCATCATTTAGGATACCCACCTTTTACTACTTAAAAACTAATGTGTTGAAATATGGTGTTTCCACTCAAGGTGGAGAAGGATGACAATTGCCTGCGACTAGGGTTCACTTTCAGCAGACTACCACAGCAGGACTTTAAAAGGGTGTCTTGACTTTCGAAAAATGCCTATGAAGACTTGTTTGCGTCAAATAAAGCAATTCCCCATACCTGCATAATCTGTTCTTATACTCAGCTTTTCCTTTTGGCACCACCGTCCGAAGGTTTGGTCACACCAGCAGACTGAGATACTACTGCAAATAATTTATCCTAACAGGATTCGTCTGTGAAACAGTATTCTAGAAATTCTGCTTTGCATGTCCACTATTGTTTAAGCAATGTGGTGTTAAGTGTGACCCAGTCTTTCGTGAGTGCAGCTAGTGACAAATGTCATCCTTATGTTTGCCTACTTATTATCAAGCTTTTGTGGCACAAGATAGTCATTTGTTTTTTAAATTCCGGTTCTAAAAAGTGGGCAAACCTCAGTTCTATAGTATTGCTTACCTAAAGTTTTCTTCTTTCACCTTCTAAATCTTTTTACTTAATTAATTTAATTTTTAATCATTTTGTTGGGAGCTCTTATAGATATCATAACATTCCATAGTTCAATCACATCAAGCAATATTATACAATTGCTACCACAATCAGTTTTAAAACATTTTCTTTCTTCTTGAACTCCTTGAACCCCATCCAATATATGCATTCACATACAATTCTGCTATCCACTCCCCTCAAGTGGGGTTATTCAGGAAGCTCCCCTTCCTCCCCCTCCCCCATCCCTTTCCTGTGCCCTCTGGGAACCATTCCTCCTGTTACTACAGGGGTATTCAAGGTTAACTTTCATGTATCAAATGATCTCAATTATACTACTGAACATATGCAACTCTAACATGATTAATGAGGTAAAGCAAATAAAAACCATAATAGGAAGGGGAGGAAAAATTAAAGAACTAGAGGATAGTTATGTGGTTCATCAGTGCTATACCACACCCTGGCTTTATCATCCCTTCCCTGTGGCCCTTCTGAGAGGGACTGTCCACTTATCTTACAGGTGGGTTTTGGGTCTCCACTACAACCACACCCCTTCACACCGATTTAGTTGCTTGTTTTTTAGGAACTTCTGAAATCTTTTCTCGTTGGTACTTCATGATCACAAAGGCTCGTCTGCTTCTTCCATGTGGGCCTTGTTGTTTCATCTTCTAAATCTTAACACATTCACATCACCCACTTCTAATAAAGTGGCAAAATTATCTGTTAACAATTAATGGTTAAGCAAGCTTCAGTTTCTTTCTGTATCATCCTAAAGTGCTTATTTTATTATACTGGATATCATTTCCAAGGAGCTAGCCTTTCCTCTCTCCTAAGTTGGCTGCAAGTGTTTTATAAACTTCTGCAGTGACAAGTCTGACTACACTACTTGTTTTCTTTTTGTTTTAGTAGTAACTAAAACTAGTTTGTGATTGTTTCCTGTTTCCTGTGTTCTGAAATATTTACCCTAATTTAGTTGAAGAAGTGTTCAGATATTGAATTTGTGTAAGACATAAGTAATCAACATTGGTTGTACTTTGAAGACAGACTTTTAAAAATAAACAATTTGAAATAGCAAGTATTGTGATTACAGGTAAATATACTGATACCCTTGAATCTGAAAGTAATGAATCATATCTATGTAACTCAAATCACAAAGGTGCTTTCCCAAGTTCTAACCCCAAAATCTGGCCTGTTTTATATTACCTAACTGCAATGAAAGGTTTTTGGAAAGTATTTAAACTGGAATTATTTAAACCAATTTTCAGTACCATTCTGAAAATATAAGTATGCTACACCCAAAGTTTGGAAGATAATTTCCTTAAGTACAAATATTTCAAGGTTATTTTCCCCCTTCCTTTTTCACTTGTAGTTAGAAAGCGCAGTGCCAATATACAGTATCAAAAGATAGTTCCATTTGTCTATAAATGAAAAAGAGGGAGGAAGCTTAAAATGCCGCCTGGATTGACCATGAAGATGAAGATTTATGTGGGAACTCTCCTGAATTCAGAGTGGCATGTCTGTTAGTACATGCTAACTTTTATGTGAAATCCCAGCCTGGCGAAGTTAAACGCCCCACTGCTTACTGAAAGGTTAGGCACATTGGAAGAACAGTCTGGTGATGACTTTTTAAAACCTTGTGGAGCAGGGTTCTATTTACAAACATGGGGCTGCCGTGACTTGGAACTGACAAGAAGGCAGCCGGCTGGCTACCCACATGTATGAAATACCAGGGGTCCCTTTTCCAAGTCAGGACTCACTTGCATCGCTGACCAGCGGCTCGTCCCCAGGGATGGTTAAGTGAGTCTTACGAATGCAAAAACCACCAAGGTGTGAAACTAAAGACCATTTGTACAACTGGGCCGTTCTAACGTTGTGTTTTTCTGGCGAAGAGTTCTCATGCTGACGTCGGTCATGTAAGCTGTTGGGCGGGACGCAGAAACACAGCAAAGCCACCAACCGTGCTTTTCCTGTTTCGTGTGCGTCCTCACAAGTAAACGGGGAGAGCCTCGTACGAAACCCCGTCACACCCGTCCGCGTGCACTCGCACACGCAGCGTTGGCAGGAGGGTTGGGGCCCGGGGCGCATCCCCAGCCGCGCACTCACCTGGCCCGGTGTCACCAGGCCTGGCCGCTCACATCTCGCATGGCGGTCCCTTCCAGTGGTGCGCACCATGGGGACCAGGGGTGCTCCCTTACCCGGTCTGGGAAGCAGAAGGTGGCTTGAACATCTGCTCTGTGACACGTGTCTTCTTGAAACGAAAGCCCATTGGTCTGATGGGTCGTTTATACTTTGGGGGTTTCCGTGGAAGCCATCCCCCAAAGGCGACATTGGTGCCCTGCTTTTCCACGTGGTCCCTTTCTCTCGTTCCAGTTCCAATAGCAGGACCTGTAGCACTTCCGTTCCCCACCCCCAACCCCCAGGGGCACGGAATGCCCCTTTTCCCGCTGGCTCTCTTCGGTTCTGTTGGCTCTGATTGGAAGGAGCTTGCGCTCGGCCTGTCCCTCTGTCCAGCAGACAGGCAGGCACTGCCCCTGGCAGCGACTTCTCATCGTCCGTTTGTTCGCGTTGCTCTTGTCGCGCATCCATAGTCCGTTTGCCTCTGCGTTTGCTCAGCAGGATGCTGCTGAGGCCGAGCGTGACCTTAGGACTAATCGTCCTTGCGCCTTCTTCGCAGGTGCCTCTTATTCATTGTCCAACACCTTCCTTATTCATTGTCCAACTTTCACATGTATATGAGTCCATTGAAAATGCCATGCTTGGGCCAGGCACCCCTTAGTCCTCAAAGTAACCCCCTTGCTTTTCAACACTTCAAAGAGGTCTTATGAAACATGTTTACCTACTGCAATGTGTCATTTGATTTCTTTACTGCTGCTTTTATGAGCATTGATTGTGGGTCCAAGCAAGATAAAACCCTTGACAATGTCACTCTTTTCTCCATTTATTGGCCAAATTGTGGTGATTTTGTTTTTCTTTACATTGTGTTGTAATCTATATTGAAGACTGTAATCCTTGAGTAGTATCAGGCAAACAGAAGGCATGGAACCTGGGGGTAGACTAATTTTGCCATCCGACTGGGTACAAAATATGCCATCTGAGAAACGGGAAAAGGGAATATTTGCTACCATAATGAATGAAGGACAAGCACGGAGTACATCCTTTGGACCCTGAGAGACCTGCATGAAACTGCATTCAATACAGAACTGTGACACCAGGGGGTGAAGAGGAACGGCAAAGGAGCAGGGGCAACAGAGCCAAGAGCCATCGTTTGAGACGGTGGTGGATTTCCCAGTGAGTGACGTCAGGCAAATGGCTTGCTTTTACAGAGTGGGGTGCTTTTTAGCAGCACTAAAGGGTATTTGTACTATTTGTCTGTGCAAGGCCAAGGTCAAGGGACAGCATGATGGAGAGGCTGAAAACCAGAGAAAGACAAAAACCTGCAAACACAACTGAGCAGAGGTGCTGCATATTCAATGAACTCTATCCTTAGCATTTTTGACCCTTAAATGTGCCCTATTAACTTTTCTAATATACCTAATAATTGTACGTTTTGTGTGGTCAGTTCAAGGAATTGTGGAACACAGACTAGATGGAGTGAGTGCATGGGGAGGGACAATGAGGGTTAGAATTGGTAAAGACGTTGGAGAATGAAGGCATGTCTGACCGGAGCCCCATAGGAACAAGCCTAGAGTGGATGATGGTACCTCTCCTCCTTGGAACCCAAAGGAGGTTGGCTGCCTTCCACAATATTTTTCCGAATTCTCTTTGTTATGTTGAAGGATTTTTCTTCTATTCCTATTTTGCTGAAACTGTTCAAAGCCCCTTCATATATTCATGGGGACTATTGGTCTGCGGTATTCTTTTTGTAGGGGCGGTCTTGGTCTGGCTCTGTTATTAAGATGAGGCTGGCTTCCTAGATTCAGTAGCATTTCCTCCTCTTCCCTCTGAAATAGTCTGACTAGGACTGGTGTGAGCTGTTTGCTGGACGATTGGTGAAGTTCTCCAGTGGAGTTGTTTAGTTTTCCTACTTCACTTTCTGCTAGTGGAGGCACTTGTTTTTCCAGATATTTGTTCATTTCCTCCAGGATTTCAAATTTGTTGTGGTATAATTTTTCATAACATTGTCATGTTCTTTTTCATTGCTTCGGGTTTGCTATAAAGCCACCCATCTCCCTCCTTACTTGGATTATTTGCTTTTCCTGCTTTGCTTTTCTCAGTTTGGTCAGTGGTTGGTTGGTGTTATTGATCTTCTCAAAGAAGCAACTTCTGGTACTATTCACTCCCTGTGTTTTTCCTGTTCTGTTTCATAGCTTTCTGCTCTAATCTTTATGATATCCTATCTTCTAATGACTACAGGCTTGTTGTGCTGTTCTCGTTCTATTTGCTTGCATTACATTTACTGTTTTTATTTTGGACCTCTGTATTGCGTGTATTTATTGCTATCCCTTGACCTCTGTGCACGTGTTGTGCTGTGCTCCAAGGTTTGGGTATTTTGTGCTCTCATTCTCATTTGATTCTAGGAATTTTAAATTTTCATTTTTTATTTCTTATATTACCCAGTAGTTTTTAAAATCTGATGTAATTAAAATTCCCTGCATTTGCTTGTTTCCCCCTGGATTTTCCTGTTATTGATTTTTACTTTTATAGTATTGTAATCAGAGAAAATGTTTTATGTTATTTTGATGTTTTAGACTTTATTGAAACTTACTTCCTGGCCTAAATTTTTGTCTATTCTGGAAAATGATCCGTGCACTTTGGAAAATAATGTACAATTTTTGTCCTGTTTATTTCCATGAGATTGAGTTGGTTGGTTATGGTATTTAGATCACCTGTATCTTAGATGAATCTGTCTTGTTGTTCTATCTGCCACTGAAAGTGGTGTGTTTAAAGTGTCCTAAACTAATCATGGGACTTTGGTTTTCTCTTCTTGATGCTGCCGGGGTTGGCTTCTGGGATTTTAGAACCCTGTCGTTCTGGGTGTGATATTTACTTTGGTGACGTCCTCTTTGTGGATCAGCCTGTAGTTACAGTTTCTCCTTCCCTACCGTCAATGGTGGATTTGATCTCAAAGTCTATTTCATTAGAAATGAACATTGATGGGTTATGTTTTGTTTGTTTGTTGTATTCACTCTGCTACCCTCTGCCTCATTACTGGCCCCCTTAAACTTTCTTGAATGCACAATTTCTGCATAAAGATCAGAGCTTATTCTTTTAAAAAAAAGTCTCCAGTTGTTGAGTGCACTTCCTAAATTGTAAGTTTCCAAAGCATTTGTTTTATTATGATTGCACCATTTTTTTAGGTAGTCAAATGGAAATATAACTTTTATTGGCTATATACTATTCCATCATATGTGGATGGCCAATTCATTAGTTTTTTTGTGTCTAAATAATGTGGTTACAATATTGTTATTTGATTGACCTTTACAATCATTTTTGTGCCTTAAAATTTCTTCCTCTTAATGTGCTACTAATTCTACTTCAAATTCAGTTTTGTTTTGTTTTTTGATCATTTTATTGGGGGCTCATACAATTCTTATCAAAATCCATCCATCCATCCATTGTGTCAAGCACATTTGTACATCTGTTGCCATCATCATTCTCAAAACATTTGCATTCTACTTGAGCCCTTAATATCAGCTCCTCATTTTCCCCCTCCCTCCCTGTTCCCCCTCCCTCATGAACCCTGTATAATTTATTTTGTTAAATCATGTTATTGGGGGCTCATACAATTCTTATCACAATCCATACATACAACCATTGTGTCAAGCACATATGTACATTTGTTGCCATCATCATTCTCAAAACTTTTGCCTTCCACTTGAGCCCTTAATATCAGCTCCTCATTTTTCCCCCTTCCTCCCCACTCCCCACTCCCTCATGAACCCTTCATAATTCATAAATTATTATTAGTTTGTCATATGTTACACTGTCCGATGTCTTCCCCCGCCCACTTCTCTGCTGTCCATCCCCCAGGGAGGAGGCTATACGTAGATTCTTGTAACCGGTTCCTCCTTTCTACACCACATTCCCTCCACCCTCCAGGCATCGCCACTCTCTCCACTGGTCCTGAAGGAGTCATCTGTCCTGGATTCCCTGTGTTTCCAGTTGCTATCTGTACCAATGTACATCCTCTGGTCTAGCCAGATTTGTAAGGTAGAATTGGGATCATGATAGTGGGGTGGGGGGGAAGCATTTAAGAACTAGAGGAAAGTTATATGTTTCATTGTTGCTACCCTGCACCCTGACTGGCTCATCTCCTCCCCACAACCCTTCAGTAAGGGAGTGTCCAGTTGCCTACCAATGGGCTTTGAGTCTCCACTCTGCACTCACCCTCATTTACAATGATATGGGTTTTTTGTTCTTTGATGCTTGATACCTGATCCCTTCAACAGCTCGTGGCTACGCAGGTTGGTGTGTTTCTTCCATGCGGGCTTTGTTGTTTCTGAACTTGATGGCCGCTTGTTTATCTTCAAGACACTAGACGCTATATCTTTTGATAGCTGGACAGCATCAGCTTTCTTCACCACATTTGCTTATGCATCCATTTGTCTTCAGCAATCGTGTTGGGAAGGTGGAATGCACCATTTTCCCCATATTCTTCCCTTTGGTACAGTTTCCCCCCCTGTTTTGTTGATTTTGTCTAGGTTGTTTTGTTTTTCTTTTGCTTTTCCCCTCACCCAAGTTAATATGTGTTAGTCATTTATACTCCCTTCCAGCCAATGGCATAGGCCCATGTCCAACCTTCTGTAACCAAATCAGGGGAAGGAGAACCAAACTCCACACCAGCCCACGGCTGAATCCCACGAGGGAGAGGTCTTATACCCTCCACCCTCCAACTTCCTTCACCTCACGATGATGCCAATTGCCCCTCCCAAAGCACTTGACTTCTCTCTGGATTCAATAATTCATTGCAATGAATTATTGCCACTCAGAACTCATAGATAATCACTACAATAATGGAGGTATGTTACTTCTCTGGAGCAGTGAAACTAGTGACCACTATATAGAGATATATTTGTTTTGGAGCTGGCTCACATTATACCCAGTGGAATGGCAAAACTGACCATCCCTTGAGTTAGTGTCCTCCATACTGTATTTGCAAGCCCCCGTCATTTGGTTACAAAGACTATGGATAGAAGTGTCAGACCAAGCAATTTCACTGCACTACACTCCCCTTCCCACCCCTGGTGTGAAAAGCTTCTCTGGAGTCTTTATAATAATGGTCTCATATAATAAAGGTACTTCGTGATTGATTGATTTCATATGCAGTCTATCATCTAAGTTTCATGGATTTGTCCTTTTCTTTAACTTGGAGAAGTATTCCACTGTATGTATGTACCATGGTTTACCCACTTTTCCATTATCAGGATATAGGTTGTTTTATTTTATTTTATTCTATTTTATCTTATCTTTGCTCTTCTAAATAGTGAGTGGACATATATCTGTTCAGATTATGACTCTTATTTCTCTTGGATATAGCAGAACTTAACCTTTTTGGATCCTCTCCATAGGATACTTTTCATTTTTCCAAAGCTACTCTCAGGGTTTTTTGTTTTTTTCGTCTTTGTTTTGGCTAGTTTGGTTATGATTTGTCTTGGGGACTTCTTTTCGGCGTCTATCTTGTTTGGGGTTTATTGAGCTTCTTGAATGAATATCATGTGATCTTTCATGATATTAGGGATGTTCTTAACCAGAAAATCTCTGACAATTCTCTCTCACTTGTTCCTCTCCCCTCCTTCTGTCTTAGCATGGATTTACTCCTTGGAACATACTTAAAGGTATGTGTAAAGGCCCTATCAAAGGTAAGGCATTTTAATATTCAGGTTTGTATGTTCATTTGAGAAAAATGGAGGCTTTGCCATTTATCCACCTGGATACTTCCTACGTATTTAAGTCATTCTCTAGGTATTAGAGAGACAAAAGACAAACATGATCTCAGGCTAATTGCAGTTATATTCTTCTATGGGATGCAAGCAAACAAGAATGGAGAAAACAATTATAAACTGTGATAATATACTGAAAGAAAGAAACAAGGCTTGGAGAAATGGCAAAACCAGGAGGGAAGACTGGGATCAAGTTTGGAAAGCATTGTGGTGTAGGGGAGAGGTTTTTCTTGGAGCTAAAAGTTAAGTTGACCTCAAAAGAAAGAAAGAAAACAGCATGTGAAGAGTAGTGGCTCCCTGCTATAGGCAGAGGGATTGGTAAATGTCTGGACTCCAAGCAGTAGAAATTCAGATGGTTAGGAGAAATGAAACACCACCCACATAATAGGGATGATGAGATAGCACACAGGGAAATGAATAAGCAGCAGCAGCCACATCCAGATCATCCAGAAGTGCATAGCAATAATCATCTAGATTTTTATGCTGATAAGTTAGCAACCAGAAAGAAGGTTGCTAGTTTGACAAGAGATAGTGGTGGCCTTGTCAACGTGTCCATGGAGGTGGGGGAACGGCATGACTTTTGAGATATATTTTATCTCGGGGGCAGAATCAAGAGGGTTTGCTAGTAGATTGAAGAGGGATGAGGATAAGGGCATCTTGGTTTCTGCCTTGAGTAACTAGATCAGTGGTGGCAGCACTTGAGGATTTAGAGGACTGCTGAATGGTGGAGTGTGGCAAGCAGGAGTGAAAGGTTTCCAGCAATCCAAGAATTAGGAAGTTGTTTGAGGCCACAGAGCTAGAGAATGACAGACTTAAATCAGAGTCATTCCTGTGACTACATTATAGCGGTAAACACATCATTACGAAGAGCCATGGTTTAATCTTGGCAAAAGGGAAACACATTCATTATGGTTTACAGGCAGTTAAATTAAACTGCAATCAGGTCTTGGCTCTTTGGAAGTAAACCTAAGAAAAATTAGGAAAACATTAGGCACGATTGCTGAAATGATCTATCAATGTATACTTTGATGAGTATCATACATTGCTAGGCCTTCAGGAGATGTCAATACTTTGAAGACAGGGCTTTAGAAATCAAAAAGTGCATTGTCTAATTCAGTAAGTTCTAATAGGTTGGTACCAAGAAGTCTCAGTGGTGTTATACAAAAATGCAGTTCCATGAGCAATAAATGAGACAAAGATAGGCAGATATTGCAGGAAATCTCAGAGCTTTTTTAACCAATTAGTGTACTTTGTGGGATCTTGTGGATTCATCCACAAGAGGATGAATATAGTTCATGACATTTTCCATGACCAAATAATCTTTATTTTAAGATAATTATCCCTTATAACATTGAAGCATAAATTATGTTTCATAAGAAAACATTTATCTTATTAGGGATATAGGGACATGAAACTTACAGGCATAAATCTTTTCTCTCTAGCAGGCCAAATACTCCCTAACCATGGTTAGAGAGTGTTTTAACTTTTCATAGTAATCAAAATAACAATGGTAATAACTAACATCTACTCAGCCATTATTTTATCAGTTTAATAGAGCCACAGCCATGTGGCAAGATAGCTTGGAATATGATTTACAAAGTCTGGTATCCCCTTGGGGTACTTACAGTCTAATGAAAAGAATTAAATCAATGAATCTAATTAAATCAATGAACACACAAATAACACATTAAATACTATCTTGAAGTTACTATAAAAATTAATTACAGGGTGGCTCAACTCATACTGGAGGATCATAGAGGACTTCCTTGTGGGGGAAGTCCTGTATATCACCTGCTGAAGGTTGAGAAGAAGCCACACAAGAGGTTAGAAAAACATTCAAGCCAGTGGGCCTAGCTCACACAGAAGGTCCCAAAAGGAAAGACCCAGGCCTGCCTGACACCATTCGTGAAAGAAGTTCAGCAACTGCCTTAGTTAGCTGGCGCTGGTCAGCATTGGACTATTACCTGCAAAGTGGGATGGTTCAAACTCACGAATGTTCCATGGCAGAAAAGATGAGGCTATGTACTTCCATAAAGATTTACAAAACTTCAGAAACCCTATAGCATGTGCTGTAAGTTGGAATGGGTTCAATGTCGATGGGTTTTGCCATAACAGGCCACACCATATGACAAGGGTGTAGTTTTAAGGGACAGAAATGTATCTTCTCACAGTTCTAGAGGCTAGAAATCCAAGTCCTGTTTTTAGTCATGTCGATGCCTTCCTTGTCTGTCATCCTGGGTATTACAGCGATTCTCACATGGCTTCTTCCTCTGTGTGGGTTTCTCCTGTCTGTTGTGGTCTTTTATAAATCAGGTGATTACATGTAGGAGACACTCTCGAGTGGTATGACTTCAATTAATTGATTGACTATATTGTGCGAGGTGCTTATCTTATCTTACATGACATTGTATTAAATGTCGAGAACAGTGGTGGTTCAAGGAGAATTTTCATCTAGTTTAGGGACCTACGTTTGATTTCTGCCCCATGTCCTCATGGGCAGCCATCACCCATCTGGCTAGTGGTTGCTATGATGCGAGGAGACAGAACTCCGCGGAGCTTCCAGATTAGTCAGACCAGGAAGTAAGGCCTGGTGACCTACTTCCAAAAATCAGCCAGTGAGAACCCTATGGGTCACAACGATCGAATGCACAATCAATCATGGGGATGATGCAGAGAGAGCATCATTTTGTTCTATTCACACAAGCGACACTGTAAATCAGAGACTAACAACAGCTAACAACAACAAAGAACAAATGGTGTTTACTCTGTGCTAGGCATTGACCTAAGGACTTTACATATATTAATTCGCATAATGCTCTCAAAATTTCTGTGAAGCAGGTAATATCATACTCCCTTGTTTTGGATGGGAAAATTGAGGTACAGAGAGATCAATAAACTTCCAAGTTAGCGGTGTAACCACGTCTTGAACTGGGCAGTCTGCCTTCAGAACCTCTGCTCTCCGTGTGCTATCACACTATTTTTGGAGTCACACAGCTGGGCTCTGTTTTGGGGATTAGAAATCTCCTAAGCGTGCCCGTTATGTTCTCTGAACATGTTTCCTCCATGACAAAAAATGGGGTGAAGAGAACTGTCCGAGGGCTGTTAAGAGATATAGTTATAAAACATGTGACGTACTTTGCCTGATGCTGACCACATCCTACTGTGCACGATGCTAAGAGATTTAACTCCTAGAGAGATTTAAGTCCCTAGTAGAAAAGAACATCGTGGTTGGTAAAGCAGAGGGTCAGCAAAAACAAGAGATGGACTGACACCATAATCACAGCAGTGGGTGCTAACATGCCAATGACCATGAAGGTAACACAGGGCTAGGCAAGTTTGGGTTCTGTTAAATATAATATCATCGTGAGTCGGAGCCAACGAAGAATGCCAAGCAGAAGTCAGTGAACTGATCGTGGGTAGAGACAACCCAATAGGCCAACTTCGACCTGAAGAGCAAGTAGAGTGGTAGGGAAGAGGTTGAGGCACAGGAGTGAGAGGGATGCTTCCATTTAGAGTCTAAGTGCTCCGTTACACTGGGGGTGGGGGTAGGAGACTCCGAGCTAGCGAGAGAGCAAACCCAGAGGGGCCTGACCTCTAACTTCCTTGCCACGGGATGAACGAGCCCAGCCGACCTCCACTTCTCAACTTCGCAGTGAACCTAAGAGAGGATGTCTTGACTTGGACAAGAAGGAAAAAGAAAGGAACGGGACTGAGCTTAGGAAGCCAGGCCAGCGGTCTCCATGGCACCCGTTGCTGCTGGCTCCCTCGGCTCTCCGCAGCAGCCTCTGCATGCCAATGAGAACCCCCACCCCGACCCACTCCACTGGCGACTGCGGCCTTCTGAGTCTGAGCTAGCTTCTCCTCTGGTTGCTGAGGTCCCTGTGCCTGGGAACTTCTCAGCCGTTTGCCCTCCGCAGACATGTAGCCTCTGGAAGCTTCGGCTACCTTGTGGCTGAAGGGGAAGCCACTGGTAGCCTGAGAGAAAGTCTCCCCTGCCCCAAACATGACCTTAGAGAGAAAGAACGTTTTCCAGAATATCAGAGGTCAGGAAACAGTTGCACAAACTCAGAATGGAGGAAAGAGCTGAAATTAAAACCTTTAACGGTGTTATGACAGCAGCTAACATCTATCAAGCACTTGCTCGGGGACAGGTGCCAAGCTTGCCCTGCACACGCTCTGCTGAGCTTCTAAGCGCCCCATAAGACAGATGTCATTCAGATCTCTGTTTTAAGGAGGAAGAAAAGGGCCATGTAAGTGATGTCTCTGAGTTCAAGTTGTCAGTGGTAGGACTCGAACCTATACCCAAGTGAGTTCAGAATCCTTGCTCTCAGCTCTCGGTATGTGCCAAGTTCCGGACACGCACCTCACGGCTTGTTCACTTGTCTCAATCTTGCTGCAGTGACAAGCCAAATATCAAGCTTGCCACTCAAGTTAACTAGACAGCAAAATTAATTATCAGTGGTTTTTTAAATTGGGAGCAAATATGAAAGACTGAATTTCTCCAAAGGTTAATTAATTCAACTAGACCCAACAAATACATTTTGAACATCAATTCAGTGACAGGCACTTGTTTAAATGCTGTGGGAAATGTTTGAGGTTGGGGAGAGGGAAGGCGTGAGGCCAGAAAGAGGGGTGAAAGTAGAGAAACCCTCCTTGTTCTTAAAGAGTTGTTTATCTCTAGGTGAGATAGGCAGTGATCACATCAGGAATATACATATGTTTTTAAAAATTAAAAGGAATTCTCTAGGGCTGGGGGAAAGATGGATAACAATCTTGTCCAGCGTGAGCAGGAGCCAGACTGACATTTCACTGGACTGAAGTGTCAGAAACAGCGACACACAGCCGTCTCCCCAGGTTCTTGCTGCCTCACCATGGTAACCGCCAGCCCTCATCTACCAGATGGGTTTTTATATCCTCAGAGTGGAGCTGGGCTGACAATGTGAAGGGATCGATGGCTGAAGTACCCTCACTCTCTCCCTGGCCCTGAACCCCCAAATGTATCTCCCTAAATGAATCCCCTTATAAGGGGATCTTGAGAAATCTAATTCCCGTGCTTATTATCAGAAAGTGAATACCTTAAGCAGGTGCTGGCCAAGTCCAAATATTTATTCCAGTCTGCAGGGTAAAAGTTGAGTTGGAAAAATTAGAATAGGGCTCTTCAATGGGTATCCTCTGAGAATATTCATCGAACAATGTTCATCAAGGTTGACAAAGGACACTGGTTAAAAATTCAGGTTCCTGGGCACTACAGGAGGCCTGGTCATTGGTTTGGGGTCAGACTCAAGAAGCAGACTGAGTTCTAGGGTTCCAGAAATGAGAAGACAAGGTCCTGGTCCTCAAGAATGTCCTAACCTAAGAAGCAGACATATAAACAGACAAATACACTATAAGATAGAAAATGTTTTTACTGAAATGGAAACTAAAATCAATGGGCGTGTAACCTAAAACGTGGCCCAGGGTAACAAGAAAGGGCTTCTCAGGGGGACTTGTACTAATGGTGGAGAAAGAATGAAGAGGAGTCTACCCTCAAAAGGATAGACACCATGACTTTAGAGAAAGGTATACAAAGGTGAGGATGAGCAAGGAGGCTTAGTACATTAGCAGAACAGCAATACGTTCAGTAGTGTTGTATCTTAGGGTAAGGGGGTCTAGTGAGAAAGGCTATGGATAAGGAAATGGTAGAACATTCTAGAAAAGTTAGGAAGGCTAGATTATGGAGTGACTCATGAGTCAAGCCCTAGAGACCTAACTCTTATAGTACACAGGGAGCTGTTGACAAGTTTACAGAGAAGAGACTGATCAGATTTGCATTTCAGAAAGGTCATCCCATGGAGGTCTAATCCCTCACCTCCAGTCTGGCCTCCGCAAGCCCTCACACACTGATGTCCCAGGCACCTTTCTCAAATGCAAATCCCAACATGACAGCAGTCCTCAAAACAAAATCCTTCAGAATATTCCCATGGTCTTAAGGGAAAGGTCAGAGCCCTTCATCTATCAAAGCTTTCAGGGCTTGGCCTCCCCATCTCATTTTCTCCAGTAGTGCCACACCCACACTTTCTTCCACCATCCCAAATCTCTCCAAGTTCCAGTGTGCTGAGTGCTTCTCTTTACCTGGGTTCCTCCTGCTTGAAATGTCCTTTTCCTGTTGTACCTTGCTTTCTGCATTTCAAACACTCTCACACAACCCCAATCCTCCCACTTCTGAGAAG
This sequence comes from Echinops telfairi, assembly GCF_000313985.2. Taxonomy (NCBI): domain Eukaryota; kingdom Metazoa; phylum Chordata; class Mammalia; order Afrosoricida; family Tenrecidae; genus Echinops; species Echinops telfairi. Next base: position 56,718,695 of record NW_022104341.1, read on the forward strand.
CCTTTCTTCGTGAACATAGCATGATTCCCTGAGCCAACCTTGATTTCCACCTTAGCTACGGGTTTGCAATTGCACTTTGTGTTAATCCGTGCACACTCTATCCTTTTTCCACTAGACCAAGCGCTCATTGATCTTGCTGTTGCTGTTAGGCACTGTTGAGTTGACTGCTACTCATAGCAACCCTATGTACAACGGACCAAGACCCCGCCTCATCCTGCCCCGTCCTCACTGTCATTGCTACGGTTGCGCCCATTAATGTAGCCACTCTCTCAACCCATTGCACTGGAATTCCCCTCTTGTTTTGCTGATCCTCTACTTTACCAAACATGATGTTCATTTCTACAAACTATTTCCTCCTGAAAACATTCCCAAAGCACGTAAGTGCATAAGTCTTGTCACCCTCACTTCAAAGGAAGACGGTGGCTGTCTTTGTTCTAAGACACATTTGCTCATTCTTCTGGCGGTCTATGGTATATAGTATGTTCTTTACTCTCACCATAATTGAAAGTCCTAACTTCGTCAGTCTTCCTTATTCATTACCTAGCTTTTGCATGCATATGAAGCAATTGAAGAAAACATGTCAAGCTGATCTATCTATTCTTTAGAATTTTAAAGAAGTCTTTTATAGCAGACATGCCCAGTGCAGTGCATAGTTTAACTTCTTGACTTCTGCTTCCATGATACTGAGCTTCTCTGTCATCTCTTTCCATAGATGTAGTTGATTTTGTTCTTGTGCATTTTATCTGGCTAGGTCTATATGGATAGTCACAATTTATGTTGATGAAGGTAGATGTTTCCAAGGAATAGGTCATTTGTCTTGAAAAATTCTATCACACAACCTGTGGCGCTTGTTCTTTCACCATGGCCCTATTTTCCCACCATTGATTCTTCATTCTCAATGTTTGCATTCCAATCAGCAGTCATTATCAATACATCATATGCTTGATAAATTCCAGAGTGCAGATGTTGGTAAAAAAAATCTTCAGTCTCTCCATCTTTGGCATTAGTGGTTAGTGAATAAATTTTGTAATAGTTATATCAACTGGTCTTCCTTATAGGCTTATGGATATTATCTTCTCACTGACATTGTTGTACTTCAAGATAGATCTTCAAATGTTGCTTTTTATAATGAATGCAATGCTATGCCTCTTTAATTTGTCTTTCCTGGAAATATATATATAACATATATATGGATATAAATATATATATATATGTTAAGCAGGAGGCTTTTTCTGACTCATATAGCTGTGGGGCCTGGCAGAAAGACTGCAGGTAGGTGGAGGCATAGGCTAATGAATCCCAGGTCAGTGGGTCAAGCTTCTGGCTGCAGAGCTGAATGAATCCAAGGTAGGCAGGCAATATAGTGGCTCAAAGCCAAAGAACCAGAGGTCAAGAAGAAAAGTACAGGATCTCCACCCAGCAAGAAGAAACGGCAAACCCTTCCACAGATTTTGCTTAAACAGGAGTTTAAGCAACCCCACTGAAGAAATTTCCTTTCGATTGTATCAAGACTGTGCTTTTATTAAAGGATTAGCACTCAATCCTAATCGTCTCACAACTGCTTGGCCACTCAAGGCAAAATCCATCATAGACTTGATTTTATCATGTTAGCTCACAGTATGGGAGAATCCTGACCCAGCCACATTGTCACAAAACCTCATGAGTTCAAACATGACAACATTGTGAGGATGGCACAGTATCGGGTAATGCTTCATTGTTTTGTATATGGAGTGACCACGAGTGAGTCAGAACCTACCAACAACAACAGGCTGTTGGAAATAGACATTGACAGTTGATTGAAGAATTCCTACCTTCCATACAGGAGGTCCACTTTCCATTCTGGAAAATATATTTCATATGTAGCCACTACCCCCAGTGTGTCAGTGGAGGCTTGTGTTTTCTATGATCATGTATAGGTTTTGGTGGATCCTCCAGACTAAGATGAACTAGGAAGAAAGGCTCAGTGATCTTTTTCCAAAAATCAGCCAATGAAAGCCCTACGAGTCACCACGGTCCTACCCCCAGCTCACCGCGTCAGCATTCCCTTTCCTTGTGCATTGGGTCCCCATGAGCCTAGGTTGACACCGTAGCACTTAACAACAATAAGCTTTCGAAAAGCAAAAGATTCACCTAAGGTGTATGATGAGCGAACATCTAGGCCCATCCTACTCCATACAGTCCCTTGATGATAGTTTAGTTGAATTCTCTGTTGTATCCCCTTTGCTGCTAACATGCTCTGTCTGGGTTATGATATATTATTATTATGAAGCTTTTTGAAAATATCTTTTCAAAGTGCTTTCAAAATAACAGTTCTATGAAGAAAAAGTGAAGCTGAGCACCTTAACTCCAGTTATGCTGATTATACTGATAAACAAAAGTATCTGTTTTACTTTAAAATCTTTTCTTCTTGGAGAATGTATATGCAAAACTCTCCTAAAATTAAACATTTTAAAATGTATAATTCAGTGGCATAGAACATACATAATATTGTACAACCATGACCTCTATTTATCTCTAGCATCATCCCCAAAGTTCTGATGTTTTGTAATAGAAAATGGATATGACACTTTTGCCTTATATTTAGAATCAAAATGCTCTCTGAGCAGTGGTGAATAGTAGGCTTCATTATAATTGAAAAAGCTCAGTCTTTGGACTCAAACTAACCTGGGTTCAAATCACAGCTCTTCAATTTTCTAGTTGTATGGGCTTCATTCATCCAGGTATTTAACTAAGCCTGCCTCCCCATCTTTAAAAGGGGATAATAATACCTACTTAGAAGGCACATTGTGAGGACCCGGTGAGATCATGGGTTTCCGGCACCTCTTACAGTGCATGTCATTAGTGGTTGCCTGGTGATGGTGGTTGTTATGCATAATAGTAATGACCAAGAACTAGTTCCAGGACCTCAGTAGATTCATTATATCTCTTTGGACCTCACATTTCAAATGGAAACAAAAGTAGGGGTCTGAATTATGTCTAGGCCCTGATATTTAGAATAATAAAATACCTAACAGATTCATCACTTCCTCCATGTTTATGAAATCTCCTGCAATTTCCTCCTTTGTCCTATTCCTGGAATGCACATGAACACACACACACACACACACACACTTATGAGCCACACATACATAACCCTTACTGCTCATTGTCTAGATAAGAAAAGACTATTATTTTTTTACCAGCTTTATTGGCATATAATTGCCATATAACAACTACACATAATTTGCATGTTTTTTGATAAGTTCTGATACACACAAACTTGTTGTTGCTGCTGTTAGGTACAGTAGAAGCATTTCTGACTCACAGTGACCCAATGAGACCACAATTGAACCCATTCTGTCAATTCTTCTCAGTGTGGATCCTCCTCTTTCTCGCTTATCCTTTACTTTACCGAGTGTGGTGTCCTTCTCTGGGGATGGGGATCTACTGGCAATATGCTCAAACATCCCCGTCCTTGCTTCGAAGGAGTACTGGATATATGTGTATTTTCTCCTGGTGTGTTTAAGATTTGACACCAGCACCATCACTTAAAGGTCTTCCTTATCCATCCTCCAGCATCCACATGCATGTGAAGTGATGGAAAACAGCGTGGCTTGGATCTGGCATGCTTTATTTAGTCCATAAAATGGCATCTTTGATTTTAAACGTTCAGTAAGCCTTTTGCAGCAGCTTAGTCCAGTGCAATAGCTCAACTGGTTTCCTGACTACTGCTTCCATAGGCATTGGTTATGGACACAAGGTTTTTGTTTCTTAAGTTGACAATTTTAATCTTTTCTCTGTTTGTCAGGATGGCACGAATTGGTCCAGTAGGGAGGATTTTTGTATTCTTTATGTTGAGGTGTAGTCCATAACGGAGGCTGAAGTCTTTGGTTTTCATCAGGAAATGCTTCAAGCCTTCCTTGCTTTCAGCAAGCAAGATTGTGTCCTACGTCTATCACAAGCTGCTAATGAGTCTCCCCTTCATCCCAGTGCCACATGCTTCTTCATATAGTCCAGTTTACCAGATTCTTTGCTCAACGTACAAATTAACTAAGTGTGCACGGTGAAAGAAAACCCTGATACACACTTTTCCAGATTTTAAACCATGAATATCCTCTTGTTCTAGTCAAATGATGGCCATGTGTGTGCGCGCATGCACATATGCGAGTGCATGCACACGCGTATGACGGTGCTTCAGAGAGTTCACAAAGGAATGGAATTAGAAGGTAACAGAAGCTTTCCATCAACCTTTGAAACCCCCTCAGGTGTGTGTGTGTGTGTGTGTGTGTGTGTGTGTGTGTGTGTACTAAGCCAACCCAACCCAGTGCCAGAAAGTTGATGTCAACTCATCGTGACCTTATGTAGAGTTTCTAAGGCTATAAATCTTTATGGAATCATATAGCTTCAGCTGGTGAGTTTGAATCACTGACCTTTCGGTTAGCAGATCAATGCTTACCAGACAATGTTTTCAGAGAGCTCATGGAAAATGCATATTTTGAAAAAACTCTGCTTGGATTTTTACTTTTCTTTGCATCTAATTAAACTTGAACTAATTTGTTGTAAAATGGCTGAACAGGATCTAGTTTGAGGAACTTAGAGGAATAAGACATCAGTTTGACAAAAAGGTCCTATCAGAGAATCATGAATTCTGCTATCATTGAAGCAAAAGCAAACAAGGTTATGGTAAAGCTTAAGTGGAAGAATGGTGAAATCATTGATGTTGTAATAAAAGTTGATGGGGATAATATCCAAAAAGAAATCAGCAGTTTACAAAGTGATAACTCATTTCAAGAAGGGACGAGCCCATGATAAAGGTGAAGCCCACAGCAGCAGACTGTCTACATTAATTTGTAAGGAAACAATTTATCTTGTTCATGCACTAATTAAAGAGGTTTGTCGATTAACAGCAGAAATAATAGCCAACCCAATAAACAGCTCGATTGAATCAGCATACACAGTCTCTCGGAAGCATTAATGTGGAACAAAATTGCTGCTAGGTAGGTGGTAACACTGTTGGGCCCACACCAGCTGCAGACAAGAGCTGAGCTGTCAAGAAAGAGTCTAGACAAATGGAATCAAGATCCTGAAGCGTCTTAGAAGAATTATACTAGCAAATAAAGCATAGCCTTGTCAGAGAGATCCTGAATGCAAAGCAATGGTCAGTAAGAGGTGAAAGTAGTCCAGTCAAATAAAAAGCACACTGGTCAAGAACAAAGGTCATGGCAACAGCTTTGGGGGTCCACGCAAGGCAATTTGCTTGTTGGCCTCGGAAAGGGGCCAAGAGAAAGAATACCTGCTTCATAGGAGAATGCTTTCAGACATTTAGCCAAAGCTTTAGCAGAAACATGCCCAGAAAAGCTTCACCAGAGCCCTTGTCCAGCTCCGCAATGCTTCTGCTCGTTCCTCACATCAAACACGTGCATTTCTTTGCAAGAGTTCCGATGGGCAATCGTGAGGCGAGGCACGCATCCCATCGTCCTGATTTGCCTCCTTCGACTTCTTTTTTGTTCCATGATCTTACAAAATGTTTAAAGGGCACCAATTTTTCTTCTGTTAATAATATAAAAAGACAGCATTTACATGGTTAAAGTCCCAGGATCTTTGATTCGTTAGGGATTGATTAAGTGGCTGGTGGTATTGCTTACAAAGTGTCTTGAAATGGTGGGAGCTCATGTTGAAAAAGAAGTTTAATTTTTTAAAATATTTATGTTCTAATTCTATCTTCCATGAACTTTTTGATGCCTTCCTGTATGTCTACCCATGGACATGGGGGGGATTTACAATGCCTGTGGAAGTCAAGGCCAAGTGGGTAGGAGCAGAAAAAAAGAGACAAGGAAGTAAGGTGGGTGAGAAAAGAAACAATCACCACACAGCTGGGGGTCACTGGGGTAGTGTCGTGGTCTTGATGTGATGGGCCATGCAAGGCCATGTAGCACGTTGTTCTTCGTATGGGATCTAGTTCACAAATAATAGGGGAAAATAGTAATATATAAAATTGACATTTTTAAACGTGCGAGAGAAGAGCAACAGGCTTACAAAGCCTCTCGACTCCTTCCTATGAGACCCAAACACTGGCCTCGGTGGTTCTAAAAGAAGAAAAAGTAAAACGGAAGTTGTCTTAATTTGTGTGTGTGTGTGTGTGTGTGTGTGTGTGAAAGAGAGAGAGATGCACAAGCTGGTTTCAAACAAAAACAAAATGTGTGGGGGGAAAACTGAATGAAAAGATAATGACATTTTCCATGAACGTTTGGAAGCCTGCTCATCTACTAGGGCAGGAAGGACCCTGCCAGGTTCGGGGATCCGTGCTCAAAACACGGGCAGCTTCTGCATCCTCTTTCAGCTATAAGTCACCGTGTAAAATGCCTGCCTCTCCTGAGTCATGTGCAAGCCCAGCCAGCTACACTGAAACACAGGGAGAGTGAAAGAAACGTTCTTGCGGCCATGCAAACCCAGCACCAGAGACTTGAGTGGACACCGTTTCAGATAGCAGTGGATGCGATGTGGAGGAAAACCAAATGACTCTGTCAAAAGCTGCAACAGAGGGCACAGACATGTGGGTCCTCTTGATATTCAACTACCCCTGCTTCCTGGGGCCACCAGTGGAGTCACAGTGGAGCAGAAATGAGCTGTCCCACTGTGCCCCGATGGAACCCTTATGCACAGCATCAGGAACACGATCAAATGGTGGTTGTTTACTGCATGAGCTTTGCGGATGGCTTTTCATGCAGCAATAGAAATCTGTACCAATAAAAGAGGGGTAAGATCGTGGCCCAGGGAGTCAAGCTGGTGAAAATGTGAGCCCCTCTGCTTACTCACTGTGTGACCCGGGCACCTGACTTAACATCGCTGAGACTGTTTGTCATCTCCAAAGTTAGAATAAGCACACCTACGTCACCATTATTGTAAGGAACACACAGGAGTGTGGGCAGCGTGTCAGGCATGTAGTAGCACTTAGTAAGTAATAGCTGCAATAGTTAGCATGGATAGTTAGCATGGTAGTGTGGTAGTGTGGCACTGGGCGACTAGCCAAAAAGCCAGGAATTTGAACCCATCAGCTGTTCTGGGGTAGGGTGAGAGTGGGAGGGGAGAGGTGGCAGTCTGCTTCCATAAAGACTAAACTAACAATGAAAAAGAAAATCACCGCTACTGAGTTGATTCTAACCCATAGCGACTCTATAAGACAGGATGGAACTCTTCCTGAGGGTTTCTGAAACTGTAACTCTTTGTGGGACTAGAAAGCCACCTCTTTCTCCCAGGGAGCAACGGGTGGATTCTAAATGCTGCCCTTGTGGTTATGCAACCCCTCAGGTCACCCACAGCCTCTCTGCAGGTCCTCTGGGGTGGCACGGCTGTTGGAATTGCCTCTGCAGCAAGGAGCTTGTTTGGGGTGGGTGAGTGTATTAGAGTTATCAAAGAGGGCTGGTGGTGCCAAAAGTAAGGGATCAACTGCCAACTGAAAAATCAGTCATCCAACGCTGCTGGCCATACTCTGCCAGGGAAAGGCATGCCAATCTGCTTCCATCAAAAATCACAACCTAATCTTGGGAACTCCCCATGAGCCGGAATCAACCACCCGGCCCGTCGGCGGCGACTCCGTGGTAAGTCTGGGGGAGCATTCAGTGGGCCGGCATGAAAAAAAATAAGCACATTTTTGGGAGCCTTTCTACAAATCAGTCTTCAGCTTGATGCAGATTAATTTTAGCTGGATTGCTTTCCTAATCAGGGCTCCCTGCTGAGAGCTGCTTTTTCTTTCCCCCTGGGGTGCTATCTCCTGTACCCCAGCAACCTCTCCAATCTTCCCATCCCGTCGCCTTTTGAACATGAACACCCAGGGCCTCAAGTACCAGTACCGTGGAAAGCTCCCAGAGCGAGGACCTAGAGGTCCAGATCTAGGAGAGGGGACTCAATCCTTTCTCCCCTTTCTAGCTAATTACGCTCCTGGCTGAGGATCGGGCAGGAAGGCGTGAGACTTGGATGTGCAGCCAACTTCAGAGGCTGGCCATCAGCTCTGTGCTGCAGCTGTCAGTCCCGGATGGAGGCGGTCTGCATCGCCGGCGGTGCTGTGCATGCCAAACATCCCCCTCAAGCTCCCAGCTCCACTTATTCATTTGCTTTCTCCTACCATAGCCACTGTCTGGCAATGGGGGAGGTGGGGGGAGTGCAGGCCAACAGGCCCTCATCCCTTCCACCCCTCCAGGCTCTTTAATTTCCTGTCCATCCCAAATCCCAGCAGCCTCTTAGGACCTGTTTAAAAAAAGACTGATTCACCGGTCCCAATACCAACCTCAGCTTGCAGGAGATTCTGAGCAGCCTGGTTACGGATTGGAAACGTGGCTTCTTTATAAATGTTTCAATTAACTGGACGGAATTTTCCTCACGACTTTATTGCTTCTCATATAACAATGTACAAGTGGGGAAAGATGAGGAACGGAGAGGAGGGAGAAAATGAGAG
>NW_022104341.1:56727225-56744188 GCF_000313985.2 Echinops telfairi
CCCCCGGACACCAGCCCTCGCTGCCATAGCCCCTGGAGAACCTGGGAGGCCTGAGCAGTCTGACCCCCCACCTTCTCCGGTAAAAGGCGTCAGAGCTGGCCTTGACCCTGCAACTCAGCAACCGAAGCCCTACCGTCTTGACATTTATTTCCCGATCTTCCTGTAAACACAGTACCCCCTTAATTAGTGCCTAGCCGTCTCTGACGTCAGACAGCAGCACTCCTGTGGGCAGCAATCCATTTATCACCGGCTAAAACCAGCCTGGGTTCCAGCAGCCATTGGTGCCCCCAGACGGCTTTCTCAGTCTGGAAGGGAAAAAAAAAGCCAGAAGGGAGCTGCGGCAGTAAAAAAAAGAGAGAGAAAAGCGCTCACACCAACACCCCCGAGCTAATTTTCTCAGGAGCCACTAGCTGCTCACACAGCCCAGCGACAGCAGAGAAGAGTGGGCAGAGGAGCCATGGGGGCCTTCTCCCTCCCTGCATCTTCTAGAAGTGAAGATCTTTGCTGCTGTTCTTTGCCTTCAAGCCCGCCCCAACAGTGACCTTATGCGCACAACGGCAGGATGCACTGCCCCACCCTCCCAGCCTTGGGTATCTGTGAGCCCATTGTCCCCCCTGGTTGCCTTCTCCTCTGGAGCCGCTGACCTTCTTTCAGAGTGCTTGCCCTTGTCTCCGTGTTGAGCAGGAATAAAGGGAGCACCACAAAAGTTTTAACTGCACAGCTAGTAAGTGGCAAAGTTCAGATTTAACTCCGGTGTGTCTCTTTTGAAGGCTGGGGTTCTTGAGATGCAAAACAAACAAATGCCAGGCAAAGACTCAGAGAGTAACTGTGTGTGTGTGTGTGTGTGTGTGTGTGTGTGTGTGTGTCTGTCTGTCTCAGGGCAACCCAGAATCTTGGTCCTGAGCCACAGTGACACTTTCTTCTGTGTGGCTTTGGGAGCACAGGCAAGTACACGGTTCCACCGTGCCCCAACTGCCCTCTGGGACTTTGTTCCATCACCCCGTCTGGGTAACAATCAGATCCGACGTGCTTCCTTGTGCTTCTTGACCTTCATCAACGCAAGTTCAGGAAGAAAGTCTTCCAAGGCTTGGCACAAACCGCTCTAAAGCTGAGGGATAGATGTATAGTCAGTTCCTGCCAGTCTTCTGACCACTTCAGTGAACACAGGTTGTCCTCCCTGCCTTCACACTACCTGCAGACTACTCTTTCATGGCTGCCCTCAGATCAAGGAGGGATGCATTCTTCCACCCTAGTCCTAAACCCCCTACAGCATCCCTACTGGTCTGTCAGATCCATACCCGCTTGATATCGGTCACGTCACTCAGAGAGGCAGCCAGAGTGACCATATAGAAAAACCACATACTTTTGAATGAAGACCAGGGCCTTTACCTATGTGATGAGGAAAATAATACTTAACAGACTGGGTTGTAATGAAGAGCATATAGGATAGTGTGTACTAAGTGCCTGGCACATTTCAAAGTGTTTCGATGTTTAGCAGATGTGGTAGGTACACACCTAGATCCCCCCAAAACTCACTGGCCCTGAGTCCACACTGACTCACAGCAAATCTACACAACAGAGTAGAACTACTTCTGTGCAGTTCTGAGACTGTAAGCCTAAAAGGGAGTATAAAGCCTCTTCTTTCTTCTGCAGAGATCGCTGGTGGTTTCAAACTATTGACCTTGCAGTTAGCAGCCCTCCTTGTAACCACTACCAGGCAGGGCTTCCTGGGATCCCCAGCTCTTACCATTTCGGTGCCCTCTAACTCCAGGACCTGCGTTTTCCTGCCTGCTGGCTTTCTGCTGCTGCAGGAACCGGCTTTTTGCCATGCAGGGAGCTGGCTTGAAGCGCCAGTGAACCAGTGTTTCCTGGAGTGCTCCCCAATGACTGTCATGGTCGCTGGATAAAGCACCTCAACTCCTTTGTGCCTGGAGTGGGATGGCTTTGAGCTGCATGCTTTATAAGGTTCCCAGAGGTTCTCCAGCTGGATTAAGCTCCATGACCACAGTGGTAACTGACTTGAAGAAGTGTCCTTTCTTGGTCCCATCTCTTCCCTGTCACTTTTCTTCAAAGTTTTAGGTTACATTAGGTTAAATATGAACGCAGAAGCTACAGAATCCTTGCTTTACCTCTGGTGGCTCTACGAGAGGTTTTAAGCAAGTAAATCATAGGAGCAACTTTCTCTGTCTGCTGGGTTTGAGGTTTCCCTTTCAGCTCGATATGCAGAGCCTTTCTATCCCGAAGCTAATACAGAGAGAGATGGAGCTGAAAGTTGGACAGGACAGACCCAGGGGGCCTGATGAGCTCATTAACAATATGTATGGGGTGAGAACCCGGATGGTGCATGCTTGAAGTCAGCCACCACTGCCCTTTTCGGCTACATGAATCAACACATTCCTTTTGATTGCTTGAGGACGTTTGAGTTTGGATTTTATCTCTTGCTACTAAGAGGAAGACCCTCCACAAGATGCACTGACACCGCGGTTACATGAATGGGCTTCCAAAATAAGAACAATCATGAAGCTAGCACCAGACAGGCGGGGCTTGGTCCTGTGGCACAGAAGATTGCTCTGAGTTGGAGTCAACTCAACAGCAGCTAACAACAATGAAAAGTCCCGACAATGTATCGGCGAACCAGTCCTCTTAGTGCAGGATGATACGTGCTGTTCGTTCGAGCACCAATGATGAACAAAATAGCCAACTTTTAAATAGAGATGGGATCGGGATTATGCCCTTTTCCTTTTGCCTCCAACTACAGTATGGCTTAGAAGGGACTGTTACAGATTTTGCCTTTATTTAAAATAATGACCTATGTTCATATTTGTTTGATATTTTATTTACTTACAAGCGATGGAGTAAATAAATATTTTTTCCTTTAAAAAATAAGCCTTTGCTGATTAGATGTTAATGCTCCTCTCGCTATGTGGACACACTTCCTGGCTCACTGGGTGGGTGTGACATTGTGAATGGCTTCAGCCAATGCAACTGTGTATCCATCTCTCCTGAGGGAAGACATTTAGGGCAAGTGTGGGAGGCTCCTTACTTTCTCCCCCCTGGTGGGGATGTGGACGCACGTGCTGATGTGCAGAAGACCCATCCAGCCAACACGTGTCGCACAGCCGCCCTGGGGAGTCGCCTAAAACTGCAGAGAAACTTGCTTGGGCAAGAAATAAACTGTGATAACTTTGGAGGTATAGTAAGTGCAGCTTATTCTAATATAAAAATTATTTTTTTGTTTCTGCTTTTCAAGTTCAAAACTTAAAAGATAACTTCTCTTTTCATGTATTTTTATGTTATTTTAGGTCTCTTTTTAAGCCAAGCTTTGCTGGGGGCAAAAGGAATTCAGTGGGTTAATGTCAAAATTGTGCCTTGCACAATAAGGATGCCTCATTGTACATATATTTTAATTTATGATCTATTGTGTAAAGAAGCAGATGTTTTTGCTTCCCGCCAGTCGGTCTCACTCATTTAGATTCTTTACCTGTTCCCTGCAGACATTTCAGGGAACTTAAAATGCATTAAAATGCCTGCTTAAAATGCTTTCCGTTTTCTTTTTCCTGGATACTATACAATTAAGTGTATCATCAGAATTACTTGTGTTAGACTCTCCCTGGGGCTATATTCTTCCCCAAAGTTGCTGAACACTTCGCTCTTCTCTTACGTTTCAAAAAGGGAGCTTAAAAGTCCAGTCCAGAGTTCTTTCCTTCCTCTTAGAAGTTCTCTTGTGAGACCGTCATTCACTCCCAGGATCTTTATGTTATCCCTGTAGCGAGTGCTTCATCCTTTCAGCATGTCCAGGACAGCAGTTTGGAACTGCCAGCCACTCTGCAGGAGAAAGACAGGCTTTCTACTCTTGTTAAGTAAGTCTTGCACTCCATGAAACCCACGGGGACTATTCTACCTGGCCTTTGGGGTTGCCGGGAGTGAGAGGCAGCTTGATGGCAGTTTGATTTTTATTTTGGTTGGAAACTTCACTGATTTACTCTGAAGTAATCGTGTGTTGTTATTGTTGTTGTTGTCTGTCTTCTAGGGCAGTTCCACCTCTTAGCACTTCTATTACACACATAAACAAAACTACTTCCCTTTCTCGTCCCACCCTCGCAAACACGGTGTTTGTCAATTGCTGCAACCACTGTGCCAAGCTCTCTTCTCCAGGGTCTTCCTCTTTATCAAGGACCCTCGCCTAACTAAGCATGATGTCCTTCTCCAGGGACCAGTCCCTCTTCACAACGTGATCAAAGAACGTGAGACAAAGGCTCACCGTCTTTCCTTCCAAGGATCATTCTGAGAGTCTCATGTTCGTCTGTCAGTCCATGGTGGAGTGAGTAGTGTCACCAGCAACATTACCCACCAGTGTTCTTCCTCATTTTCCAGTTTTCAATACAGGTGAGGTGATTGAGAAGACTATGGTTTGGGCCGGTCAGACCTTATCCTCAAAGTGACATCTGCACTTTCACACTTTAAAGAGATGCTTTCTTTCACAGCAGATTTTCCCAATGAAATATGCTGTTCGGTTTCTTGAATGCTGCTTCCATGAACATTGATTATAGATCCAAGTAAAATGAAATCCTTGACATCAGTTTTTTTCCCTCGTTTATCATGATGCTGGTTATTATTGGCCGAGTTGCGAGAATTCTTATTTTCTTATATTGATGTATAATGTATAGAGACAGGTGTAGTTTTTTATCCTCATCAGTAAGTTCCTCAAATCTCCTTTGTTTTCAACAAGCAAGGTTATATAACCCACATATTTCAGGTTGTTAGTGATTCTTCCTTTAATCCTAATGGATTAGGATGCTTCTTCCTAGACTCCAAGTGTTTACCTTATTGGCTCAGCCTGGTGTTCATGTGTTGGGCGCTAACTACAGGGTCAGCATTTCAAAACCTCAGTATAAAGATGGGGCTTTTTATTCCCATAAAGTGTTAGCGTTTCAGAAACTCAGGGGCAGTTCTACCCTGTCCTACAGGGTCCCTGTGAGTCAGCATCGACTCCATGGCAGTGAGAGAGCTTGTATTTGACAGTCTGTCTGACTTTAGTGACAAGGTATTTTCTTAACTTTAAACATGCCTGTCTTGATTTTAAACTAGGAGGTAATCTCTCATTCTGTCTAAATGGCTGCCTCTTGGTCCCTGGATAGGTTCCATCTGAGCACAATGAAGTGCTCTGGAATTCCTATTGTTGGCAGTGTTATCCGGGGTTTGTTGGGATCCTCATAGTCAAGTGCCTTTGCATAGTCAGTAAGACAGAATTAAGCATCTTTCTGTTATTCTGTTTTCCACTAAGATCCATTTGGCATCAGCAATGATATCCATCGTTTCACATCTGCCTCTCAATCCAGCTTCAATTTTTGGCAATTCTTTGTCCGTGTACTGCTGTGTACTGCTGCACTTTGTGAATTATCTTCAGTAAAATTTTACTTGCAAAATGATATTTTTCAACACTTTCCTCATTCTGTTGGGCTACCTTTCTTTGTAACGGGCACAACAGTGGAGCTCTTTCAGTCAGTTGGCCAGGTGGCTCTCTTCCAAATTCCTTGGTAAACAAAAGTAAGAGCTTCCAGTTTGCACCCGTTTGTTGAAGCATCTCGGTTGACATTCTATCAATTCCTGGAGCCTCTTTTTTTTTTTTGGCCAATGCCTTCTGTGCAGCTTGGACTTCCTCTCTCAGTGCCACTGGTTCTCAATCATATGCTACTTCTTAAAAGGATTCCTTTTGGTACCGTGACTCTGTGGACGGTGTATTTTCTCCATCTTCTTTTGATACATCCTTTGTCATTCAATACTTTGACCAAAGAATGCTTCAATATTGCAACTCGAGGCGAGATTTCATCTTCAGTTCTTTCAGGTTGGGAAATACTGATCATGTTCTTCCCTTTTGGTTTTCTAGCTCCGGGTCTTTGCACGTTTAATTAGAGTATTGTATCTGTCTTTTTGAAATCTTCTTTTTAGCATTTTCGCTGCATCATTTCTTTCACTTGCTTTCTCCACCAAGCCAAACTCTCAACCATCGAGTCAATTCTGACTCAGCAACCCTGTGTCAGGGTGGAACCACCCCCGTGGGTTCCAAGCCTGTCCCTCTCACAGGAGTAGAAAGTCTCATCTTCCCCCCACGGAGAGGCTGGTGCTTTTGAACTGTTGGCCTGCCAATTACCAGCCCAACACATAACCCCTATGCTTAGCCACTCCAACAAAGCAAAGAGCAAATCATGCTGGACAGAAACTCCCAGAGGCCCTTTTAGCATTCATTTTGGTCTTTTCTTTCATTCCTGTCTTTTAATGATCAGTGTTTCCCTGCATGTATGAGGTCCTAGATTCCACAACCCATTTGGTCTTTGGTCATCAGTGTTCAAGGTGTCAAATCTATTCCTGGGATGCTCTCTTAATGGAGGTAGGATGTACTCGAGGTCATAATTTGGCTCCTTTAGACTTAGTTTAGCTTTCTTCGGCTTCAATTTGAACTTTCATATAAGTAACTGATGGCCTGTTTTCTAGTCAGTCCTTAGCGTTGTTCTGACAAATGATATTGAGCTTCTCCATTGTCTCTTTCCACAGATGTAGTAGATCTTATTTCTGTTTAACCCATCTGGTAAGGACCAGAGGTAAAGTTGCTGTTTATGTTGTTGAAAAACTGTTTCTAATGAATAAGCTATTGGTCTTGCAAAACTCTATCTATGATCTGTGGCATCATTTGTATCATGCAGGTCACATTTTCCAACTACTCACTGTCTGTGTTTCCAATTTATTTGTTCAAATCATTAGTCATTACCAATCTTAGTAATTAACCAACTTAGTAATTAACACCTTGATTGCATGTTTGATCGATATTAGACTGCAGAAGTTGGTAAAAACGTCTTTTTTTTTCATCAAAGATGAAAAAAGTGTTTTCATCTTTGGCATTAGTGATCAGAGTGTAAATTTGAATATTCCTTGTCTTCACTGGTCTTCCTTATTCCCTATGGGAGACCAGTGGAAACACATAATATTCAAAAATCTATCCTGAAGTACATTGTTGTCAGTGACATCCAACACTTGTACTTCAGGATCGATCTTGAAATGTTCGTTTTGAAAGTAGATGGGGTATTATTTCCCTTCAGTTTGTCCTTACCTGCGTACTAAACCCTATCCTTGGCCAATTCAAAATGGCTAATACCAATGCATTTCAGCTCACTAATGCCTAGGATATCAATCTTCAAACATTCTATTTCATTTTGACAACTTCTCATTTTCCTAGATTCCACTATCCTAAGTCTATGTTTTGCTTTTTGATGGATGTTGGTAGCTGTTCTCATTTTGAGTCATGCCACATCAGCAAATGAGAATCCTGAAAGCTTGGCTCTTTCCGTGTCTGTCAGGCCATCCCTACCTGAAGGGGGCAGCTTGTCCCCAGGTGGATGTTGTATAACTTCCAACCTGAAGAGCTTATCTTGGGGCATTGTAACAGACCGCTTTCTGCTGTTTTTCATCCCATTTTCACTGGCCATGGCTGCCAGAGGTAGATGGCCTATGTTGCTAATCTTGGTCAATGTGTCCAGAAATCTAAGGTCGTGTGAATATCATAGTCTTTTGGGAACGTCAGAATATTTTCTGTACTATGGCTTTTCTTAGTGAGTCAAGCCCGTTGTCAACGCCTATGGAGAACCCATTAAGAAATGAACTTCTTTCTGTGTTCTGCCATTTTCTAACATAGTTCTTTGCAATTCAGAATACTCATGTTTGTTTATTGCTCTTAGAGTGGGTGACAAACATTAAAATCTATATCATTTAATTCTGTATCTGGCTAAAATTCCATCTTCCTACCAATGCCAAACTTATTTTGGAGACTTATCTTCCGCTAACTGCTCCCATTAATAACCTATACTTACTCCTAGAGTAGTCACTGGACTTAATTGTAGTTACTTGCTTTCATTTCTGTCTTGCTTAAAAACAGAGACAAGAACTGTATCTGTTTTGTTTATTGTAGAGCCTCCACTGCCTAACACAGTGTCTGACACATAGTAGGTGCTCAATAAATAGTGACTGAATGAATGAACCCAATTGGCCCCCAGTATCACTAAATCTGTGAGAAAATCTAGACCCGAAATTATAAGGAGATAATATGAGTGCTAGAATAAGCACTCACATGTGAGGCCATAGGCCTGGTCCAAATCCCAATTCCACCAAGGACCAGCCTGTGATCTCCAGCAAGGAACTTTACTTCTCGGAGTCTTACTTTTCTCAGTATAGAGCATCTCTAAGGTCCTTGGCAGACATAAAATGATAAGGGTGAATACTTGAATTTACTTATCTTGTACAATTCTACTTGAAGAGGAGCAGGCATAATTAGAGGAAGATAGAGAGGTAGACAGAAACTTTCCTGGAGATTATGAAGGAGACTTCTGAGGACTTTCAAGGACTTTTTGAATGATAGCACTGATATTATAATGTCTTCATTTTCCCCGAACACTCACAACTCCCTTTTTCCTGGCTCTGAGTGTGTCGTTAGAGGACCCTTATGCCCATCATTTGCAATTAGGGCCACTTTTGAGCTATGACAAGTCGAAGGAGAGAGTTTCATGATATAATTAGGTAAGAGACAGAAAGGGATTTGGTAAAGGAGATGTATGTGTTCCTGTGAGAAGTGCCTGGGCCCTGAAGAAAGTCTATAAGCAATGAATGGCAGGAGGGGTGAGAAATAGTGAACTTCATGAAGAAGAGAAGACAGGAAGTGGTGGGGAAGAAATGCTGGATGGGACAGGTCTTCATGCGATGCATCCAGAGGTAATATAACCCAGGGTCTTTGGGGTGAATGGAGAAGAGTTTATGTGTTCCTGAGAGAGGACAACTGTTTTCTTGGGTTTGGTTTGGTTTGTAAAGTTTTCATTAACAGAGGGTATTCTCCTTTGACTCATACTTCAATCCTTCTACAACGGGTACATAATTAGGATGTCTTAATTTAGACCTGAACAAAATGGTGCCACTGAGTCGATTCCAACTCTGGCTGACTCTATATGTATCCAAGGAGGAATGTGTTCCACATGCTTTTTTAATGACTGTCGATGACCTTTGGAAACACCTCGGGTCGATTTGAAACCCCACCCTTTGGGCTAGCACCTCAGCACATATGTAAGCATTTTTGCCACCTCTCGCTCTCTCTTTTTAATCCTCTATCAACTATAAAAACCCACTGCCATGGAGCCAATTCTGACAGCAGCCCTTTATAGGGATTCCAAAGACAGAATCTCTACAGGAGCTGTTAGCCTCAACTTTCTTCCTCTGAGCAGCTGGTGAGTTTGAACCACTGACCTTGCAGTTAGCAGTCCAAAACTTACCAGGCAGAACCACCAGAAGTCTTCTGTCATGTAAAATCCTGTTTACATCCTGATATTCAAAGAGGTGATCAGTTCTGTGCTAAATTGCCTTTGCGGATGAACCTGGCAGGACTTAAAGCAAAAAACCCCTGAACCCCACAAGAGAGTCAATTTGCCTTAAAAAATCATGAAAGAAAAAGGCTTTCCTTGGGACTTGGAGACAGCCCATGCTGGAGAGAAGAAGTGGAGGAGAACAAAGGCCCACGGATCCTGGAACAAAAGGAAGCCCCCCCTGAAAGAGTGCCTGGCCTGGGTTGCCAGGAATGTTGGAGAGGTTGGAACTGCAAGGTGGTTAGCAGTCTGATGCCTTTGGATGCTTCCAGGCAATCTCAGCAAGAATCTCTGTGTCCCAAGCATGGCAGGTATAAGTGCACTGAATCTGAAAGAGATGGTGAAGTTTCAAGGACTTCTATTCCACCTACCCCAGCATATCCATCTTGGCATATTAAAATATCTTGGAGCCTTGGTACATGCCAAGGATGAAAGTCTCTAAGGCTCAATACCAATCTAAGGCACAAAATTAAATTTTAAAGTTTCCCTGGAGTCAAAAGAGATAGAGAACTTCCTCTCCTCAACCCCACCCCTTCTTCTTTTTAGTATTTTCTTTGGAAATTCTAAAACTGTAAATATTTTCTCTATCTCTTTGAAGTTTATATAATCTTTTTAAAAGTTAAATAAGACCTTGGGCAGTTTTGCTCCTCAGGAATGTCTTTCTTGGAGGTCTTGGGACCATTTCTTTGGAATGTCGACTTCAAGGAGGGTGGTGCCTACAGGCTTGACTCCGCAGGGTAGCACCCTGTTACCATCAAAAGACAAGAAGTTTCATTTTTCCTTTTGATGAAGACAGTGAACAGATGAGTAGTGGATTGTATCTGTCAGAGTAGATAAGAGAATGCTGTTTCTCTCTCTTTACAATCTCAAGGATCGCCTGCTTTGAACACCACCAGAACTCAAATCAAAACTACACTCCGGGCCATCGAGTGGATTTCTATTCCTAGTGACCGGAGAGGACAGAGTCGAACGGCCCCTGGGGCTTTCTGAAACAGTTTATTTTTACAAGAATAGAAAGCCTTCATGTTTCTTCTCAGGAGAAGCTGGTTTTTTTCAGATTTCTGACCTTGCAGTTAACACGTCTACAAGTAACCCTCTACACCAGCAGAGCTTCTAAGCCCACCAAAATCTGGTTTAATATGAGAATTCGCTGAATTGACAGGAGGTTTATTTCACAAGAAGAACTGGGGTTACGGTTTTCAACAGTCCAGTTAGATTGGGTTTTGGAAGAAACCAGAAACCAAACTCACTGCCATCAAGTAGATGCTGACCCATAGGAACCCTATAGGACAGGGTAGAACTGCCCCGGTGCGTTTCTGAGACTCTTTTAACTTCTGTAACTCTTTAGAGGAGTAGAAGTCCTCATCTTTCTCCTGAGGAGGAGCTTGTGGCTTTGAACTACCAACCTATCCGTTAGGAGGCCAACATGTAACCACGATGCCACCAGGGGTCCTTGGGTCTTAGAGACAGGTATGAATTTAACAAATTAGTGAAATTATTGTAACTTTCATCAATTCTAATCGTATAGATTGCCACATTTTAATGTCTCAGAAATTGGGATGGGTATCGCAAATGATGACACAGACATTAGTTGATAGCATTTTTTAACAGATTAGTAAAATAATGGCTTATCATTGAATTTAAGGAACTACTATGGCATTTCTTATACTGCATTATAGTAATCTGTGTTCCTTTCCCATAGTACTTTGGAAAACACTGGAGTGTCAGATCTTATAATCAGGGTTTGAATCTCCTCTCCTCTACTTTACTAATTGCCTGATAGTATAGTTACTCCAGCTTTCTTCTGCTTAGTGTTTGCATTATATGACCTTTTCTACTCTTTTACTTTCACCTGGTCCATCTCTGTGTGAATTGGGTTCTTTAGTTGATTTGCCTTTCATATTTGACATGGTGGTGTCTAAATCTACCCTCTTAACCTTTGCTTCCTTTAAAACATTATTTTCCTTTCCTTTTTCTGCTTTGTTTCCTATTTGAGCGTGTGCTCATTTTCTCCCCATTCTTTTCGTTGACTCAAATATGGTTTAGTGTTTCCTCTACACTTTTTGTAGTATTATTTGAAGTTTTGTTATTAAGAAGGTCTTTTACTTACCATAATCTATCTTCAAATAATAATGTTAGGATGGCTAAAAACCCAATGAGGCCTTTAAGAGAGTAGTCTCCACTACTGGGGCTCAAAAAACAAAAAACAATAAAGGATACTTTGGAGATCTAATGGCATGTTATAAAGAACAGTTAGACCCCCAATTCAGATAAAATCTATGGCGGCACATTTATTAAGCCTTAAAAAGGGCAAAGGCAAAGATGCATCCTACAGATGACGAAGCCACCAGCATGGTGTCCTAGGAGTTACGGAAATGCAGCCACTAAAACAGGGTTATGAAGAGCAGAGGAAGCCATCCCCAAATCATGATTGGAGGCAGATGAATTCATCCCAGTGGCAAGCAGAAACGAACTGTCATAGGAACAGATGCGCTATTGCAAATAGGAGAGCTTACAAGACGGATTCAGGGCCCTCTGACCAAAACAGTCAGGATGTGGCTAATGATTATGTGAACCCTAACACCCCAAATTCCATCAAGGGCTCTCTCCCAGGCAAAGCTGGTCCTCTCTGCACTGGCTAGGACAGTGGGTGGAAACCCACTTGCCAACACACTCTGGCTGAAGGCAACGTTCTTCATATCGCTCGTTAATGATCAGAAAGAGTTTGTTGGAGGCTGATCCCATATGGAGACTCAAACCTGGATTTGGAGCGCTCACTGTACACCCCAACCTTCTGCACCTCGTGCTCAGGACGCACGTTCTAACACAGGAGGCCGTGGGAGCAGAAGACAACTTTTCATTAGGTGACTGCAACTTTGCCACCATCACTTTTTTAGTCCAAAATTCCGACGTCCTTATATAATGAGGTGATGCGACCTTGAGTGGGAATCTAGGGGTGAGAAGTAAAGCAATGAAGGGTGGGACAACTCAGAAAGGGAAGATGAGACTGGTGATGTAGCTCGAACACTGCAATTACTTTCCTTGGGCTGTGGCTGTGGAAACTGCATTGGTGGATGTCCGTGCTGTGCCTATTCTCAACAGCAATCGAAAGTGTCCTTTTTGTCTTTTTTAAAGTGATTTTAGGAAAACTTTTCTACCCCTAGTGAGGCTGTGAACCATATGATGGGACATTTATTTGGCCTCAGCTTCTTCGTCATCCAAACAAAGGGTTATAATGAATCATCTCTAACCCACATATCACACATCACCAGTACATATCCGCTCCTGTGACATTCTGTGATTCTAGCAAAATTGAGTTTGACTATTTCTGGTCACAGACCGGCAGGGTGCCTCAGGAGCTTAGTTATATGGTCAAAAGCAAAATCAATGTGTGCTTCTTTTTCTGTCCTTCTGAACTCACGCAGGGCCCTTATTATTCCCAGCCAAAACTTGTGATCTACTGGTCAGATGATCCCTCTCGAGCTTTTGACTCCTGAACTTTCTTCTATCTCCTTTCCCTCCGTCTCTTGGCTAGTGTTGAGTGCGATGTTGTCCACCCACTGGCTTGAAGTTTTCCTTCATGAAACTAGCTCTGAGCATCTTTCTTGAGCAAGTCCCAGGATCTGAAAAGATAAGACTAACGAGGATGAACCCGGGCTCCTTAGTGGCACAGTGGTTAAGCACTCGGTCAGTAAGTGAAGAGTTTTTAACCCCAGCTGCTGCGGGGAGACAGGGTCCGCTGCTTCCACACCGAGGTGCAGCCTAGGAATGGAGGGGCAGTTCTCCCCTGTCTCTAAGGTTTCTGGGAGTCATGATTCCCTCGATGGCAATGAGAGGATGAGCCTAATTCTTGGCCAGCAAAAGTGGTTAGCACTGAACTGTGAACCGCAAGGTTGGCAATTTGAGCCACCCAGCAATGCCGTGGGAAAAAGTCCTCGTAGTCTGCTTCTGCGAAGATTATAGTCAAGACACGCCTCAGGAGCAGGAGCAGGTATCCTTTTCATTCAAGGTGTCGCCGTGAGTCAGAATTAACTCAACATCGATAGGTTTCCTTTAGGATGATACCATAGAAGTGAATTCTGGAAGCCTCTTTCTTTTGCGGTCAGAATTCCTGGCGCAGCCCTGCGTTCCCTGTCATGACTACAGCCTGACACATTTTGTGATGGCTGGTATTCAGTTGTAGCCCGTCTTTATTCAGTCTTGCCAGTAGTCTATTTGAAGCACAAAAGTTTAGGGAACACAGTACTTGGATCCAGACGACTTATGTGTTTACTGAGTCCCTATAAACCAGATATCATATTAATATTAGAGATACAGGGTGACTAACTCAGGTTTCCTGCCCTGGTAGAGCCTCTCCAAGAGCTAAAGGGCTTCAGGTTTTCTATCGAACACAAACCCAGGAGGCACCATTCACATTGTGAATGTGTAAGCAGTATCTACCACCATCGTACACGGTCAGTTCTATGCCCAACTTGATCGTTCTTGACTCTAGCTTCGGTTAACTTTGAAAGGGGGCCTCATGGACATAGCGTGGAAACGTGCCATTCTGTTGATTCTGCCGGGTAGAGACCCTGCAGAAGAGAGTGGAACTGCCCCTTTGGGGTTTGAAAACTTTAAATATTTACAGAAGCAGGCAGAATCGTCTTTCTCCAATGGAGTGACTGGTAGGTTTGAACCAAAGGGCTTCCAAATAGTAGCTCAATATGGAACACTCCACCATGAGGACTCTGAGCAGGCATGAGGTTATCTTTAATCTGCAAGAGAGGTAAATCACAAGAGACCCTTTAAAAGGTCTTACAAAATGTTCAGTCACTTAGAGTTTAGCTTTACATATTTTAAAAGAAGGCAGCCAAAATACTTCCTATTCAGGCACCTTCTTAAGATTCAGTTTAATCCAGACTAGCATCAATGATTCCCATTTAGATAGTCCTAAATTAATGTTTTCCAAAATACGTTCAATGAAACCTAAGTACAAGAGTTATTTGGAGAAAAGGTTCTATGGTCAAGTGAGTGGGGCAAACCTTAGTTGCAGGGTTTTCTTTATTG
Source organism: Echinops telfairi (assembly GCF_000313985.2). Classification (NCBI taxonomy): domain Eukaryota; kingdom Metazoa; phylum Chordata; class Mammalia; order Afrosoricida; family Tenrecidae; genus Echinops; species Echinops telfairi. Next base: position 56,741,670 of record NW_022104341.1, read on the forward strand.
CAGAAAGTCTGGGAGACAGTCTTGGGCCAGTGAGAAGTGTGGCTCTCCAAGAGCAGGCAACACAATAACAACTATACCACCCAGTTGATAGCAACTCTGTGTGTCTGCATGTGCCTGAGCAGAAGAATGCTCCACAAGATTTCCCATGGCTGGTTTCCAAGTAGGCTGCCAGTTCTTTTTTTCCGAGGTGCCTTTCATTGGGTTTGCATGGCCAACCTTTTGGGTTAGCCACTAGATGCCAGGCAGGCACTCCAAGAGAAAGTTACAATCTGCGTTAGATCCACAGAACACTTTCCCCAGAATGCCAGTCACCGATCGGGCTGTAGGTTGAATTTATTTGGGGAAACCCTCTCCCCGATGGCTCTTTGCCCTTGGCCAGGACCACCTGTCAAGGCCCATATCACCTCATGGGCGAGGTACTATATGCCAATCAACAGAACTAGATGGAGGGGAAGGTGCAGTGTCTCCCTTAGGGGAAAGATAAAATTGAATTTGCTGGTATTCTGTGTCACTGGCTTTCAAAGAGCAGAAATAAGACCGGACACTGAGTTCCCTGAAGGCAAGCATCAAGTCTGACTTCTCAGTGTTGGTGATAATACGGAGCCCACGTATTCCAGATGTGTTTACTGCACTAAATTGCCTGCCGGGTGTCGGACACGTTGCTGGCTTTATATGAGTGTCTACGGGTTTATTAGGTATGCACACTCAGTGGGGTTCATGGTAATGCGCACAGAGGCAACTACATTCACTTCATCCATCAGACACATTGTGCCATAGTGTATCTCCAGCACTGTAGGCAGAAAAAAAAATTGTTTTTATCAGTGAGACCGAGAATATAATACTTCTTGGTTCTAATTTCCTCTGAAAGCCAACAACACTATAATCAGAAAATCAGCCCTGCTACCGGGGCGAGAGCCACTTACAGGTGACCTTTTCATCATGGGATTCATTACCCTCTTGGCTGTGCCTGCCCTCAAACTTCCTCGCCCCACCCCAGCTCGCTGCAAACAGATGGAGCAGCAGCAATGTGAGCTTCGCTCCAGCAACAGATCCTATTGTACCCAGCTTTTTTGGACCGAAAGCTCAGCACCCATGACTGGCGATGGGTCGAATTTCCCAGATGGTGTTCATTTCCTTCTGGATGGGGCCCATAGTCTCAGCCCCACCCCTACGCCCCCGCCCACATTGTGACAGGTGATGCTGGTGGGGGGGTGAAGGGGTGAACTGGGTGTGGGGCTCGATGAGGACCCTCTCAAAGAGGCTCGGGGCAGGGCTGTAGTTCTCCTGATTCCGGGGTGAGCCAGCAGCTAGCCCAGCGTGTTCAGTATGCGATGAGACGATTTTTCTTTTCTAAGACGTCAGCACTGTTGTAATCTAAAAGAAGAACCCAAATCCCGGGGGGCGGCTTTGGGGGGAGGCTTAGTCATAAGGACACATGTATTGATTTTTCTCGCCATTCCCTGAGCTCGGCAAGGACCTGGAACTTGCAAAGAAACGGTTTTTTATTACCTACATTTTGGGACTGAAACCTTTTCTTTAACAGGACTAAGTTAGCTTTTTGAAATCATTTTTTCCTATGATGAAAAAAAATTTAATATCTCTGAAAGTAAGAAAGATAATAATTATAAAATTCCATTTTGTATATACACATATATATTTCTATTTTTTAGATTAGATTATTACCTCTATTTGGGGGGCCTAAACCTCGCTATGGACAGGGCCAAACTGTGTTGTTTTGCATTGCTGCTATTTTTTCATTTTCTTCTTGTGGAAGAAAATTTTAATCTACCCCCAAAGAGTGAATAGTAAAATAAACTCATATATAGCTAACTCTTAGATTCAATAATGATCAAGGTCTGTCACATTGTTACATTTAACCCCACTTTCTTCTGTTGTTGATCTATTTTAGAGTCAATCCCACATACCATGTTGTTTACCTTTATATAATTGAATAAGCATCTTTAAAAAAATATAATCCAAATGTCATTTTTCCCTCCAAAGTGTGCATCACAACCCATAGTGGGTTTTCGCCATTCATATAAGAATCATATTCAAAATCTTCAGCTGTCTTATTCCTGGTTGCTGTATTCAAATCAGTATCTAGAATAACAGCCACATAGTTTAGTTTTCTCTCTCTTAAGTTCACGTCTATTATTTTTCATGCCTTTGGCATGCTCACAAAAACTGAGCTACTTTCAAGGATAAAACATACAACTTTCCTCTACTTCCAAAATGCTTCCTCCCCCTCCACTATCATGATCCCAATTCTACCTTACAAATCTGGCTAGACCAGAGAATGTACACTGGTGCAGATAGGAACTGGAAACACAGGGAATCCAGGACGGATGATCTCTTCAGGACCAGTGGTAAGAGTGGTGATATTGGAGGGTGGAGGGAGGGTGTGTTGGAAAGGGGAAACCGATCATAAGGATCTACATATAACCTCCTCCCTGGGGGACGGACAACAGAAAAGTGGGTGAAGGAAGACATCAGACAGTGCAAGATATGACAAAATAATA
>NW_022104341.1:56745147-56832740 GCF_000313985.2 Echinops telfairi
GCGGGAGGGTGGAGGGAAGGTGAGGGAGAAAGGGGGAACAGATGACAAGGTCTACATATGGCCTCCTCCCTGGGGGACGGACAGCGGAGAAGTGGGTGAGGGAGACGTTGGATGGGGTAAGATATGATAAAATAATAATAATTTATAAATTATCAAAGGTTCAGGGGGAGGGGGGAGCGGGGACGGAGGGGGCAAAATGAGGAGCTGACACCAAGGGCTCAAGTGGAAAGTGGGTGTTATAGGAATGATGAAGTCAACATATGTACTAATGTGCTGGACACAAATGACGTATGTACGGATTGTGATGAGTTGTATGAGCCCCTAATAAAATGATTTTTTTTTAAATCCACCACACAACATACAACCGCAGCAACAATGATAAGCTGAAATATAACCAACACGTATTTTAGTCCTTGGCTTCCAGATTTCAAAGTGCTATATTTTTTCTTCTGTATACATACATCAATTAAATCCTCACACTAGCCTTATGAGAAAACGGTGTTATATTCTATTATATATAGATATACATATCTATATATAAACTAATTATCAGAGAGAATGTGTAACTTGCCTAAGTAACTATTGCTACTATTTAATGGAACTTGTATTGAAGATCAAATCTCATGCCCATCCCCATGTGACTTCCTTTCTCTCCTGCTGCCTCTTCAAATGTAAAGTTTACACTCTATCTTACTCTAAATGGATTATAGGAAGCAACTTACAATTATTCCTAGCATTAGTCAAAAACACTTTTATTCTCAAGTTCAGCAAGCTTTGTGTATTTTTTTAAGTAGAGTGGAGAGACTATCAACCATGTAAGGGTGTCAATAAGGAAGGTTTGAAAGCTGGTGCTGTAGGTTAGCCACTGTGGTGCTAACCACAAGGGCAGTGGTTCAAATCCACCAGTCACTTAAAGGAAAAAAGATGAGACCATCTTCTCCCATGAAGATGTAGTCTCAGAAACCCTATAAAGGGTCGCTGTGGGTTGGGATCAACTTGATGGCATTGAGTTTGGTTTTTAAGGACAACATGACCAACTGAAGAGGACAATACATAGGGCATAACTCCAGGAGGCTGAATTTACTTGCCTACTGTGCCAGTTACCTATTGCTTCCATAATAAAATACCACAAATTTAGTAGCTTAAATGATATCCATTTATGACCCAACAGTCCTGGAGGTGAGAAGTTCAAAAGACATCTTAGGCTCAAATCCATTGGTATTGGTTTTCCCCAAATCAATGCATTCCCCTGGAGGCTCCAAGGGCAAATCTAGGTCCTTGCCTTTCCCAGTGTCTAGAGGCCACCTGGATTCTGTGACTCCAGTTCTTTCCTCCATTTTTGAAGAGCCACTCGAGGCTCTGCTTCCATTATTACGTCATTTTTGCGAAGTGGCCCTTGTGTCTCCCTCCTTGTGTTTACACAGTATCCATTCCAGTAATCCAGAATGATCTCTCCAAGTCAAACCCTTAACTGCACCATACCTGCAAAGTCCCCGGTGCCATGGAAGGTCACATGTTTGCAGGTTCCTGACAGGAGCAGAGATGACATCCTTCAGTCTGTCAAATCCTGTGATGGTTGTGAGGGAGTTATGCATTGTAACTCTCAAACTGCTACTCCGCAGGATAAAGATGAAATTTCTATTTCTATAAACAGTGATAGTCTTGGAGACCCACAGTGTCACTGTGAGCTGGGATCAACTCTATGAGAGTGGATGAGAATGAATCAATGAACTAGGAGGGTAAGTCCCCATTTGGAAGTTATTAAGAAAGCAAAAACTCTGCCATCGACTTCTTTCTGACTCAGAGCGACCCTGGTGGGTCGAGTAGACACGCTCCGTAGGAGCACCAAGACCCTCAATCGCTGTAGGAACAGAAAGCTCATCTTTCTCCCATGGAGCAGCTGTGGGTCCACATTGCCGACCCCACAGTCAGCGGACCAGTGCCTAACCAATTATGCCACCGAAGCTTCAGAAGCTACTTTAACCGAAAAGCAAATTCACTTCCATTGAGTTGACTCCAACTTTCAGTCGCAGAACCTAACTGCCCCCTGTGGCTTTCTGAGGCTAACATTTTTCCTGGAGCAGAAAACCTCATCTTTCTCCGAAGGAGTGACTGATGGGCTCGAACTTCACATCTTGCAGTTAGAAGATCAGTCCATAGCACACTATGTCACAAGGACTCCTTAGGGGTTGCATTTTAAAGTTTTGGAAAAAGATACTTGAAGTATAAATATTGATAAACTAGTTAAGTAATATTCTTTTATATAATGAAGTATGCAATATATATAATGTACCATATTGAAGTTGATGATAATTGTAAATTATGTAAATCACATGCAAGTAAACTTTTCCTGATTCAGAAATGGTTCCAACATTACATGGACTGGAAGCTGCCAGAAATTCAAGCTGGATTCAGAAGAGGACATAGCACTAGGGTTATCACTGCTTATGTCAGATGGGTCTTGGCTGAGGGCAGAGAAAACCAGAGATGTTTACTTGTGCCTCATGGACTATGCAACGGCGTTGGACTTTGTGGATCATGACAATCTATGGGCAACATTGACAAGGAGAATTCCAGAACATGTCTGTGCTCATGGGGAACCTTAAATAGAGTAGGAGGCAGTCCTGGGAACAGGACAAGGGAATAGTGCATGGTTTGAAATCGGGAAAGGTGTGTTTGCATGTTGTATCTTTTCTCCATAATGATTCAGTCTGTATACTGTGCAAATATCCGAGAAGCTGAACTATCTGAAGGAGAATGCAGCATCTGGATTGACGGAAGGATTGCTAATATCCTGCCATAGGCAGATGATTCAGCCTTGCTCGCTACAAGTGAGGAGGACTTGAAGCAATTGATGAAAACCCAAGACTGCAGCTTTCAGTACGGACAGTGACTCACCACCGGAACGAAGCCAGAGGCCTTCACACCCACACCAATAGACGACATCGCGATAAAGGATACGATAACATGCCTGTCATATGGATCTTTACCTGTTCTGTTTCATTTTGTATGACTTCCAAATTGTCTGGATTCATGCTTCATACGTTCCACACTCTGACTAGTAATGGGGTGTTTGCAGCTGTTTCTTCTTATTTCGAGTCGTGCCCCATCAGTAAACGAAGCGCCCCCCCCCCCCCAAACTTTACTCTCTCTGCATCATTACACCGGCTCGACTTTGAAAAGAGAGCTCTTCTCCGGTCATACTTTGAATGCCTGCGGGCTCACGCTCTGGCGCTATAGCAGACAGTGCTTCCCTGCTGTTCTTCAGGTTGGCTGATTCTACAGACCTGCAGGGCCCTTCTCTTCTTCCTCGTCTGCTCGTAGTCTGGAAGCTTTGTTGAAATCTGGTCACCAGGGGTGACCTTGCTGGCATTTGAAATACCAGTGGCAAAGCTTCCTGAATCATAGCAACACTCAAGCCGCCACAATACAACAACAAATTGATGAGTGTGGACACATTATTAGTGCTACCTAATTGTCATCACCAAGCAATGTCTTGAACACTTGCTAGGAATATAGATGATTTACTTCGGCCTCTAATGGTTTCATTTGGATATGTTGAGGCTGTTATTATAAGAAAGACAAGGAGAACAAGCAAAGCACATCTGGTTTCTTTAGAAAGCAGAGTATAATATTTTTAAAAATTAAGAACTCTATCCAAAAAATTAAAAGTATATGTGTCTGTTTATTTGTTTCACTTCAAGAGCAATAAAGCTTCAAATCCCAAAGTCCTGTCATGGAGCTGATTCTGACTCATGGTGACCCGATAGGACAGGATAGAACTGCCCCCTGTGGGTTTCTGAGACTGTAGTTCTTTAAGGGATAGGAAGTCTCACCTTTCTCCTGTGGATTGGCTGGTGGTTTTGAACTGCTGCCCTTGTGGTTAGCAGCCCTGCACATAACCCACTACATTAGTGTGCTCTCCTTAGGCTTCATAAATAGAAATCACAGAATATCTCAACTCCTCTTTGCTCCACCCTTCTTCAACCAGAGCTACTTGTTCTTCTTAACTTTTTGTTAATCATTCCTTTTCTCCCTAAAGAATATATTTTGGACCTCATGTAAATGAAGTCATTCTGCATGTGTTGTTCTGATTCGTTTTGATTTTGATTAACATGATTTGGAAATCCATTCATTTGGACATAAATGCCTGTAGCTCAATCATTTCCATTACTGTGCCGTTTTGTGTTGCATGACTTTGCAGAAAACAAACATTGTCCATTTGATGTTTGATGAATTTTTACGATTTCATTTAAAATTTTTCTATAATGAGTGATTATGCTATGGAAATTCTTATATGTCTGCAATTTCTTTCGGTACTGTTTCCCTTGCACTTGTGTCCAAGAGCGAAAGAAAAATAAAATAGGAGCAGATGACACCGGGCAGCATTTGCTTTCTCTTGCAAACACGTCAGGTGTGGATGGAAGGTGCCAGGGCAGGGCAGCAGCTCGTGGTGCTCAGTCTCCAGCAATCTGAGCTCCCTCTGGATGCTCGCTCTGCCATTCCTAGACTGTGGCCGTCCCCTCCCTGGTGCACGACGATGCCCTGCTGCGTTCCAATCAGTGCGATGAAGGGAGTTGAAGATGCAAGCCCAACAGCGCCTGTCTGCTCCAAAAGACTCCCTTTCTACTTGACCCTGCCAGTAGTAGACTGCAGGGTCACCTCTGGGTGCGATGCAGACTGGTAACTGACGTCTTTATTGTGAGCAATCATAGGAGCAACTAGAAATTCCTTTTCCAAGCAAGAGGGGAAAATGGAGATTGGGAAATAGGTAGCAGCCTGCGTCACCAGCTCATACCGAGGCAAGAGATTGCTGAATAACAAGATATATATCCATATACTCATTTGCTCAAGGTCATGCTAAATAATTCCCAGAGGGTTGAATTTTAATATACTCATTAAGCAGATATTTATCAAACAGGCCCTGTGCATCAGTACCATACCTAGAACTACTGCAGTGAGCTTCTTCTCCTCCAGCTCAGATTACCCGAATAATAGACAGGTAAATATATAAACATACCCAAGGAAACTTGGGTAGTGCAAACACTTCACCCAATTGACTGCTAACTGAATGGCTAGAGATTCAAGCCTACCTCGTAGTGCCTCAGAAGAAAACCCTGTTAATCTATTTCCAAAACATCAGCCAGGGAAAATCCATGGAGGACAGTTCTACCCTGACAAATACGGGCCACCACGGATGAGGATTGACTCAAAAACCACTGCTGTTTAATTTGGATCGATATTGTAATGTGAGGAGTGTTGTGAAGTAGCAGATACAGGTTGTGGGAAGACTGCGTTTTAGAGTGGTCAGGAAAACACTCTCTAGTAGATCTGAATTAAAAGGGCCCAAGAGACGATGTTCAGTTCCCTCGTGTCTTCCCATGGCACAAAAGAGCAACCTTGTGTCTGCTAATGAGTGGCCTTCCTGTTCCATCTGTTCAAAGAACTGCACCCCATGCTTCTGGCGATTCATGCAAATCAATGTAGGAGAAGGTAGTCGGGCTAGACCCGGAAGTCTTGAGGTTCAAGTCCTCAGGATTCCAGCTCACGCGGGCAGACGTAGCACCCACTAAGGGGATGTTACAAGAGTCCACAGTGGAAAACTATAACTGTTCCCTTGCAGACCCCAGGGACAATGAAATTGGACTGTCCTTAAGATGGGTTATGGGTGGAAAGGCCACCCGGAGGTAATCAGACAGGAGCTGAATAAGGAGCCAGACCCTGGAGCAGACACTCCTGTTTCATTTTGTTTAATTTGTAGCAAGATGCTCCCGCATTGCTTCCTGTACAGCAGCCCCTGAGGAGGGCCTTTTATTTGCTACTGTGGTTATCATTCTAATACCCTTATCCCGGCTCCTCTTGCCTAGGGAAAATTACACATGAGCCCGCACAACTGAACATTACGAAGATATGCCCTCCTCTCTTCTCTTCAATTGCTCGTGCGCTAAATGGTTTTTCGTAAATAGGTGCTGCGGCACAAAAGAATTCTGCTTCTGCAGTCATTTGTTTTTCCACACATGACTCTCAAATTTTTTATGCAAAACCTGACTGGGTCTAACTCGACATCTCTCTCCTCTCTCACACTGTTTGCTGGCTGCTTCCTGACTAAACTATTGCCCGGATGGTCAAGGAACAGCGACGTCAATATACCCACACCTGCCTTGACCCTGTAATTTATCTTAATTAGGCCTCGGCTTCAGGCAATGGAATGAACAAGCACTCAACAGCAGGGAGGCTGAAAAGAGGAAAGCAGTCACCATTCAATAAACAAACACCAAAATTGAATGTACAAAGCAGACATCACAGCGGAGCCTCCTGGGACCTGTTCTTGAGGAGCAAACAGTCTATGGGGTATCAGGCCTGCACAGCACTTGTGTTATAAAGCAAAATGCGGACTGAAGTAAGCGCTGTGCAACCTGGTGATGAATCACGTTGGCCGCTTCGGGAGCCCAATAAAGATGTTTGTGCAAGCTCCATTGTGCTGGTTTGGTCACACGGCTGGGACCATCCATTACACGGAACCAGACAGGGCTCATTTCACCTAACACACTACATCTTGGAAGCAATCTTGGCACAGAGTTATGTTACAAAATTTCATCAACTTCAGGTAATCTAAAAACATTAAGCCAGGAAACAGAGTAAGATATTGGCAAGTCCCCTCCCCAAGCTGCCAAATTTCTGATCTTCAGAGTGCCCTTTACTTTATTTATGAGACACAGGACTGCAGTTGAATGCTTAATTCTCAGCTTTCCTGGGTGCAGGGACATGGCCTCAGTGGAGTGCTTTGCTCTTGTGCTGTGGTTGGAATTCGGGGGTGCAGACGATCTGGGGGCTTTCATAGGAGAACATGGAGATTTCTTCAGTTCTGATCTTCTCTCGACTGCTCTTGCATCTCCCTCTCCTGCTCCTCGCTATGCTTCTCCATCCCACGCAAGAGGCCACTTCCGACCTCCTACGGAGGCCTTCCAAGGTCAGCCTCTTTGTACTAGGAATTCAACAAGGACGTGGGAAATCGAGGGCAGCTGCATCAAGGGTACCAGCTCCTAGGACACGGAGAAATGCTTTGGCAGTTCCAACGGAGGACCTGTGAAAGGCTTTCTAGGGCAGGTGCCGCGGAAGCTCTGTCTTGGACGTGAGTTCTTCTTTGTCGGCGAAGAAAAGGGTAGCATGGGATAGCACACGTGAAGACTCCTACCTGCCCTTGAGAAGGGCAGACGGAGAGCACTTCGCAGACCATTGCAAGTCTCCGAGTAAAAGGCAGAATTCCCTGCAGGAGAAAAATGTTAATTCAATAGGGTTGGCTACATTTCTAGCAAGTCTACGCACAACGGAAGAACCTGCTGCCCAGTCCTGCAGCATTTTCCCAACTGGTGCTGTGCCGTGCCCGCGGTTGCAGCCACTGAGTCCAAATGAGCCAGAGCACCACCCTTCTCTCTTGGAGCTGCTGCTGGTGGGTTCAAACTGCTGATCCCGAGGTTACCAGCCCAACACATCCCCCACTCTGCCAGCAGGCCGCCTTTCTGACTCATGAACCTTTACAGTGGCAGAGAATCTCCTTTTTCTCTTGAGAAGCAATTGGTCGGGTTTAACACTGACAGTTTAGCTCGCAAGCAGCCCAATGCCTAGCTCTGGAGAATTCAACGAAGGGGGCATCCACTAGAACTTGGGTGTATGCCATGCTTCATACAGTTGTTCCTGCCCAGGGCACCCTTCCACGTGCTGCCCCCTGTAGAAATCCTACTCAGCCAGCAAGATCTAGCTCCTGTGACATCGGCCCTAAGATGGCCAGGTAGTAACAGAATCACTCCTTCTTCGGCGTTCTCACTGCCCACTTGTAGAAGCTTCTCTGTCTCTTAGTAAGTCTCGCTTTGCATACCTCCTGGGATACTGAAATCACGAGAACGCTCTTCGTAAATTATAAAGTGTTATACAAATGTTTGCAATGGATGATGACAGTAGCAATAAGGCTGTTTGCCTTCCCGACTAGACTGAAAGATCTCTGAGAATAGTGATTGTATATTAAATTTCTACATCTGGATGTTTCCGCTTGGGCAATTCTTCATTGCAAATGTTCTCTTGTATTGAAAGGCCACTGAGCATAGTAAAACGAATTTGGAAACAGACAGACCTGGGTTTGAATTCCAACTCCTGACTAGTTATGTTGGTTTGAGCTCATTTTACAGCTTTGAGCTTCAGCTTCTGTATCTGAATCTAGAAATAGAAATATTTAACCTGCAAAGCCATTGTGAGGACCAGAAGTAACAAATAGAAAATGCTTGACACGGTGCCTGGGCAAAACCAGACACTTCCAAATGGTGGCTATTCTGATTATTGTCTCTATTTATATGCATATGCTTGTGAAACCAAGCCCTGTTTTAGAAAACGGTACTCTGACAAAAAAACACACACGCACAAATAAATGATTAAAAGGTAGATTTGTGCTCATGTGAAACCTACATATAGACCAAGACCTTGCTCCATCAGAACAAGAGAGTAGTGCATGGTGTAAAATCAGGAAAGGTGTTTGTCAGGGCTGTATCCATTCACCATACTTCAAGCTCTATGCTGAGCTAAAAAGAATTGGAGAAACTAGATGCTAAGAAGATGTATATTAGGAACCAAGATTGGAGGAAAGCTTATTAACAATCTCCAATATACAGATGACATGGTCTTGTTTGGTGAAAGTGAGGAGAACTTAAAGCGCTTGCTGATGAAACTCAAAGACGGCAACCTTCCTTACGGAGCGCAGCACAAAGGAGGGAAAAACAAAACCTCACAATTGGACCAGCTGAAGAAAACATCATGATAAGGAGAGAAAAGAGTGTCGTTGTCAAGTATTATTTCACCTTGCTTGGATCTACAGTTAACACTCAAGGAAGGAAACATTCCGAAATCAAACAATGTATTCTTTGGGGGCGGATGTGCTTCAGCAAACCTATTCAAAAGTGTAAAGTATCACCGTGAGGACTGAGGTACACCTGACACAAACCGCTGGATTTTCAATCACCTCATACCCATGCGAAAGAAGGAAGACCAAAGAAGAATCGATGTATTTGAATTATGGTGTTGGCGAAGAGTATTGAAAAGTACCAAGAACAAAGAGATCTGTCTTAGAGAAACAATAGCCGAAACGCTCCTGAGCCGTAGGGTCGGTGATTTAGTCTCATGCACTTTGGACATGTTCTCAAGAGAGACCAATAACTGGAAAATGACATCCTGCTTGGTGAAGTCACTGGAAAACAGGAAAGGTCATTGAAAAATAGGACAACTCTCAATTCACTAGATTGACATAGTAGCTACAACAGTGAGCTCAAGCATAGCAATTGCAAAGGTGGGGCAGGACCAAACAGTGTTTCATTCCATGGTACACAGGCTGAGCGTTAGTCAGACCTGCCTTGACAGCACCTCACTGCAGCAACAACAATCGCAGAAGGTGGAATGAAAAATCACTCTACTCAGATAAAAATAATTAAATATGTCTAAGAAAGAGTGAGATATTGAAATGGAATTTTGTAAAACAATGTATGGTTAAAGTGTGTGTGTGTGTGTGTGTGTGTGTGTGTGTGTGTGTGTGTAGAGAGAGAGAGAGAGAGGGGTGGGGATGAAAGAAAGAGGGAAAGAGAAGCCATTAAGAACATGAAAAGACAACCCAGAGAATGAGGCTGGCAAGTCACACTCTCTGCTAAGGGTCTAATTTCTAGAAAGCATAGAGAACTCTTTTAAGTCAACAATAAAAAAACAAATCACCTAAAAATGTTTAATGGGCAAAGGATCTGAATAGTCAATTTTCCAAAAAAGATAAGCAAAAAGCCAATAAGCATATATAAAAAGATTCTCAAATTCTTCCTCAGTAGGGAAATGCACGTGAAAATCACAATAAATTACCACTTAAGAATGGCTAGCATCAAAAAACGTGGATAATAACAAGTGTTTGCAAGGATGTGGGTAAACTGGAGCTCCTACTGCTTTCTGGTAAGGATGTGAGTGACAGAGCTCCTTCGTGAGAGGGTTTGGCTGTTCCTCAAACGTTAACCCTAGAGCTACAGGATGACCCAGCCATTGCACTCCTAAGCACATATCCAAGCGAGATGGAAATATGTATGCATAGAAAAACGCGTCGAGTGTTTATGGCAGCATTTCCATAACAGTCAAAAATGGATACACTCCAAATGCCCATTAACTGATAAACAGATAAGCAAAATGTAGCCTACCCAGACAACAAAATAATTTAGCCACAAAAAGGAATGAAATCCTAATTCGTGTTCAAACATGGATAAACTGTGAAGATGTGCTAAATGATAGATGTGAACACAAAAGGCCATTAATTTGATTATTTCATTTATATAACATATCCAGAATGAGCAAATTGATAGGAACAAAAAGTCAATTCATTTTTGCCCAGGGCTGGGTAGAATGGGGGAGATGAAAATGTCCTAGAACTCATTAGTGATGACGGTTGCACAGCTTTTGAATGTACCAAAGTCACTGAATGCTGCATTTTTAAAGGTTGCACTTATGATCTGCGGTAGTAAAAGATTAATTCTATTTTTTCAACTGATACGATGGTAAAGAGCGATGGGTGCTGACAGTTTAGACAGGGTCACAATTTCAGTACTTGCCATAGATGCTTTGGTTCATAGCTGTGCTTCGGTGTACCTAAGGGTGCATGGCTTTTAACTTCACATCTTCTAGTTCCACTGATCTTTCAGAATTTGAGGATTAGCCTTTCATTAATCCTCCGAGTCATTATCTCTTCAAATAGTGCCTTTCCTGCATTATCTCTCCTGTCCCTTTCTGGGACTTAACTTAGGCTCCTGATAGATCTTTTCACTCTTCCATATCTATTAGCTTCTTATTTGTATTTTCCATTTTTCTCTCTTTGCTGCACACTGGTTAATTTTTTAAAAATCTATTTTCTGCCAGGAGCTGTGTCTAATCAGTTGTTAAACCATCCATAAAATATCTAATATATTATTGTCATCCAGGATTTGGATCTATATAAGACTAAAATATGCCTATGAAGGCTTAAATAAACATCTTCCCCTTCCAATAAACTCCTAAAGAGCCCTTGAGGAGTAAATGGTTAAGTAGTTGATTGCTAACCAAAGGGTGGGTGGTTCTACCCACCCAGCAGCAAGCTCCCTGTGAAAGAAATCCGGTCATCGGCTTCTACCCAAGATTACAGTCAAGAAAGTCCTATGGAGTAGTTCTACGATGTCTGTGAAGAGAGCTCCACAGCACCCGGCAGCAACAAAATAAGCATCGACATTCAAAAGAGACCGTTTTTTCAGCTGTCCCTTGTTGGGAGACGGTGTGAATACTTCCACAGTTCTTTATGAGCAGAACTTCTTGACACCTAGATTAAAGTAGGGATGAGTCATAGCTTGGAATCATGGGGACCTTGTTAAAATGCAGATTTAGATTCCGCTTATTGGGGTGGAAATGCAAAATTCTCATTAGGGTGTTGAATGGACTTGAATCAGTGCCAAGCCCTGCTCTAAAGTCAAAGATAATGAAATAGTCTCCAAGAGATGGATAAGCTTATCATCCCTCGACTTATTCATTTGGATCTCAGAGTTGCAAACACATCAGGACTTCCTCTTCTTCCCAAAGGTGGTTTGTTTGTGTTACAGAATAAAGGGTTCCTTCCTTCTCTGCCAGTCTCAGTGGGGCAGTGGTCTCTCTACTCTGGTGGTGCCTGAGGAAAGCATAGCAAAGATAGGCAGGCAACCAGGAATGGGTACTGAGACCCTCTCTTTCCACTGCCCCAAGGCTATGCGAGAATACCCGCTATGTCCTGTTCTCTGTCCACAGCTGTACCGTAACCTTCTAGGCTCACAGACTTACTTGCAAGCCAGTACCCACTGCCATTGAGTTTCCCGGAGCAGAAAGCCTCATCCTATTCCTGCAGAGTGGCTGGCGTGTTCACATCACCCACCTCTGCAGCGCAACGTATACCCCGCAGCACGACAAGGAGGGCTTATCTACACTAGGACATTGCTCAACTGCACGCTAAGCAGAGCACACACGTAGTTTAAACCTGTTGCATTTGGATTTTCTATAACTTGTAGCTAAACATATGCTAACTAATCTGAGGGTACATTTTTTTAAAACTGCTATAAAATAATAGAAACTTTTGTTCAACAAAAACTTTCAGTTTGAAGCTATTGTTTCTCAACATATCCTCCATCTCGGTGTGTCCACTTCTAGTGGCAATGTTTTCATCTCTCTAACCCTTTCTCGAAGAATTTTGTTCTCTCCTTTACACCACCGCAAAGCAGCAGTTTGGGCACCCTCGGAGGAGCTCAAACCATGTTTCTTTCAAATATTATTTGAGTTTGGGAAACAAAAAAAGTCTAACGGGGAAAAATCAGGGCAGGCAAGTGGATAGGGTAAAGTTTCCCAACAACAAAATGGTTTGTGCTCAATGGCTAAATTAAAAGTTGGCGGTTCGTAACTACTCAGCAGTGTTGTAGAAAAGTCTGGTGATTTTCTTCCATTAAGATTACAAGAATACCAATACAAGTACCAAAAAAAGACTACGAGGAGCAAAAAGACCTTATGATCCAGTTCTAGTCTGCAGTACATGAAGGTGCTGAGGGTCAGAATCGACGTGAGGGCAACAGGTCTGCGATTTGGGGGTTTATTCTTGTTTGGGAGAAAGAGCGTATTTGAGTTGGGTCTGTGGTCTTGTGTGTGTGTTTGTTTTACCTGACCCACCTCCACTACATATGTTTTGCACAAGCTTGACACATTGTTCAGTATAGTGGGACCGTGACCCATTCCTGATGCACACCCTGCTCAATGCTACACAACATTGCACCTGCACTTGCATGTGGACACTCACTGAACCCATCCTTACGTCCGCGGGGCTGCTCTTCCAGTGCCGCAGTGTGAGGAATGAACAGATTACACAACAAAGTCCAACTGCGGTGTTGTTGTCGCTGTTGTTAGGTGCAACCGAGTCAGTTCCGACTTATAATAATATGATGCACAACAGAACCAAGCTCTTTCTGCACCACCCTCAAAATTGTTCTTGTGTGTGAGCCCATGGTTGCAGCCACTGTGGCAATCCATCTTGTGGAGGGCCTTCCTTTTTCTTTGCTATTAAGTACTGTTAAGTCAATGTTCTGCTCATAAGGAGCCAACGTGCCCCAGGAGAACGGCCCCATACAGTTTTCTAGACTATCATTTTTACCGGATCAAATTACCAGGTCTTTTCCCCAATGGAGCCCCTAGTGGAGTGGGTTTGAACTGCTTTCCAAGAGAACTGAGCACTTACTTATTGCACAGCCTACTGTTAGCTGATCTCAAAGAGCTTGCACTATGACTCTATCCTGACTCTTTCTCTGCATCTAGTATACCTCATCAGAAGGTCCTCTTCCTTTCCTCACCCTAAATGCTTGCCTGAAGGTCACCCTCAACCTTTTTCACATCTTCCTACTCCTCCCAGAGTCCCTGGAGGATCTCAAGCCCTCTGTGACTTTCTCTCTCATCTCCATGATGGTGCTTCACCAATCTGTGTTATCGAATCTCTTGTGAGACCCAGAGCCCTACACGCTTATTCAGCTCCCCCAGTGCCTCCGCTCAAGACTGTGTAAGCAGACTGGCGGGCCTGAGGGGTTGTTCCAGCTGCTGCCGTAACAAAGCCTGTTGATGTCAGGTTACACTGGGCAAGGCGCAACGAGGAAGAGCACACGTTCTCTGGCCTTCGGGGATTGAGTTCATCGTCTAGTAGTTCATCGCCTGATGGTTTCACAACTTGTGCTAAATCATGACAGAAGATGTCATGACATGGTGGAAAGAGCACAGGACTGGTGGTTAGAACACCCTAATTGAAGTCTCAAATGTGTCACTTATAAGAGGTGCTGGTTTACTTAACTTCTCTAAGATGATGCATTCCTCACTGGAGCCTAGGTGATGTAGTAGATTGTGCATTGGGCTGCTAACAGCAAAGTCAGCAGTTCAAAACCCCCCAACTGCTCCACAAAGGAAATATGTGCATAGACAGCCTCGGAAACTCAAGACAATTAATTCTCTTCCACCCCTATAGGCTTGCTAGGAGTCAGAATTGACTCCATGACAGTGAATTTGTGTTTTGAGTTGATATGTGTCAGTATGATAGGCTTTTTGCTTACTTTATACATTTGTCTGAGGATAAAATGAGTTAGCAATTATATATCATATATAAGATAAATATTGCTGACATTGTTTTTCCATTGTAACGACAAACTTTTCTACAGAGACTGTGGCCAGAAAAGATATTCATTCCCATGGAAACCAAAAGTACAAAGATCTATAGCTATATAATTAATCATAGACTCTGCCAAACCCCCCCCCCCCTCGCAAACATGATGGTGTTCACAGGTGATCCTAAGGCTACCAAAGAGGATCCTCACCAGGAAAAAAAATGCGGGACGCTGTGTACACTTTGCTTTCAAATCATAGCCAACAGAGCAGGCACACCTAATAGAGAGCTATTGCTGCTCCTTATTCTTTCCTTACCCTCATCTTCTTCTCCTTCCAACTCATCACATCATTACCTGTGACTGCAGCACCCTCGTGGACAAGCCGTCCCACTCTCCAGATGCTCGGACCCACTCCATCCTAGTCACTCACCTCATACTCACCGCCGGCTCCATCTCATCACCAGAAAATGGACCACCTCTAAAACGTTAATTTCAAGGATTCATTCTCTCACATACTGCCATCTAGTGAGCTCCTGTGCTCCGGAATCCCCACTTGTACAATCCTAGGATTGCAAGACCTCTAATCCATCAACCTCCTCTCAGCCTTTTGCTCCCCCTGAAGATACAATTCAGAAACCATCATGACCGCCACTCTCTGGAAAATACCCCTAACTCCCAGGCCCTTCTGCTTCCAAGGTCTTCCCCCACCCCCCACCCCAATCTCTTGGCCTTGAGAGAATCTCACCTTCTACTTTACCTGTCCTGCACCAGGGACACTCCAGGACAAGTGATGCCAGAGATAATGACTGGCGTGTGCTCAGAATAAACTTCTTGGTTGAAAATGTTTAAGCTTCTGATTTTCATAACACCTGAGCAAAAGAAAAAGTAACAGATCATTGAAAAGAGGAAAAATAAAAAGAAAGAAAAGACAAACGGGGTGTCAGAAGAGACTCTTGACATTTGCTCTTGAACATAGAGAAGCTGAAGCAAATGGAAGAAATGACGAAGTAAAAGATCTGAAAAGACAATTTCCAGGGTGCAGCTTGAGAAGACAAATTAGAACATTATCATGGAATGTGTGAAAACTTGGAGTTAGAAAGCCAAGAAGGAAGAAAAAATCAGTGTATCTCAAGATGGGATGATTGAAGAAAAAATTCAAACCCCAAGTTGTAGTAGTAAAAAAATCCATAGGCAAACTACTGAACAATGCAGGAAGCGTAAAACGGAAGGAGTTCCCAGAGTCACTGAACAAAAATAATTGGTTGACCTAGAACCTGTTCAAGAGGCAGCCTGTGATCAAGAACCAGTGGTATTGAAGGAAGACGTTTCAGCTGCAATGAAGGGACTGATTAAAACAGAACTCCAGAAAATGATGAAGTACTACTCTAAGCGTTTCAAGCAGTTAATGAACGGAACACCTGCTGTACTCGCACACCTGCAGCAGGAAACTCAGAGAGAGCTGTCGGGCTACCCAACGGGAAGAGAGCCATGGCTGTGCCCATTCCAACGGGAAGTGATTCAACTGACTTTAGAAATCATTGGACCATGTCAACAGCACACGAAAGGACACGTTTGATGAAATCATTCAAAACTGTTTCCGTGGACAGGGATCTGCCAGAAATTCAAGCTGGATTCAGGGGAGGACCGGAAACAAACGCTCATGTGGATGTCAGACAGGTCTTTTTGGAAAGCAGACAATACGAGGAAGGAGTTCACTTGTGTTTTGTTGACTATGCAAAGGCAGTTGACCCTGTGGATTATAGCAAGCTATGGATAGCATTTAGAAGAATGAGAATTCCAGAATACTTCATTGTATTTATGCGGAACTTGCACATAGACCAAGAGGCAGCTTTGGGAACAGAACAAGAGAATACAATAGGGCTTCCAATTGGCAAAAATGTGTGTCAGTGTTGTATCATTACACCAGCTTATTCAATCTGTATGCTGAGCTAATAATCGGAGAAGTTCGATTATATGAAGAAGAAGGGGGTCTCGGGTTTGGAGGAATGTTTAGCAACAATCTTCTAGATGCAAACGACACAATCTTTCTTGCAGAAGGGGAAGAGCGTGCGAAGCCTTTGCTGAGGAAAATCAAAACTCGCAGCCTTGAGCATGGGTCACAACTCTCTGTAAAGTAAAACAAACAAACATTCTCCACTGGACTAACAGACAATCATGATAACCAGAGAAAAAGATTGAAGTTGTCAAGGATTTCATTTTGCTAGGATCCACAATCGATGCTCAGGGAGGCAGGAGTCAAGAAATCAAACAATAGATCGCATTTGGGCAAATCTGCTGCACAAGGTTCTTTCAAGTGTTGAAGATCAAGGATATTTGCTTGAGAGTTTAAACTGTTGAAGATAAAAATGATCTGAAATGTAAACCCCACCTAATTATAATTAAAAACTGTTCAAGAGTAAGTTAAATAAAGGGGTTAGATTAAATGATCTTTCCAGTCCCTTCCCCTTCTGGACCGGCACCATCCTTGATACACACAGAGTAGCTAAATATATGTGGCTTTGGGGGGTTAAGGTGGGTTTGGAGGACTGAGGCGCCCGTGACCTGGTCACTTGCCTCATCTTCATGTGAAAGCTGGCCATTGAATAAGGAGGACAGTATGAGAATTGATGCGTTTGAATTTGGTATTGGCAGACAACATTGCCAGGGGAACAAGCAAATCTGTTTTGGAAGAAGTGCAGCCAGGATGCTCTTGAGAAGTGAGGATGGAGAGATTTTGTCTCATGTACGTTGGGGCATGTTATCAGGAGGGGCCAGTCCCTGAAAAAAGGACATCATGCTTCGTAAAGTCGAGATTTACAGAAAAAGAGCAGGACCCTCAGTGACATGGATTGACACGATGGCTGCAATGCTGGGCCCAAGTACAACAATTGTGTGACTGGGTAACACTGAATTGCATTTCATTCTGCTGTACATGGGTCCCTGTGCGTCAGAACAGACTAGAAGGCACCAAACAACAATCCAAACATCACCCAGGGGAGCTCTGGTGACACGGGCGTAAGCATTGGGCTGCTGGCTTTGATCAGGAGAAAGATGAAGCTGTGTGCTCCCATAAGCATTTACAGACTTGGAAAGCCTAAGGAAAAATTGTGTTCGGTCCTAGTGGATAGCTATGCGTCAGAATCAACTCAGTTGTTGTTTTTCTAAGCGGCACTCAAATCTCTGGACAAGGCTGTATGATAGCGAGACCAGTTCTCCTGGCGATGGCTCTGACTCATGGCCACGCTTTGTGTTTCAGAATAGAACTGTGTTCCACGGGGTTTTCAGTGACGGATTTTTCCAAAGTAGATCACGAAGCCTTTGTTTACTGGTGACTCTGGGTGGACTCAATCCTCCCACCTTGTAATTAGCAGATAAATCCATTAGTTGTTTACACCACCCAGCCACTTTGTATAAGAGGGAGAATGTAATAACTCCTACGCCCTGGCCCTGCCTGCGTCCCCACTGGCTCCTGCTCTTTGACATCCTCCTGTGCACCCTCCACTTCCACCACACTGACCTGCCTTCCCTTCTCGCACGGTGCCAAGTCCCTGCACTGTGCCCTGCATGCCTTTTGGTCCCTCTGCTGAAAGGACTTTTCTCAAATGGGCTCATTGGGTCTTCCTTCTAGCTTCCATCGCGATAGTAGACGTAGCCACCACCCGCCAATTCCTCTCCAGCATCTTGCTGTTTAAATCTCCATACCACCAGAAAAGTCACCTCTGGCATTAACTGACAATGGGTCCACTTCCTCTTTTCAACGGTTTTCTCCATGAGTGTAGGGACAGATGCCCACATCTGTGTCCTCAGAACCTACCACACAGCCATTATTTACAAACGGCATTGGCTGTCTGGGTCTGCTGGGGTCTGTGACTGACGGGAAAGCTCCTTGCTGACCGACTATACCTACAACAAACTTTTCTATGCTTCTCTGAGGCTAAGAAGTGAACCAGGCACATTCCTCCTGCAGGTTTTTTTTCCAGATGCCCTCACAACCCTAAATGTTTCTAAGCCCATTGTAAGGATGCACAATGCGCTAGAGAAGCCGTGGAGCCCCATCCACTTGTTCACTGTCGCACTGTGGGGTCTCCTTATTGGGCACCTGATGGGGCCTCCTCTGCCTGAAACTCCCTGTAGCTCCCTCCCTGTGTCTAAGCCCTGGTGATTGTATTCTGTATCAGGGATCACCCCAAGGGAAAGATACCCCAGCATGACGACCGCAGGGTATTCTACTTTATTAACTTGGAGACTATTGAACACAGCATGCGAAATTATATAAATGTTCATGCATATGCATGTGAATGTTAATTATATGAAATTTATGTTCTGACCTCCTGGGGCTGAAAATATGGTAACCTTAATCAAGGGTTCCCTCGGGGAGGTGATGTTGACAAGCTGCCTGGGATGTGAGGGATTCCAGGTGTGTCTGTGGAGAAACTGTTCGGCAAGAGCAGCTGCTTTTTATTCCCACCCTGAATGGCTTTCAATAAACATCCCCCAAACCCTTTTTCACACCAGCTGTCTGTCAGTATATCAATTCGAGTGGCTTGTGCGCTGCTGCGATGCTGAAGCCATGCCACCAGTACTTCAAAGGCCAGAAGGGCCATCCGTAGTGGACCAGTCTCAACAGTTTCCAGACTCAGACAGACCTGGTCTGCATTTCCGGAAATTAGCCAATGGACCGTGGTCCAGGGCTGTGACTAGCCCTGCTCTCGGGCAGAGTGCAATGGACAGTCGATGGCAGCGGAGGCAGTGCGGGTAAAATGTAATGCTCTGTCATCGGATCTCCTATCATGTGACCGGTTTTAAAGTTGCTTCCGTTGTTAAGACTCACTACTTTCTCTTTGATCGAGGTGTTTCTGCGTTTCGTCCAGTCACGGTTGTTGGGGTTTTGTTGCGTCCTGTTGGTGTTTTGGATGATTTATAGAGATGACATCCAGGATCGTTGGCGCTATAGAAGCAATGGTGGAATAGGGGCATGGCAGGGGGGGACGGAGGGAAACGCAGAGCCGAGAGCAATGCGTATGAGCAGAAAATCTTCTGAAATTGATTGTGGGGATGATTGCGCAAATCTTCTCAAAGTGATTGAAGGACTAAATTGTATGATATGTGAAGAATATGCCAATAAAACTTTCTTTTAAAAAATGAATATTGTCTGATAAAATGCTGGAAGATGAGCTCACTAAGTTGGAAGGCAATAATGAGCACTCAGGCCTGGCAGCAATCATGAGCCCGGCGCGGGAAGAGGCGGCCTTTCACTCGGCGGTGCACAGGGAGGGTCAGCGGGAACTAACAACAGGGACAAAACCCCTTTTATAAACAAGGCACTGTGTTCAGCTACTATTTCTGGCTTTTACCTGCCCACGCTGATCCCTTCCATGAGAATAATCTACAGTTTTTCCAAACTGTGTCCTATGCACCAACTCATTCGACTCTCAGAGTAACTCCGAGGTGGAAGAGAAAGGCATCGCGGTGCCCCTTCGTGGAAGGAGTGGGCAGTGGTGGGTCCATGGTCAGCGTCTCGCCTTCCGTGAGGGAGACCCAGTGCAGCTCCCCGGGGTGCACCCTGTGTGTAGCCACCACCCGTCTGTCTTTGGGGGCTGGAGCACTGCATGATACCACACAGGTCTCAGTGGAGCTTGCAGACTACGATGGGCTAAAAGAAAGGCCGGATAGGCTGTCTCCAAAAGCTGGGTGATGGAAAACACAATCATGGGATGGTGCAGGACCAGGCAGTGTTTTGTTCCACTGTCCATGTGATCACCATCAACCAGGGGCAGGTCACCTGGAAGCATCTAACAATAACATTATCGCTAAAGAGGTAATGAAAGTAAAGCCATTCAGATCCAGTAAGCAATATAAAGGCACTTCCAGTAGGTACCTAAGCCAAGGTCTGGGATATGTTCTCCAGTTGGAGCCCCACACACCTAAGGATGTGCAGTCCCGCTCAGACAGAGGGAAATAGCAGGCTCCGAGTGCCCCCAGCTGTAGCTGTGTTCTGGCCCCCACGGCCCAGATAGTCCTAGCTAGGGACAGACAGTCCATTCTTTTTGATGTTTGGTCCGCAGTCTACTCGATGGTGCTGCTGGACTCATTAGTGAGTCTCCACTTGGGCAGCTCATTAGGCTCACCAAGGGAGCTTTTGAAAGTCCCCATGCTGTAACCACACCCGGGACTAATTACATCAGGAGCTCTGGAGCTGAGAGACTCCAATTAGCACGTTTAAAAACGTTCCCTGACTATTCCAAAATGTGGACAAGGTTGAGCACCACTGAACTCCATGAGCTCTTGGATTTTTTGACATGTTGTAATTTTCCATCTGAAGACAACTTCGGGTCTCTGAGCAATATGAATTTCATGCACTGTGCTGTCCCCAGGCAAGTCAAGGAGCAGTGCTTGAACAAGTGTTTCGCAATCATATGTGACCACAAGAGGCTTTCCTTATGTGGCAATTATTAATATGCTATTCATTTCTAAGTGTACTAACACACTCTGGGGGAAAAATCCATTCAGATTCATTTTTTAATAAAAGAACAATTGGGGGAAAATTTGGTTCTCTGAGTTTTAAGGGTCTATAGTTGTTTGCCTAAGCCAGTGGTGCTCAGCCTTCCTAATGCTGTGACCCTTTCATACAGTTCCTCATGTTGTGGTGACCCCCACAACCATAACATTATTTTGTTGCTACTTCATAACTGTAATTTTGCTACTCTTATGAATCAATGTAATTATCTGATCTGCAGGATGTATTTTCATTGTTACAAATTAAACAGAATTAAAGCACAGTGATTAATCACAAAAACAATTTGTAATTATAGATTGTGAAATGTTTACTTCTAATGACAAATAAATGAAATTTTGTCTTGAAGCATGGGGTAGCATGGGTAGCAGTCTTCACGCCAGGTACATGTAGGTGGGTGTATCTGCATGTGGGAGGACCCACCTGGAGACGAATAGAGGAGCGGTGTCTTGGTTCCTAAGGCCATCAGAGATATGTGTTTTTCGATGGTCTTAGGCGACCCCTGTGAAAGGGTCATTCGACCCCCAAAGGTGTCGCCACCCACGGGTTGAGAAGTGCTGGCCTAAGGAAACCAGGCAAGCTGCATGCCCTGCACCAGAAGTAGCCCCTAAAGCAGCGGTTTTCAACCTGCAGGTCGTTTGAGGGGCGAACGACCCTTTCACCCTATTTATAACAGTAGCAAAAGTACAGTTCTAAAGTATCAACGAAAATAACGTTATGGTTGGGGGGGTCACCCCAACATGAGGAACTGTATTGAAGGGCCGCGGCATTGGGAAGGTGGAGAACCCCTGCCCTACAGCAAGAGTGAGCAGGTCACCTTGCCTCTCTGCTTGTGTTCAGCTGTGTCGTGAGCATTCTCTTCAGAGAAGACCTCCCACACCTATGGAAGATGTTTTAAAAAACAAAGCCATAAACATATGACATAAAATGAAGCAGAACACGCAAAAACGCAAAAAGCAAACCAAGCAAGGAAAGATTGATGAATTTGAATCCAGCAAACTTTTAAGTGACAGAAGACCCCACCGAGGAAAATGAAAGACCTTACAGACTTGGAGATAATATTTGCAGCATACATAACAGATCACAGACACGTGGGATATGGAAAGAAGTTGAACAAATCAACAAGACAGAGACAAACAGCCTCAAAGTTAAACAAATGAAGATATGAAGAGATAATTCACAGAGGAAAGACAAATAGCCCAAGTGAAAGGCTTGCAAAAAGGTGCACAGCCTGGCTGGTAACAAGGAACAGAAAACGAAAATAAAACACGACATCATTTTTCACACATGAAATTGGCACAAAATGTAAAAAGATTGATAACAGCAGGTTTTCCCGAGGAGCAGGGAAAGGTGTATTCTTGTACACTCTTGGTGAGAAGATAAATTGAAAAAGCCTTTTTTGGGGGCAATTCGGCAGGATCTAATAAAAAGTTTTAAATCCATGTTCTTTCCCACCTATCAATTCTCACTTTGTAGTCTCTGCTCTGGAGAATTACTGGCAAGGAAATAGACAAAAGGTTGGTCAGTGCTGTTTACAAAGGAGAAAAAGTGGTCTAAGAGCCTCCATCTGAATGCAAAGTGAACTATTTGGAAGGATGACCCCCAAATCAGGGGAAAGGGTATGTGACAGTCGAAATGCATTGATTCTGTTTATTATTTTATTTCTTCTTTAATAGTTTCATTGGCATATACTTCACCTATCCTTTATTTAATCCTTCAATCATATTAAGATGTGTGCAATCATCACCACCATCAATTTCAGAGCATTTTCATTCCATACTCATTGTTGTCAGCTCCCCATTTCCCTCCTCCTCTGCCACGCCCCTATCCAGGTACTGTCTCTATAGATCTACCTCTCCTGGATTTCAATATACATAAAATCACACAAAACAAAACACATACAAATTCATACAAAGCAAACAAACAACAACGATTGACCAAAACAGGAAAAACCTTAATCAAAAAGAAAGCAGAAAAATTTCTAACTGAAACGACTTTAAAATGGGTGGAACAATAGGATGGTACATTTTAACCACACTGCATCTGCCATAACTCACTTGACAATGCACTCTGGATTCACATCCCTCAACTTCGGTAAGGGGGATTCACTGGAGACTTAATCCATAGAGGGACCTTGCAAATAGTCTTTGGGCTTATAACGGTCTCTATCATAAGATGAACAGGAACCCCGGTGGCGTAGTGATTACAAGTTGGGCTGCTATCCGCAAGGTCTGCAGTTCAAAACTACCAGCTACTCTGAGGGAGAAAGGCTGGGGCTTTTTACTCCCATAAAGAGTTACTGACTCAGAAACCCACAGGGGCAGTTCTACCCTGTCCTATCGGGTTACCATGAGTCAAAATTGACTCAAAAGCAGTGAGTTGGGGTTTTATTATTATAAAATGATAATTATGTCTCTACAATAAACCAGCGACATAGAGATTATAGATATATGAATAGATTTGAGGCTAACACTTAATTCCAGCCTGAATTGAAGAACAGTTAGTTCTTATGACATAGCTCTGCTTGCCCAGATGAGGAGGTCACTGAATATATGGGTGCGATAGCAAAGGGTGGTAAAGAAACTAGATCATGGCTGGCTATCAGGGAAAAAAATTAGCATCTGGGATCTTAAAGGCTTGTCTTTAAGCAAGCAGTCATCTAAGTGAGACATCAACTAAGCCCACATGGAAGAAGCGCACCAGCCTGTGTGATCCAAGGATTGTAAATAATAGAACCCAGACTCAAAGGAGGGAATGGTAATGGAGCTTAAATTGTGAACACACACTTCGTTAGCAGAAGGGTAGGAATGACAGTGGAAGCTCAAAATGTGTTTGCAAGATCCCCACATGGATCATTTCTCTTTTGCAATTAGACAACAAAAACCCAAAAGTCTTAGCGGCCATCCTCAATACATAAGTCAGATGGAATTATTAGATGAGTAAGTCAAAAGTACTGCTATAAAGTCACAGAAACCATTATTAAGCAAAAATATCAAAACGGGAAGCTATTATTTCTCAACACACACTCCACCTAGGACTGTGCCCTTCTTCTGACTGTGTTTCCACTCCCCAAACCCTTTCCTGAAAAATTCTGCACTCTTTAGACCACTTCAAAACAACGGGTTTGGGCACCCTTAGGGTTTCAAATATGCTGCTTTTCAATATTCTTTAATTTTTGCAAACAAAAGGAAGGGATAGATAAGGGTGGTAGGGTGGATAGGTAAGAGTTTTCAATGAAACTCTAGTAAGACAAAACTTACTACCCTTGAAAAATAAGTAAGCAGGTAGGTACAGTGCCATGATAGAAAAAAGTCCTTGTATAATTTTCCTTCCCTTTTTCTAAGTTGTCCATTTGCTGAAAACTTCTTCATAATAAAACCCTGTGATTGCTCTGTGCCCTTCCAGAAAAATCTACCAAGATTAGATTTTTAGAATCCCCCCAAAACAGTTGCTATTACTTTCTGAGCTGACCAATCTGCCTCGAATTTGCTGTCCCACCAGATCTCCTTGGAAGTGACTGTTTTAATCCGACCGTTTTGTTTTTTTTAAGGCTTCTAATGAAACTAAAGGGACTGTGGTGGTGAGGGGCCCGGTCAGTGGGCTATCCACAAGTTGGCAGTTCAAATCATCCAGCCGTTCTTCTGGGTGTGTAAACATAGGTATACACTGGCAGGCACCCATAGTGATGGAAGACACATCTACAGATATTCCTTAGATGTAACCAAATACTTTCCAAGCTTGCTTTTCTACATTTGAAAAATTAGGGCCATAGTCTCATGAGACAACTCAGCCAATTGGCAAAATATAGCTCACAACGTTCATCTTCTGCATCCAGTGAATAGTGACTAGGGTCTTAAAAGCTTGCAAGTGTCCATCAGAGACACAATTTTTAGCTTCTATTCGTTGGAAGCAAAAGAGTAAAAACCAAGTCCACTGCCATTGAGTCAATTCTGACTCACACTGACACAACAGAATAGAGTGTAACTGCTCCCTGGGGTTTCTGGGACTATGAATCTTTTTGAAAAAGGACAGTCTCATTTTCAGAGTGGCTGGTGAGTTTGAACTGCTGATCTTGGGGATAACGACCTCATGATTTACCCACAATGTCAAGAAGAGGTAGGTAACTAAAAATACAGAGAAGAAACAAGGTTATAAGACTTAGAGCCTACACAAGCCATTACCTCAACTACCCTGAGACCAAAAGAACTAGATGGTACCCAACTAGTACTACTGATGGATCTGACCAGGGGCAAAAGAGATGCTTCCATCTAGAATGGGAGAACAACGTAGAACAAAACTCAAATTCTTTTTTTTCCTAAAGTATGCAAAAATTGAGTCACTTGAAATCAGAAGCCTCCCTAAAAGTATGACCGTGAGACATTATTTTAAACCTTCAACCCAAATTATCCCTTGAGAGCTCTAGTTTTTAAATACGTATGAGTCCAAATGTTTGATATTTAATGCAAACCAAAAATGAGAAGCTTAGGGGTCAGGGAAATTAGAGTACAGAAAATAGAATAACCTGATAATTAAAGTGAATGTTGATACAATGTGGGAATGTAGCTCATGCCATTCGTTAATCAATTGATGTGAAAATGGTCACCCAAAACACAATAAAATATTATTTTTTTAACGAGGAAAGGGAACTGTACAATAGAACATCATTTAACTTGCTTGCTCTAGATACATCATCAGACGGGATCAGTCCTTTGGGAGAATATCATGTTCAGTCAACTAAACGGGGATTGTGAAGGACCCTTGATGAGATGGATTGGTACAATAGCCAAAACAATGATTTTTGCTTTTGTTCTGTTGTATCTATATAAAATGGTTATAACTTGGAGGATATTTGAAGGCATCTATCTATCTATCTATCTATCTATCTATCTATCTATCTATCATCTATCTATCTATCTATCTTCTATCATCTCTCCCTCTATAATCTATCATCTACCCTGTTTTCCCGAGAATAAGACAGTGTCTTATATTAATTTTTGCTCCCAAAGATGCACTAGGTCTTATTTTCAGGGGATGTCTTATTTTCATGAAGAAGAATACGGTACACATTTATTGTTTATTGTTTTATTAAGAGACTTCGCACTTCCTGTCTGCTCCGGCTGTGCTGTGGCCAACAGTGAGCTGCGCAGTGGCACCCGCTGCTATGATCCAGAGTCACAGTAGCTTTGGAGGGCCTTATTTTCGGGGAGGTCTTATTTTCGGGGGATGCCTTACTTTCGGGGAAACAGGGTATGTATCTATGAATCTGTGCATTTATTTGCTATCATTTATCTATTCATCATCTATCTGTCATCTACTACCCATCATCTATCAATCTAGTTATCTAAGTTATCTAGCTATCGATCACAACAACTGCCTCTTCCTCAGGAATGGCTTCTCCCATTGTCTCTTCCACTGCTGGGGAAGGTATTATGTCACCTACTCTGACTTTGGAGAAGTCTCACTTTAAAAGTTCCTTCCTCTCTGCTTCAGCCACACAGTGACCATGGAACTTAGCCCTCCTGTGCTGAGGTGACTGGATGTCCATATGCTTTCTTACACCTCTGATTTGAAGATTGCCGCAGGCACCCTGCACTTGCTAACTACTGGTCACTTCACGCAGCCATCTATTTTCCCCTCTCAGAGATCTCAGGTCCTGCTCGGCATGGATGAAGGGACTGGGAGGCAGCGTGACAGGCAGAGAAAGATTGAAGAGGTGTCGTCTTCTTGTTTCCGACACATTTTTAATCAGGCTTTGGCGATAACCTATCTGCTTCTTTTCTAAAACACATGTAAATTCAGCCCCGGACAAATTTAACTGCCACTGCAAAGAAAATGCATTCAATAAATGAATATTTTTTCCTTACAGCATTAATGAGGCAAAGGAAGAGGGTGGGGGCGGAGGGAAGTTGGCCCGGCACTGGGACTGGGATTACGCTGAGTCCCCGGGCAGAGAATGGAGAAGCATTGCTCCGGGAAATAGGAAGCAGCAAAGGGAAACAGACTTGAAATGTGCGAAGCTTTACTAAAGATTTGTTTATTTTTCTCTCCAGTTGCTTCTTAAAATGTTTGGTTTTTAAAAAACGTGAGCCCTGCAAGTAAGAAGGCAGTGTCTTCTAAACAAAGTCCCCAGTTTCTCCTCCTTGACCAGCCTCACTCAAAACAAGCTTCTTTTTCATCTCTTCGACCCAAAGCGTTGTTTCCGGCCATAATACTGTTTGTATTCCCCTCTGCCTCCTGAATTTGACTGAGTTGACGTCTTCTCTCCAATTCGACCCCTTACAAGGGCTTTACACAAAGATACAGATCCATTTCCCTGCCTAGCTTCTCTTTCTCTCCATCAAGAGAAATCTCGTGCCTGAATTTTCATTTCTGCACAGAGTTACGTGATCTGAAAGATACCTCGCAGATTCTACCATTGTGGCACATGGCTCGGTTTCCCACAACTCTCATTCTCCATCTCTGCTCATCGGGGATCCCTTTGATCAAAGTCCCAGCCGTCCCACGAAGGCTCTGGATACTGAAGTGTTGGACCTCATCTCCCGTTCAAAGTTATCTTCAGATTCCTTCTCATGGTACTTACCGCTTTCTACATTGGTTTAGAACTCTCTACTCGGTCGTTGTGATCCCTGATGGGATTCTAAACTCCTTGAGGACAGGATCCAAGGATGATTTGTGTGCGTATTTCTGCAGTACCTATTTCAATGCCTGATTTAGGACAGGCTCCCAAAACGTGTTCAGTGGGTGGATGGACAGAAGGAGATATGAACAGGTAAGGAAGAGGAGACGAAGTGAAAAAAAAAACCTAGACATAAATTCAGAAGAATGGAGTTCAGCTCTAAATCTGCCTTGCCCCCTCCCCAAATCCTGGAGATGTCACTTCGCCTTTTTTTAATCTCAGTTTCTTCCAGAAGCAAATGATTTTCCAAATATCCTACACTTATCCAGGTGTTGTTCTGAAGATCAAGCAATGTAATGTATATAAAAGTTCTTCATGAATTCTGAAAACTTAAAAAATCCAAAGACCCAAATAGTGATTGGCATGTGGATTGCATTTAAAGGTTTCAGAAAAGTTTTTCTCTCCCCTCTGGTACCATCATCCTATGAACATAATTATACTCAGGATTGAATACGCACAGCAAAATAGTCTGAAATCTAAAAATACAAAAGTAGTGAAAGCAGCTACATTGGCGCTAACTCCCCTTTCAAACACCCTCCCAATAACAAGTAAGACTACCTTTTAATAATTAGTTGAGATTATATCACTATAATATAGCAACATTACAAGAATATTTCTTGAGAAACGCACAAGGCTTTATGCATTTTATAAATACTGAAATGCTCTTCTTCCTTCTTGTGGGAGTTTGGTGCTTTGGCGGCCTTAGGAAAGCAATTCGTGTGCGCCGGTTTCCTCGAGTGCACTCTCCTGCACATGGCATCAGAAAACATCAAATGAATTGCTGGAGAAAGATCACATGTCGGGAAGTAGAGAGCCGGTGAGTAAGAGGGGCACATGCATCGACATGCACGGAGACAGTAACTGAAAAAAGGAACTTGGACATGCCTGCAATCATGAAGATAACACAGGGCTGCACCACATCCCCATGTGTTGTACATAAGGTGGCCGCGAGTCGTGTCAAGTCAACAGCAGCTATCTATCTGTCCATCTATCAGCCCAGAAAGAAGTTAGAGTCATGTAATCGAGCAAATAGTTCTTTATCATGACCTATGATTTCTGAGCTGAAGGGGACCCAGCTGATGCTCAAACTGTTCAAACGAAGCCACTGCTTCTCTGCTGCCTGGGTACCCACCCTGCCCCTCTTGTGGGTCCAACTGGTGTCCAGATTAATGCATGTCTTTCATGCTGCCAGTGGTTTTGAGGTTCCCTGGGGCCTATGTTGTAGATCCTGGCATGTGTTTTGGGTGGTCTGACGCAGTACCTGGCTGCTCCCATTCTATCCCCCTGCTCTTTCTGAAATGTAGGTGCTTTAAGCCACGTGGGGAAATGCTACTTATTCACAAAACTGTTCTTGTTGCTACTTCCTCTTCCCAGCTTGTTGGGGAGAAAACAGTAACCTGGTGTAAAGGGCAGAGCCAGCAGAGCTGTGAGTAACATACTGCACTTCTGTCTAATAATAACCCTTTCTCCATAGACCAGATGTCCCTCTCAACAGCCTCCTTTCTCACACCAAGTCCTTTTCCTGAGGATTTTTGGACGAGTGGTTCAAATCCCACAGGGACTCGTCGTTTCCACTTTCTAAATGAGGATCAGTAGGTTTATACACCCCAATCAAGTTATGCTAAGCACAGCCTTCATGCAGAGCAGATATTAAAAAAACAACCCACACATACTCATAGAGTTCTGTTTGAGGAGATGGGGGCAATGTAGCATCGTGGTTAAGAGGATGGGCTTAACAGTCAAGGTTGTCGGGAATCAAATTGCAACTCAATCTTGAGCAAATTCACTTAACCTCTCTAGGGCCAGTCTCCTTATCTATAAAAGGGCCATAATGATATCTGTCTCATAATGTTGTCACAAGGATTATCCAAACTAGCAATAAACTGGAGCATAAAGCAAGCCTCAACACCTTTTGAAGGGCTGATATCACTCAAGATGTGTTCTCTGAAAATTGTTAGAAATGTGCACTAAAAAGACAGTAAGAAAAGCCCCAACTACTTGGAAATCAGCCAAAAAACTTCTAAATAACTATGGAGCAATTAAATTCTTCAAGCTTTGTCCACCTGGCTTCTCTGCATTCAGTTATATCCCTAGGTTATCAGTACAACAAAACTCACGCTTCACAAGTAGGTAGCCCAATGAAGTTCAACCCAATCGAGAAGCCCCCCTTAGCCCATCATCATAGGCAGAAATGGGAGGCCAAGACTCTCAGAATGAAGGTCTTGGGTTTCTTGCATCTTGTAGGTGTGTTCACATTAGACACGAGAGTACTACCCATCTCCAGATGCACACACATTGGCACAAATACACAACTAGATGAATGTCTGTAATCATTTCCAAGGAAGCAAACACATTTTGCAGGTTTCTGGGAAAGAAGGTTCATAGGCAAAGCACTTTACCCAGCTCATCCTTTTCTGCTCAATAAACATGGGAATCAGGAAAGGACAAAAACCGGAGATTAAAGATACTATCTCTGGGAGGTAGAACTCGCAGACTGGTGGCTTTGCGGGGTGTGGGGGTGCTGTCTGACTCAAGGTCCAGGGCCTGCCAGCTGGATGACTGCATACATTTTTCCAGCCTGCTAAATGATTTGCACTTAGCTGAGACCCGGACATCTTGTATTTGCACTCACGCCTAGCATTTCCATTACCGCGTATTCTAAAGCTCTATCTCCTAGGAAACGTGAGGGATTAATGGTAAAAATGTAAGTCATAATCCAAGGTTATAAATTAACCAGTCCTATTCCATTCAACAAACATTTATAGAGCAAATATGTTTAGTTAGACATTCTGCTGGGGAAACAGTCCCGGTAAAGGCAAACATCTAGATGGACTTGTCATAGAGAAGACGTTGACTCCTCTGTGTCAATTTCATAGACAGGCTATTTTAGAAATGAGTGATGTTCTTGGGCTTGGATGTTTTGCAGTCTGGTCTGAGCTCTGATATTTGCTCGCTGTATCACACCTTGCTTGCTGTCACACAGGAGAAAAAAGAATAAATCGTGCCTAATCAGCCCTCCACTCATTTTCAAACAAGATAATGAACGTGAAAGCTTTTTTAATACAGCCAGGGAGGCTCTTTGTGTCATGCTGTGGAAAAATCTCCGAGAAATTATTGTTAATTAAAAAAAATAACAGGGTACCGAAGAGTACTGCCATTGTTTTAAAGGGAGAAATATATCTCTGGGTACAGTGTTAAGTACATATATAGCCTTGAAGGAAAATGCATAAAACCATTAAAAATTGCTGACCTTGGTGGATGGGATGATTATAGAGCACATAATCAATAACGATAATGGGAAGAATTTGTTCTATATATGTTATTTTGAACATTTAAATTGTGAACCATAGGAACTCATGAGCTATTGAGAAGTAAGATTTATATTTAAATTCATCTTAAAAGTGTTCCAGGTATGCAGACTGTGAAAAAGCCCCGTCATTCCATAGTATGTTACTACTACCAATAGCATATTATAAAGTTATCTGTGCATAGAGAGATATGAGTTATTAATACGAATTTAACACATTAATCATGACAAGAAAACTCATTCAATACCATGGAACAAAGTCTCAACCGAGCAGAATCAATATCAAGGGCATAATGTCAGGTCTCAGAAACGGAACACAGCTAGGTTTTTATAGTCGTCTTTTAAAAATGCTCAGGTTGTATACTTACAGACGTCGTGGGCATGACACGCTGCTTGGTACAGATGGGTATAAAACTAAGTTCTTCTCAGATCCTCCTTCAAAACATATTTTGGACAGTTGTTTGGATGAATGGGTGAATTGTCCATTCTTATACGTTTATGAATTTGAACTATATTAGTTCTAGTCTAAACTGTGAAATTAGAATGGGAATCTAATGGTGGGAATTAAACAGAATTCAGAGATCCTGCGAACCTCTCCAAGCCCAGATCATTCTATTGGAAGGCCTTTAACTCCTGATGTATCTCCTAAATACCCCCAAGACAAAACTGATTGTTTTAGGGACATTCCCTCTGCCTTCATCCAGTCCTCTCTGTTTCTCACCTGATTTCCCCTGCTGTTTATTTGTTGTTGCTAACTGCTGTGGACTCTGCCCTGAACTCATGGCGCCCCCACAGACAGAATGAAAGTTACCCAGCCCTGCACCCTCCCCATGATATTGGTTGCAGATCAAACCATTGTGATCCATACGGCTTTCATTTGCTGATTTTTAGAAGTTCATTGCCATGATTTTCTTCCTAGTCCATCTTAGTTTGAAAGCTTTTCCACTAAGCCTATTCATCATCATTGCAACATTCAAACCTCTACTGACAGAGAGAGGCGGACAGAAAGTGTTCATTGGCCAAGAATTGAACCCAAGACTCTCACTTGGAAGACAGTGAATCTACCATTGAACCACCAATGCCTCACACCAATTATTGAGGTATTGTTTAATTTTCAGCTGTGTTTGATAATATTTACTAATAAGAATCATAAGGGGACCTGATAGAGCAGTGGCTTAAGCACTGGATTGGTAACCACAAAATCTGCAGTTCAAACCCACATATATATATAGATGACTCATGTTTCTTTAAATAACTCCTAATATTTAACCTAAAAGGGAGTTCAACTCTGTCCTATTGGATTGCTATGAGATGGGATCAACTCAATGGCAGTGAATTTGGGTGCTTTTTGGGGGGTGGAGGGATGGGGAGGGTTGTTGGATAAGTTCTATTGGTTTTCATTTATTGTGTTTAAGGTGAAAAGTTTGCAGAGAAAATTAGGTACTCTTCTAACACAAATTATTCTGTGATGTTGGCTACCTTTCCCACAATGCGTTATATTCATTCAGTCCCTTTGGAATATACTATTTCTAATTCTCTAGCTTCTCTGCCCCTTGCCTTCTCATCATTTTTAGAGTAATTGTAGATGGCTTTTTTAAAAGAAGTTCATTATTCACAGGTGATTTTTAAATTTTATTTTATGAGTCAATCTTTTATTTAGCAAAAAGATGACTTCAAAGGATAATTTGGGTTTAAGATTTAAAGTATACCTTTGAGAGGTGACCTTAAAGGGTCCTCTAGTTTCAACTGGTCCAGGAAGTCTGGACTTCTAAAGAACTGGAGTTCTACTCCATATTTCCTCTCTTTCTCTAAGGAGCTATCTACTGTAGCCCCGATCAGAAGAGTTGTATAGTGGTAGCCAGGCAAGATCCAGTTCTTCTGGTCTCAAGGTAGATAAATCTATGGTTTGTGTTGACTGTTAGTCTTACAGACTCTACTCTAAGTGATTGGTTCCTTTTGTTCCAGAAGAGTCAAGACTAAGAGTTGGATCTTAGATGGCCACTGCATGTTTTTAAGACTCCAGACACCGCTCGCCCTATTGGTATGTAGAACCCATACTGTATGAACTATATCATGCCTATTATCCGAGTTGTCTCGAGACTATGATCCTAAGTCTACAAACCCTAAAAACCAATCTCACATGGTATTTGGTTATGTGTAAGAATTATCTGATCCTATGTCCCCTATGTAATATATTTTACATAGATGGGTATGAATGCATGCACACAAATCCTTGCATACATATTTCACAGCTACTTCTGCATAAGCATATGTATGGACCCAAGAGCTCTCTCACACACACACACACACACACACACACACACTATATATATATAGTTGCATAGCTACACGTTTTTGGTTTGTTGTTTAGTAAACAGTCTTTTTAAGAGTCTTACATTCATCGCATTATTTACCATTTCTAGTGCTCTTCACTCCTTTCTGCATATCTGAGTATCTAATTTCTCCTTATCCTGAAGAACTTTCTATAACACTTCTTATAGTCCAGATCTGAATGTTCTCAGGTGTGATTTATCATCAAAGCCTTTATTTCACCTTTCTTAAGTATGTTTCTACTGACAATACAAATTAAGGCTGGCAGGGCTTTGGGGTGTTTTTCTGGTTTTGTTTTTTTACTTTATTTTAACACTTTAAAGATATCATCCCATTGTTTTATGGTAGGCATTATTTTTAATAAGTCAGCTATATCATTTTATTGTGGCTTCCTTATGATATTTTTTCAAAATTATTTTAGAATATTTTTCTTTATTTGGGGGCTTTAGCAATTTGAATATGGTATACATAAGTGTGATTTCCTTTCTATTTATCCTGCGTGGGATGAGGTTTTTTTTATTTGGAAAATTGAGGGGAAATTAGTCATTCATTTTTCAATTCTATTTGTCCCATTTTTTTCCCTCCTTTCTCTACGGGGCTATGATTACACATAGGTTAGACCACTTGATATTGCCCTCGGCATTCATACATTGATACTGCATAATTACTTTCTCTGTGTTCTTTATTTTGAATAATTTCTATTGACCTGTTTTCAAGTGCAGTGCTCCTTTGTTCTGCAATACCCATTCTGTTGCTAAACTCTATCTGGTTTTTATATACATATTTCAGATATTGCCTCTTCAGTTGTTGAATTTTAATTTGTTTCTTCATAGTTTCTGTTCTCTGCTTTCCTATCGCTCTTTAAATGCATTCATTTTCATTGTTGTAAAGTCCTTGCCTGCTAGCTCCAGGATTTGAATCATCACAGGTCTGACACTGATGCTTTTTACCTGCCCACACACATCTTGAAATTTTTTATTGTGTACAGAACATTATGTATAGAATGATCATGGAGATGTTTGGTTTGATTCCCACCCATGGAAGGCAGCTCTCTCCTATATTTAATAGGTAAGATGAGAGGTGAGCACTCCATGTTCACCAAGTATCAAGTTGCTGTGGGGAGAGGTCTTTGTTTTAACAATACTGAATTTACCCCGGCTAGCCTCCCCT
Organism: Echinops telfairi; assembly: GCF_000313985.2. Taxonomy (NCBI): domain Eukaryota; kingdom Metazoa; phylum Chordata; class Mammalia; order Afrosoricida; family Tenrecidae; genus Echinops; species Echinops telfairi. The sequence goes on from NW_022104341.1 coordinate 56,779,335, forward strand.
TAAACTCTTTTAGAGCTTTAGCAGCAGCTAGTACATCCCTTTGATCTTATCAGCATTTGAACTAGGGCGATTGGTCCTGAGCTTTACCTTTGATTCAATAATGACGGGCCTTTGGTTCCAGGACCAAGAAGATATTTCAGGAATTCTTTCTAGTTTTCATATTTTCAGGGCTGTGGAGGAGAACTGTCAGGTTGGCCATTGGGAAGCACTGGCACTGCCAGAACCCAATGTGTCAGGCTTCCCCACTCTATCATCAATAGCTTGATCGCTTTCTTTGACCCATCCATCTGTTCACCTTTGTAAGTGTTCTCTTCTGCTCACCCACGCCCACACTCACAACAGGGCGTGCCTCCAAGAAGCCATTGGAACTTACCAGTCATCCACCTCGAGTTCTTCTCCATGGAAATCAGTTCATCTCGTCTTCCTTACACCAACTGCTCATTGATCGTCTTAGAGACATGTATGATCTTTCATACGGACGTTATGATAAGGTTAGAAAGGCTTCCATTAAAAACAATTCTATCTAGAAGTAGAAATCCCTTTATATAAATATGTATTATATTTATAGAGAGAGACACCATACATTTTCTCAGTCTAGAGATCTTAATATGCAGCTAGTATCACTTTGGAATCCATGAAATGTTTCGGTAAATAGCTAGGCAGATGTTGCCGAGCATCTTCTCTCTGCGATTCACTGATGTAAGGGCCTGGGTTAGCTCCCTTCTGCAGATGAAGACACTGAAGCATGGGGAGACGAAATACCCTAACGAAGTCTCTTGCTTAATACCTGGCAGAGCAGGGGTTCAACACCAGTGAGCTGGTCTGCTTATAAAATTCATCCTCTTATCTCATGCCACACTGATTCCTGATGTGCTATGGAGGGGATGTGCCCACACTGCAAAGTTTAGGCGATGTTGCTCTAAAATCACAGCTCACTTAATCTAGCCGGGCTCTGTAGAATTTAGCCTGCCAACTTTTTCTTACTTTTTTTCCCCAGGCTGATGTGCTAGCCTAGGTGAAAATATGCGTCTCATTAAATTAAGCTTTCTTTATCCAATTCCAGTACAAAACCCTGATGCTTTCTCTAAAAATCACTGTGACATTTCTGCCCCAGGTCTGTTCTTTTCTTCTTCAACCTCGTATCCCTAAGAGCTATGGAAGAATCCCTGCTGGCACGGGAAGGATCCTCCGTGTACCGCACTAATTGAAATGTTGTCCGTGTCAGAAAAGGTCTGAACAGAAAATGCGTAATTTAATTTGTTGCGGCTTTTCAAAAAACCCCTGCTCACGTCAGGGATCATTAGCGGGCACCCTTCAGCTCCTTTCATTTAATTGGTGACTTATGGGCAATATATTTGTTGTGGTGGTTCACATGTGCCTCTCACCGGGCCTCTCTTTTCACCCTATTTATCAATCATCCCTCCTGGTCTAGACTGCTTTCCAAATTTCCCGATGTGACCTTTTACCAGAGTTTTCACCTGCTTGTTGGGAGGCTGGCGCTGAGGCCATTGCTTCTCTTATTTTTAATTATCTCTGCAGACTTCAAGTTGCGATCCTGCTGGGTCACTGGCACAGCCAGACATTCCCAAGTCATGTAAGGTCTACATTGAGCAGAAAGACATCTATGGAATGATATACAAGTCTATCAGGACACCCAATAGGGCCTTCTCAAGGTTTCTATACCTGTTGGGAGAGGAAATATGTGTACATATTTCACCTTTTTTCCCCTCCATATAGGAGATATTCAGAATCTGGAGCCTGGAAATATACTGGGGAATATTCTGTCGTAAACACTTTAAATATTGGTAGCAGTACATTCTGATGTCACAGCTTCTAGCATATTCCACATTTCTTGCTTCTGACTTGCTGCATAAACACACACACACATACATATCAGATCCCATACACATGTATAACATATCATACACATGCGTGTACCACACACTCATACATACACACTGGTTACACACACACAAAGCATAAACAGGCACATGTGCATACCATTGCTTCTTTCATCTTTCTGGGTCCTTTAGTTTCATCCTTAGAAGACAAAATAGGAAGTATGAGTGGAGAGAAAAGGAAGGGATTGAGTTTGAAGCCTGTTCAACCCTTGTATTGGCATCTTACTGGCTATAAGCTAACCACATGGCCACATTTAGTTATAAGCGCATCTGGGGATTAATTCTTCTAACTGTGCACATCACTAATCTACACAAAAGCCAGGCTAACAGCCTGTCACATCTATATCTCCTTAGTTACTCTACTCTGTTGCTCCGTTTCCTTCTGTCTGATTCACTCCTTCTTTACTGGGAAAGGAAACATTAAGGACTTCTTGATTTTTTTTTCTCCCCTCCACTTCTTTCTTTCCTGCTTGAAAAATCTACCCTTATTTCCTCCACGCCTACCTCAGAGAAAGATGTTCTTGTCTTTTCCCACAGGCTCACTGAGAGCAGGGTGGCTTTTTGTATGTCAATTACACATCAACAGAGCTGTCAAAAAGCAGGAAACAAATAAACAAAGCTCATTCGTTTGCTAATCCCTTGCCATCCATTTTCCAGTCAGTACTTTGCTGAAATGGTTCTACCAAAGGCAGACATTATTGTCCCATCACGGTCATCCTTCTTGAATATCTCATCGTTGCCCATTTCCTAGTTCACCAAAGGCTCCCTTCCTTGGTTTGTTAAGCACAGGTTTTCTACCCCGCAATTCTCGGCTTATTTCTCCAACCATTCTTAATCTCTCTACTTTGTTGATGTGTCTTTCTCTGTAATCCTGAGACTTTGGAGAGTTTAACAGACTCCTAATTCTGTTCCTGTCTCTTCCTGCGCTGCGTGTTCTCCCAGGATGATCGCGTGCTCTATCAGAGAAAACGTTGAGCCTCGGTTCTCAGGTTTCTGGGTGAAGAGCCTCCACACCTCAGAAGAAACAGTACTGGAAAAGTCCTTCTGGACGGACCCTCCTCCTCCTCCTCGGAGAGCTGATGTCTCTCTCCTGGACAGTGGCAAAAAAACGACACCCTTATGAGACAGTCCTCTCTGGGGACAAGTTAGGGTGTAAAATCTCATGGTCCCCCACATGGTCTTTTCTGTCTCTGCTTTTAACCATCCTATCTATAGGAAACACACATTCTATTCTCATACAGATGCTAAGCTTAACGTAGACCTTCAGAAGGTCTGACATTTTAAGTTAGTCTCTTCTATCAGTAGGCAGAATATTAAGAAATCCCAGAGCAGCAACAGATCTACCTTTGTGAGTGATCAAATTGATACATTGATCTTCAGGTCCTGACACCTTTCTTTCTCTCTTGGTTCTTAACTCAGAAAGACAAGTACGCTCTAACACCTCCTTACATTTCAAAAAGTTTCAACAGCTGCATCAGTACATTCACTTTCCATCTCTGACCTTAAGTAAGGGGGATGCGTCCTCATCTAATTATGCCTCCTCAGCGTGACAGCCTCAGCCTAATCCTCTTTAACATAACATAATTCTGCCTCATTATCCATCCGCAGAGGTTAGGAGTACAGCTCCTCACAAAACGGAGGAGAATTGCACGATTCTGGGAATTATGGTCTAGCCAAGTGGACATGCGTGGGAGGGGCACAATTTGATCCAAGACAGTCAGTGATATATTCAGATTGAAAGCAGCATGGCGAAGCTCAAGGCAGACGAAACAAGCATTCACAACGGTAGCGCCTCACTAAGAACAAAGATTAACTGAGTTCTAAAATGAGCTGGACAGAAACAATTCATCAAGTTTACTGTTTTCAAGGTGGACAAGGGTATGAAAAATGCATTTTAAACCTTCTATTACCATAAAATCTCATGTAGGGACTTTTATTTATAGGGAAATAAAAGAGAAACACAATCCTGCATGTAAAGTAGGAGGCCTGTCACCCCAAAGCTAGAGACATTTTGGAGGCATTTTCCAGAAATGTAATCCGAGTTTACACTGAAACCAGTCAGATAGAGATTTAAACCCAGGACCTACCATTAAATAACTGTATGGTCCTGAGCAAATGGCAAACTTTGTACCTTTATCTGATTTCTAACACAGAAGCAATGCCACCTGCTTTATAGGGGGTTATTCGGTGTGTTATCAATTATTCACTACTTTCTTCATTTTGGAAAAGCTTGGAGCTAAAGAAGAATACAAATTGGCCTCTAGAATCGGCCTTGGCTCTTGAGCAGCTCTCGCGATACGACTTGGCATCAAAGATAAACTGCAGAGGCATACGAGACAATCAAGGGCCTAGATTGCAGATCCACCCTGGAGGGATGTGAACTGAGAGACCGAAAGAGAAACTTTGTAGCAGTAAACATTTCCAGATGGAGCAAACCAGGGCCCTCAAGTTCATGTAGCTGTCTATAGGAAGTGGTTACAAGACAATGATGACCTACCGGTGATTTTCAGTCAACCTTGCTGATAGCCCTGGCTTCACCACCTACTGTGGGGCCTAAAGGAAGCTACCTATCCTCTCTGTACTTAAAGCACATCAGGTTTTTAAGTGGTATGATAATGCCTATCTCACTGGGTAGGTGATACGATTAAGTATTATCATCTGTACAGTATGTTCCCTGAAGGCTTGATGCTAAATAAAGGCTCAGCATGCCAGCCGAGAGGTCTTCTGCCCGTTGGTAGGTGCCATCAACTCCTCTCCAGCCCTTCACCACCTTGCATACAACAGAGTAAAGCACAGCTCCGCCCTGTGCCAGCTAGCCCCACCATTGGCACGGCTGAGCCCATATTGCAGCCACTATGTCAATCCTTCTCCTCGAGTGTCTGCTCTGATTTTGTGACCCTCAACTGTAACAAACATGATGTCCTCGTCCAGGCCCTGGGTTCTCCTGACAGCGTGTTGAAGGACGGGCGTGAGGCAAAGCCTCTCCATTCTCCACGCTGAGGTGCGCTCTGACTACCTACTTCTTTCAAGACAGATTTTGTAAGAGGTTTTTCTTTTCTTTTCCTTTTTTGGTAGTCCCTGGTACTTTCAATATTCTTTGCTACTCTTTATAGTGAGTACAAATGCTGATGAAAGCCAAGGACTACAGCCTTCAGCCTTGGGTAAGACTTACACTTGAACCTGAAGTCAATGGCAATCCCCACAAAGGGGATCGCAAACACTCGATGGTTAGCTGAGGGATTGAAGTTGCCAAAGACTCCCTTCTGCCTGGATCAACAAACAGCACCCACAGAGGCAGCGGTCAAGAAATCAAGCTGCATTTTGCATTGAGCAGAGCAGAGCTGACCCAAGATACTACTTTTTTCAAATATTTTTGTCTCATACGTTCTCTCCTTTCCTTTTTGATTACACATGGATTTAACATTTCCCTTTGTATTTTAAATTGACATAATGTATTTAGTATCAGTTTATTTTCTCTATATTCTTCATTTTGAAAAATGTCTATTGACCTGCCTTCAAGCAACTGGTCTTTAATTCTGCCGTGTCCATTCCATTGTTAAACTCATCCAATCTACCTTTCATTTTATGTATTTCACCTTCCACCCAACAAGTTTTATTTGGTTTTTCATGATCTCTATTTTCTGCTGAGATAACCAATATGCTAATTCCTTCTTTCTGTCATTTCTATAGATCTTCAAACACATTAATAATAGTGTTTTAAGGCTCTTATCTGTTTAGTTCCAATATTTGGATTATCCATGGGTCTACTAGTGATGGTTTTTGCCTTATCTTGAATTATCTATGCAGAGAGTATTTACCTGCCCTCGCTTCCACTCAGTCAGTGAGCACAAAGAGTTGCTGAGTAGTCCAAATCTATGTCAAAGTGCCAGGGAAGCAAAATGCTTATCTGTCACACATAGGAAGCTTTCAGCCTTTCATTTAGATTCTGTTTGCTCTTCTTTTACATTTAACTTTAACAAACATTTTTATCTGGTTTCCTAGATATTGACAGGTTTGGGAGGAGAGACATAACTTCTGGGAGTGAATCCTATCAAAAGGAGAAGTACTATAAAGTGATAAAAATGAAAGTCTTCCAAAAACATGCCTTTGTAAGTCTTACAAAACATCGATTTCTTACATCCTGTCATGCAAGGACAAATTTCCCTGGATTCCTCTTAAGCCAAGAAAGCATATTCTCGTACTAGATGTCATGATGATAATTTTATGTAGAGATTTACAGCCTTGGAAACTCTCTGGGGGACAGTTCTACTCTGACCTTAAAGGTCACTGTGATGAGTGTTTTGTTTTTATAACTTTACAGTCTTATCTCTCTCATCCTCCCTCTGACCCCAGTATCTAGAACAGTGGACCAAGAAATGCTTAATAGATATTTATAAAAATAATATAAATGACTAAATCTTCCCCAGCTCTTTAAAGTGGGGGTCATCTACAAACCTTAGAACTCCATTACTGTATACCTCCAAGTGACTTACAGTCCCCTGGCCACTAACTGGGTCCTGCCAGGGCCTGAGAACCTCTCTTCTCCCCAATGAGAAAGATCTTCTAGAGCAGTGGTTCTCAACCGGCCTTACAGTTCCTCATGTTGTGGTGACCCCCAACCATAACATTATTTTTGCTGCTACTTCATAACTGTAATTTTGCTACTCTTATGAATCAATGTAAATATCTGATATGCAGGATATATTTTCATTGTTACAAATTGAACAGGATTAAAGCATAGTGATTAATCACAAAAACAATATGTAATTATAGATTGTGAAATATTTATTTCTAATGACAAATAAATGAGATTTTGTCTTGAAGCATGGTGTAGCATGGGTAACAGTCTTCACGCCGGGTACTCGTAGGAGGGCATATCTGCATGTGGGCGGACCCGCCTGGAGACTGATAGAGGAGCAGTGTCTCAGTTACTAAGACCATTGGAAATATGTGTTTTCTGTTGGTCGTAGGCAGCCCCGGTGAAAGGGTCGTTAGACCCCCAAAGGGGTCGCTACCCACAGGTTGAGAACCACTGTTCTAGAGGGATGAACATGGAAAGCACATGTGGGACAAATCAGAGGAGGAAAGGCAAGAGTTAAAGGGATCGGTTAGGTTAGATGTTGAGTTTATCCATCCAGCCATGAGGTGAGGAAGCTTGGACTTGGTGGTGGTTAGTGGCCATCTAATCGATTGCAGCTTGAAAGAGCCCCACGCTGCCGAATGCAACCGCTCCATAGGGTTTGCAATGACTGTGATGATCATCTAGACGCAGATCACCAGGCCTGTCGACTGAGGGGCCTCTGGGTGGTTTTGAACCACCAGCCTTCCAAGCTAGTCGTTGAACATTGAAGCATCTGTGCCACTCATGGAAGCCTGGACCAGTGGCAGGTAAAGGAAAGAACAGATGCAAAGACCATTGTTGTGGAAGAAATAACAAGGTTGGAGGCTGATTACCTTTGCCAAGGGAGGCCCAAGGATGGAGTCCCATGAGCTCAAAAATCATGATAATGATCTTCTCTCCACTAATAAGAAGTCTGCTCTATGTAAATGACCAGCTGCTTGATTTAATAAAGAACCATAAATCCATAAATTGAGATTGCAGAATGTTTCTTTTTAATTTAATTGTTCATGTACATAATAATCATGAAAAACATTCATTCTTTTAAAAGACCAGAAAGACCAATTTGATAACAACGAACACATCAATTAAACATTTTAAAGTAATTAAGCTATGTGCAGTTTGAATGAATCCATTTAGAAACAGCAGTTGAGTGTATTTAGTCTTTTTAACGCTTTGATGACTTGACTGAATTTTTCACTTTAACTACAGTTAATGTGTGTATTCATTTGCCACGTCTGTTGTCCCATATCAGCATCAGTTTTGCAGCATAAGCACAACTCAGTAGGTCAGAGTCCAGCTGGGGCTAAAATCAAGTCTCCCGGGGCTAAAATCAAGGTGTCAGCAGAACTGTCTCCCTTCTGGGAGAACTGGGTCCCTAGGTAATGCAAACTACACTTGGTTGCTAACCAGAAGGTAGACATTTGAACCCATCTGACAGTACCATGGATGTGAGGCCTGGAGATTTGATTCTGTAAAGATTTGATTGTAGTAAAGGAGAGTCTCTGAAGCACAGTTGTTCCCTATAGCACCTGACGTAGCCATGACTCAACAGCAAGCTGTTTCTTTGACTTGTCCCATTTCTAAAAGCCACCCACCGTCATTGGCTCTAGGTCCCGTTATCTACCTTGAAAGTCAGCTACATCGCATCTCTCAAACACTTCTTCCATCACCACTCTTTCCCGCTGACCCGAACTGGAAAAGATTCTCTCTTGTGATTACTCGGAGCCCACCCAGAGACTCCAAGATACTCTATCTGGTTTAATCTCCTCGATTCAGTCACACCTCCCAAGTCCCCTTTTTCACGTTAGGTAATGTACTCAGAGATTACCCGTGATGGGGTTTGGGCACCTTTGGCCAGCCATTATTCTGCCTACCACGTGCGGGATGACAGGTTCAATATCTGTATCTTTAAAACTTACATTTCAATGCTGCTGTTGCCCAGTCTTATGTTTGACGGTTCGAGTCTCCTTAAGAGCCATTCACACGCTTGGGAGGCAGAAGCCAATAAAGAACCTCACTTGAAAATGTTTAAATCAAACTTGTAGAAAGGGATTTCGGACTTAAATTTTTTTAACTTGGAGAAAAATATACCCGACCAAACACTCACGCGTTCCTCAGTTTCTACATGCACAATATGAAGGTTGGGTGTGTTCTTCCCCATTCTGGCTGATTCTACCCATATCATTTCACCACTGTTGCTTCGACTCACTGTTCTCTTCCCGCCTAAAGTCTATGCTTTAGTATTACTGTTGACCTTCGAGCTCATGCAGGCAATCCTTTTTTAAACAGCAATCCACAGTACTCGTGTTGAATATTATTTACTACTAGTAGTAAACTAACTAGTTGAAAGACTACTTTAGGGAATAATTTCAGTTCATGGATTAAACGTTTCCTAGAAGCGATAGATCCAGGGTTTCCTCCTGCCTCAACGGGTCCAGTAACTCTGGGTTCTGTAAGAATTTTACATTATTTTCCACATTTTAAACACTGTTGATCAAGATTCATTTGGAGAGGTATTTTACTTCATTTATGTATAACACTCTTTATCCTAGAAGACCTTCAAGGACTCTTGAAAGATAAGGAGACGTTTTCATATGAAACCCGGGATAGGTAAGCCTGGAGAGAGGACAATAGAATTAGCAGTTGCAGAAGGACATGGTAGGGGAAGTGGGTGGGGAATGGGGAGCTAACAAGAGTTACAAGGAAGGAGATCTGTCTGGAACTGAGAGTGATGATGGGTGCACAGCTTTATGAACATCCTGGAGCTGGTGAAATATATGATATGTGAATTGCATGTTGGTCAAAATGTCACAAATAAACAAACTAATTAATTTATCTATAAGGATATGCATGTAGAAATTATTAAAATGGTATAGCTTTTGTGTGTGTATTTTCATCCCCAAAATAAAGCATTAATTTTTTTAAAACGGGTGAGGTAAAGGCTAGCAGCCTCCTTGTTTTCCTTCTTTTCATATCAAGCCTCTTGCAACTGGAGAGTTGTGAATTCAGACTGGTGGCTGGGTTCACCTTTCTCATTTCTAGCTGAGACTTTACACACACTATCTAATCTCTCTGTGACTCATCCTCCTCCACCGCTATCATGAAATGGGTGCTCAGCTAAGACTTTGTGGGGCACTTGCTGTGTGCCATCATAAGTCTAGGGTCTGGAGATCTAGCCAGCACACACTTACAAAGTGTCCTGATGTTGAATCAGCGTTAACTTTTGCCCTAGGGCCCCTGGGTTTCCCCATAATCTAGCAAAGAAAAGGGTGAAGCCCAGCAGAGCGGGGGACCTTCCACAACCTGCCACAGTATGGATACCTACACTGTACTGGTTGTAAGATTTTTTTTAATATGACTCCTGCATTCAATAGTAAAAGAAACAGAAAGAAAATCCTTTGTAGAACCTGTAGACTGATCGAGCCAACATCTAAGGAACAAGATATGTAAGTTAAACCTATCTGTGCTTGGTGCAGTATGGCCTAACTCACTCTATTGACTATCAAAAAGGAAACAAGGTCACTGCCATCAAATGATTCTGACTCCCAGTGCACCTGTCGGAGAGGGTAGGCCTCCCCTTGGGTTTCTGAGACTGTGGCTCTTTACGAGAGCAGAGAGCCTCACTGCAGGCAAAGTGAAAAATAAAATAAAATAAAAATCAGTCAGGTCATAAAGCATTAAGTACAAAGGAAGGGGGCTGAGCATGTCAAGTTCAGGTAGAGTGGCCAAGGAAGGGTCATTGAGGAAAAGACACAGGAGAGAATACCTGAAGAAGGTAAGGGAGCGAGTCAAGAGGGAACCTAGGGAGAAGCAGTAAAACAGAGGAGGGGGACAAACTGGGCCAGGCCTAGTTTACTGGGTTGAATCATGCCCCCAGAAATAAGGTGTTGAAATCCTAACCCCTGGGACCTGTGAGTGTGAGCTTCCTTTGAAACAGTCTTAGACGCTGGTGTCCCGTAACCATGAGATTCTAGTAGCACAAAGAGTGAAGCATTCAGATAGGAACTGACAGTGGTTCAAATCTCCACAGAGGTGCCTCAGCAGGAAGGCCCGGCATTGTGCATTGGAAAGACAGCAGCTGTTCAGAAACACACGCTTCACCGTTCTATGATCCACCCCCGGTTGCCAGCAGTTGCATGCTATGCTTGTGCTCAGCCCGGTTCTTCGTCTCCTTTCTGACCAGCAGTCACTTTTTCACAAAGGATTGGCAGGTCTTACATCCACCCCGGAGGGGCTCCAAGTCTAGGGGAGGTGGGCAATCCGTTGTGATGCTGACCTGTGGGGCCCAAAGAGTTGTCAAACTCCCAGCTGAATCTCCCTCCCCCAAACAATACAAAGTAAGTCCTACCCCACCAATTCAATACAGCTGGGTACCATATCCTAGCCGAGTAGATCCATAAACTAATCATTACACCTGCCCTGGGTTTAGGGGAGCCTCTGCAGCCTTCCCAGCAGCTCTCCCTACTCGAGCCAGGGACCAGTATGCCTTGTGCTCATAGACAAATCAATCTTTGTGTACCCCCAAACATCTGTGTCCCCAAGTAGCAAGCAGCCTTGCTGCAGTGGCAAGATTCAGATATTTCCCATACCTACAACCCTCGGTGTCTGTTATCCCGATATTAAATGACTGAACGGGCTGCTCAAGAAATGGCATGGCATAGAGGAGACAGAAGACGAACTTCTCTTGATAACTCATGTAGCCAAACATTTCAGATTAAAAAGAAAAAGCGGGTGGCAAAATCAGATAACGCAGGGTGGGTTATTTGTATTTGACATGTTCTTATTTGATCTCTCTAAACATAATAATATATTTCATTAATTTCCTCTTTTGTCTGATATGGGTGAGCCCTGGAAGACTCAAATAATTAAGATGTGCAGACAGTAGTCAAGATAGTGTAACTCCCCGTTAAATATGCCGGCTACTGACAAAGTTTCCAGAAAGATATTTTGATATAGAAACTCTGGTGTCTGCTTGGTTACAAATGTTTGCTAAGGGCACATTGCTATCAGATAGAAGCCTGAACACCTCCCAGAGCAAGAAGGGAGTGTTGCCGCTACAAAGTCAAAGTCATGGTATAAGCAGCAGTGAGTTTCTGTTTATGGTGATAGAAAAATTTAACAATTACCGATGCTTGTGCCATGTGATGAACATAATTTATATTGCTTAATTGTACAGGTGAAAGCCTTTGAACTGATAGACATTGTGATATATATACAGACCCAAAACCCCAAACTCTCGGCCATTGAATCGATGTTGACTCACAGCAACACTACAGGAAACAGTGGAACAGCCCCTGTGGGCTTCCGACCCCATCTTTCTCCCTCTGAGCCCCTGTGATTTCGAACTGCTGACCTTAAACTTAGCAGCCCAATGCATAGCCACTATAATACCAGGGCTCCTTATATATACAGAGAGGATACCCCCCAAAAAAAATGGGGAAAAAAGCTCTGCTAGGCAGAGCTTTCGTGATACAAAGTTTTCCCACTAGGTGAGCATCAAGTAACTCACTCTGAGTTTAGTGCACCGCCTGGGAAGGTTCTCTCTGGTCACAGTGAATTTTTTTCATAAAAGCAGTTTTGCTTGAACCTCGTTTTTTGGGATGGCCAATTTAAGATTGCAGAATGCAGCTATGAAATTTTGTTTCCTGCTTGGGAAAAATGCCACAGAAACTATTGTGATGTTGAAAACAGCTTACAAGGACAGTGCTATGGGAAAAACTCAAGTGTACAAGTGGTTTTCTTGTTTCAAAAAAGGTGAAATGTCTACTGGTGACAAACCTCTTTCTGGACATCTGTCAACTTCCCAAATGGACAAAAATGTTGACTCATAGTGCATTTGGAGTTTGTTCCACCAGGTCAGACTGTTAATCAAGCTTTCTATTTAGAGGTTCTGAAAAGATAGTATAACAGTGTGGGAATAAAAAGGCCTGATTTGTGGCAGACGGGGGACTGGTTTTGCCACCACGACAATGCACCTGCTCACACAGGCATCTCGGTGTGTCAGTTTTTGGCAAAAAACACCAGGTCTCTCTTGCCCCACACACCTTACTCACCTGACCTCACTCTGTGTGGCCTTTTTTGTTTCTGCAAATGAAATGGGACATGAAAGAACAGTGATTGGATGATGTAGAAGAGGTGGAAAAAAAAAAACGAGGGAGATGCTGTCAGCTATCCAATCCGATGAGTTTGAAAAATGTTTCCAAGAACGGAATAGCAGATTTGACAAATGTATTAAGTGTAATGGAGACTGCTTTGAAAGTGATAAGGTTGTTTTGTACAAAAATTTAAATATATAGATTTGGAAAAAAGAATCCTGTTTGGGGGGATACCACCTCATATATTAGATTAACAAAAAATTCAAAGAAATGAACCAATGTCTTCCTTTGTGCTGAAAAGAAGTGATTGCTGTATATGTCATTTGCTCTTAATTGTGTATGATACCATAGAAACGTAATGCTTTCAGCCACATGATTTCAGGGGCAGCTTATCTAACTCGGTGCTTGCTGGGTACCCTGCCAGGGACTCTTAAGTTTGGAAAAAGACTTTGGTTCTGGAAGAAGGAACTGTGGGGTTGGGAGAGAGACAGATGCCAGTCAAACCTACAAGCAGAATCTTTGAACTGATGGGGAACATGGGCAATTGTTCAGTACACATTAGTAAGTCCGCACAAGTAAGCCTGTGCTTACCTGGTTTATTGGGTAATCAAACATTCCACTCACCAGAACCGTTCAACTGTTTACGAAGCAACGGTTCTGGCAGAGGCTGGTCCCCGGCCAGCAGCATCCGTCGCTGCCTTAATCTGCAGAGCAGTCTCCCCGGGTCTTTTGGTCTGGAGCTTATTGAAAAACCTCAATTTCCTCTCCGAAGGGAGAACTGATTAGAAGTCTGTGCTCGCCGACTCTGAATCATAGGTGCCTAGACTGGGAATGGCAAGCAGCCTCTCATCTCAAAGGCCATCTTTAATTGATAATGACTTCGCCGCTGCACCCCGCAGTGCACCCAGGGACAAAGTGGCACCCACGAGTAATAACTACTTAGACCTGGACAGGGCAGCGTGTCTTCTGTACCTCCATTTTCTCAGTGCCTGCAGCAGTGCCTGGCTCCCAGAAGGCACTTGAGAAGTGCTTCTTGCACAAGTGTGTGGTACCTAGTGCATCCATCTACCCCCTCTGGCGTGTGTCTGCGGACACGTGCAGGGCTATGGAAAGCACACAAAACTAGGAGATGCTAGTTCCGAGCCTCTCCTCTGGTAAGTCCCATCACTGCTGAGTCTTTGTTCCCCTCTCCACAAAATGAATACAGCAATGTCCATCCTGATTCAGGACCATTGGAAGGGAGCGTCTTAGTGAAACGCAGATGCCGTGCCAGGGCCGGCTCCTTCAACTGCCCCTTCTCCCTTCAGGTTTCAGAAGGAGCCTGCCTTTCCTTCAGCCTTTCTCAGCCTCGGGGCCTCCCAAAGCCAGGCGGGACCCTGTGGGGCAGGGAGTGTAGAAGCCAGTCTGAGGGAGCAAGCCACAACATGGGAGACCCGAAAGGTAGCTGGCGAAGGACAGACTTCATCGGTGACAAAACAGTTAACGCCAGAGCAAAATGACACGGTGAACTTTACAATCCCATCATAAAAGGAGAACATGGAAAATCTAAGTGTTACACAGTGACATTTAGATATAAAAGAAGAGGCTTCCAGAGGTATCTCCTTGACAACCAGAGGCAGAGTGGAGAGAGCGTACCCTTCTGCAGCCTGTTTCTGTCAAAACAAACTAGCACGTCATTGCATCTGCCCTAGGTGAGGAGCTGCACCGCGCTCCACAGAAACCATATTTATTCATTAGAATAGATTTCCTGCCCGGTTTAAATTATTCAGAAACAAAAGTCCCAGGACATTAGGGAATCATGTTCAAACTTTGGAGGGCAGCCTTCCAGGCCTTCAGCGAGCCCACCTCATCCCTCCCATTCTCTCTCCCGGCTCAGAGCCCTCCGGAGACAGCTTCCACTTCAAACAAAAGTCAAAGGAAACAGAATGCGAACAAGACCTGCATGCCCGGTCTCAGGATACCTCCCCAAAGGCATCGGCCACCACACTGCCCCTGTCCCCCTCTGCCACTGTAACTGGTTAGGTGCCACCAGTCGACGCTGACTCCCAGGGGCCCCGTGTTCAACAGAAGGACACACTGCCCGGTTGCCACGGTGGGGCCCATTATGACAGCCCCTGGGTCAGGCCATCTCCTTGAGGGTCTTCCTCTTTTTCGCCACCCCTCGCCTTTATCAAGTACCATGGGGTTTTTTTCAAAGACCAATCGCTCCTGATACCGTGTCCAAAGGACATGAGCCGAAGTCTCTCCAGCCTCACTCCCAAAGAGCGTTCTGGCTGCACTTCCTCCATGACAGATTTGTTTGTCGCCGAAAGGAACTTAGTATTCCTTAAACACACTGCGCACGGTTCCACAGCCAGGCTTTTGCATCTGCTGGGCCCTCGCCCTCAAACACTCCCCACTTCCATATCCCCAGGGATCTCTCCCTTACTTCTTTCTGCTTCTGCCGCCGCTGGCCATGCGCTTTGAATTAGCAGCTCCCACTGCAGGAAGCATTCACTGAACGCTAGCTCTGCGCTTCTTTCGCCAGCTGCCGACTGCCTGGCATGCAGTCAGTGCGGACTCTTGGCAAGCCCTGAGAGCCCTGAGTTACCGAGACCGCGCTGTTTACAGGAGTAGAAAGTCCAGCCTTTCTCCCAGGGAGTTGCTGGGGACTGCGGTCCTTAATAGGAAAGGGGTGCGGGTATCCCCCACTTTGCAACAGTTCACTTTACACAAGTTAGCTTTTCTAAATGCCTATGTTGGTACCTATTGTTTGCTAACCAAAAGAAATCCGAAGAGGATGTTCACTGAGCAGGGGGTGGGGGGCAGGGTGAAAGCAGCAGTTCCATGTTTCCTTTGAAGGGTATTGGCAGAGAGAGCCCGGGCACCGATGCAGGGAGCGCCAAGCTCCTTGCCTGACCTTTACTGAGTACACAGCATCCGGCTGCCATTGCTTTGAAAGGCATGCACCGCCCGCTAGTGTTAGGGTATGTTTTCTGTGTTGTTTGGTATGATTCGGGAGGTTATTTTTTGGATCGGGAGACACCCCAACAATGTTCCTCTAGAAAGTAAAGATAATTGCTTCTGCATTTGACACCATATCAACTTAGAAAACCTTTCACAGGAACATTCTAGTTTCAAATAGTGAGCAGACTTTTGAGTTATGTCCGATGCTGGCTCCAATAATCCATCCTTCATGACCTTGAGTCAAAGTGGATGGCCGTTGTATGACTCAGCATTATTTTCCTGGGCCACAGAAACAGAAAATAAGAGGGGGCTTCAAAAAGTGTGTGGCAAAGTGGAATTAAAAGATAATGGAATTTTTTTCCAACAAGCTTTCTGAAACAGCCCTCCAGCTGCTGATTATCCCTCGATGGTAAAATCCATCTTGATTTCAGAGATGGGAATGTGTGAAAGCGGCACCTCCAACATTCAGTGAAATGTGGAAGGTGTGTGCTCTTAGACAAGTCACGAAACCTGTTTGAGCTTCAGACTCTCCATTTGTTAAATGAAAGCCACCCTGTTTCATTTACTCGGCAAACAGTTAATAGATGTTTTTCTGTGGAGAATTTTTTGAAAAGAACAGGAACTGGCTCTGGTTGGCTTAAAAGCAAAAAAAGGATTTCCTGGAAGGATATTAGGAGCTCAGAGAAAGGACAAGAGGCTGGAGGCGCAGGCTTAGCCATGGCAGGACCTGGAAGAGCACCAGAGGCCTCGCAAACAGGAACCATGGCAACAGTTGCCCCACAGGGGGAACTTGGTCAAGGGGGCAGTGATGCTGGTACTCAGTACATTTGCTGGTCCTCTAGGACCTAGTAATTCAGTAGCCTGAAATGGATGGAGCCTGCCCCCTGGTGTAGGGGTTTGGGGTAGCATGTGCCCTCCATATAAAAATTTTAAAAAAGCCATAGTGTTGATTACAACCCATATGGACCCCCTAGAACAGAGTACGACTGTCAGCTTTGTGGGAGCAGAAACGCCTCATCTTTCTCCCATGGAGTGGCTGGTGGGCTCAAACTGCTGACTTTTTGGTTAGCTGCCCAATTCATAATCCATTGAAACCCAAAGTGCAAACTCACAAAGACCCTATGAGGCAGAGTAGACCTGCCTCAGTAGGGTTTCCCAGGCTGTGGATCTTCATGGAGGCAGACTGCACTTCCTTCTCCTGCAGAGGCCTGGTGGGCTCCACTTGCTGACTGCCTGTTTAACTGTGCCATCAAGCCCCCATTAGGGTCCCACAGCAGTAACCAAGCACCTGGCTCTACCATTCCACCAAGACTACACACAGCAAACCCAACACCAAGCCCACAGCCATCGAGTGGATTCCCATTCAATCCGATCCTTTAGGACAAAGTAGAATGGCGCCCTAGGGTTTCCAAGATGGTCAGTCTTTATGGAAGCAGACAGCCTCCTCTTTCCCCCTCAGAACTCATGGATTTGAACCATCACCACTGCTATTAACAGCCCAAAGCTGACCCCACGGTGCCATCAGGGTTCCTTGCACATAGGAGAAAGGTAATTCCCTGAAGTGATTTGGGACACTATTAAGGAAAGGAACACTATTAGGAAAGTTAAATGGTGGGGTGGGGTGGGGGATAAATTTCACTCCAAGTTCCTAATATGGACCAGGTAGGATGTCTCCCCAAATACATGATCTTTAGTCTCTTAAGAGTTATTGTCCAGTGAGAAACACAAATGTTACCAAAAAAGAAAACCTGAGGATATATTCAATGGAGCATTTTTTTCTTTCCCTGGCTTCGTTACCACCACCCCTCCAAAAAAGCTTCACAAGAAACAGACCAACCGAAAGCTCCTATAAAGCAACATTACTGGATAATCATAGTAAGAACCAAAGGCATTTTAAACAACAGGTTTTTAAAGCACTCAAATATTTTATCCTTTTGTAAAGAAAAATGAAGCAATCTGGTGGCATGGGCTATAGGGAAGATGAATGATGAATACAGGGTGGGCGCTGGCTGACTCCTGCTGTATAAATATGCCCTGTGGCAGCATCGCAATCACTTGCATCCAGCCAACTTCCACCCAAGGCGAATCTGAGCTGCATTCACCCCATGTCAGCCTGCACATAAGATGAGCATTTGGACCGATCCCACTTGGGATCTATAACCATCAATACACGCCTAGCAACCGTAATGTTTCAGTAGATTAGAAAAGGTAACTAAACAGAGAGTGATCAAATTCAAGCCAATGAGCCTGCAAGGGACTGATTGCCTGGCATTTGCTTTGGGAATTCCTTTCTCCGTCTCCCTGGCTTGCCTGTCAGATCAGACAAGTTAATGGCAGAAGGGCTTACTGTCTCTGTAACTGTGGTTGGAGGAGAAAGTATCAAGGAGGAGCAGGTGCTAGGAGCCCAGGTTTAAGAGAACCTGGGAGAGAGTTGGCCATCTTGTCATGACTTATGCTTCAGCCCAGAGATCATGGCAGGAAGGTTCCCCCACAATCAAGGCTGCCAAGGTGTAGAGCCTTTGGAGGAGGGAGGCTGGGGAACAGGGTCATTGTGAGGATAAGATGAATAATAAGAACTACCTATGTATTACGTGCTTATATTGTGCCAGGGTTGGACCCCTTGTAGGCCCGCATTATCTGGTTTCCTATTTGCATTCACCCTATTATGCAGAAATAAGCTGAAGAAGAGGTTATGTGACACTTCCAATGTAACTCAGGTGGTAACACTAAGCACAAAACACTAAGGTTCTCTCATGATATGAAGCATCTCATGCCCAGACAACTCGAGTTTGCACACACACACCTACACACATACATATACACATATACACAGAGAGAGAGCTGGATGCACACATACCTTTGAATCTTTAAAATAACTCATAGAAAGATCTTGCTTGTAAAGCTGGCTGTATACATTTTAAAAGAATTCAGCGGGCGGAGCTGCATTTTCCAAGCTTTTGACCAAACTCTGGCTGCATGGCCCTTGAGAATCTACTTTATGTAGCTGAGAAGGGACGGTTGCTAACTTTGGGCTTTCATAAAGAAATATTGCCATCTGGTGGACATGTGGCCACACTTTTTCCCCCCAATTGCTATTAGAAATATATACATCTTGAAAACAAGGGAAGGAACTTGAGATGCTCTCCCCCGTCAGCCTCAGTTGTAGGACCCCCAAGTGTATTGCGCCGTGAAGTGGGTTTATTGTCTTTGCAAGGGCACATCAGGCTTCAGAATGACATTCACTACTGCCTACCACCTGTGCACATATCAAGTTCACCTCTTGTTTTTCCTGTTCTTGGTAAATAACCTCTCTCAACCTTGTTGTTGAATCAAGAAACTTGACAGTCAATCATGACACGCCCCTCTTCCTCACTGACCCACTGCCCCTGCTATGGTCTTTCATTGTATCCTTACTAATCCTGATTCCAAAATCCACCTTAAAACTATCTACTCCTTTCTCATATTTTTAGCTGCAATGGTGGCCCAAACCACTATTTCTTGCTTTGATAGATATAGTAGCGCCCTACCTGATTCTTCTGCCCCTCTACGGGCCCTGCCTCTCTTGCTAAACTCATTTAACTGTCACCCGTCCACTGTGGCTTTGTATCCCAACCACACTAGCCTTCCTTGTGTTTCTGTGACGCCCATGCCTTTCCCTGCCTTGGGGTCTCCACACATGCTGATCAGGCTGATAAGGCTGTGGCTTCACTGTACTTGAATTGCTCCCACTCATTGTTTCCGGTTCAAGTTGAAAGAACTTGACTCTCACTGTAAACTCAGTCTCGATTGTTTTCTTGTCATGGCATCTTTTTTTCCTCCTGAAGCATGTCACTTCTTGTAACTATGCATATGTTTGTGTGTATGCGCTTCTTCCTCAAATTTCCCATTGTTGATGCATGTTAAGATCATAATTTCCATGATGGAAAAGCCCATTTCTGTTTGATCTACCTTTGCTTTACATTCCTAGTGCCTAGCACATGGCCCTATGCATAGAAAATATTCAATGATATCTGAAGATGACTGAACAAATGAGTAAATGATTGAGTGATTCATAGTCACTCTTCGATAATTACATTTTACTCTTGGGAAATGTTGTTCATACCTTTGATTTGATTTGATTCTTGAACGCATATGTGCATATACACATACACTCTCACCCACCCTATAATGCAGAATAAGCTGAAGAATTTCAGGCTGATGAATTTCATAGTACCTGCCTAAGAGCAGAGGCTTGATAGGTTAAGAGAGGTGATAAATACATGGGTAAAAGAACAGATGGGAAATAAGAAAGAGAGAAAGCCTTCTATTGTCAGAGAGGAAATTGGATTTTTCAATTACAATTAAAGCAAAGGGTTTACAAAAGGACTAGAATGATCTGGATCAGACAGCTGTCAGTGAGAACTCACAGAAGTGCTCCAATGAGAGGAATTTTTCATAGGGTTTAGGCACAGAACATTTAAGAACTTACAAGAAAAAAACTCTAAAAAGCTGGTATTTATAACACCATACTTTAACACTCGTGGGATAATTGGGGTTGTAATATCCTTGCACCATACTTTTACGTTCTGTAAACTGAGCTAACAATACAATAAACTGCATGATGGGGGAAGACTCATTAACAACCTGTGCTATTCAAACCCTTTTGCTGAAAATGAAGGGGACTTGAGGCTCTTATGATGAAGCGCAAAGATTATATATAGCCTTTAGTGTGTACTATGTCTCAACATGAAGAAAACAAGACTCTCACAACTGGACCAATAAGCAACAGCCTGATAAATGGAGAAAAGATTGAAGTCGCCAAGGATTTCCTTTGGCCGGGATTCATAAGCAACATCCATGGATGCAGACATCAAGGAATCACATGGCATAGTGCCCTGGGCACATCGCAAGAAGATCTCCTTAAAGTGTTCGAAAGTAAAGTTGTTATCTTGAAGACAAAGATGCGCCAGGGTCATTCCATGATATGTTCAATCACCTCATAATCATGAAACAAGAAACTGGATAGTGAACAAGGAAACTGAGGAAGAATTGATTGTTTTTTATGATGACGTTGGAGAAGAATATTGAATATACCATGAATGAACTAGTGTATCTTGGAAGAAATGCAGCCAGAAGGTTCCTTCGAAGGGATATGGTGAGACTTCATCTCACGTACTTTGGATATGTTATCGGGAAGGACTAGTCGGTAAAACGAAGCATCCGGTAAACAGAGGAAGAGCCTCATTAGGCTGGCTTCACACCGGGGCTGTGGGAGTGACTCTGACCGTCCCTCAGGACCACGCGGCTGGGCAGGGTTTCTCTCCTTCCAGTGTACGTAGGGGCATGACGAGTAGAAGCTACACTTCGAGGTGACGCCTAATACAACACCAATAACACAATTAGGAGATTCCTTTAGCATAGCTTTATTAATCATGAGGTTTGAGTTCATACGCTTGTGAATCTATGGATATTTGGGTTCCAGCTTGGAAGCATGCAGTGAGAGGAAGAGAGGGGAGGGAGAGAGAGTTGGAAGCTTCTCGAAGCCCTTTGGTAAGTCAGCTCAGAATGCTCAACAAGAATGCATCCAGCCTATGTTCTCAGCAGATGCCTGACTTTACACCAAGCACTTATATTGTCGGGATTCTTTCACATAATTGTAACTATTTCACGTAATTATAACAACATTACAATGTTGTTCTTTCCCTAAAGTCTATTCTGACTCCACGTGACTCCTAATCCCTACATCCTTTTAGAACATATTCTGTTCGAAACACTTGTTTTCATTTGATCAGAAGGGATACATGGGTGGCAGTTAAGCACATGAGAAGAGGCTTAACATCATGAGCAATTAGGCAAATGGGAACTAAAAGCACAATGAAATATCATTGCACAGTTACTAGAATAGCTAACATAACCCCATTCAAAAAAAAACAAAAACACAACCCAGTGGCACCACCGAATGCTGGTGAGAATGCAGGGAAAGTTCATTACTCACACTTCGTTGGTGGGGAGGAAAGGGGTGACTTCAGCTAGAAAAGGACAATATTGAGGATCCCTACAGAGATCGAACCTATATTTTGACTGTATTCGTGTCAATATCCTTGATCCCATCCTATATTCTAGTTTTGCAAAATATTGGCATTGAAAGAAACCAAGAAAAAAGTACACAAGATCTGTCTCGTTATTCCTTATAATTCATATTGTAAGAAGACACATTTTATCGCAATATAAGTTGCAATTAAGAAAAAAACAAAGACAACGCAAAAGAGGTCTGTTAACCATTCTATACTCATTGTTTCAGTGATGAGCAGCGTCAGATGCTGCGAATTGTCTTCTCTCTGAGGGGTGGCCTCACGTGCTCCCTTCCCTAGAAACTTCACTGCACGTTTCCCTCGACTCTTTTTTGTGGAGTTTATGTTTCACCCTCTGGACCTCTTGTCGTTCAAAGAAGTCTAGGGTACTTATTTATACTTCCCGTAGAAGTCCGTTGCAGTGCTGCAACGAGAGGAGAGATTTGACACACTACTATCTTTGTCTATGCCCTTACCTGAGGGGTTCTGCCACCCAAATGCCCTCTTCGGGCTGACGCTGTGCCCGCCTCTGCCACAGGCCGGGATCCAGGCTGCAAATCTTCGCAGCCTGCAGTTGCCTTCAGTGCTGACGGCCGACGGAAGAGCGGTGGAGAAGCATTTCCCTGGAGCCGGCACAGTGCAAGTCACGAGAGAGGATGTCTGTGGACACAGGATGCCTTGCGCCAGCACTGAGAACAGAACTTCGGATGAAAGCGGTCCCCACATGTCTTCAATACATTCCAACTTGTTATGTCTTCACTTGCCCGTGTTAGTGGACTCTCTGAGGCGTGGGCCCCACACTAGAGAGCCGGGGCAGGGGTCCCTCCGACCTAAAGTTAGCATGACTAAGTACAATTCATCGTAATGGTCACTAATTTGATTGAGGGAGAAGCCGCAGGTCAAGAGAATCCATGGATGTCATCTATTGCGGTGAGGCTTCTGGGAAACAGGAGGGCAGAGAAAGAGGAGCATTTGCCTCAGGAGGGCAAACAAGAGATATGGCACCGAGATGGATGGTGCAATGTATTTCTAACGTAAACCAAGTCATTCAAGTCCCTACCTATGTGACTGTAAGAAACACAACAACTGTTTCTCGAAACAATTCTGAAGATCTCTGGGAAGCATATAGGATTCCTGTTCAATAAATACATCTTTGTTGGCAGCCGCCCTGTCTCAGGTGTGAAAAACGTGCCATACTGCTCAGTCGATCCCTTCTTGTCGTCCCCTAGCTGCCTCTGTGGCCTGCTACCTAGTCCTGGTATTGCTTTGCCTCAAATATGGACCCAAACCTTTCGTGTGTTTCCTAAATCACTCGTCTGGTGCTAGACTGTACTAGTTAACTAACATCACAAGAATGACCTAAGAGAATTAGGATGTGGCGTGAGAAGACTGCTTAAAACACAATTTTAGATAAGACGAATCTTAGAACCAGTGGACCATTCCACAACTGTAGTCAGTGTCTTCCTTGCTCTCAGAATATGGGGCTCGTTCACTGTAGCTCAGTCCTATTCCAATCAGTCTTCTCACATATTTTCTCTCTTCTCAGCGTCTGTGTTCCTCACCGAATGCCACGTCTATGAGTCACCAGTATCACCTTTCAAGGGCCAGACAACAAAAATCAGTTAATTCCAGAATGATCTCCCTACCCTACAATAATGCCTTTTAAATGTTATTTTTTATTTCAATGGCATCATTTTCACTAGTCTTGCACAGTCTAAGCCTGACATCGTGTATCATGTCACAAAAAGGTCCACTGAGGTGTTTCACAAGCAAGAGCATCATTTCCTCTCTCTGAAATGATATTAGCCCATTTCTCAGAGCGGTGCTTTTCAAACTTAGGGTCTCATCCTGTTAGTGGGTCAGGAGAGCAACCGAATGGGTTGTAGCCAGCGTTGATGTAAAGGGCAAGATATGCTTAACAACTAAGAGTTTATAGATAAACTAAGTGATATTCAATATGCGTATGACTGTGTTACAGGTTAAAGAGAAACTGTTTTGAGAACCACTTTTCACCCTCTAACACTGAACCAGCCGTGAGTAGTTTTTAAAGCGTGAACAGAGATGATTTCCCCTCCTCAGAAATGTACGAAGGGAATTCCATTCTTCTTCCCACATTTCCTCGACCCCAGAAGAAAGAACGCTTCCACCCAGTTTTCCGGAGAGGGATCACCTACCCACACTTCCACCTCCACACTAGACCCTTTCATAGTTCTCCCACAAAGGGAACAGGTGCTAATCCGAGTGGATGGAGCTTGATTCCCTCTTCATGGCTACCTGGTTCCTGATCCTGCATCCTCTTCCTCCTCTTGTGCCCTTATGGAAATCACAACAGGAATGCAGCTGCCTCTTTGAGGCAAGTCTAGCTAGACTGGTCTGCCTTGTCCAGTTTTCTGGCTCACAATCGAGTGTGTGAGTCAGGACACCCTTTCTCCTCTGCCCAGTTGGTTGAGCCAGTGCATTAGCACCTGCTCCACAGGCCTCACACTTTGAGACTCAGTCTCCACTTGATGGAGTGGGGAACCTTGTATCGACTTCCAGACCCACATTTCTTGTCCCAGCACAGCGAAAGAGCAATCCTTACTATTCCATCAATTAAATCTGTTTTTGTTGTGTTTTGTTTTGGGCTTTTGTCTCTGCTTCCTAATTGGTTATTGATTCTCAGGTAGGTAGCTCCCTCGGCAAAGAGTCTTGCAGGGTTTGCACACCAAAGTCTCACGTCAACCCACTAACAAGGAATATATATGACTTCGATCATAAATAAATCAGGCCTATTTCATAAATACTTTATATCTTGACTTACTCATTTTCTGTAAGACCTTAGGAAAAAATATTTAATCTCTCTTAAGTCTTGCATTTATAACATAAAGTGTTAGAAACTGAGATCTCACCCATGAAATGGAGCTAATGACTCCTATGTGATAGAATGGTTGTACAAGTAGATGAGTTGTGAATGTGTAGCCATTTGAACAGGGCCTTGCACAGAATAAGTGCTTAATAAAAATTAGTGGCAAGTTTTCTGTTTATTTTTCCCACCTTTTAGAAAACACTATTTTATGAATTATCATACATATATTCAATGACTAAATATTTACTCCAAAATATGCTATAGTCATGTATGTCAAAGCAAGGATAGCATGATGATAAATAGAAGTTCAGGAAAAAATATATTCGAATAAATAGAAAGTAAAGTAAAGCATGTTCCAAGGACAGGGAGGGGTGAGTGATGATTGCAGAGCCTGAAAGCTGAAAGCCTGTGATCTCTCTCTGAATTCAAGAAATATAGATGCACAGAGATGTGACTATCATAAAATCAGAACACAGGACTAACTACATCCAGATTGGCACCATTTTAATCTAGCAATAAAGCAGCTTTGTACTTCGGTAAGTATTGCTGTAACATGATTAAACAGAGTTTAGAATCCCACGAAAATAGCCTTCAATGAAAGGCCAAAAAGGTGCTCCAAGGACACATAAAGTGGGAAAGGAAACCACAGCACACAAACGTTGGAAAGTGGATACACACGTGGCAAACTGACTTAGCAAGTCAAAGAAAACTAAAGTCCCAAAGTCTGATAATAAGTAGAGAAGATACCAGTGAAAAGCAAGGTGGCTCGTTCCATGGAAAGCCATAATGACTCCGGAGTTGGAGAGACCACGCATTTCTGCAAGAAGGGGGGTGTGGAGAAGTTGAAATAAAGATGGGCTGAAAGCCTATATAAAGTGCGATTAGACTGCACCAGCCACCCTTCCTCACTCTGGTCGAAGACGGGAAATGTATTCCAATTATAATATAAATTCCATGAGGATGGAGCTCGTCATCTGTTTTGATGACTGGGGTGTCCCCAAACACCCAAAGTTACACTTGACGTGAAGCTCAAAGGGAATGCTCAGTAAAAGTTTGTTGAGTGAATGGATTATTTGGAATTCAGGGAGTATAGTTCTGAATCCTGAAAACAAGAAGATAGAGTAAAAATCTACCATTAAATACACCATGATGAGATGTCCAAGCTCCTAGAATGCTGGCCCCAAACCCAGTGCCATCAAATCAATTCCAACACATAGCAACCCTACGTTGGATTTCAGAGGCTATACATCTGTATAGGAGCAGATAGTCTCCTCTTTCTCTCTCTGAGTGGCTGCTGGGTTTGAACCAGCAACCTTGCTTTTAGCAGTCCAACACTTACCCAAGCCAGGCTTAAACCCTTCTCTGATGTCTGATTCTTCTCTTCTACATAAGAGAAGAGATGTGAAAAAACAAAGTCCTTTAGGCAAAAAAGGCCAAACTTGTGCTGTATCACCCTGTGCTCGTCATTCGGTAAGCCCTGACCACACACATAGAGATTCCAATCAGAACCAGCCAAGGACCTGCAGATGCTGAAGGAAAGCAGAGCATGTGAAAAATGCACACAAAAACAAGCAAAACATAAATAAAAAGAAAATCAAAGGAACCAATAAAGACGATGTAAAAAAACCAGGAAAACACCTCCAAGAAAGTATAAGCTATTGAATCTATTTAATGAAAACATTGATAATTACATAATAGAGACTGGATATGTATTGAGGGGCACTTAGAGAATAAAAGAGTTCTTTTTCTAAAATGCCAAGGAGACATAAACAGCTGTTGATAAAAATAGACACCATGAGAATGTGCATCTCTTAGAAGAAAAATGTATCTAACAACTGATGCACTTTGGAGAAAATTATGGTCATTTAACTTGAAAAATTCATTAGCATTTTTCACATATAAGAAGCATATAACATGAAAATGCACGTACATAACAACTGTCTGCATCCTACAAGGGCATGTGCAATTAGAAAGATCCTCATCAGAATTGCAATGTTTGTCTAGCTACAGAAAGGAACTAGGAGTGGGGAAGAAAAGGAAAGAGGAGGGAATGAAAAATCCATCATTCAGTCAAACTGATAGACCAACCGTGAAGCTGTCCTGAACTGAGAAATACGATTAAAGCTTCTCACCGTGAGCCAAAAGAGCACCATTCACCATTCTTCTGCTTGCAAATGACCGACGCAGAACTCTTACTAGCTTAAACAAACAAACTTGTTAGTAAGCAACCGCTATCAGCTCTGCTATCCCAAAGCTCAAGATTTAATCACCATTTGACATTGACCATAAATAGGTGCAAGGAAGTCAGGAACAGCTCAACTGAGCAATTTATTTCTAAGGCACATAATATCAGCTGGGAAAGCCGAGGTTCCCCTTCCAAGTTGACTTCATCACTCACATATCTGACATCTTCCTGCTCCTTGCACTACCCCTCCACCCCCTGCCCCCTCACCCCTCTGTGTTGTAGCTTAATATACTCTAGTGTGATTTCACTCCTCAGGTCAATAATGTCGCAATCCTGCAGTTCTTTATTCCCATAATTTCCTCAGTGATCCAGACTGCTTACACGTTCGGGGGAGTTCTGGTGGTACTTTTGGGTAGCCATTGATCTGCAGTTCAAACCCAGCAGCCGTCCTGCGGGGAAAAGATAAGACTGTCTGCTCCTGTAAGGATGTAGGACACCAGAAGCCCGCCGAGGGTCACAATGAGTCAGAACGGGCTGGATGGCAGTGGGCTTGGTTTTGAGGGCTGTTGTTTGTGGGGTTTTTTGTGACATGTGTTGACTGAGGCTAAGGAACTCTCCATGGCCATTCTATCATTGTTCTAAGTCCTGTTTTAGTCTTTAAGTGGAGCTCCAGGTTACCGAGAGCACTAAAGAACTAAACAGAGCAAGCCCAGGTATCTTGTTCTGAAACCAGAAGGCTTGTGGAACCGGGTCAGTGCATTGGAAAAGTATAATGTCCTCGATCAATGTGGGTGGGGCCTAACAGTAGGGTCTACTTAGAAAGATTTCTGTCTTTTCAACTTTAGCTGTTAGGAAAATTGCTTTCTTATTATGAAAGCTGGGTTTGAGTTTTTGTTTTAATTTTTGTTTGTTTGTTTTGGAAAGGGAAAGGAACCAATGAGCAGTGCCCTGAAGGAAGATTAACAAGGCCTCTGTTAAGGGGCTTGAGAAAGAAACTAGATCTGTGGTCCGTAAACATTTAGAATGTGTACCTCCTCAGTAAGGACTGTGACACGCAGTCCCAATATTTGTCTCCTTCTCTATAAAACATATACCTGAACTCCTGTGCAACCAGTACAGAGATAAAAATAAGTAAATAAATAGAGCTATTATTCCTACCATTTTCATCCTTCATACAAGAAGACCCTCTTGAAGACACCTGGGCTCAGGTCAGGGAGATCAGTAGGGAGAGGTTTGCAATTATCAAGTGAAGATTCAAAGAAAATTGCTCATTATTAGGATACTGTTAATTAGCTCAGGAGTGTTGGTAAAGGTAGAAGCCTAACCTTTCTCTTTCAGGAAGGAGGATTAGCACTGTGATGTGACAGGAATACTAAACACTGGTCCTAGTGTTACCAGCCTCAGGAAAGAGGTCAGGGCGTAACTCCATTGTGAGACATAGTTCATATTTGTTAAGGGCTTCGAGCCCATCAGATTAAGAGGCAGGGTCAAAGCAAGAGTCGCTCTGACTGCCAGGCTCCTGAATTCCAAGTAGATTCCAAAAATGCGACCTACCCCTCACAAATAAGCCAGATAATTTGGCTGACATCCAGACAAGTATAGTAGCATGAGTAAATCCCCATGTCGCGCCCCAGGCATCTTATACCGTGACTGAACAGACCTTGGCCCGCAGCATTCTGGTTTCAAACCAGGAGCCTCTACTCTCAAAACACGTGTCCAATGTAACTTGCTGAGAATTTAAGGTCTTCTATGATCTGTCCGTAAACCAGCCTTCTCTCACTCATGCCTATTTTAATGAGCACATTTATGTGTTAATGAGCACATTTAATGAGCACATTTATATAGGTGCTAGGGAGAGAGCAGTAAACAGAACATGTAGAATTGCCTTCCTAGAGTTGACATCCTGGTGGGAGGGTGGGGCTGGTGGGGAGACAAGCCGATACAAATAAACAAACCAATGTGAAAACTACTATTAGATAATGATAAGCAGAAATAAAATATAGCATAGTTTAGGGTGACTTAGAGAACTTCAGCTTCCAATCAATATGAGGTGAAGAGAATGGTTTAACCCTCTCACCTAAGGGGGGAAAAATAGTAAAAATTTTTGAGGGAGTGGTTAATTAATCAGTTTAGTTTTGATGGTTTCAGGTGGAGAGTAAAATAGCCCCTTGACTTCATAATGACTGAAAGCAGATGTTCATATCCCTGTATATGAAGCAAAAATTCATATATAAACCCCTATATATAAAATAGTGCACACAAAGCGGCAACAACAGACAGTGATCGCTCAAAGTTAGGAATAAAGAGAAAATCCCTACAATTCTCCAGTTTATTGTCCTGAGTGGGTTTCTAGACTCCAATAGAGTGGGGGGAGCCTAGTAGACTTGTTGAGTTGAAGAGATGAAGATTAAAGTTCAAAGAAACCAGAGTAACTAGAATTTGCACAACAGAGACAAAGTACCAGAGACAGGGGACTCCAGAGACCTTGGCTGGGATCAGGAGTATGAGCAATGATGAGCAGGTACAGGTGAAGCAATTATCTGAGGCCAGCGAAGGAACCATCTGTAGAGATTAGTGGTAACAGTACTTGGTGTACACCTAGGCAAGGAGGAGTGTCTATTCCCACCAGCCACATTAGAAAAGTCTCATGATTTATGGGTCATTGGGTAGAACGAATATAAAAGTCAAGTGCAACAGGGGGAAATGTTAGTCCTACAACAATAACTGCTCCAAACCCACCAAATAAATCTTAGCAGCAAGACATGAAAGAACAAATCTGTTTCCAAGTAACTTATCACAACACAAAGATTAACTATATTATATAACAAAGCTCAAGAGTATTTATTTATAGGAATACAAAAATATCCAGCATCCAACAAGGTAAACTGTCTGGTACTCAATTAAATATTGAAGGATGTGAAAAGAAGCAGAAAATCTCCTGTAATTAGGAGATAAATAAATCACTTGAAACTAACCCTGATTTACAGATGTTAGAATTATCAGACAGGGCCATCAAAGCAGCTAGAATAACTATCCTCTATGTTCAAAAAGTCACATAGAGACATGGAAAAAAAGTTAAAGCCAAATTAAACTGGTAGAGATGAAACATTCACTATAATGCCAAAAACCAAACCCACTGCTATCAAGTTGATTCTGACTCATAGCGACTGCATTGAGAGTTTCGGAAGCTATGCATGGTTAGGGGAACAGATAGCCTCCTATTTCTCCCTCAGATCAGCTAGTGGGTTTAAGCCACCAACCTTGCAGTCAGCAGTCCGATACGTACCCAACAGGGCCATCGGATGAATGGAAATTACATATCACAGATTAAAAATTAGTAAACTTTAAGACAGCAATAGAAAGTATCTAAGTTAAATCCACAGAGAAAAAAATCATTGAAGAAAACCAAGGGCTCTGTGAGCCGTGAGACCATTTCAAGCTGTCTAGCACATGGAAACGTGGGACCCAACTGGAATACGAGTGACCAGAGACCAGATGAGTTATGGAATGTCATCACGGACATCATACAGAAAAGAGCAAAAGGTCGTTAAACAGATAGGCTGGAAATAAAGGACCAAAATGCGTACCAGAAGAGACTTGGAGAGTTGTTCTTGAACATGGCACAGCTAAAGAGAACAGAAGAAATGGTATAAAGAGCTCCACCGAAGATGTCGAATACTTCAAGAAGAAAAAGTACATGATTATAATGAAATGTGCAGAGACGATGAGTTGGAAAATCAAAAGGAAGAACACACTCTGCATTTCTCAAGATGAAAGAATTGAGGCTTCAAGTGACAAGATTGAAAGATTGTATGAGCAACCTGAAGATCAGTAGGAACAGGCCAAGAATTAAGGCAGATTTCGAAGGGTACATGAAATGGCTGATTTTAGGTGCAGCTTTCGGAAAGCAGAGAATACCAGAGGGATAGTTACCTGTGTTTTATTGACTATGAAAAGACATTTGACTGTGTGGCTCATTATAAATTATGAATAACATTGCAAAGAGTGGGAATTCCAAAATGCTTCATTGTGCTTATGTAGAACCTGTACATAGACCAAGAGGCAGTTAGTTATTTGAACAGATCAAGGGGCACTGCGGGGTTTAAAAGCAGGGTCCGAGTGTGTCAAAGTTGTAGCCTTTCATGGTACTTATTCAATCTATATGCCAAGCAAATAATCTGAGAAGCTGAAATAGATGAAGAAGAACACGGTACCAGGATTGGAGGAAGACTCCTTAACAAATTGCAGTTCTCACATGGCACACGCTTACATTCTGCGAAGACTGAAGGATCTACTGATGACGATCAAAGACCACAGGCTTTGCTGCGGATTAGGCCTCAACCTAAGGACACCAGAGGGTCTCACAACTGGACTAAAGGGCAGCATTGTGATAAACAGGGAAGAGATTAAACTTTTCAAGGATTTCATTTTACTTGAATCCATAATCAATACCCAAAGAAGTCGTCAAGAAATCAAATGAAGCACTGCTCTGGGCAAGTCTGCTACAAAACGTCGCTTTAAATAAAGTGTTAGAAAGCCAGCATGCCGCCGCGAGGACCCTGAAAAATGAACAAATCTGTCTTGCAAGCAGTACAGTCAGAATTCTCCTTAGAAGGGAGAGCGCTAAGACTTCAGATGACCTGCTTTGAACATGCTATCAGATGGCACCCATCCCCGGGAAAAGCCATCATGCTGAATGAAGAAAGAAGTGAGCAAAACACGAGGAAGCCTCTTAGTGAGCTGGAATGGGTCCGTGGCTGCAATAGTGCTCTCAGCTGTAGCAATGACTGTGGGGGCGGGCAGGCTGTGCAGCGTTCACTCCATTGTCCACGAGACTCAGAACGCTCTACATTGTATCAAATAGCAACAGCAACTAGTGAGAATGGAGGCAGAAATTTGGAGAGGAAACAGTGGCTAATATTTTCTTAAATGTGAAAAGAACCAGAACTCATGGATCCTAGAAATGTATCAAACTCTGAGTACAAGAAATGTGAAGAAAACACCATCAAGGCATGTAAAATTAGATTGTGTAAAAGCCGTGATAATGAAAAAAATCCTAGAAGGAACCAGAGCATTTATATATATATATCACATATATATATATATATATATGATAAATAAAGATGATGACAGATTTCACATCAAATAAATAAATAAAAATCAAGTGAGAAGTCAGAGGAATAGCATCTTTAAAATGATGGGGGTGACGGGAACCAAACTGTTAAAAATATTGACAAGTTATTAAAAAAAAAGACGTCCTCACCCATAAACCCACATTATAATAAAATGGAAGAAAATCTCTCAGATGGAAAGAAGATTAAAGCAGACATAAATGTGTATGTGTACACAGGAACACAGAAAAGGTAACTAAATTACGCCTTTAAGCAATTATACCTTTAAAAAGCTGCTTGACAGACAAAAAGAACCGTGGTAAAATATGTAACTGCTTAGTATTGGGAGTCTCCTCCCTTCCTCTTCTCTATATTCCCTCCATCTTGACTCTTCCTTTCTACCACTGGAACCTGGAACCTTGCAGGTCACCCAATCTCGCCTCTGCTTCCTGCTGCTGCCTTTGCGGAAGTGTGGCGCCGTGGAAGACAGGACAAGAGCTGGACGTGTGGCAGTAGCCAGATTACAAGCAACATTTGGCTCTCATAACGTCTGCCATGTGGTGGAAGGTAGGTTTGGTGAATAGAAATAGAAAAATCGAAAAGAAAAAAAAAGAAACCCTTTGTATTATAGAGATTGGGCTGCAATGTACCTGCCCTTTCACCCTTACCAGCTGCACCTGCCTTCCACAGCCCTTTATTTCTCATAGCTCTTCCCTGCTCTCAACAAAATGGAGTGAACGCTACTTTTCTTTCTGAGGAAGTGAAGGCTTGCATTATAGAATATGTGACAATATTAATACTAAAAGCTACTACGTATTGAGAATTTACTATCCAGTTTCCTTTATTATAAAAGTTATCTTATTTAATCCTTCCCACAACCCTGCAATTTAAATTGTGGTTATTACCCTTCTCTGCAGAACAGAAAACGAAGCATCAATTATCTTGCCCAAGTGGACACAGCTAGTTAGTATTTGAGCCAGAATTTGAACCCAGAGACTACACCAACAAGATCATTAGGGCAGCAGAAGCTGGGGATGTTTAATATAAAGAAAAGAAAAATCTGTTAAACTAAAATAATGGCAAAATGAAATAATAAGAATAACAGCTTCCATTTCTTGAAGGACAAGCAGGTCCTGGGCGCCCTGCTTGCAAGCTTGTTTACATACGTATCACGAATCCTGTAATGGTTTCTTGAGGTATTACAACATTCCCATTTTACAGACGAGGAAATGGAAACTTGCAGAGGTTCAGTAGCTTGTGCCCAAGTAGATCTGGCACTCAAACGAGGTTTAGTCGGCCACAATGCCAGTGTTCCACCCTTGATCCCATGTTTCTACCCTATTTCCCCCAAAATAAGACAGTGTCTTATATTAATTTTTGCTCCCAAAGATGCACTAGGTCTTATTTTCAGGGGATGTCTTATTTTTCCATGGAGAAGAATACAGTACACATTTATTGTTTATTGTTTTATTAAAAGAGACTTTGCACTTCCTGTCTGCTCCGGCTGCACTGCGGCCAACAGTGAGCTGAGCGGTGGCGCCCGCTGCTACAGTCCAGAGTCCAGAGTTATGGTAGCTTCGGGGGGGCTTATTTGGGGGGAGGTCTTATTTTCAGGGGGTTGCCTTATATTTCAGCAAGAGGCAAAACTGTAAGCTGGTCTTATTTTCGGGGGATGTCTTACTTTCGGGGAAGCAGGGTGTTAAATGGTGGACCCTAAATATAAAATGTTGGGCAAGTCACTAAGCCTCTTACATTCTCCATTCTCTTGACCTGTAAATACGAAAGGCGGACCCGATGATCGTGTAAGAGTTTCTAGGACTCTTGAATCTAAGGTCATCCATCTACAGTGAGAACTTTGCTGGGAAGATGCAGGCAGAGCTTGTCTCGGACTTCGTGGAAGCCTCCTTTTCGAGGAAGAGAATCTCAGTGAGCTGTGCAGAGACAGAAAGTCAAGGGAGAGCCCCACTTGGACCTTCTGTGTGTTATCAAGCAGCCCTGGTGCCACTGGGGGGGTTAGAAGTGGGGTTGCTAACTGTAAAGTGGGGGGTTCCACCCCTCCAGCTGCTCCACAGGAGACAGAGACTGAAGTTCAGAGGCCTGAAACAGTCTGAACCCAGAAAGATTTTGCCATCTTGAAAACTCTCTACAGGGTCACCATGAGTGGGTTTGGGGGTTACACTTCCTGAGCCCTCACAATGGGCTAGACATTTCATGAGGGAAAGTCAAAAAGTATCTCCGTGAGAGTTCCAGTCCTTAAACATGCATGGGTTTATTTCAAACAAAATATGGTTAAACACCCACCTGCTCTCTGTGTAATACACGTGTCTTCATTTCCTTGGGGCATCTTCTAAGTAAATACATAAATAAATGAATAGGTCCAATCAAAACTGTGGCTTTGAAAAGATACATTGTGCCAGTTCAATTCAACGCAGGGCAGAAGTTATGACTGTGTTTGGGGGATTCCCAAGGGATGATCTTGATAGGTTTTTCTCTAATGCCATGGGATGTTGATGAGGGCTCACAAAGGTTTAAGAAAATTGCATTGGTGATAGAAGGGTCAGAATAGTTGCACCAGGGACTTTTGTTTTCCATGACAACAATGCATGCACCTGCTCATTCTTAGAAGTTAGCCAGGGCTGCCCTAGGAGAAGGTTCTTCGGGAAGCTTACTCCTACAACCTGCAGCCCTAAGCTTGCCCCTCTAGAACTCTTTGTTCCTCAAACTCAAAGAACGTTTCAAAGAACATCATTCGGGTCCCTGTTTTAACGTGGTGTATATCAAGAAGCACAGCATTCTTCAGGGAAGGATTAGAAAGACGGAAACATTACTTTCAGAAGTGTATAGCCCTAGATGGAGGACGTGCTGAGAAAGTGTAGCTTCACAATCTGATATTTTTGCCTAATAAAAGCAGCTCTGATTTTATAGTAATACTTTTTGACTTACCCTCATAAACTGAACTAAATTTTAAATTCTTTCATGCATAGGAAACAGGGATTGTTAATGCTTTGTAACCAATGTTCATGTTGAAGAAGATTTTAAATCTACTCACCTCTTCTCTACTATGCCACCAAGGTGCACCGTTCGAAACCACCAGCTGCTCCATAAGAGCATAGGGCTTTCTACTCCTATGAATAATACAGTCTTGGAAACTCACAGGGCCAGTTCTACCCTGTCCTATAGGGTCACTATAAGTCATCATCCACTCAATGGCAGTGATAGGGGCATCTATTATCCAGATACATATGTGTGTGTGGGGGGTGGGGGGTGGGGGGGGGTGTGCTCCTCCCTCGCTGACAGTGGTACCCAGCTTTGCAGATATCATACAAACAAAGGCAACTAATATCAGTATGAGCAATGCCAGGCGCATTTCCAGGACGGAACCAGAAGAGCTGGAGATGAGCCCTGAGAAGGGATGTACTCAAATGCTAAGTAATTAAGTGGTTCAGAAGAAACATTCTCCTTCCTCATCAGCCATTCATCCTAAAGCCTCCCTGAAGAAAATCTAGACCTCTGCAGTGTCAGAAAGGGAAGCAGGCCAGTAAGTAATGATTCGATTATTGCTCTATCTATAGCTCAGGCTACTGGATTTTGACTCATATGCTGTCAACTCTGAGGGCTTGTGAGCTACACTGTGATGGAAATGGAAAGTATTTACTCCGAGAGAGATGCTGGCAACAGACCTCTGAATGTTGGTGAGGACGGAAAGGGCCAGGCCTGCAACCTCTGGGACTTAACATTTACACTGCCTGGTTCCCCAGCTCGCAAAGGTGTGTTGTCATAGTATCAGAGAATCGCAGGAAAATGCTGCTGCTGCTGCTGCTGCTGCTTTGAGTATTCCAGTACCACACGATATGGTGCAGCACGGGAATCTCAGTGTTATTATTGGTAGGATTCTGTTATCTCAGGATTTTTTTAAAAAGTATATATATATGCCGTTTCGATCTCAAGACTTTCCTGAGAATTATATACCACATTAGCATTTTGAACCTACCATAGGGAATTTCGTGTAGAGAGTATCCTGACCATATTCCTCTCTTGCTTAACCCCAGGTGTTTCACTGTTGTTGTCTATTTCCTAGGTTACTAGGGAAATCTTACTAGAGTATCTTTTCCTATAGCTGTTGTTCATCTGTGGTCCGAGTACCAGTTTGGACACAGAGAGACTTCCAGAGGTCTCTGATGGATTGTGGGGGAAGGGACTCACTAAGGAAAATAGCAAAGGGTGATAGAGGAAGAGAGGCAAGAGGAAATCAGGGAGGAGACATTTTGCCCCATCTAATTTCAGCCTTTCCCTTGGAGCTTGCCCCCCTCCCTTCCTCACAGCACCCTTCCCTCAGCCCCCCTGATTTTTTTCCTTCAGTGGGTCAGTGTCTACCCATTAAGACCTCACCTCTCCTCCCTGTGATAGGTACCGTATGCTCTACATTGAAAAGACCCAAGTCAGAGAGAGGAAACTCAGCCCTCCAATTGTAGACCTCCCTCAACTGCAGCAGAATCTGAGAGCAAAATGCAGAACATGAGAGTGACCTTGTCCCAATAGGAGAATAATGGGGGGGAGAAAGGGCTGGGGAGGGGAGGGATGGGAAGCCGGAGGTGGAGGAGGAGGAAGAACATACAGGCATTAACTACCCAAATATGGGTTTTGCCATTCTGCCCTATTATTAGAATCACTACTGAGCATTTGAAGTTACCTTAAGATAAGTTATGTCTTTTTCAATAGAAAATTCAGACATATTGATATCTTAAGATCTGGTCAAATCGAGGCGGCCATTTGTCATATTGAAAGGGTTCCCTATTCCAATTTTCTCCATAGCAGGAGTTATCACACTTCTCTAACGGGGGGCTAGTGAATGTTTTCAGCCTTGCAGGCCACCTAGTGTCTGCTGTAGCTGGTCGGCTCTGTTCTGCCGCTGGAGACGGAAGGCAGGAAATTAGGGAGTGTGGCTGTGTGTGGTGGTGCAATAAAACTTTACTAACTGAAAAACAGGTAAAGGTAAGTTGCAGAGACGTGTTGAAACATGTTTTGTTTGGAATAAACCTGGGCACGTAGGAACCGGAACCTTCGTAGTAATACTGTGTTACTTGCTCTCATAGGTCCCCAGCGAGAGAAAGACGAGGCTTTCTTCTCCTTTAAAGAGCTTTAGTCTCAGCAACCCACAGGGGCCCTTCTACTCTGTCTCATTCTGCTAGGGTCAGAATGGGCCTCATGGCAGTGAGAATAGGTCCCCAGCAGTCTGGTCCTTGAGTGGTAATTTGCCCATATGCTATCTCCACAATGTTTTTTTTCTTTTGTTTTGTTTTTTTTCGGTTTCTTTTTTTATACTGTGACAAAAAGGCACATGATTGATGAAAAAGCTACGTCCTCACTGGTTTAAAAAAAAAAAAGCAAGCAAGCAAAAAATCTACGCAGTGGAAAAAAGCGTTAACATACCTGGAGTCTCCACATCCTGAAGACCAACTATATTATCTGTACAGATTCGTGTGTGCATACGTGTGTTTTTTAACATTAACAGGAAATTCTGCTTTCTATGCTCCAAATGGCATTCAGGGCACCTTTTCATGTGAACACATTTAAAGGTCTGTCTTTTTATTCTAGAGGCTTTGGGTGAAGGGACCTCGATGTAATCAACCAATCTCCTCTGATGGACATTTTGGAAAGCTCCCCTGACCGTCCTTCATTTCCCTTCCTGTTGACTAACTCGTTAAACTCCCCCACCGAGGGGAAAGGCACAAACTCCTGAGGCCACGTATTCTGACCTCTGAACAACAGTGTCTAGGGACAGCAGCTCGCCCAGGGGCGTGGCTCCGGAGAAACCGGAAAGTTCCTAAGCAACTAACTTGAGTTAGTGCTTCAGTCTTGAGCCACGCACACCCAGGCCTCTGAAGGCTTTCCCCCATTTGAGGAGAGAGCTTTGTTGAAATGCCTTCTGATCTATGGCCACAGTTTGGGTCATAGCTCCTGCCTGTGGGGATACATGTTTCAACAGATTCTTGGGGATTTCCAAGACGGTGAGTGCTTCTCCTGACCTAAGTTCTATATGGGAATATGGCAGCTTCTGACTGAGCA
The DNA here is from genome assembly GCF_000313985.2 of Echinops telfairi. Classification (NCBI taxonomy): domain Eukaryota; kingdom Metazoa; phylum Chordata; class Mammalia; order Afrosoricida; family Tenrecidae; genus Echinops; species Echinops telfairi. The sequence goes on from NW_022104341.1 coordinate 56,817,155, forward strand.
GAAAAACCAGTTTGTGAAGCACTTACCCAGGTAACACATTCAAAAGGAGGGCAGCTCTCCATAATGTCTTGGGCAGGTTCAGACAAAGAGTGCGGCTGTGCACAATGGGAAAAATGGAATCCGTAGGGAACAAAGCTGATATCCTATAAAAATCTTCTGAACTCTGTGGAGACATGAGCACCCACAAACTGACTAAAACAACTTCTCTCTCATTCTCTCTCTCTTCTCATGGTTCTTCACCCACCTTTTTTTGATTGACCTACATTTAGGGTAGTGGTGTTGAAGACTGAAGAGCAAGTCACAGAAGCAGAGATTCACATATGAATTGGAATTGATTTTAACAACAAGCTCAGCTGAGTCCTCAAACCATTTCTCTTGCTTTGTACCCCATGTAGTAGAGAGAGCCGCTTTTAAAAGAAAAAGTAATTTCCACAGAATGGAGGCATTCGAGGTCATTCACTTATAGACCCCTTGCATGATGGACCCAAGCTCAAACAGCTTGCTGGTGGCAAAGTCGGGGCCCAAGGATGTAGTTTTAGAAAGCATAGGATTTCATTTCATTCGTCACCACTCCATATTGGGCAACTGGTTTTGGTCTTGAGTGGCACTGGGCAGAAGGAAAATAGTTGGGGGCAAGAAAATAAATAGGGAAGGAGAAAAAGAGTTCAAAAGGAGACCATTTGGACAAATAAAAGAATAGGAAATGAAATAGGCATCTGGTATGAGGAAAGAAAAGTGTAACCAATGATTGCTCCAGGTCTCCATGGTCGACTGAGGGAGGGGCCAGGCCCTCCTGGGCTGGGCATTCCTGTTGTGACTGGCTGTATATTCCCCTTACAGCATAGGCTGTGGAGTGTCTCCCACACCCCCTAGTAAGGTGTGACACACCTTTTCCCCAGCTGTTAGGAGTAGTTGGATCCTGGCCACTGTGAATTGAGAACTGCCCTCAGCTTCAGGAAACGGCCTAGTCCCAGGGTTATACCTCGTCCCAGAAATCAAGGGTATGGTGATCCAAAAGCCCACGCCTCCTGGTCTCAATTTTGGGTAGACACATAAGTCAGAAAAATGATCTTACCTCCAACCCCCAAGTTCAGGGTCTGTGGAGATGCCCTCTGCAAACTCATTGCCGTTCCACATAGGTACAACCCAAGGAGTTGCCAGTTTAGTCTGAAGCTGCCTGGTTGAAAATTTTACTATTGTCATCTTAGGAATTTATAAACAAGGGCCCTCTTATATTGCTTCGACATTGTATCCCAAGAATTATGTAGCCAGATCCGAGCAGGGTGTGCTCAGAAAACTATGTGAAAAAGGTGACCGGGAAGAGAAATGGAACTGGGGAAAGGAAGGTGGGCGAGCCAGGGTGCCGCATCAAGCTGAGCAGACAGTGTAGAGCCACCTCAGAAATGACTTAACAAGGGGCACTTCTCCGTCACTGGTGAAGGCAAGGCTTTGGGGTGGGAGTCGTGTCTACTTGACCTGTACATAAACAAATTGATTCCTGCCACTGAAGGTGGGGTTCCGGCTGGGTGGGGAGGAGTGAAAGGAAGGGGGCAGTGGTCACCAAACTAGAAAAAGGTCTGAGGAGAAATGGAGGTGCGCTGATAGAGCCTGATATATAGTTTTATATTTACTTTACCGAGAACTAGCATGAAAAATACTGTCAGTAGACCATGTAACCCCTGATTCCTTGGGTTTCATGGCTAACAGCAAAGTTAATATACTTAAGAAATAACAAAAGGGAGTCTATCAAAAATAAAATGAAAAACCATACAAAACCCAGAGCCCACATCCATCATGTTGATTACAATTCATCGTGACCCTATAGGACAGGGTAGAACTGCTCCTTTGGGTGTCCAAGACCTCATCTTTCTCCTTTGGAGTAGCTGCTGGATTCAAACCGCTAACCTTGTGGTTAGCAACTCAACATGTATTCCACTAAGGGATGTGAATGAATGAAGCTTGTGAAACACCAGCCAAGTAGAAAGAACACTGGATCCAGGGCTGTAGATAGAAGCACAGAGTCTGGGACCAAGCACCCTGGGTTTGGACCTTGGCTCTGCTCCTTATGAACAGCCTGGCTTAACCTCCCTCTGTCTCCTCCCCAGGGTTCCCAGGTGGATTAGATGAATTAATACATGGAAAGCACTTAGAACAGCATCTGCCGTGTAGCAAGTGCTGTTAAGTGCTAGTGTTTATTATTTGTGCTTTACTATTTATTAACTAGATCAATCCTTCTCAACTATCCTTGGTATTTTAAATTCCATCTGCTGCAGAATGATACTCTTGTACAATATGATAACACACAATGAATAATGGCTGGGGTGTGGGGCACACACAAAATGAAAGCCAACTTTTTTATTAGATTCCACAGACTTAAAATTACTCTCACATGGCTATAAAAGTTTCTCTGTGCTTGTTTTTCCTTTCTATACTTATCCCATCACAGATTAGTAACACTGTTTATAGACTCTCATTGTCCTGTAGACACACTGACTAAACTGGTAGGAATTAATTCTGTAGTCCGAGCCCAAAGATACAAAATCCAATATGTGACCCCCTCGAGGACCCCTGTTGGCATTAGGTGGTTTGTATGTTTTGTATGTTTAGGGTGCATCCTTTGATCTGTCAGTATCTGTGAGAATCAAGAATCAAGCATTTATTGCCACTGTGCAGAGCAGGAAAGAAGGGAAAGAAAAGACTTCCCTGGCAAGCTCTGGACTATAAAACTGGTGTGCTGGAGACATCAACGTCCTCCACCATCAGGAGGGAGAGAAAGAATCCCCAATAGCCTCAATCCAAGGCTGATCCCCATGAAGTGGAGGTCAAGCACATCTCAACCCACTCATCTTTTCACCAATTCTGACACCAGATATTGTCACTCTCTCCTTCTCTGCTGGGTTCAGTAGTTTGTTGCAATGGCCACACCACACTCACAGACCATACTCACAGCCCTAGGGTTTGGAAAGAAGTGACACGTTACAATTAAGGATACATTTCTTTGATTAAGACAATATCTTCTTAGCTGTGCCCCAAAGCAGACAGGTCTTTTTCTGACCTTCAGCCTCTTGACCTGCTGCTCCCCTGCTCGACCTGAGCCTTATTTGGGGAAATGTTGTAAATCAAGCTTTTGAGCTCTGACAGCGAGTGTCCAGGGGCACGCCGCCGCTATGCCTGCCAAGGTCTCCTTTTTTCTCAAGCTGCTGTTTCCCTGCTGTTGTTTCTCTGTCGATCTCTGCCTCCTCCTAAGTCTAGGAGGCTCTCGGAGCAGGAATAATCCGAGATCCAGCCCCCATCCCTGTCCTTCCCTGGGATGGTTCATTTAAGTCTTGCAGGATGACAAAACCGACCAATCCTTTTGATATGGTTCCACACACTCTAAGAGCGACATGGAACGCATTCCTATCATCAGCAAACTGTCTAATCCCCTTGGTGGTCTCCCCTAATCCTGACGTGGGAGTCAGAAAAAAAACTATAAAGAGCCATGGTAAGTAAGTCACTGGACTGCACCTGCGCCCCAGAAACCACCACCATCCACAGGTTCCTAGGGCAAGGTACCCAGCCACAAACCTCCTCTATCTGCAATGTCCTTTTCTGTACCCCTGCTCAGTTAATGTTCGGCAAGGGTAAGTCAGGTCAGAAGGTTAGAGTGAAGATGCACTCGCTGTCCCCTTTAGCCTCAAGCTTCCCTAGGGCCCCTCTAGTTGGTGAACTTCAGCATACACACACTTTCATTAATGCTTTCAGGGGGCAGTGCTTCCCACACTGGTTCTACGGTGGGTGGCCTTGCTTGGCCTCACCTTTTCTTTTATGTACATCACGAACTAGGGGAAATCAGGGAGTTAGTGATACATGAGAAGCTGCTGAGTGGTAAGACTTCTGCTCATCCATCTTTTGTTAGTTTGTATAGGAGCCTTGGTGGCAAAGTGGGTTCTCCTTGGAATGAGGCTCTCTGCTCCCATAAAGAGTTACAGTCTAGGAGAACCACAGGGGCCCTTCTACCCGGTCCCGAATGGGTCTGAACAGACTGTAACTGAGAAGCACTTTTAGAGTGAGTCCACGGCTGACTCATCTTGGTCTTGTCCATGTTGGCAGAGTACTTGCTGAATGCTGCATGAATGAAGTCTCTGGGAGCAGATGTGATTCTCCAAACTACTAGACCCAGAATCCATCACGCACAGAACTACCGAATCCAGGTAATTGCATAGGTGCGAACTCAGCCAGGTACTGGGAGCTTAGACACTTTATGGGGTGGCCCCAGGGGAAGAATTGGAGGGGGAAGCTAGTGGATGTGAGTGACATCGCTACTTTCTGGGAAACAAAACCTCTCCGTGGCCCCAGGGCTCTTTAAACTTCACTCTTACTGTTTTCTTAAGAAATTCCTGGAGCCAAGCCTAACTTGTGTGTAGGGGGTTGACTGGGCGTCTTCCGCAGCCCAGGGGACCGTTGGCATACCGGTTGGGGAGGCGTTTGCACGCAAAGGGGAGCTGGGAGCAGGGGTCAAGTTGCCCTGGGCCCCACATGCAACTCCAAGGCCTCTGTGAGAATCTGGGGCGCAGGGGGTGAGTGGAGGGCTCCGACGTTCCCTGAACCGAACTGTCCCCCACCGGTCCCCCTCTGCGCGCGGGGAAGTGGTGTGGGCTCCAGGGCCGCCGAAATGGGGAAAAGGCAGGTCGCCTGGGCGGGAGGCGGGCGTCAGGGCGGCCAGCAGCAGGCCGAGCGCCGCCGCCGCCGCCCCGCCCGTCGGGCGTGCGCCCCGCCTCCGCGGAGCGGGGCGGAGCCGCGGGCGGAGGAGAGGTCGGAGCTGTCTCCAGGAGCCCTTAGAGACCGAGTCCCCGGCGGCGACGGCGGGACAGCGCGCGGGCCGGCCACGGTGCACCGAGCGGCGGGCGCGGGCGGTGAGTGGTCCCCCGTGGGGACCCGCGCGCCGCGCGGGGCGTCGGCCTGCGAGTTCAGGGGCCGCCCCCGAGTTCCCGGGCCGGGAAGCGAAGGGAGGAAGGGAACGAGGAAGGAAGGAAGGAGGGAAGGAAGGAGGGAAGAGTGTCCCGGAGGGCGGGGACTGGTCTGGGCACTGGGCGCCGGAGCAGGGGTGGGGGAGGGAGGGCGAGAGACAGGAACCGGGAAACCCAACTGGCGAGTGAGAGCCCCCGGGCCGGGCGCGGGGCCCCGACGGGCGGCGGCCCGAGGGCCAGCGAAGCCGGGGGCTCCTCCGGAGCCGGGACGGGGCGGTGGATCCCGGGATGGAGACGGCGGCAGGAGCGCAGGGCTCCCGGCTCGGCCAGCTGCCTTGCTCGCGGGCTGGCGGTTCTGCCCCGCGAGCGCGGTTGGAGAGGCCCCCCCAGTGTCCCCGGCCCTTTGCTGGCCTTGGTGGCCCGCTTTGGGGACGGCCCGCCGAGGAGCGGAGTCCCGTCTGGGGGTCAAGGGGGGACGCCACGCCCCTCCGTTCCACTTTCTGGTGCTTTTTCTCGGGATGAGCTGGCGGAGCTCAACCTTGGAGCCCGCTGGGGTCCAGCTGGGGAGCTAGAGGGTCCCAGGGAGGAGAACCCACACCGCGCATCATACGTGGAATACATTGTATCGATTTGCATATAGGAAGGAGTCCAAGGCTCAGGCTTCCATGATACATATGCGATGTTTATATCTTGGGTGACACAGATCTCTAGCTAACCGCACACTTGCTGTGTGAATTGGGGGGGTGGGGTTTGGTTTTAATGAGGGTGTATCACTTGAAGCGAATTTTAATTGATGCGCTCTAATAAAACCAAGATCTCCCAGCACTTGCCCTCTGCCATGCGTCTGTACCTTGTAAACCATTCATAACTTTGGAAGAGGAAGTCGTGACTATGCAACCGAGCTCATGGAGTGAAACTTTGAACATCTCGAAATCGAAGTGAAGGGAAGTAACTGATGAGGCCTGGCGTCTTGTGGTCATCCCTGCGCTGGCGGGTGTGGTTGTATACAAACAAGAGGGCAGGGATGGAAAATGGCCAAAAGCCAGAGAGAAGGGAAGGACCCTCCCCTCCCCCGCACGTCAAGGCAGGTTTAATGGCTGCTCCGTGGAAACAAACCGGGAATATATTAGATCCTGTGGAGTTGGACAAACTTCACATGCTTAGCTTCCTTCCCATCAGTTATTTCCTCTCCCCCCACTCGCCTGTCTTTGCGGACACTGTTTATATTTCCTGGGGCAGTTGTGGCCTCTCCTGGCTAGATTGTCTATAATGAATCTCTTGGATGTTGTCAGAAGCAGGGTCTGTGTCTGTGTTTTCTATTTTAAAAACCCGGTTTGGCTTTGCTTTTAAAGTGTAGTCACCGGGCTGCACCATTGCTGGTGCTTCTCAACTCTCGGTGTAATAAATTATCGCAGGATCGTGGACCTCGCCCAGGAGAACCAGGAAGGCAGGCACTGCGAGGAGAACTGGATTGGATTTTACTATTGCCACAACAATCCTTCAAGTCGGTGAAAATTGAGTATGGAGATCTTTGTTGTTGTTTTGCTTTTAGCCAAAATGTACATACTAACCAGTCTCTTTTTCAATAAACCGACATGTATTTTACACACACATGTATTTTTAAAATCAAATCTCTAAGAGCCTTTCCTTATGAAAGGACTTGAGAGTCTAATGTTTAGTTCCATTGCCTTCTTAACAGTTAACCACCAACAGACAGTATTAGCTTAGGTCCAAAAAATGCTGAACAGTCTGTGCATTATAAAAATTTTTTTGAAAGGAATACTATTGTTTGCTGTGTTTAGCTCAAGTAATTCAATGAGTACTAAACCCTGATTGAATTTTGTAGAATTGTAGGACATATGAATCTGTATTTCACAACAGACTGAAGACAGTAGTATTACAAAGATAATATTTTTCTCTGTGGAAAGCTCCCGTCTTATTTGAGAGATTTGCTCTCTAATAATTAGACTTGTGATGTTGGGCTTGTGTTAGAAATTCTGGGTGGTTTGTCAAGTCATGAGAACATAGGTTTTCCAGTTGGGAAAAAAAAAACAACTAAGGAAATGGTTCATTGATATCAAATTTATTTTATGTTAGGTTTGTAAGGTGTAAACCTTCCAAGAGAAAAATCTCCCAAATTTAGAATTAAGGACATTTTATTATGTTGAAAACCTCAGAGCTAAGAGGGTTTCCAGATTTAGAATTGTATCCTTTACAAGGGTGGATTTATTTTTATGTTTTATATATGTCAGTGTAAGCTTAACCCGTACAGTACATGTATGGAAGTCAGGTTAACTTTTCTGAGATTCAACTGGGCAGAGGAGAAATTTGAGGGTGGGTTGGGGGGTGGCCTTTGGTGTCTGATATTCCCTCTTGGCAATATGATATTCCCCAGATGCGAATATAGGTTATTTAATTTTATTCAGTCTTATCTTTAAGATGGAACTAATAGTGGCCTCTACATCATAGAGCTTTTATGAAAGGATATGAAGCAACCTTTGGAAAACAATGTATCTAACACATAGCAAATGATCACAATTATTAGGTATTTTACTTATTGTCTTGCACAAGCAGCAAGCTGTTGTATGAATTATAAGATTGCTGTTTGAACTTTCTGGAAATGCTAGATATAGAATTTCAATTTATCAACATAATACCTGATTTGTGTGTGGGTGCATATATGTGTGGGGTGTGTGTGTGTGTGATGTTTTGACCACAGCAGTGTGAATAATTGTAACTAATGGGTTACTAGTTTTAATATGTTTTTAATGCTGATATTTTGTTCATATATTTAGTTAGTAAAAAATATTTGATTAATTTCTTTAAAATTGTAAAGAGAATTTATATTTCAAATAATAATACTCATCAGCCCTGAATGGGAAAATTGACCAGGAACAGAATATGTGTCTTTAACCAAGTATGATTTTTAATTATAGCGTGGAAAAATATGACCTAAGGGCATCCAGTTATTTATATTTTCATGTACCTATGGCTAATGCCAACAGAGAAGCCATGAAAAAATGTTTAGAACTGATTGCTATGGTTTTTGCATTTATATGAGAATGGCTGTTCACTTAATTTGGAGGATCTACTCATCACATCATTGAATCATTTTCAAAGTAATTTGAGAAAAGCTTGCCATTTAAAACCCTTTAAGCTATTGTTTTTTCTTAATGTACATCAGGTGCACAGAATTGGACTGATCTTAATCTTAGCGCATGCTGCGGATGACTTCTCATTTTACTAATTGTTCCCCAGGGATTCAGAGATGGCAGTTTATAATATTTTTAAATAACTCTAAAGGGTACAGTCTTATTATGCATGATTCCTTGTCTATGACATTAGATGCTGAAATAGCGGAGGGCTGGAATTGAATGAACTATTGATTATTTTCACTCCTAGAGCATTGTAGCTAACCTCCTGGCTCAGACTTAATCTCTCTGTTCCTCAGTGAGGTGTTGTGGAGGATAAGTGAGTTAATCTATGTAAAGCATTTAAAACATTGCCTGGCACATATTCCATGTTCAATAAATATTAACATTAAAGTGCCACTTATTGAAATTGCCCTTTTTTATTTTCTAAATGTGATATTTGAACAGATTATTTTCTGAAAGAGGAAAACAAAGACATGCAATTTTAATATCACCTAAAATATAAAACAACAGCAACATTAACAACAACAAAAACACCCTAGTAACTTAAAAAGTGCTAAGGAAGTAAGAGAACATAATTAAGTAACTGTCATTACATCTCTTAGATGTGAAACAGATTGTGGTACTTATTAATGTGTTCAGCACGTTCATTCTTTTAGATCTCCATCCCATTTTCCTTTTGTATTAGAGACTTTAAAAGAATCAGTAACCCATGAGGCCTGTGTTATGATTGGGCAACCAGGGTTGAAAGGTAGTGTATGCAGCTCAGTGCATTATCACAATCACAACTAGATTGAAAGAATTTTTTTTTAATAGGGAAAAAGGCTAGAGGAAAATAGTTCTGTAGATAAATGGGTCATGAGGATTGTCTTCTTTTTCCTCCTGTTTTCCCAGTGAACTTGAATATATAATCAAAAGTCATGATTTTAGTGTAAAAGGTCTCCAATAACTATTTTAGTGTACTGACTTACAAAGAGTAAGATTTTGATTTTTGGAGAAACAAAATACCAGCTTGCATGGCAGTGAAAAGTCTTAAAGTTAAATGAGAAAACCTTCATATTGAGACTGGCACCCCAACTAAAGAGGGGCAAGGAAGAAAGGTCTTGTGATCTGCTTCAGGAAATCAGCCTGGAAACTCTAGATGACAGAGGTCTGCAAGTGATCATGGGGATGGTGCGGGGCCAGGCCTGTTTCAGTCTGTTGTGTGTAGGGTCGCCTTGAGAGAGAGGCCAACTAGATGGTAGCTAAGAACAACAAGTGGAGGCCCTTATGCTTGATCTTCACAAAGGATATTTGAAAAATATATAATTATAATCTGCATATAGACCGTGTCCACCAAACTTGACACGGGAGTTGTCACTGCCCAGATCAGACCCTCTATGAACACGCATGCTTTGGACACCACCTTCAGTGGATAAACACCTCACAGGCACTAAGGTGTAGGAAATATAGCTCTCTTGGTTTCAGGAGAGCTTGTTGTTGTTAGGTGCTGTTAAGTCCACGCTCACGTGTACGCTCTTTATGTGCAACACAGTGAAACACTGTCCAGTCCTGCACCCTTCTCCCAATGGTTAGGTTTCAGCCCGGGTGGTAGCCAGTGCCAATCCATCTAGTTGGCTCTTCTTTCTTGCTGACCCTCAACTGTGCTAAACATCATATCCTTTTCTAGGGACTGGACTTTCTCCATCACACATCCAGAGTACAAAGATCCAGTCTCACCATCCTTGCTTCCAGGGAGCTCGCTGGCAGTACTTCCAAGACAGATTTGTCAGTTCTTCTGGCAGCCCAGTGTATTTTCACTCTTCTTTGCCGGCACCATAATCCAAATGCGTTTTCCTCTTTCAGTCTTTCCTATCCATTGTGCAGCTTTCGCAAACATCAGACGTGATTAAGATACTTGGGGGAGGTCCACCTTAGTCCTCAAAGTGACATCTTTGCTCTTGAGCACTTTATCCTTTGGGGAGTCTTTATTAGGAATGGGGGTTGGATGTTACCCAATGCTTTTTCACCATTAGTTGATATGATCATATGGTTCTTGTTCTTTTCCTTGTTGATGGGGTGGATTGCATGAATTGTTTTTCGAATGTTGAACCATCCCTGCATCCCTGGTATGAATTCCACTTGGTCATGATGTATTATATTTTTGATAAGTTGTTGGATTCAATTGGCCAGAATTTTATGGAAAATATTTTCATCTGTGTTCATCGGAGACTTAGGTCTGTAGTTCTCTATCCTTGTTTGGTCTTTGCCTGGTTTCGAATCAGGGTTGTGCTGGCTTCATAGAATGAGTTGGGAGTTTGCTGTCCATTTCTGTGTTCTGGAAGAGTTGTGTAGGATTGGTGTCAGCAGTTCTTGTGCTCGTTAGTACTTTACACAGGTTGTCTGCAGCAGATTTATCCAATGCAATACACTGTTTGCTTATTGACTGCTATTTCCATGAGCATTGATTATGGATCCAAGTAAAAGAAAGTCCTTGAGAACTCCAGTTTCTTTTTCTGATTCTCATGATGTCGTCTATTGGTCCAGTTGTGGACGTTACGTTGAGGACTTTTGTGTTCCTTATATTGAGCTGCGCTCCATACTGAAAACAGCAGTCTTTTCAGCTGCACGGACTGTAAGTCCTCCTCCTTTTCAGAAAGTGAGGTTGTGTTATCTGCATATTGCTGGTTATTAATGAGCCTTCCTCCAATCTTGATGTAGAGTTCTTCTTCATATATTTTAGTTTCTCGTATTATTTGTTCGGCATGCAGATTTAGAATATGTAGGGTGAAAGAATATAACCTTGATGTACACCTTCCCTGATTTTAAACTATGTAGTAGCCCCATATTCTGTTTGATTCACTGCCTCTTGGTTCGTGTACAAGTTTCGCACAAGCAAAATGAAGTCTTCCAGAAGGCCCATTCTCCACAGCGCTGTTCCTTTTTTGTTATGGGCCCAATTGGGTGTCTTTGCACAGCCATTAAAACGCTGCTGCACAAGAGTTACAGTAAAGAGTTACAGTCTCGAAAACTCGCAGGGGCAGTTAGACCCTGTCTTTTAGGGTAGCTGTGAATGGAAATTGACTCGATGGCAATGAATCTGTTCTTGTTTTCTTGAAACATCTTTCTGGCATTCTCTGTCAGCCAAGATCCATCAAACATCAGCAGTCATATTCCATATACCCTACTGAATCTGGCTTGATTTTCATGCAGTTCCTTGTCTATGTACTGCTACAAATATTTTTAAATTGTCTCCCCCCAAATTGTACAAGCATATGATATTAATGGTGTTGTTTGACAATTTACAATTCTGTTGGATTCCTTTCTTTGGCATGGGCACAGACGTGGATCCCTTCCATTCAGTTGGACAGGTAGCTTTCTAGTAAGTATCTTGGCATAGATAAATGAGGATTTCTAGTGCTACATTGGCTTGTTGAAACATTTCAATCTGTATTCTGTCAGTTCCTGGAACTCCCCCCCACCCCTTTTTCTTCCCTTCAGTGCAATTTGCAGTTATTTCTTCAGAACCCTAGATTCTCCCTCACATGCTGTTTTTTGAAACGGCTGAATATAGAACAGTTCTATTTGGTATGATGACTCTATGTATCACTTCCATCTTCTTTGGATGCTTCTTCCATTGTTTAACATTTTCCCCATAGAATTCTTCAATATTTCAACTCAAGGCTTGAATTCTTTTCTTTTTTTTTTTTAAGCTTGAGAATGTTGTGTTCTTCCTTTTGACTTTGTGACTCTGGGTCTTTGTGGATTTTATTTTAACGTTTTACTTTGTCCCTGCAGCTTTCCGCTCAAATTTCCTTTTTTTGTCTTAACACTTTTATTGACATGTTAGTCACGTATCATACAAGTCAGTAGTTCAGACATATTAAGAAAAGCTGTGTGATCATCATTATAATAAATTTTAGAACAGTTATTAACTCTCAGTTTCCCCCAAACATCCCTGCCATACCTCCAAGAAATTGTTAATCCAACAGATTAACCTATCCTGGACTTCATGAACAGAAAATCATATAAAAGATAACAATAAAATACTAACAACAATAACAAAATAGATAAAAAACCTCCATAGGAAAAAAAGCAGAAAATATTAAAACTAGAAATTTATATTGAGTCAAATGGGAGATTGTATGATGCGGTGTTAAATTTTAACCTAACTGCATCTGCGATAACCCATTATCCAGTACAGTCTGATAGTAAGGCTGTTCACATCCCTGGTCTGTGGTCAGAGGGATTTGTTGGAGCCTTAATCCATGTGTGTATTGATCCTTCACTGTTGTTGTTTTTTTAACTGAGACAACTTTATAGTGGGTCAAAAGGAGATCAAATGATAAGATATTATATTGTAACTTAACTACATCTGCCATAATTGACTTTACTATTTGTCTGATATCAAGGCCATTCATATCCCTCAACTATGGTCAGAGGGGATTCAACCGAGGCTTCATCCATGTGTGGACCCTTCAAATGGATTTTGGGTTTTCATTATCATCCATAGTCTTCTGCACACTGGGTGGTCACAATTTAAGCTCTGATGCCATTTTAAATTTGTTGAGCTGTGGAGGCTTGTGTGTTGCTGTGATGCTAGAAGCTGCGTCACTGGTATTTCAAATGCCAGCAGTGTCCCTTAAAGTGAACGCATTGCTTCCAGTCTGAGAGCAGACAACGAAGAAGGGTTCAGTTGCCCATTTTATAGGAAGTAGCTGCTGAAAACCTTATATATTGCTTTGAAACATTGTCAGACACTGAAAGCCTAATGAATGGAAGCAAAGCATTGTTGGAAATAATGCCGGAGGTTGGGTCCCTCGGGTCAAAGGGCACTCATGAGATTGAGGAGAAGCTACTGTTTTGGAGTGGAGTTGATCCTGGTGGCACGACGAAGGTAAATCCTGTGGGAGTGGAGGCTTGGAATCTTCATTTGCTGATGAGGCAAGACTCAGAGTAAGGAGAAATAGCTGCAAAAATCTACCAAGATGGGAAGTTGGTGGACAAATCTAGGGAAATTAGAAGTTGTCAACAACTAAATGGAATTCATAAAGGTAAGTAGCCTATGTATTAGTGAGCTGAAATGTACTGACATTGGTCATTTTGAATCAGAAATTCATCTGGCTTACTATGGCAGGAATGACATAATCAAGAGGGATGGCGTTGTATTCATTGCCAAAATGGACATTTCAAAATCAATCTTGAAGTACAATGTTATCTGTGATCGGATTGTATCTATCTGCCTGCAGGGAAATCCAATCAGTACAACTTTTCAAATTTATGCAAAAGCTAGTGATGAAGAAATTGAAGCATTCTTCCAACGAGTTCCGTTGGAAGTCGATCAAACATGGCAACCAAGATTCATAGATAATTATTGGTTATTGGAATGCAAAAGTTGGAAACAAATCGGAAGGAATAGGAGTTGGAAAATATGATCTTGGTGATAGAAATGAAGCTGGCAATCACAGAATTTTGAAGACCAACCACTTGTTCATAGCAAATACTTTTACAGCAACACAAAAGGTGACTAAATATATGAACTTCTCCAGATGGAATACACAGAAATCAGATTGACTGTATCTGTCTGAAGAGACAATGGAGAAGCTCAATATCAGCAGCTAAAACCAGGCCAGGGAAAGGCTGTGTAACAGACCATAAATTGCTCATTTGTAAGTTTAGATTAAAGTTGAAGAAAATTAGAACAAGTCATTGAGAGCCAAAATACGACCTTGAGTTTACCCCCACTTGAATTTTGAGAACATTTCAAGACAAGATTTCATGCATTGAACACTAATGACAGATGACCTAATGAGCTGTGGGAGGACATCGAGATCATCACTCATGAAGAAAGCAAAAGGTCATTAAAAAGACAGGCAAGAAAGAAAAGGTCAACGTGGATGTGAGGAGAGGCTTTGAAACGTGGTCTTAATGGTAGAGTAGCTAAAACAAATGCAAGAAGTGATGAAGTCAGAGAGCTGAACAGAAAATTTCGAAGGGCATCTTAAGAAAACAAAGTAAAATATTATACTGAAATAAACAAAGACCTAGAGTTTTAGAAAAACTAAAAGGAGGAACATGCTCAGCATATCTTAAACTGAAAGAACTCAAGAAAAATGTCAAGCCCTGAGTTGCAATATTGAAAGATTCTCTGGGCAACATATTGAATGATGCAGAAAACATCAAAAGATGATGAAAAGACTATACAGAGTCACTGTCCCAAAGCAACTAGTTAACATACAACTATTTCAAGAAGTAGCATATGACTAAGATCAATAATACTGAAGGAAGAAATTGAAGCTGCACTGAAAGCATTAGCTAGAGATAACTGAGGATTGAAAGGTTTCAATTGAAACCAAGGATTGAAACGCTAAGGGTTGAAAGGTTTCAATAAGCTGGTTGAAGCACTAGAAGCGCTCACTTGTCTGTGCTAGGAATTTTAGTAGAATACTTCTTGGCCAACTGACCGGAAGAGATACATACTTGCACCCATTCCAAAGAAAGGTGATCCAACAGAAAACTCATATTTTAAAAGAATATTATTGATATGATATGGAAGTAAAATTTTGATGAAGATCATCAAAAAATGATTTATTGCAGCAGTACATTAAAAGGGAACAGCAACAAGTTCAAGCCACATTCCAAGGAGGACGTGGAACAAGGGATATGACTGACATCAGATGCATCTTTGCTGAAAGCAGAGAATACCATAAAGATGCTTCCTTGTGTTTTGACTGCAAAAGCGTCGGACTGTGTGGATCATAACAAAGTGTGGATGACCTTGAGAAGAATGGGAGTTCTGTAACCCTTCTTTGTGCTCATGAGGAACTTGTACACAGATCAACAGACAAGTGCATCCTGCATGGTTTAAAATCAGGAAAGGTGTCTGACAGTGTTAAATCCTCTCATCATACTTTTTCATTCTGTATGCTGAGCAAATCATCAGAGAAAGCTGGGCCATCTGAAGAAGAAGTTGGCATCGTGATTGGAGGAAAGCACAACTTGTGATATGCAAATGACACAACCTTGCTTGCTGACAGTGAGGAGGAGGAATTCAAGCATTTGCTTATAAAGATCAAGGATTGCAGCCTTAATGGATTGCAACTTATTGTAAAGAACAACA
Organism: Echinops telfairi; assembly: GCF_000313985.2. Taxonomy (NCBI): domain Eukaryota; kingdom Metazoa; phylum Chordata; class Mammalia; order Afrosoricida; family Tenrecidae; genus Echinops; species Echinops telfairi. The sequence goes on from NW_022104341.1 coordinate 56,832,355, forward strand.
AATCCTCACAACTGGAGCATGATAAATGAGAACAGGTTGAAGTTATCAATTATTTTTGTCTTACTTGGATCCACAATCAATACTCATGAAGGCAGCAATCAGGAAATCAGAAGACATGCTGCATTGGGTAAATCTGCCAGGATGTTACTTTGAGAACTAAGGGCCTCTCACCCATGCCATGGTATTTTTAGTTGCTTCAGATGCATGTGAAAGTTGGACGTTGAATAAGGAATAATGAAGAATTGATACATTTGAATTGTGGTGCTGGAGAAGAATACAGTGAACCCTCTCCACTTCGCGCTTTGACTTCCGCGGCTTCACTCTATCGCGGTTTTTGCGTAACAGCGCATGCTCTGTCATTACTGCCACTGATTGGCTCATACTGT
>NW_022104341.1:56834107-56837032 GCF_000313985.2 Echinops telfairi
GGTAATACGAGTGTAATGGTGACTAAAGGGTGTTTTTTCATGTCCTCTATGCTCTAACTACGAAAATATTTGATTTATAAATAAGGAATCCTACTGGGCGGAATTTCATTTATCACGGTAGGGTCCAGAACCGATTAACCGCGATAAACGAGGGTTCGCTGTATTGTAAATACATACCATGAACAAACAGATATGTCTCTAAAGTATGGCCAGACTGTTCTTTAGAGGCAAGAGCGGTGAGACTTTGTCTTACATACTTTGGACATGTTGTCAAGCAAACCAGTCCCTGGAGAAGGGCATCATGTTTGGCAAAGTGGAGGAACTACAAACTAGAGACAAGCCCTGGACTAGGTGGATTGACATAGTGGCCACAACAAAGGGTTCAGGTATTGGAACAAGTGTTTTATTCTGATGTGTGTAAGTTTGTTATGAGTGGGAACTGAGTCAATGGCATCCAACAGCAGCAACCACTCCCTCCTTTGGATTTGGATTTTATTATGTACAATCTCAGATCATACAGGCTAATGTGCTTCTTCCATGTGGACTTAGTTGATGCCTCACTTAGATGGATGCTTTTTGGAAGACAAGCCTCTAAGACCCTATCCGCTATTCTTTTTGATAGCTGGGCCCCATCTGATTTTTTCCCACCACACTTTGCTCTAGCGCTCATATCTTCAGTGATCTCTTCATGAGGGTGAGCATCAAGTAGGGTCATGTCATAGGAACCAACTGTTTTTAGATTTGGGGTAGAATGAAATGACAACCCCTAGATCCATTCATATATATACCAGGAGGTACCAAAACAAACAACCAAACAAAGGAATTCTTTTTTTAAAGCTATGTAGTTAAATTTTTGTACAAAACAACCTTATCACCTTCTAAGTGCTCTCCATTACACTTAATACATTTGTCAAATTTGCAATTCCGTTCTTGGAAACATTTTTCAAACTCATCTGTTTGGATGGCTAACAGCACCTCCCTCATTTTTTCTTCACTTCTTCTACCGTTGTCAAATCATTGTCCTTTCATGTCCCCTTTTATTGTTGGAAACCAAAAGAAATTGCAGGGAGTGGGTCAGGTGAGTAGAGTGCATGGGGCAAGAGAGACCTGCTGGGGTTTTCCCAAATCTGGCACACTGAGATGACTGCATGTGCAGGTCATTGTCACCAGTTCCCTGTGTGCCACAAATCAGGCCTTTTTGTCAGACACTGTTGCGCAATCTTTTCAAAAACCTCTAAATAGAAGCTTGATTAGCAGACTGACCTGGTGGAACAAACTCCATATGCACTATGAGTCAACATTTTTGTCTGTTTGGGAAGTTGATGGAGGTCCAGAATGAGATTTGTTACCAGTCGACATTTCACCTTTTTTGAAACGATGAAACCATCTTGTGTACTTGAGTTTTTCCTATAGTGATGTTCTTGTAAGCTGTGTTCAACATCACAGTAGTTTCTGCAACATTTTCCCCCGTGCAGGAAACAGAATTTCACAGCCATATACTGCTCTCTTAATTTGGCCATCACAAAAAAAAGAGGTTCTAGTGAAAAAATTTTACGAAAAAATTCACTGTGACCAGAGAGAACCTTCCCAGGCAACGCCACTTGGGTGCACTGACTCAGAGGGAGTTGCAGGATACTCATTTGCCTAGTGGGAAAAATCCATACTGTGAAAGCTCTACTCTGCGCAGCACAATTTCGGGTTTTTTGGGTACTCCCTGGCATGTTTTATACATAGCTCTGATTCACCTCAGAGACATCATTATCATTTATGTTAAAAAACATCCCTCTGGGGCATGAGGTAATTCTATTGATGATGCCATTAATTTAACTCATCATATGGAATTGAAAATGCTTTAGAGAAAAGGAAATTATATAAGAATAGACTGGTTACAAACTGCAATACACGAAATGTTGTACAGATTAAACTCTTAAGTGTTTAGAAACTGTGTACACAAACAATTGGGGTTGCTGATAGGGCAACATTTCCACCCCTCAACAGCTTTATTGGCATATAAGTCACATAATATACAATTCAATCATTCAGTCATATCATGAGTAGTTGTACAATAATAATCACAATAAATTTTAGAGCTTTTTATTCATTCTTGTACTCATCATCCTTAGCTCCCCATTTTCCCTCAACTTCCCCTGCCATCCCCCTAGGGAATGATGAATCCACTTACTGTCTCTATAGATTTACCTATCCTGGATTTCATATACAGAAAACACATTAGTTTTTTTTAAAACTTAAGAACAATAACAGTAAAACAGATAAACACCTCATTGAAAAGAGAGAAAATATTGAAAACTAGGAGAAATTTAAATAGATCATAAGGGAAATTAAATGATAGGTGCTAAAGTTTTACCTAACTGTATCTGCAACAATCCCCTCTCTAGTACATTCTACTTGATAGCAGGCTATGCACATCCCTGGGCCATGGCCGGAGGGAATTTACCAGGGCCTTAATCCATGTGTATTTACTCTTTACTTTTTTTTTTTAATGGAGACAGCTTTAAAATGTGTCTAAAGGGAAACCAAGTGAATAGATAATAAATTTTAACCTAATTGCATCTGCCACAATCGACTTTACAATGTTCTCTGTCTGATACAGGGCCAGTCACACATCGGTTATGAGTTGTTCCCCACCTTGCTCCATCCACATCATGCAGGTCTACCTCACCTTACTCCATCCACATCATGCAGGTCCACCCCACCTTACTCCATCCACATCATGCAGGTCCACCCCACCTTACTCCATCCACATCATGCAGGTCCACCCCACCTTACTCCATCCACATCATGAAGGCCCACCCCACCTTACTCCATCCATATCATGCAGGTCCACCCCACCTTACTCCATCCACATCATGCAGGTCCACCCCACCTTATTCCACATCATGCAGGTCTACCCCACCTTACTCCATC
>NW_022104341.1:56837289-56881765 GCF_000313985.2 Echinops telfairi
GCCCACCCCACCTTACTCCACATCATGCAGGCCCACCCCACCTTACTCCATCCACATCATGCAGGTCCACCCCACCTTACTCCATCCACATCATGAAAGTCCACCCCACCTTGCTCCATCTACATCATGAAAGTCCACCCCACCTTACTCCACATCATGCAGGCCCACCCCACCTTACTCCATCACATCATGAAAGTCCACCCCACCTTACTCCATCCACATCATGCAGGCCCACCCCACCTTACTCCATTCACATCATGAAAGTCCACTCTACTTTGAGGAGGCAACTTCCAGTCACATTGTGAGTGCCTTCCAACGAGAGGGGACTTCTCTTCCAGCACTGTGCCAGCATTGTTCTCATGCTACTTATAAGGTTACTAGTGGCTAATCTGTCCAAAATAAATGGTTTATTCCTCCTTCCTGGTCTTGTCTTAGTCTGGAAGATCTGCTGAAATCGCTTTACCATGGATGACCCTGCTGGTATTTGAAATACCAAGGACATAGCTTCCACCATCACAGCAGTACCCAAACCACCAAAGTATGAGACACTGACCCAGGTCGGGACAGGGACGCTTGAAACATAAGAAAGAATTATAACATGGTAGTTTGGGTTGTTGGTTTTTTTTGTGTGTGTTTGAGGGTGTCTTGATTAATCTTCACAAGCTCAGTCAGGCATTCTGAGGTTCTCTAAAGGTCTGAACCTGGCTGACGTGGCAGAACCTGATTTGATCCACGTGCTGAGCTCCTCTGCATGCTCGGCTGACTCTAAGCCTCTCCCATATACCAGTATTCTCATCCTTGCCATTATTAGGTGACGACAAATCGTTTCCAACTCATAGTGACCCCAGCACAGCAGATGAGAACACTGCCTGGCCCTGCTCTGTGCTTTCCGTTGTTGTTAGGTTTGAGCCACTGTCGGTCCATCATGTGAGGGACTGCCCCTTTTTTGGTGACCCTCTTCCACTTCGTTCTTGTTCGTAAGCATGATGTCCTTCTCTAGGGACTGTCAAGATCTATAGCCTCAGCAACGGTGGAGCAGCCCTGCTCTATCCTGTGGTCTCCCTTGAGGCATATTCGACTTGATGGGGGTGAGCTGCTTGGTTTTTAGGGTGTATCTTACTTAGTGCTCACAAAGCCCAGTCAAGCGAGCTGAGGTGCTCTGCAGGTCCGAACCTTGCCAAAGTGGTAGCACCAGAGTTTGATGCAGTTTATCTGATTCAGAACCACAGCAGAAGTTCCACTAGCCCAGCGGTTCGCAACCTGTGGGTCGTGACCCCTTTGGGGGTTGAACGACCCTTTCACAGGGGTCGCCCGATTCCTAACAGTAGCAAAATGATAATTATGAAGTAATAACGAAAATAATTTTATGGTTGGGGGGTCACCCCAACATGAGGAACTGTAGTAAAGGGTCACGGCATTAGGAAGGTTGAGAACCACTGCTCTAACCAGAGGTGAGGGTGAAGAGAAGAGGGTTTGTGTCAGAAATTACATTTACAAGCTACAACTCAAACCTACGAAACAGGAGGAGAGAGCTCCTTTTAAGGGTGAGATGGCCCACCTGAGGAGAAATCTGTGGGCTTCTTGTTGGGCTCAGCCCTCTCAAGCCGTGGAAGTTGAAGCTTCCGCATTTGCCCACCAGCCCCAATCCTCGTTGACCTCTGTATAGGTGAGGAAACTGTGGCTATCCACGCCCAACTTTTCTCAGGAAAGCAGGTAGTTTGAATCTAGAGCAGAAAAGGAAGAGGATTTGATTCGAGCTGGACTATTCAGTTTATTGCTGATTCACAATGAAAAATTATGTAGTGTTACTTAAATGTTTGATTTATTGTGTCAGACTTTAGTGGGCATCATAAAAAGAGGACTTCGGATCTGGTTCATTCCAGTTTGGCCCCCTGCTAAGAGTTTGCATGTCCACCCCAGATGTACTGAACTAGAATCTACATTTTAACAAGATTCCTGTGGATTTAACAAGATTCTATCCGGGATAGAAATCCTGCTAAAATGTAGGTTCAGGTGTGGTATATCTGGGGTACAAATAAACCCGTTTGAAACCTTAGGTTAAAGTGCTTAGCTGTTAGTGTCTGACTGCCATCCTCTGACGAGGTAGGTTTTGTCTTTGGTTTAACGAGTCTGCATTTCAGAGGATTACTGTACAAGGAAGATGCAAAGTGCCTGTTTGGATTTTGGACACTTCCAGTCCTGCTGGAGAATTAGTAGCTGAAAGAACTTCTAGTTTGGCCTGCCTCAGAGAATCCTGCCTAAGAATCGTGTGTGCCTCTCAGATTCATGGATTGCAGGCGGGGCCTCTGAGGCCAGAGGGAGAGGAGGCCTTATATTTTGAGTGCTTTTCCTACAGACTCAGCTACTTTTGTCCTTGAAGTCAAATCTAAAGTCCCATGTGAGCTGAAATTCAAAACTGATTAGACTTAATGAGGTTCTCAGAGGACCGAGATGAAACCATCACAAATGGTTCATTCAATCAGAATCTCAGGAACATTGGAAAAATAGTTGATTCCAGCAGTCAGTCACTTGACTGGCACAGAAGATCCCCTCTTCTTGGTCAAGGAGAGACGCACAAAGGCTTAAGGGATGGGCTCTGAATCCGTCTTTATAACACTTGCACTTTATGGGTAGAGTTGCCTTCCTTCACAGGGGCTGTGTGCAAACCCACATGGCTCCTAGGAGGGGGGACTTGTTCTTCCCTGGATGTAATAATCATTAGGCCTTTATTTAGCTGCAGATGCTGCCAGCTGAGATGTCCCTGCCCACTGGACAGTAAGCCTTTAGCCACAACTGAGATCCTTTGATTCAGATCCCAAACTTGAAGTCACCTCACATTTTGTCTACTTTTCAAGGGGAAATTGTTGTTCAGGAGCAGCATATGACTTCTCCTGAAGTGAAGATTCAAATGGAACATAAGCCAAATCTAAAATCCCATGTGAGCTGAAAACTCAAAACTCTTCGGACTTATTGAGGTTCCCAGAGGACCAGAACAAAACCATCACACATGGTTGATTCAACCAGAGTCTCAGGCAAATTGGAAAAACAATTGAAGTCGGCCCACGTGGTGTGTGAACTGTACCTAGACTAACTAAACTTTTTGAATTATGTGACCCGTAGCCTGTACATTGGACCATGGGGACTTCCCATGGATATGTCAGGTCATGGTTATTTGTTCAGAGAAGCCTGTCAGCCGTGGGTTGGATGTCTGGCCAAGAAGCAGAGAGTTGAGCTTGTGACTTCCTGACAAACTGCCTAGAACTATTGCACAGGTTGTTTATTGCACAAGGATGCCTGGCCAAGGAGGTAAGTAAGGGCTGACATCTACTCAAGAAGCTCTGTCTTGGGTTGAGCTGCCTCTCCCAGAATAAAGGGATACTTCTTTCTGACTCCTCGAAGCCAGCAAGGCTAGGTCCACTGGAAGGGCTGGCCTATCTTGCTGACTTACACAAAGGCCCTAACACCGTAGCCAGCAACACTCTGCCTCTCCAAGCCCCTCCAGTCACCCTGGTAAAGCCAGAAGCCAGCGGGGCCTGGCACACAGTAAGTGCTCACTAAATGCCAGGGGAACGAGGGACTAAAACTGTATTCTCTGCATTGTGCGCCAGCGAGCCAGTTTCCGAGCCAGTGTTCTTTTTTAATGAAAAGAAGTGAAATAGATGTTATCTGCTCAGAAGCACTTTTTGTTTTCAGTGGTGAGAGTTCACTTTGATGGGCATCTTCCTCCAATTTATCATTTCCTAAGGGCCCCTATGGAGCAGCTCTACTGTCCTATAGAGCCGCTGTGAGTCGGAATTGACTTGCCGGCAGTGGGTTTGGGAGTTCAGGGACATGTAATGACGAGCACTTGGGGCAGTGTTGACATTCTGCTGGTTAAACCCCAATGACAGTATTTGTTTCAATGACTCTGGGGTCCTTGTACCCCTTATGTAGTCCACCCGATGAAGGGCATGCATTGTTGACTCCCAGGCATGTGAGGAGAAGTTCTTGTTATTTATTGACCAGCCTTGGGGACAGGGTACAGACATTCATGCCTGCGAGAGCCTTGGGAATTACTGAGGTGCTTCTTGTAGATAAGGATTTTTCTAGTTTGGGGTAAGAAGTGGAAAAGGAGTAGGAAAACCTTGTAGCCCAGGCATTCCCAAATGAAGGAAGTTTGCCTCCGTTTTAGGGCCAGCTGGCTATTCTGTCGTAGTTTTAAGCTGATCCTTCAGAAAGCCCACTATCAGAGTTCTGCTTCCTGGCAGCGCTCCTTAGAGGCAATTACACAGCAGGTAGGCTTGGCCGTGTTTAGTGGATCTAATTGCTGAGGCAAAAAAAACCCCAAACACCAAAACTGAAAAAAACCCAACCCAACCAAAGCACAACAACGACCTGCTGCCCTCGAGTAGATTCTACCTGACAGTGATCCCAGGTGGGTCGGAGGAGAACTTTGCTCCATAGGAACTGCAGTGCTGGAGGAGTTGGAATGAACTCAGTGGCAGTAGGTTTGTATTTTTGTTTTATTTTTATGGTGAGGAATTCTGGTGGCTTAAGTGGTTAACGAGGTTGGCTGCCACCCAGAAGCTTGGTGGTTTGAGCCCACCTGCCATTCTGCAAGAGAAAGATAATGGCAGTCTGCTTCTGGGAAGACTTACAGGTTTGGAAACCCTACGGGTACAATTCCACTCCGTCTTACAGGTCTCCAGTCCTCTGTTTTATGGGGAAACTGTTGTCAGGTGCTGTCGAATGGGTTCCAGCTTACAGCAGCAACCCTGCGTACAACCGAAAGAAGCACTAGCAGGCCTGTGCCCTCCTCACTGTCATTGCTGTAGTTGAGCCCGTGGTTGAAACCCTTGTCTTCATCCATCCTGTTGAGGGTTTTCCTCTTTTTCATTCACCTCTGCCAAGTAAGTTGTCCTCCTCCAGGGAGTCACCTCTCCTGATAACTTGTCCAAAGTAGATGAGATGAAATGTCATGATCCCAGCATCCAAGGAGCATTCCGGCTGTCGGCTGCCCCGCAGCCTGGCTGTCCTTCTTCCAGGACAGGATTGTATTCGCCACCAACCCTGTAATTCAGAGGCTTCAGTACTTCTGGGTCTCCTTTATTCATTGTCCGGCTTTCACATGCAGATGAAGGGTACCTCCATCCTCCAAGTGGCACCTGGATTTTAACACGAGTGAGAGCTTATGCTGCAGGCTTGCCAAATTCAGCACTTCATGGAGAGTGTATCTTAGGAAAAGAAAAAGAAAAGCTAGAAGGTGCAGAAACTTGAAAACCTTTCCCATTTCATCTGGTTAAATGCAGCCTTCTCCAGACAAACTCACATCCTCGAAGCAGAATTACCAGGACATGATCACGTATGACAGAGGCGCCGTGACAGGGTTTCTCTGAAGAACCAACTCACCTGCATACAGTTCGATTTGATCTTCCAAAATCCAGGGAGTCCCACCTGTTCAGGAATAGCCCTGTTGAATTAAGCAGAGTCCTTCAGCACACGCTTCACCCTCGTTCTTAGCCCAAATATTTGATGGGCAGCATGCTTCAGCCGTCCTGTCTCGATCCAGGAAGTAAACAAAAGCTCTTGACATGTGGCCTGGGAGGTAGTCCTCGTGTTTTGCTCTTTGCTTCCCATTCACCTCCTGGTCTCTGGCTTCCTTCTGGCTGGCATCACTCTCCCTGGGGCTCCGGCTGCCCACACCCCGCAGGTGAGAGAGACCAGGTCAGAGGCCAGTCTCTCCTTGCTTGTGTGCTTTCCTCTTGAACTCTGGACCAACGTTTCTCTGACTTACTGGTGCCCCACCTGAGCAATTACCTGCCTGCACGCTGGCGTCTTAGATCCCATCTCCTGAGCTGGACTCCTCCTTCAGAAATGAAAGCCAAATCCACTCCTGTCTCGTTGGATCTGAGGGTCTTTTCTCTAAGATGGCCAGTCTTTGTGGTTGCAGATGGCCTCATCTTCCTCCTTCAGAGTGGCTGCTGCGAAGTTAGCAGTCCAGTGCAGCCCACAGTACCGTCAGCCTTCACTCATTTTATATTCACACTCATCTTTCTCTGTTCTTCACACTCCTTCACTCAGCCTTGCCGTTGTAATAATAATAATTTATATGGTCCTTCAAAAAACTCAGAGCCAAATAAAAAGATGTTAATGTTCTAGGCTCCCCTCACATTGGGTGTGATTCATGGTGGCCCCAGGCACAATCGAATGGGCTGTTTTTGGAAGTCGATCACCTGGCTTAGTCCAGAAGCTCCCCTGAAACCTGCTGGGCCTATTAGCCTCCCTGACAGATGAGGCACACATGCAGCACATTGGCCAGGAATTAGACCCAGGTCTCCTGTGTGGAAGGCAAGAATTCTGCATTAGACCACCAGTGCCCTTGTATGAAAAGTCAACACTGAAGGATCTTGCTTCCACCCCGCTCATGTTTTCCCCTCACTCTCTACAGGTAGTAATTTGTATTAATTTTGTTTTTGTTCTCCCTTTCATAAAACACAGCACGAATCTTTTATGCCTTACTCTGTAAATGGCCTTTTAGTAGTTTGTTGTGGAGATCTCTCTCTACCACCATAGAAATCCCAAGGATTCACTTTTTTAAAACTACAGTTTCCATTGGGTGCATGTACGAATGTGGGCATTCTGGGTTATGACAACCAAAAAAGAAGTCGCATGCATCCTTTGGAACAGGAGTGCTTGCACTGGGAAAGCTCTTAGACCTGGGGGAAGACTAATTAATGCTAAGGTGCCCGGGACTCTCGGCCTTTCAGACCCAGTGGCATGATACATTGACTCCCTCAGCTTTACCCGTGCTCCTAGTCCATCTGAATAGCAACCCTATTGCCTTGGCCCCATTTGTGATTTCTCTGTGGTGCTCCCCACTTCTTTCTTGAGACCTCGTCAAAATGTGCATAGTGCTCCCAGCAGTTCACTTAGGCCCTCTAGGATTTTATGCTGTTCAAAATAACTCCAAACGCACTGCCAGTGAGTCAATTCTGACTCGCAGCGACCATGTAGGACAAGGTAGAACTGCCTTGTCCCCGCCCCCGCCATGGATTTCTAAGACTAATTCTTTACGAGAGTAGACAGCCTAGAGTAGACTCCCATGAAGCAGCTGGTGGTTTTGAACTGCTGACCCTGCGGTTAGCAACCCAATGAGAAACCACTATTCTACCAGAGGTCCTTTAAAATTTCATCAGTCTCTCCCCATTTCCCAAATTCTGAAGCACTTCCATATATTTAGGACTCTGAAGAAGTAGCACTCCCACTTCTATCAAATCCACTCTTAATTATGTAGGGCTGCAGTGATAGAAAAAGTGCATGGCTTTAACTACAGACATTTATTTTCTCCATTCAGGAGGCTGGAAGTCTGCAGCAGGCGTGCCAGCAGTAGGGGAAGGCTTGCTTTCTCGGTGGCCTCTGGAGGAAGGTCCTCATCTCTTTACATTCTGCTCCCCAGTTCCTCGGAGATCGCCATGTGTTTGACATCTGTCTTAGCCCATCTGTGTTCATGTGCCAGTTTCTTCAATTCTTTTCTATCCCCAAAGATCTGAATTCAAGATACATCCTACACTGGTCTTGCCTCATTCATATAACACAGACAGCCCATTCCCAAATAGGATTGCAACTCCAGGCCTCTCTCACTCACTGCCATGGAGTCAATACCAATTTACAGTGACCCTGTAGGACAGGATAGCACTGAGAACTGAGAATAGCTGTCTACGGGAGTAGAGAGCCCCAACTTTCCCCCTCGAGGTGGCTGATAGTTTTGAACTGTGGATCTTGCCGATCACAGCCCAACGCATAACCACTTTGCCATCAGGGGTCCTAGCCTTTATATGTTTCTAGGGACATAATTCAACCTAACAAGCCCGATTCCAGTAAGTGGACTTAAAATCCTGGAACATGACTTTACCGTTCTTCTAGGGAAGGGGAGAACCATTGTGTCCATCCCTCAGTAGCACACGGATGTGTCCTTGTCCCCAAAGTCCCACCAGCAAAATGTGTTGTCAGCTCTTTTTATTTTAGCTAATGTGGTCAGTGAGAAATAGTAACCTACAGGAAATTTAATTTTGCTAATGATGAGAGAGGTTGAGAGTTGGGGCTATTTTAACGTCTTTCCCTGGTCACTGTGGCCTAGAGTTCCCGTAGTGGACATTTCTTGCCCTTTCTTCCCTATTCAAGCAAGGATTGTACATACATTTCTGCCAGAATAGCCTAAGAATGTGATGGCTCTTTGGGGCCCAAGGGTAGAGTGGACTGCTGAATTATCTTTGTCCGTGCAGAATCTGGAGAAGTGGAAAGTGGGTTTTATGCCAGTTGCTAATGTCTGGATTATAAATAATTTCAGCTAATGGTATTGTTCAAACTGGGGCTTCTCCAAAATGATCACGAAGATGATCCTCTCGTCTAGAATTTCTCTCTGTCAAAGAAAACAAATGAGGGAGAGAGACTGAAAACATGTAGATTCCAGTGGAATTTTCTGCAAAATCTTATAAGAAATCTAGACTTCCATTTGCACATACCTCCTGAAAGAAGGTGGTTGCAATCGGGCTCCTGCTCGCCTTTTGATTCCACCCTCAGAGAGATGTCTGCTCCCCAAGGTGAAAGAAAGATGAAAGTAAAAGTACACCATGAGGAGCCTTCGGGCAGAGTTCAGGGTTCTGCGGAGAGGGTGGAGCTGGAGCCAGAGAGGGTGGGGCTGGAGCGTGAAGCTTCAGCCACCTTCTTCCTTCAGGAGTCGTTTCCATTGACCTTTTGGGAAACCATTTTGAAGTGAAATGAATTTTCATCTTCTTGAAAATGACTTCCATTGAAAGAGAGGAGGATCACGGTTTGGTAAAAAAGGTGGTTGTGGTTTTGTTAGTTTATCCTCTTAGACATTTGTATGAGGCAGTCGTATTAAGTTGGCATGCATCTCTGTTTTTAAAAGGTGGGTGGGGGAGGTGGAGGCAAAACACAAGCTCTCTTTCTCTGGAGTTCCCATGCCCTGGCAGTTAGGGCACTTGCTGATGAAGATCAAGGAGGGCAGCCTTCAGTTAGGGTTAAGACTCAAGAAAGACCCAAACCAGATCTTATCTTCCAGGCCCAGCACTCTGCTTCTTTTTAGCTCCTGGATATCCAGGCTGTTTCTTTGGCGAAGGTGACTTAGTGCTCCCTGGAAGCTCTGTTTTCCTTTTAGCCTAGAGGTGTGGTCTTCGGAACTCCCGAAGGTGACTTAGTGCTCCCTGGAAGCTCTGTTTTCCTTTTAGCCTAGAGGTGTGGTCTTCGGAACTCGGAGTCGCTTGGCCTGGGTTTTCTAGCCACCGTCTTTGTAATTGCTATGAAATGACTTGTTTAAGGCTATGCAAGTGTGAAGTGTTTGTAACCCACTAAGGGGATTGGATAGATTGCTGATAATGTAAATAAGGTACATGCCATCCATGTGGAATGGGTCTATACCTAGAGGTTGTATGGAACTCATATGTAGAGGTGGGTCGTTTAGCCATCCTTCTAGGTTTAAAAGGAGCCATCTCAGAAGTAGAAAGAGTGGATCTCACCACTAGCAAGAAGAAAGAGCCAGGAGTGTGGTGTGTGTCTTTTGGATCCCAAGATTCCTATTCAGAGCCTCCTTGTTCCCAAAAACCAGAGAGCTGTGATATCAGAGAGGATCAGAAGCAGCCACAGAACCACGGGCTGAGACAGAGGAGTGGGCTTCCTCGCCCCCTGCCCACTGAGCAAGAATGCTGGGTGCCTTTGAGCAGGAGGCTTGCTGGGGGAGTAGGTGACCCTCTAGGCATTTAATCAGAGGGAGTCAAGTTTGCTGACCCAAGGAGCTGAAGCTCAATGCCCTCCGACCTAGGCTTACTGGTAAAATGTGTACATAATTGGCAGAACTACACTATCCCAAGCAGGGCAGAATTTAAGGAGCTGTGGAACTTATAGACCAAAAGCAGGCCACAGGATCAGCTGAAAGGAGGCTGTCTTGTCTCAAGACCTGCAAAGTCCTGCGTTTTCCTGATCCTGAATTATAACCCATTACTTACCTGATAAATCTCATAACTGCTGCTTGTGGAGTCAGAAGATCAGAACTGGCCTTCATGCTATTTTTACATTGCCTCTATCGTCCCTGCCAGAGTGTTAACTCCGTAAGGGCAGACTCTTTGTCTGGTGTTAGTGAAGAATATTTAATGTGGCATGGCCTGCCAGAAGAATGAATGAAGCTGTGTTGAAAGATGTATAGCCAGACTAATTCGTAAAAGTGAGGATAGTGAGATTCCATCTCATGTACTTTGGACATGGTATAAGGTGGAACCAGTTCCTGGAAAAGAACACTATGCTCAGTAAAATAGAGGGTTAAAAAACAAACAAACAGCATGACTCTTAATAAGATGAATCAATGCTACAACAATGACCTCAAACATAGGTAAGCCCAGGACCCGGTAGTGTTTCGCTCTGTGGTGCATGGGGTCATTATGAGTTGGAGCTGCCTTGATAGCATCTAACAGTAACAGGGCACTTGCTGATGAAGATCAAGGTTAGCAGCTGTCAGTATGGATCACGGGCTCAATTGTAAGAAAGACCCACATTCTCACACCTGGACTAATAGAGAACATCATGATAAATGGAGAAAAGGTTGAAGTTGTCAAGGATTTTGCCTTGTCAATGCTCATGGAAGCAGCAGTCAAGAGATCAAAAGACATATTGCATTATGTAAACCTGCTGCACCTCTTTAGAGTATTGAGGAGCAACGATGTTACTTTGAGGACTAAGATGGCACTTGACCCAAGCTGGACGTGTGTCAAAGTTGGACATTCATTAAGGAAAGACCATAGAATAATTGACTCATTTGCATTGAAATGCTGGAGACGAATATTAAAAAGTACCATGGATTGGTAAGAGAGCAAACCAATGTGTCTCGGAAAAAGTACGGCCAGAGTGTTCTTTAGAGGCAGGGATGGCAAGACTTTGTCTTACCTACTTTGGACATGTTGTCACAAGAGACCAGTCCCTCAAGAAGGACCTCATGTTTGGTAAAGTAGCAGGACAGTTAGGAGAGGAAGACCGTCAAGGAGATGGATTGATGCTGTGGCTACAACAGTGGGTTCAAGCGTGGGAACAATAGTGAGGATGCACAGGGCTGGGCAGTGTTTCATTCTGTTGTGCACAGGCTGCTATGGGTTGGAACCAACCCAAGGGCACTGAACAGCAGTAAGAGTGGAACGTTATCTAGTTCCTCCTGAGGGTAGATACCTTCTGGACCCAGATATGACTGTGTAGTCAACTGTATCAGGGGCCACACATCAGACACTGTCATGTCAGTCATGTATTGGCTGGCAGGACACTGTAGTTCTTGTGAATTCTCTGGCAGCACATGTGGTAGTTCAGAGCTGAGGCTTGAAGGCTGAGTAAGCTGGCCAAGTTGGCTAACCTCATTTGTAAAGTAGATGAGAAGATGCTCTATCATCAAATCTAAGCCCCTGAGTGGTACCGATGGCTTGCACTTGATTACTAACTTAAAGATTCGTAGTTTGAGGCTAACGGTGCTATAGAAGAAAGGCCTGGCAATCTGATTCTGTACAGATTACCAGCAAGAAACTTCGGCCACAGTTCAAAGGCATCAATTCTTCTCTGGTTTTCCCTCCAGGATACACCCACTGCAGACAAGTTGATTGCAAGTCATAGCGACCCTAACAGGGTTTCTGAGACTGGAAATCTTTAGAGAAGCAGGTAACCTCATTTTGCTCCTGGTGTGTGTGTGTGTGTGTGTGTGTGTGTGTGTGTGTGTGTGTGTGTGTGTGTGATAACCTTGGAGTTAGCAGTCCAACCCACAGTGCCACCAGCGCTCACCTCTCTCGATTATATTAAGATCTAACCTTGGTGGCACCTGTACAGTCTCGCTGTCAAGTAATGGATCCAGGGATGGAGATGTGGGCACCTTATGGGAGCTATGTGACTTTCTGCTAAGCATCATTCCAGTTTCAGGGATGCAAAAATATGAATATTTCTTAGAATTGCTGAAATATGAAGTGGTTTCAAAAATTTTGTGGTGAAATCCCATTATCTTTTAATTCCACTCTTCCATTTCCCCCCCCAATTTCTCGTTCAGATTTGGGATTAGGAATAATGGTGATACGGTCAATGACGCACTCAGCATGGTACTCCTAAGTGTTCAGGTGTTAACTACTGTTTAATTGTAGTTACAGTGCTCACTAAATACCATCACCTTTAGTCTCAAATGCAGTTACTCATACTGTTAAAAGCATTTGACAAGGACTAATTGAGAGAGTACAGTCTACTGGCAATTAACTTGCCTGCGATCATGAGAGAAGACGTTTGGAGTCTCAGCTGTGTGTACTGTGCTAGGAGCTTCCCCTACACTCTCACTTTTTCTAACTATGAGGTAGGTTGATGATTCTGGTTCCATTTTCTGGTGGCGGCGTAATGGTGATGTGTTGGGCTGCTAACCATAAAGTCGGCAGCTCAAAACCCCCAGCCGCTCCACGGGAGAAAGTCAGGGCTCTCAGATAGTTAGCAATCTCAGAAACGCTCCGTGGCAGTTCTGTCCTGCCCTGGAGGTTCTCTATGAGTCAAAATCGACTCACGGGCAGTCTGGTTTTCTTTTCTGTTTTCTTTTCTACCTGAAGGTATTGCAGAATTCTGCATTTGAGGTCACAGGAGTGAACGGTGGCGCCTGACTTTCGAGCGGGCGCTCGTTTTTGGGGTGCCTCATGGCCTTCCTTGAGTTCCCGGGAGAGAAGAGCAGGAAACAAAAGAGTGGGCTCAGAGCTGTCCACCAAGTGTGTGGGCAGGTAGGGTGCCCTGCTGGGAGGGGAAGGGACCCCCAGGAGGTGGCGCCGTTCTGTGACAGTTCTGTCCCATACTCAGGTGTTTCCTGCCTATGAGCCGTTCAGCTGACGGAGGACCAAGGCCCCAGCGAGGCATCCTCGATCTGATCTGTAGTTAATAAACACATAAGTGATTCTTTCATTGTTGTAAGAATGTACACAACACATCTCACATGTCATTGTTTTTCACATGCATGGGTTAGTATCACCAATTAAATGGACTGGGGGCGCAACCTTTACACGAAATCCCTGAGTGAAAAGCACATTAGCAAGGTAAGTTCAGAAAGGGGTAAGTGCCGTGTAGACACCAAAGCAGAGGCCTGAGACGGAAAGAGGAGGATCGGCACATAGAAGACTGCTTCGGCAAAGGTGGCCAGGGAAATCCACTCCAAGGAGGTGGCATTTGGGCCGAGTCCTGGAGGAATCAGAGAGGGGCATTCTTGGTAGAGGCCTCGAGAGAGGGGACAATGAAGACCACGTGGTAACCGTCACCTAACAAGTAAAGAATGAGTCCATGGTGGGAGGCGAATTTCCAGGATTTGTCTGGGGCTTGGAGCTGATCGTGGAGGATGCTGCGGGCCATTGTAAAGGGAACGTGAAGGAAGTATCCAGAGAAGAAACGCATTGCTTTCTTTTTACAGGTAAGCTCTAGAGAGCAGGCACTGTGGTGTCCCCAAGGCATACACTATGCATTCTTCTCAAAGGAAGGCAAGTTTAGGGTTAGAGGACACCTGCTTTTAAACTTATTCCATATGCTATATGTCATCTTCAGAGGAAGGTAAGTTCAGGGCTGGCCACCCGCTGCTGTTTAAAACCCCTGATTTTCAAAGTAAGGTGAACAGAGAGGCAGAGAGAGAAGGAGGGAAGTGGCTTAGCAGCACATGGGTAATAATAGCAGCTACCTGAATCCAGTGTACTGCTGGAAGATCAAAGTCTTTAGAATTCTCCTAAGACACAACTGCAGATTGTCTGTCTTGGGCTCTTCAAATTCAGATGGATAGTGGGTATTGTTTAAAAATGGGTCTCATGTTCCTCTCTTCAAAAGCCACTTTTCTTCTTGCCTTTTCTAAGTCGGTTAGAGATGTTGCCATTTCCCCAGGATGCAGCTCTCTGAACCTCTGAGTCACCCCATCCTCCTGCCCCTTTACCTCACTCCAGCTCTGCCTCCGCCCCTGCCCACCTCCAAAGTGCACCACGCCGACTTCCTAACTAGCCACCCAAATTAGCCCCACCCCCTCTGGGTGGCACCAATGATGAAGCGCTGCTGCTAGTCACCAGTTTGGGGGTTTGAGTCCTCCCAGGAGTACTGCAGAAGAAAGATCTGGTGATCTCCAGAAAAGCAGCCCCTCAGACCCCGACGTCGCATCTTCTTAAAAACGAACAATAGTTCAGCTTTGAGAATAAAAAATGCCTGCCTTGAATGTTACTGCTCTTTTAAAAACTACTTACACAACTCAGAAGATTCGATGGGCACCTTAGGGGGCCGTCTGCTCGTGTTAGTGGGGGAGGGGCTGCTCACCAAAGGAGGGTGAGTTGGTTGCACATCGGGAAGCGTATCATCGGCGTCACTGGATGGTCGTGCTGAAACTGTTGGGTTGACGTGTGTCATGCTGTGCGTATTCTCAGCAACAACAACAAAGTGTATCAAGGGAAAACAAACCCATCCAGCCCCGGGGAGCCCTGCCCTTTGATACACTTCAGCTCTCAGGATGGCAACTGTCAGTAAAAAGAAGAAGAATCAATTCAACTGCTTCCTGCTTAGATCGTTGCTATGGTTTCCCACCTCACCTCTGCCCTCCACACTGCCACCAAGATGACTTTCCCCACGCATAGATCCGAATGTGTCGCTTCCTGGCCAGAAACCATCTCCTGGCTCCCAGCACACATGACGTGTTCGAGGCTGACTGCTTCTCACCACTGTAGTCTTGGAAATGTTAAGCAGCTCTGGTTTCCCTGTCCCTCCAGTGAGGGTGGACACAGGAGCAGCCTCGGCGATAAAGCGAGTGACTGGGTATGACTGCAGGGGGGGGGGGGCATCCAAACTCAAAAGGGGGGGGGCACCCAAACCCAAAAGCCCTCTAGCAGAACCTGAGCACATCTTGCCCACGTCACATCTCCTGCCAGCTACTCTGCAGACCGCCCCCAGTCCTCCTTCCCGGGTCAGCAAGGAGGTTCGATGGGGGTACAGGCTCAGGAAATCTTCCAGAAGTTTAGCGATCATTTTGCCCCTCTTGAATGCGACATGTAGCAGGGCTTATGTTTATATGTCTTCTTTCTTACTTTCAACTAGTTCACTTGTATTCCATTTTACAGATATATTGGCCCATGACGAGATGGAAATAAAACAAGTTCTCTGCACTTAACTCACTCTGGCCAAGTTACCCAAACTCACTATGTCATATCAACTCCAGGCCTTTCCTGGTTTCTTCAGAGTTCTCTCTGCCCAGAGTTTATTCCGCGCTTAAGATGCATCGGTAGTACACACAGAGCACCTCCGGGATGTGAATGCCGGTGTTGGACAGCTAGCGGACTGGCCGGTGGGGTGGACCCACTAGCAGCTCTGAGCAGACAAGCGTGGTCACCTGCTTCCATAAAGATGACAGCCCAGAAACCTCCAGGGGCCGACCTACTCTGTAATGGAGTTCACTCAGTGACGCCGACACAGTGTCGTGAGTGTCTGAGGACAAAAATGGTGGATACTGTACTGCTTTGACTCTGGGGCAAGTTTCCCTCCAGCAATCTAGTGGATTCTGCCTGTGTTTTGAAACCTAGCACAGTTTTATCCTTGCTTCCACCCATTAAGAAAACGTTGATAAATAACATCCGTTTACTCGGTAGGCGTTTTGGTGGTACAGTGAGTGGGCTGCTAAGCTCAAGGTGGGAGTTTAAACCCAGCATGAGTAAAGTGGGTCTGCCTGCTCCTGTAAAAGGTCGACAGCCTCGGAATCCCTAGGGAACAGTTCTCCCGTGTCCTGTGGGGTCACTGTGAATTGACATTCACCTAGTGGCATTAGGTTTATTTTTTTTGGTTTGGTTACCGAGGAGTCCTGATGGTGCAGTTGTTCAGCACTTGGCTGCTAACTGAATGGTTGGCGGGACAAAGATGTGGCAGTCTGCTCCCATAGATTTTTGCCGTCTTAGAAACTCTAGGCTGTGTGGGCTGTTATTTCTGTGGGGCAGTGCTACTCTGCCCTATCAAGTTGCTAGGAACTGGAATCAGTTAGGCAGCAACAGGTTGATTTACTTATTTGTGTATCTTGTTCTTGACCGGAAAGATGAGCAAGCTAAGTGGGGAGATAG
This sequence comes from Echinops telfairi, assembly GCF_000313985.2. Taxonomy (NCBI): domain Eukaryota; kingdom Metazoa; phylum Chordata; class Mammalia; order Afrosoricida; family Tenrecidae; genus Echinops; species Echinops telfairi. Next base: position 56,853,393 of record NW_022104341.1, read on the forward strand.
ACACGGAAACAAATAATGACAGTGAGAAATGATTGTTAAATAGCAGTGTGACTAGGAAGTTCAGAGGAGGGTGTGGTGTGTGTGGCTTTGCCTGGGCCGGGGCAGAGGTCGATAGATCCATGATTTACGTACCGAACCCAAACCAAACTCACTGCCCCCGAGTCCATGCCGACTCACGATAGGACAGGTTAGAACTGCACCTTCTGAGTTTCCAAGACTAACTGTTGACGGGAGTAGTAAACTTTATCTTTCTGTACAGTGACTGGTGGTGGGGAACTGCCAACCTTGCTAGTCACAGTCTAACGCACAACCATTCGGCCAGCAGGGCTCCGGTGATGAGGGTAGTGGCCGTGTACTTCAGAAGCTAAGAATCCAGGCTTTTAGAAGGCAGAGTGGAGCAAGTCGAAGATGCTCGACACCAGTCTCCACAGCCCTAGGCCTGAGGGTACGGACCAGGGGAACTGCTCAGAAAGAAGGCCCTGAGAGAGTGGGAGGAAAAGGTAGCACCAAATTCAAAATTATAGAAAAGGCCCAACTTACTAGTCAGATAGAGTCTGGTGGAACCCATGAGACTGTGGCCCGTACCCTACCCTCCTTTGGATCTTGACTTGGGTTTCATGGTGCAGTGTCCAGCCAAACAGCAGACATGCCGACAAGGGGAACTGTAACACCAGGGAGGCAGGCACACGTTTGGATAACAGCCATTTGAGATCCCCAGGGCAGCGGTTGCCCACAGAGAGTAGAGGGGTTGGGAAAGACGACGGAAGGGCGGGAGGAAGTGGTATTACATTGCAGCGATTACAGTCAACGACATGAAACAAAATGTTGGGTCAAACCCACAGCCAGACCCGAGCTATGCTGCGCGTGCACTCAGCCACGTGACTTTGGGCGAGTCTTCAACTTCTGCTTCCTTGTCTGTAAGTTGAGGAGAGTGATACCTCTGTACTTTGCAAGGCTCACATGACGTGCGTCTTTAAAAACCCTCAATACTCACTGCCGTGGACCCGATCCGGACTCGTGGCCACGCTGTGGGACAGAGCAGGACTGCCCCTCGGAGTCACTCAGGCCGCAACCCTTTACGGGAGTGGAACGTCTTTATCTTCCTGCCCTGGAGTGGGAGGAAGTGGGTTTGCACTGCTGCAAACCACCAGGGCTCCCCGCGCTGTGCTTAGAGCATCTAGAACTTGCAGGTGCTGGCTGAGATCACACTCTCCGTCGCCGCTGCTTTCTTTACGCCTGTGAAGGAGCTTCAGAGGGTTCACGGGAACCTGGGATTCAAATGGGATTTTTCCCCCCATGAGCTGATTGAAGCCCCCTCTGAACATATTTAAACTTTCCCTTTCTGGGTTTCCAGCGGTACTTTATTCAACCGGTATATTAATTACTGCATTAAATTCCATACTTTTACCAGGGCTTTAAACAAGTTCACTTCAGTTTGGCCACCTTTTGAAAACTTGGAATTCCACCCCAGATACATGGAATGAGAAACTTTCTACATTTTAACAAGAGCCTAGATAAGGATCACTTGGGGATCTGTAAGAATCACTTGGGATCATTTTAGAATGTGATGCAAAGGTAGAATTGCAGATTTTCCGTTGGGGCGTTGAATCTGAACGAACCTGTTCAGAACGCTGAGTTTTCCCTGTGGCCCTGGGGTCTCACTGCCTAGCACATAATGAGGCTCAGTAAATACTTAGAGAATTCATATTATATAAAAATAATCTAACTGTGAGCACCTTTGACTTTTCTAGAAGCTTTGTGTGAGGAGTCTGGTCCAACATTAATGTCTGTTTTCCAGGTGAGGAGAAACAGGCTGCTTCTGGACAGTTCTCTTATCTACCCAAGGGCTTGAATCTAGCAAATGGCCGCGCCAAGGTTAGAGGCCCACACAACCCTGTGTTCCTGTTCTGTGCCGCCTCGGTGTGGGCCACGCTCAGGCCCAGAGCCTCCTTATCGCCCAGCCCCACCTGTCCTCGGGATGGCTGAGTAGGCAGGAAGAGAGAGCCTTCATACACACCCTCTCGCCCCACCCCTCTCGCTCATGCAGCCCACAGGTATTCATGGGTCATCACCCAGCCCTGGAGACCCACCTGGAAACCTGGCACGGGGCGAGGGCTTCGGGCTGCCTGCCCCGGAGGCTGCGGCCCGCAGAGAGTAGAGGGGTGTAAGTACTCGGTCTCTAGGCTGGCATGGCAGAATGGTGAGCTCGTGTGTCGTCAGGGGATTGAAAAGTTATGCACATTCCCGGCAGGAATACTGAAAACACAGTGACGTCTGTTAGACTTTTCCTTTCCTCTCTTGATAAACATCTTGATACATTTCCTTTCCTAGCCTCTCGCTGAAAGGGATTTTTCTACTTAGAATGTTATGTGTTCTAATCGCTTCGTGTTGTAATCTTTATTATGTAGGTAGGGCAAAGGGAGGGCTTCACACAAGGGACTCTGACCTCGAACTTTCTTGGCTTGAAAAAAGTTGCTAGCTCAGTGCTTTCAGTTATACATTTGAAACCTTTTTAAATAGGAAAAAGTTAAACTCTTTTCTTTTGCAAGGAAAAAAAGAATTCTCAAAGGAAATCAGCAAGCATCTAGTCATGAAAGCAGCTCATTGAGGGCAGAAGTGACCAGAGCATGCGTGTGCATTAGAATCAGCTGAGCGATTTAAAAACTTCCTGTCCAATTCCAGGCCGTGCTGTCAGGCCCTCCGTCGTGGGCCCAGACTTCAGTCTCCTGGGAAGCTCTCAGGCGGTCCCCGTGAGCAGCCAGTGGCAGTGAGCGTGGCGGGCCGACCTCCGTGTGCACTCACACCCCGTTTCTGCAGCGCAGTGACTAACAGACACTGAAGAAAATCGTAGTCCGATCCCCCCAGCCTTAGAGACGCTGGCTCATCTTCATTTCATTTAAGGGCAACGTTCAGTCTCTTTCTTAACACCCTGCATCCTATATTTGTGTTGTTTAATCCATCCTTGGTGGTGTAGTGAGTTACACATTGGTCTGTGACCCACGAGGTCATAGCAGTTCAAATATACCGGCCACTCAGTGGGAGAAAGACGAAGCTTTCTCCGCTCATAAAGAGTTACACTCGGAAACCCACAGAGGAAGTTCTCTTCTGTCCTTTCAGGCCGCCGTGAGTCAAAATTGACCCAGTGGTCGTGAGTTTGGTTTTGAATTTCATTTTGTGGGGGAGGAAAAAAGCTCTTTCGATTTATGAACAAATTGGCTTTTTCTGTTTGGAGCGAGGGCCTGGGGAGGGCTGGTGGAGGCACTGGGGAGGTGCTCGAGAAGGGACAAGGACGGTGACTGAGTCTGCCTCTCGGAACAGGCCCACTGGTACAAAGGCGGTCTCTGGTAGAGTCTTGCTCTGTGGCCTGTGTCCTGAGAAGCTTGTGCGTCTGGGACATAAAGGTTCTCGCACGTTTAGGCTCCGGAGATGGAGCAATAGAACCCACAAAAGGACACGTCCGTTCCGACTCCTAAGGGCCCTCTGGGAGGTGCGGACTACCCACAGGGCTTCCAGGACTGGGCATGGCGATGGCCGCAGGCATGGCCTTTACCCCCAGTCTTCATTAGCAGGGAGCGCTTAACTGCTTGTACCGCGGTGGTTCCTTTTCCTTTACGATGTCTGGGAACCCATTTTGTCTTTGTTTTGTTGTTGACTCATTCTTTTTTTCACTCAGCGTGGATCTGATGGGCACCTTTACTTTTGTTTTTGTTTTGTCCAGTAGCTTGTTTTATTTTTATCAGCGTTTTACCACAGGGAAAAATGTAAGGGCTGGTGGCTTATAAAATGCACATTCACAGAAGTGACTTAAGAACTTGTTTCCCTGGGTATAAATTAGAGTGCTTTCTGATGGGAGTAGATAGCCTCAACTCTCTCCAGCAGAGCTTCTGGGGGTGTTTGAACTGCTAACCTTGTGATTAGCAACCCAATGTTTAACCAACAACATCACCTGGACCCCTTAAGCACTTGTAAGTAAATGAAACCTCAAGAGTGCAGCTGGTTGTTAAAGCTAACTTCATTCTTACAACTTTGATAATGAGGAGGAGAAACTGCCTGTGTGTGTGCGCACACGTGCACACCAAGCATTACCACTCCATGAAGACACTGTAATCGGTTCATTTTACAGAAGACACTAATGCTCAGACAAGTTCAGTCACTTGTCCAAGGCTGTACAGCTCATGAGTAGCAGAGCCAGAATTTAAACACAGTACCCATTTGACAATACCCATACCTACCTCTCAGGACATTGAAAAAAATGTATATAACTCAATAACATTAAATGTTATCTCGTGCCTTCAAAAGACTTGCTTTCTTTTGCTATCTACAAAGTGATTGTCCTGGTGAGCATTCTATCTGCAGCATTATAAAGCCTGGGGCCTAGTGGAGCCAGCGTCTCCATGAGTACCAAAAGTCCAGGGAAGAGAAAGCGGAACCGCTTCCTGGCAAGTGCCATGTTTATAAGGGCCGGCAATCACTCATGCAAATTCACTTCTAACTGACTCATCATAGCTGCAAGGACTGGAATGAGCAGTTCCCAGTACACTTGTCTTTTTACTGCCTGTGACCCACCCTAGTTAAATAGGGAGTAGTAAGGGGTAGAAACAGCTTTGCCTTTAGTTGATTGTTACATTGAATGCAGGCCTCTTGGTTATGTCACCAGGAAAAAAACAAAAACAAAAATCAAAATGAGAAAAACTGCAGAGGAAGTATAGAATAAATGTTGGGAAAGTAACAGAATTAAAGTCTCCAGAATTTCTACACAGGCTGGTCTTGGAGCGGGCCCTCTGATTGGAAGGGAGAAGTGGTGGGGGACAAATTTGGAAGCGTGTTTTGCTTAGCAAGCACAATTTTTTTACAACTTGTGTAGGCCCTATATTATGTTCTTGATTTACTTTTAATATATATTTTATAAAATGAGAAAAATGTAATGTGCATAATTAAAAAGGGGAGCCCGTTCAGTGGCGAAGGATCCCTTGGGTGGGGCAAATGGCTAAGTGCTACTAACCAAGCCCATGAAGAAGGACCTCAGGGGACGTTTTGGAGATTGCTTTCAACAATCCACAGCCTCGGAAACCATGAAGTGCCGATCTACGGCACCACGGGGGTGGGAATGAACTGGAAGGCCCTGGTTAGCCTTATTTATTTATTTATTTATTTATTGTATTTTAGGAAAGAGGGACTCTGGAACCCGATGGGCTTCCAGTTCCAGCTCATTGGTGACTTCCATAATGTGACTTGGAATACCTTGTTTATCTTTTCTGGGCCTTGGTTTGTTCTTCTGGAAAATGCGGGTGATGGTAGCATCTTCCTCCGGAGCTGTTGTAAGGAGTAAGTTCCAATTGTGTTTGGAACGATGGTGCCACATAAGACAATCAATGAGAAATCAATGAGTGCTTGCTCTTGTTTACATTAGAGGCAACTTGGAAGAACTGACATTGGTAATGCGGGGAGTGTGCTGCACCCTCCTTGCCCCCGCCCCCGCCCCCAGACGTCTGTGGATTCCTCCAGAAGGAATGCTATTCAGTATGACGTGGGGCTCGTGTTTTGGATTCCTCCAGAAACCAAGCCCATGGCCACTGAGTCAACTCTGACTCATAGCAACCCTGTAGAACAGAACAGAACTTCCCCGTGGGCTTCCCAGCCTGTACACCTTCACAGGAGCGGAAAGCCGCATGCTGCTCCCTCAGAGCGGCTGGGCATTTGGCACTGTTGACCTTGTGGTTAGCACCCCCACTTGTAACCCACTACATGACCATGACTCCTCCTTTAGATTCCTCGGGGACTCCAGATTTTTATTTCTGCAGGATGGTGAAATGGGGAAGCCACTGAACTCTTTAATTAAAAAGAAAAGAAGCTATTTTCTCTCTACCTCCAGAAACTATTAATTGTGGACTTTACTGAAAATGTAGCAGAGTGGAGACAAAACCTAGGAAGAGATCGGGAGCTTGCGCAAGAGACAGTTCTTCCAGGGGCTGTGGAGATGGGGGCTCCCGTGCTTAAGCCTTAACCGGCCCTCTGAGGACCCAGTCCCCCAAAGTAGAATATAGACATGTCTATGAATTACATTCAGCAGTAATACCATTTTCATTCTGTGGTGAGATTACCTGCCAGTTCGAAAGGAGAAATACGCTTTTCTTTATTTTGGGGCCCTAAATTAAAAGGGGAAAAAAATGTCAAGTAGTTCTGCGATGTGAAGGGCAGGGGGAAGGAGGTTCTTCCATACCTTGAGCAGTTGTTCCTGGCAAGTATTGCGAGGGATTCTTGTGGCTATTTTGTACCTTCATCGCTGAAGTCGCTAGGAGACTGATATTTAATTGCTATCCTTCCACCTCTTTTCTACAGAAAGTAATAAAGTCTCAGTGCCTTGCTGTCTTGATCCAATTTGGTCAAGGTCCAGGCACGGAAGTCTCAGGAAAAGAGTGGGTAACCAGTGCCTTGTGTGCTGCACAGAAATGGGACATTACAACTGACCATTGTGATCAGGGTACCCAACTTGCCCTTTTTGCAGATGAGGAAACTGAGGCACCCACATTTGTTGGAGTCCACACAGCTGTTGGTTGTGGGGCCGGGATCCTGGGCCCAGCTTCCCGGCCTAGCTCCCAACTACACCTTGGTGAAGGTGGTGCTTGCGGCCAATGCTGTGGAGTTCTACTTGCTGCCCCATGGAATGCTCTGTCATCTACCCAGGATGGCAGCCCCCGGGTCCCGGCTGCCGGAGCGCTTGCCGTGTGACCGGTGGGACTACAGAACTGTTTCCTTTCCTTGTGATACATTTCCGTGAAAATTGCTACCGGACTGTTACCTCTGGTGTTAGGCAGCCCAGCTTTAAAAAAACGGTGGGGAGGAGTGAAAAGCCTGTTGTCATTTCCTGCTTTGTTCCCGCCAGGCGAGGGGGCCCTGTTCCTCTGCCACTTGGGTGCCATTGGCCCTGCACCGGAGCAGGAGACTCCCCCTGGGTCAGCTGAAAAGTAGCAGGGGGAGTGTGGGGGGAGGCTGGGTTAGGTCTCTGTCAGAGGTCTTCTCTACCTCTGAAGCATTAGTTGCAGCCCTGGCTCACCATTCATGTGGAGCAGGGCTCTTAACCCACCTGGGCCCGGGCTTCCTCCTCTGTCAGCCGAAGTCCACCCTGCTTGGTGATATCGGGAGGCTCAGTTTAGGAAAGCATTCAGGGGAAACCCTTGTGCACGTTGTCAGGCTGGTTTGTGGTGTGTGTGTATTATAATCTCCGGTGTCTGGGAAAGGGTTGGGCTTGGTGACTGGCCCAAAGGTTACCAGTTCAAACCTACCCAACAGCACCATGGAAGAGTGGCCAAGTGGACACAGAACGGTCTGCTCTGTCTCACAGGGGCCTGCCACAAGCAGAATCCACTTGATGGTGATGGGTTTTCAGTATTTTTGAAATTTGATCTCTGGAGCTACTTTGGGCTTTTATTCGCGTCATGGGTGGGTTTTCTTCTGTATGATGCTGCAGTCAGATGAGCTCAGTGGGTCCTGGTAGTCCATGCCTTCTGACCCCTAGCAACTAAAGGGCAGGGTGGAATGGCGCCCTTTGGGTTCCAACAGTGTAACTCTTCACAGAGGTTGAAAGCCTCATCTTTCTCCCTCAGAGCAGCCAGTGGTTTCAAACTGCTGACCTTGCGGTTAGCAGCCCAGCATGTAAGTAACCCTCACAGCCCATATGAAACACGAGCTGGAAGGCATGGTACCGACCCCAGATGACCGATTGGCTCAGTGAGTGTTGGTTTTTCCTGGTAACCTTGCTTGGCTCAGCATTCCTTCGTCTCCTCTGGACCGTGAACTTTTTCACCCAAGCAGCTTAAGCAGTTGCCCTCGGTGGAGGACTGGGGGGTCGGGGGCGGGGGGGGGGGTGGCTTTGACTTTCTTTCACTCCTTTTCTTACAGCGGCCTATGTAAAGCCCCATTTTGAATAGAGTATGTTCTAAACAAACAAAACCGCTCATTATTGCCTCCTTGATTATAGCTCTCATCAGAGGTGCCAATCATATGTCCCAGTTAGTTATCCTCAGCTGGCCTGCCTACTGCACACTTGGGGGAGACGGGGTGCATTTGGTTCCCTACAGGAGTTTGTCATCAAATTTTGAAGGAGGCTTGAAATGTCCTTTTGTTGCCGGTGAACAAGTAGTTTGGCAGACCTGATATAAGTGAGTACAACTTGCTCCAGGTAACAGGCATAGGGCCCCCAAACGGATAGCTAGATGGGAACTTGGGAGGAATTTCCCTCTGAAGTGGATCAAAGGATGACCCGGTGTCATCCTGGTGAGATGGTTTCATGTTGTGTTGGCTTGGATTTCTTTCACTGGCACCCCCAAGTGTCTGTGACTGCTGAGGACCACAGTTCCCTTCCCTAGATTCCTCAGAGATGGCTACAGGCCATGAGCTGGGACCCAGAAGACACCTGTTGGGCTCTCGGTTCAGTCATCTGCTTCAGAATTGCACTCACAAATCAAGCTCTGAAGGAGGCCCCTCTGTCAAAAAGATATCCCTGTAAGAAAAACCACCGGGAAGAACACTACTCAGGAACCAAACCCAATCAAACTCACTGCCATCGAGTCGATACTGGCTCATAGCGACTCTATAGGACAGGGTGGACCCGCCCCCATGGAGTTTCTGAGACCAGAACTATTGGCAGGAGTAGAAAGCCCCATCTTTCTCCTGCAGAGCGGCTGGTGGTTTTTGAACTGTGGGCTGCGTGGACTACAGCCCAATGCATAACCTCTACGCCACCCTCTCGGGGCTTCCAATCTGGAGCAGTGAGGCTCAAAAGGTTGACGGTGTGAATCTACCTTTTAACCACACCATGAAGTAGAGTTCTGTTTGGGCATACACAAGGTTGCCATGAATTTGAATCATTCCAAAGTTCCAACTCCTAGCCAGCCTGTAGGACAAGGTAGAAATGTCCCATGGCATTTTCAAGGCTGGTGGGGTTAAAGCACTGACCACTAGCCACCAGTGCTTAGCCACTGAACTGTCAGAGCCCCCGAGTCAACTGAAAAATCACGCATTGCCATTGAGTGGATTCTGATTCATAGCCGCCCTGCAGGATAGAAGAGAACGGCTTCACAGGGCCCCTGGGCCTGTGAATCTTTATGGAAGCACACTGCTTCGTTGTTGTCCTGGAATCCACATCAAGGCAACGGCAAGACAGCAGCAGCAAGCTTCAGGACCTCAGTCCTAGCAGACCGTCTTTGCACCTGCTCCCTTCTGAGGCCCTGCCCTCTTCACTGCTCATGACCTAGAACGGCTTGGCCGGGCTTCCTTCCTGCTCTCTGCTGCTCTGGTTTCTAAGGAAGCAGAGTGTGGCTGTACGTTGCTGGGGCCAGCCCCTCCTCCCTGCGCCTCTGCCCCATCCTGCGGTCTGGGCTTCTCACCCACCAGGTCCTCCCTTTTCCAGTTGTGTTTTTGATTCTCCACTCTCCCGTTCAAGTCACATTTTTGAGGGGGGTTCTCACCATGTGGGTGACGCTTCTTCCCCAGGACAGGGGGGAGGAGAGAGACACCTTATTCTGCTCCAACAAGAATCCAGCTGAGGAGTGGTGGGCAGAAGGAACCTAGTCCCGTCAGGGAATCCCTGGTGAAGGACTGGAGCCAGGCCGGCAAGCCTACGCGGGTGGCATGGACACTTGGGGAGCAGGGCACAACCACAGCTAACGTCAGGAGGAAACAGGGTCCAGCCAGAACAGAAAAGCATTTGTCTGAACCGGTTGTAGTCATTGGAAGTAGATTCCCTGGCCTTTCTTCTAAGTCTGTCTTAATCTGGAAATATCACTGAAACCTATTCAGCATCACAGGTACATGAAACTATCCCCCAACAGACAGATGGTAGCATTTGGCCAGGAATCAAATCCATGGAAGACATGAATTTTGCCACTGAACTACTTCCGACCCCCGAAAGCCATTTACTGTACCTGTAAGGCTCTAAGAGCCCTGGTGGCCTGGTGGTTACATGTTGAGCTACTAACTGCAAGGTCAGCAGTTTGAAACCACTTGCCCATCCTTGGGAGCAAGATGGGGCGCTCTACTCCTGTAAGGACTTACAGTTCCCCCTGTAGGTCTGCTCTGGGTTGCCAGTGACTCCACGGCAGTGAGTTTGGTTTTCTGGTTTACCATCCCTAGCTTCAGACTCAGGCCCCCACCCACAGGCTTCTGCATACACTGCTCTCACTGGCTGAAAGGGATTCACTTTGTCCCCCAGTAAGGTCCTTTCTCAAAAAGTGGCATTTGTGGCACCTGTTATTTTTAAGGTCGTGTGCTAAAATTAGGGAGAGGAGCGTCAAACTGGGTCCTTGTAAGCTCTGCCCTTCATTGCCCCTGGAGTCAGCGCTGCTCCAGGTGACCCCTTGCCCATGTTTACAATGCCACAAATCTCACCGGCACCTACTGAGCTTGTCTCGTGGTTCTCTGTAAGGACCTCTCGATCTAGCCAACTACAGTGCCAGCCTCCTGGGGCATCTCCACCTGGTGCCCTGTGGATACTTTTCTATCGCTCATTCTTCTGGTGATACCCAGGCGTGAGACCTTGGAAGGATCTGCTGTCTCTTCCCTAGCTTCTAGTGAAAAACCAGGGTTTGTAAATTTGTTCTCTCTCTCTCTCTTTCTCTCTGAAACTGCAAGTTCTCTGAGACATTCAACAAACAGTTCCCTCCCTTCCTCCTCTCCTCTCTTCCGTCTGTCCTTCCTTCCTTGGTGCTCATATTTACTGATCCGAGAACTGTGCTGTGTGTACTTTTCATTTAATCACAACACATCTGTGAGGTTATATATGACCTCATTGGGTAAGCAGGGAAGCGAGGCTCCAATAAGGAAAGCAGTTTGTCCCTGCGCACACAGTTCAGTCTCAGAGGTAGGAGAAACCTGAGGTCGAGCTGGCGTCCAGGTGCCGCTTTTCACAGACACTGCTCCTCTCTGCTCCACGTGAGCTGAGGTCCGGCTGTAGCTTTAATGCTCCTGGGCACTGGTGTGTTAATGCCACTCCCATAATAAAACCTGGTCAGTGGCTCCCTTTTATTCATAGGCCATCTGTACTGCTCTACCAACCGCCACAGGGTGGCCCTCACATCAGGGGCTGGTGGACCCAACCTGAGATTTGGTACCAGAAGGGAGACCTGAATTAAATCTACGTTCCAGCTACGTGACCTTGAGCAGATGGTTAATCTTTCTGAGCGTCATGCTTTTTAGTTCATTCATTGAATCATAATTGTGCATTTGCTGGGGGCTGCTGAAGAATATCCACATGCCTTCAAAGAAGTTTGAAGAACTTCTAGATCAGCGTTTCTCAAAGCAGGCGATACTGCTCCCTGGATGCGTGCTGGAACAATCCAGGGGGGCTGTGAAAACAGATACCTGTGCCGATACTTAATCCTCGATTGTGGGATATAGCACAGACGTTCTTAATTGCCGGAGGGACGCTGAGTAATTTTTGTTTGTTTCCCTCTGGAAAAAAAGGCAGAAGACCAAATAAGCTTGGGAGGCTGTCTTCTGGATGGACATTGTCTTCACCATTGTGCACCAGAGGGAGGGTGGTAATCCTGTCTCCCGGGGATTGTGGGGGATCAGCAGAGATGACGGGAGTTGAAGAGGCTGCCCGCCGGTAAGGTGCTTGTCACCCGCAGCTGCCTGTCACACGCTCCCTTCTGCTCCTTCAGCTCTTCTCTGCCTGTCGGCGTCTGTTTGTGATTTTGATGGCTCATTTCAAAAGGCACTGTTTCATTAAATCTTCCCAGGACCTTCCTGCTTCCTAGATGATCCATTCGTTCATGGAGTGACTCAGGAACATGTACGAAATACCTCCTAGAACAGTCTTTCTCAGTGTGCGCGCCACAGACCCTCTCGGCGAGCCTACAAGGTCCATTTTCTTTCCATTATACGAAATACTACAGTGTTCCCCGGCTTTCTCAGCGTGGTGATAATTTGTAGTGGTGGTGCTGAAGGCGTGGCGACAAAACATACCGTAGCCGTACTCCTCGCTGCCACCCACTCCTCGTATCACGGACACGCAAACAAGACACTCTCCCTCCGAGTATTCTGTAAACGTCTACTGTTGTGAGGTGTTGTCGACCCGCCTCCGCCTCTCCCATGTCCGACAAAACACAGCACTGCCTGGTCCTGCCATGCCATCCCTGCGGTCGTGCCTGGCCTGTTGCGGCAGCCACTGCGTCGGTGCATCTTGTGGAGGGCCCTCCTTGTTTTCCCCCTCCCTCCACTTTAGTGTCCCTCCTGGTCACGTGTCTACAGCGCATGAGACAGAGCCTCCCCACCCTCCCGTCTGTAGTTGCGCTTCCTCCAGGACAGATGGGTTAGTTCATTTGGCAGGGTCCCAGCGACTTTCGATCTTCGTCACCGGCAGCATAATTGAAGTATCCCAGGTCTTCTTCGGCCCGCCTTGCTCACGGTCCAGTTTTCCCAGGCTTCCGAGGCGACAGAAAGGGCTGTGGCTTGGTCCAGGCGCACGGAGCCCTCAGAGTGACGTCTTCGTTCTTTAACGTGTTTTCAGGCCTGGTGCAGAGATTTGCCCGGGGCAGTATGTCCTTTGGCTTCTTCACTGTTGCTTCCTTGACCGTGGTCATGGCATTCTGGAGAGCTTCAAACGTTTCTGTTTTTCATGATGGGTGTTGGCTGTTAGTATAGGTATGAGGATGTCCGTTTCTTTACATTGACTTGTCTTCCATCTGCAGACTGCAGTTTTTGGTTTTTCGTCAGTAAATGCTTCCACTTCTCTTGGCCCGACGCAGTACACGTACTAATTTTAATTGGGCGCAAATCTTGTCCCGATGATTCTCGATAGCGAAAAGGAAGGATAAAGTTCTTCTGATAATGAGATACTTCAGTTGCCTTGAGGAAAAGCACGTATGCGATTGCTTGATTTGTAGGTTACATTAGCTGATTTTTATATAATACCATTTTTGCTTGGGAAAAATGTCAAATTATGATTATTCAGACTTGGGCATTTGGCAGACATTTTCTCACAAAGCAAAGAAGTGAGCCTGTCATGTCCATAAAAAGATCATCGGTTTTGTTGCCAGTAGTAAAAGCCTATCCTTTCATCAAGAATTAGGATTTTGAGAAATGTATATCAGCTACCATGAGCTTAGCCATTTCTTAATGTTTAAAGACTTTTGAGGAGTGGTGATGAGAACCAATGATATGTGTCAACTTGGAGAAACCTGAAGAAGAACTCAGCCACCCCAAACTCACGCTCTCAAGCCGGTGCTGCCTCGTGGTGACCCTGTCGGACAGGGAAGACCTGCTCCTGTGGGTTTCCGAGAGTCGGGGAGTAGAAAGCTGCTTCTTTCTCCCACAGGGGGCTGATACTTTCAAACTGCTGACCCTTTGGATCCCAACCCAATGTGGAACCACTACACCACCGGTGAACCAATGTTTTTTGGGGACTACTGTGGGATATTACAGGCACGACACACGGGGAAGGGTTCATTGAGAGGTTTGTACCTGGCCTTTAGGGAATCACCACTTGGTGAGTTTTGGTGTAATCTCAAAGAAGAAGGTCCATAGGGAACTGGAAGGATGATTCAAATATTCCTTCCCTTTCTGTCTAATGTGAGGCCACACTTTCTTTGTATATTGCAACCCACACATCCCAACAGATTGAATGTAGAAGCATAAATGAGAATCTAGTTGTCTTCTATTAAACTTGACATAAAAGGGGTTTGCAAAAATGTAAAATAGTTTTGTTTTGTTTTTTGTAAAATAGTTTTACTATTCTCATCAACCTTTCCTTTGTTCTAGAAAATATACTTTGTGGTTTTTATGAAATCTGAATTTGTGTTAACCTGTGAGGGAGTTTGGAGTTATTGTACTTTTGATGAATTACTATTTTAAAAATTTCTCAGTTTCAGTTTCTAATAGTAAGTATCAATAAGTCACCCCTTTTAAACAAAAGCACTTTAGGTTCTCAATGTTTAAGATTATAAAGAGGAGAAGATAAACAAGCGGCCAACCAGCTCAGAAGCAACAAAGCCCACATGGAAGAAGCACGCCAGCCTGTGTGACCATGAGCTGTCGAAGGGATCAGGTATCAAGCATCAGAGAACAAAAAATCATATCATTGTAAATGTGGGTGAGTGCAGAGTGGAGACTCAAAGCCCATCAGTAGGCAACAGGACACCCCCTTACTGAAGGGTTGTGGGAAGGAAATGAGCCAGTCGGGGTGCAAGGTAGCAACGATGAAATATATAACGTTGCATTTCTCTCTCTCTCCAAAATGTAATGATAATTGTAACACTTCCTGTGTAAAGTGGATATGAGAGTTAAGTGCTATAATGTGTAATTCTGCAACAAATACAGCAAGTAAGAATGTATTTGTTGGGAACCAGCTATACATCATATATTCTTTTGTCTGGACTCACAGTAGCGAGGAAAAAAAAGAATGGAGATGGGACTCATAAGAATGCACCTAGAACTGTACCTGGTGTTGGTAAAATAATCAATAAAAGGTGCCCGTTGTCACTGTTATTTGTGGGTAGTGCTCCCAGGTTCATAAACTCATGAGCAAGCCAGAGAGAAGAGCATGGGAAACAGGCTTCAGACAAACATCATCCTGAGTGTGCCAGTCTCAGCAAGGAATGATTGTCTCTGTAAGCAAAGGCTGGGTTGTGTGACCATGTATCGGGCTTTTCAGACACACACACACACACACACACACACACCAGGCTAGGTTGTGTGACCATGTATCGGGCTTTTCACACACACCCACACCAGCATTCACTGACGTGCTGCCTTCAGGCACAGAGGACAATGTATATGTTTAAACTGGAATATAAATGGATGTCTTTTATCAGTAGGCCATTCAGTTCCATCGCAGGCACACAGAAAGCATGCTTTTCAAAGCTGGTCACATGTCAAATTGTGAGCATGCATTCTGTAAGAATTCTGTGCCATAGGAAGGGTTAGTGTGAGTGTGGAGATAGAAGAGCCAATTGTCCTTTTTGTTGTTGTGCACTTAAGATAAGAGCTACCCTTATGAGTTCTAATTCACTTTTTCACACCGGCCCGCATTCATGTGCAGTGTTTGTGTCTTGGGGTGCATATGTATCTTCTCTTTGCTGGTCTGCTTTTGCCCCTGACCTTGTTTCGTGTTGTCCTTTCTTTCCCTGTGCCCTCAGAGTCCACATCCCTCTCCTTGTAATGGCAATAAGAGAATCTCTGCCCTGGTTGTTGTTTAACTTTTCTTCAACTACTGGACATTTGGATCGGTCCCAGTAGTCACGGTTAGGATCATATTTGCTGTAAACATTGTGCAGAGAGCTTAGTCAGCAACTTATTAAGCACTTTCTGGAGTGGGATTCTCTGCCAGAGTCTTCGAAGTGATGTCAAGTCATTAAATTAAGAGTCTAAGAAATGGTATTTGGGATATCCTGAGACAGCATCTTAAGCTTTGACTTATTTTTCTTCATTCAATCAGCAGATATGTGTGGAGGGCTATTGTGGCCCGGGCAGTTGGCCAGGTACTGGTTGACAAGGTAAAAATCGTCCATGACTCAAGGGGTTTCTGGCTAGATCTTAGGAATTAAATTGTGTCCCTTATCCTTCCACATGTTAGAGTCCTAGCCTCAGCCCGTGAATGTATCCTGCTTAGAAACAGGGTCTTTGAAAGTGCTGTGAGCAAGCATGACGTCATAATGAAGGGCGGTGGGGGCCTGACCTGTTGGGAGTGGTAGCATATGAAAGAGACAAGCAGGCCGTATGAAAGCCAAGGAATGCCGGAGAATACCAAGGACTAGGCAGAGGCATGGAATGGGATCTTCCTCAAAGCCTCTGAAGGAACGGGCACAGCTGACACCCTGATCTTAGGTTCTCAGCTTCCAGAACGGTGAGACAAACTCTTCCTCTTCTTATAAGCCACGTAGTTGGTGGGACTGGGGTATGAAGCCCTACAAAAACCAGTAGGGGATTACAAACAAGGTCACCAAGTGCGATGAAAACAGAGATCACATTAGTGTTGCTATCTGTGTGTGTCAGCGGACCCTTGGTTTGGGCACAGTAAGCGCCCAGATGTGGTTCATTGTAACTGCTTTAGATTCACTGGGCACGATGAGGAAGAGGGAGGGGTAGGCCAGTCAAAATGGTAAAAGTTTTTGCTTTTTCTAAATTTGACTTAACAAAATGATGGCCAGACATTGGAGTCACATGGCATGGGGGAGAGCAGAAGGACTGAGTCAGGTGGTCCTGAGTTTGAATCCCACTCTACACCCTTTCGACTGATTGTTTTGGAGGACACACTTGACTCCTCTGGATCTCAGTGTGCTTTGCTCTAGCATGGCAGAGTATTTTCTGCCCCTTGAGTGGTTGTGGATCCCCACTACCTAATGCATTGTGTGGCAAAAAGGAAGTGCTCCGCAGTTGGTGGTTGGGTGAATTTTAAAAAATAATACATGACTGATTGGATAGCTAAAGGAAGTGATCACTCTAAATTGAAAAGACTGAGGGCCTCTATACTACATCTAAATACTTCTAGTGGGCGAGACCAGAGCATGTACACTGGTACAGATAAGAGCTCTGGACACAAGGAATCCAGGACAGATAAACCCCTTAGGAATAGTAATGGAAGTAGCTATACCATGAGGGTGGGAGAGAGCTGGGGGGAGAAAGGGGAAACAGATCGCAATGATCAACATATAACCCACCCACCCACCCCCGCACTGGGGTGACGAACAGCAGAAACATGGATGAAAGAAGACAACGGACGGTATAGGATATGAAAATAAAAATTATTTATAATTTATCAAGGGTTCATGAGAGTGGGGGAGGGTGGGGGAAAAGAGGAGCTGATACCAAAGGCTCAAATAGAAAGAAAATGTTTTGAAACGGATAATGGCAACAACATATGTACAAATGTGTTTGATACAATGGATGTATGACTTGTTATCAGAGCTGTAAGAGCCCCCAATAAAATGATTTCTTAAAATAAAAATGTAAAATAATAGATAAATACTTCTAGAGCAAGTTATTTAACTATATTAGTTTGAGGTTTACTAAGCAGATTTCTTCAAGTTAGAGGAAACCAAATTAAGCCATAAATCTGTTTTGCTACATCTCGTGTACCGAGGCTATAATCTGAGCAATGGTGAACCTGACAGTGGTGACTCACAACATAAGCTACATCCTCTGGTTCCATCTAAGGACCTCTGCTCATTTCATCAGTTTTGTTGGCCGGTTTGTTTCCAATTTAGACCTGCTACCTTGTGGTCACCTAAGGGCTATCATGGGTCAGTGCTTCATGACCAGTTTCAAAGTTGTAAATCAAGGAGATAGCTTGAGGGAGATGATTATCATTCAGGTCCTATCTTTCAGGAGGAAGCAAAGACTATCTTTAGGATCCTCACGAACATTTATTTCCCTTTTGTGGTCTTAGTAGGAAACCCTTGGGACCATCTGATGTGTGGACATCCATAGTGTCTGTCACATTTCTATGTAAATAAATGAACACCCACCCACCCAGCTGGTCCATGGAAGAAACCAGCCCCAAACCAAACTCACTGCCATCGAGTCAATGCTGACTCATAGCAACCCCCTGGAAGGTTCTGAGACTGTCCCTGTTTAGGGCCGTTGAAAGCCCAGTCTTTCTCCTGAGGAGCTGCTGGTGGTTTCAAACTGCCAACCATGCGGATCACAGTCTAATGTGCAACCCCCGTACCACCAGGGCTGCTCAGTGGAAGAAAAGACCAGGTAATCTGCTCCCATCAAGAGGAGAGCCTAGGGAAACTGTATGAGGCAGTGCTGCAGTGTCACAGTGGGTCACTATGAAGTCAGAAACTGCTTGAGGGCACCTGACAGCAACCAACTGGAAAGGGGGGTGGGGGTGGGGGTTGGGGAGACCAAAGTTTAAGCTCAGTGGATATGAGTCACTTACACCCATAGCCATTAAGGCTATTGTGACTCAAAGTGACTCTATATTAGTATTTTCTAGACTGTTAATCTCGCTGGGGAGTGGACATACACCTCTTTGTCCCAGAGAATGGCTGGTAGGTTTGAATGGCCTCTTTTGCAGCTGAGTGCCTAACCCACAGCACCACCAGGGCACCACAAGAGTCCCTATAGGGTTCATGTTTTGCACTAGGGAATTGAAGACCCTTACCTTCCTAGTTTGAGATTTTAATAATTCTATTGACTGAAAGATAGGAGCCCTAGTGGCACAGGTTACACATTGGGATACAAACTGCAAGGTCAGCAGTTCGAAACCACTAGCCACTCTACAGAAGAAAGATAAGGTTTCTACTCCCACCAAGACTTAGGTTTGGACACCCATCGGGGCAGTGTTCCTCTTTCCCATTGGGCTGCTATGAGCCAGAATTAACTGGTGGTGGTGAGTTTGAGCTTTATTGGTGAAAACAGAATGTCACAAAGTCATGTCATTGTGTCTTTTTGACTATATAAGGCATTTGTCTGGAATAGATTATGGATAACTGTGATGAATGAGAATTCCAGAACACTTAACTGTGCTCATGCAAACCCTGTAGATAGGCTGAGAGGCTGGTTTAAAGTCATGGTTTAAAGTCATGAAAGGTGTGTATCAGGGTTTTACCCTTTGATCATACTATTTAGTCCGTATAACTTACTGCTATGGAGTCAATTCTGACTCGTGGTGACCCTATAGGAGAGCGTAGAGCTTCTCTTGCTGGTGTCTGAGACTGAAACTCTTTATGGGAGTACAAAGCCCCATCTTTCTTCCATGGAGAACCTGGTGGTTTGGGAACTGCAGATCACAGCCCAACACGGAACCAATCCACCACCAGGGCTCCTTATTCAGCCTGCTTACTGAGCGTATAATTCAAGAACTTGGAGTACGTGAAAAAGAATGAGGTATCAGGATTGGAGGAAAAGACTAACAGTCTGACGTGTGCTTGATACAACTTTGCTTGCTGATGCCAAAGAGGACTTGAAGCATTTGCTGATAAAGATCAAAGACTATAACCTTCAATGTGGGTTACACCTCCGTGTGAAAGAAACTCCTCATAAATTGGACCAATAAACAACAACAAGGCAAATGGAGAAAAGATTGAAGTTGTCAAGGAATTTCTTTTACTTGGATCCACAATCAGTGCCCATAGAAGCAGTCAAAAAGTCAAATGGCATCGCACTGGGCAAATCTGCTACACAAAGGTTAAAAAGCTAAGGTACCACTTTGAAAACCTGGCCCAAGCCCTGGCATTTTTAATCATTTCATATGCATGCAAAAGCAAGACATGGAATTAAAAAAAAAACTACAGGAGAATAGATGCATTTAAATTACATAAAATTAGTGAAGCATTTTGAAAGTACCATGGGACTAGCAGTAGGACTAGCAAATCCGTCAGAACCAAGTACAGCCAGAATGCTCCTTAGGTGGGAGGATGCCATGATTTTATCTCAAGTCCTTGGGCCATGTTGTCAGGAAGGTCCAGCCCCTGTAGAAGGCCATCATGCTTGGCCAAGTAGAGGGTCGGTGAAAAAGAAACCCCTCAAGGAGAGAGTCATACAATAGCTCCCTCAGCGGACTCCACCCTAGCAAGGATCATTCCATTCGGTTGTTGCCAGGAGTAGAAATCAGCTCGATGGCACCTCACCACAGCAGCCTTGGGTGTAAGCTGAGGAGAAATGTTTTTGTGCTGTCACGATTCCCTATTGCATTTCTCCCCCTCTTCATTTTTCAACGACAAGGGGGGAAAAAAAGAGTAAAAGTTAAAATAGAGAATTGAAGTCTGGAATTCACACCGATGAAATGCCACCCTGAGCAGTGTCCAAAATCCTATGTTGGAACTGGCCAAAGGGCTGTTTACAAACTACTTCCCCAATTAGACTGAGTGAAGCAGAAATCAATAAAACAGTATTTGAGGGGGACGGAGAGAGGGGGAAGCCAGTGGTGAAGCTTCCTTTGCAGAGAACAAGGGTTTGGGGCCATTCAGTATATTAGCAGTATTTGATTGATGCTCTGCCCATGTTTGGGGGTCAGAAAAACAGGAAGAAAGGAAGGCGTTTGTGAAGTCTGGACACAAGGTGAACACGACAGTGAAATGGAACCCATCGTTAAATCACACACACACACACACACACACAATGTAAGCATCCAGGTGTGCAACCTAAGAAAATAAACTGTGTGAGGGAGCATGCTTTTGACTTGGATAATGCATGTTTAATAATGGTTACTTATCAATTCCTACTCCTGAATAAGCCATCCAAACAACATACATTCCCAGACAATTAAATAGGATTCCACATCACAGACAGCCCAGCCCGTAAGCTTTAAAGCAGTCGAATAACGCTTGACTACAGCTTGCATCTTATTTATTGCATTCTATTTACTGCCAAGGTAAGAAGGCAGAGGGATGTCAATCCCAGGTCTCTGTGTAGGTAATCTCTACTGTTAGCATCTGACCACGGCCTTGGACTGGACATTGCTGGCCTTATTTCTCAAGTGACTCGAGTGTAATAATACACCCAGCTGTTTGTTGCGTGGGCATGAAGGCTAGCGTCTGACATATAAAAGCTTCAGAAAGACGATGCCCTAAGAAAAGGAGAACAAAGGCACTAGACAAATACCGGTGGACCGAGCTCTGTGAGGCCCGGGAAAGCGGGAATGGTGCATTCACAGAGCAAGAGCCTCGTCTCTGTAGGGGGCATCCACTGTCCTTTGGGGAAATGCCAGAGGGCTGGGAGAATGGCCATCCCCTTGACACCAATGCTGACCACTTGGTGCATGGTGATAAATGGGGTTCACTCAGGAAGGAACACTGCTCTTCTGGAAAGCACCCATATTGGTGAAACAGCCAGCAAGTCCAAATGCCTTGGGCATGCCTGGCAGGAGGGCTCTGTGCTTTCCTGTGGACCTCTTCTGAGCGTTTTCTCAATATGTGTCGTATTTTCACTATGGCAGCTGGGCATCCACGACCGGGAAATGCACAACAAAAGCAGTTGTACATTTCTGGGCCAGGCCCAGAAAACTGAGCCAGGCCCAGTCAGAATTACCTTAAAGATTAGACAGACAGATTCTTTATCGGTTTAATTCTATGAACTTTTAAAAAGCTACTAGGGCATTCAGAAGAGGGCCTTTAGTGGTTCCGTGGTAGAATTCTCGTCTTGCGTACGGCGTTGTTGTTAGCTCTCATGCAATTGGTTCCGACCCAGGGTGACCCCATGTGTTTAGGTCAGCTTCTCTATGTGGTTTCCTGGACTGTTTTCACAAAAGCGGATTGCTGCACGTGTTCTTCTGTGGAGTTGCTACCCGAGTGTGAGTTGCCACCCTTTAGGTTAGCAGCTGAGGGCAATCGCTTGTGCCAACCCTGGAGTCTTCAATGTGGGAGGCCTGTATCTGTTTGACTCCTGGCGATCGCACCCCATGTGCAGGCACCACTCTTCTGTCAGCGGAGGCTCGCCTTGTTACGATGCAGCTGAACAGGTGTCACTGGAGCTTCTGGCCTTAAGACAAGGAAGAAAGGCCCGGCAATCTGCTTCTGAAAAAAACACAATGTGGTGGCAGAGTTTGGTGTATGATTAGAATCTGAACCTTTCAAAAAGCATGTGACACATTTCAAAGTCAGTTGATTCGATAGCAGAGTTTGCTTTGGTACGTGGTAAGTGTGGCATGAAGCAGGGGAAGGGAAGCTCAAGTAAGGCCTCTCTGAGGAGGTGCCACTGGACACAGTGACCTGCCTGATTGACGTGTGTCAGCAAGATGGTAGACGCCCGGCAGAAGGTGGAGTCAGTGCCACGGCCCAGAGGCAAGACATTGCTTGTATATTTAAGGAGAAAAGGCTGGGCAAAGTGAGCCAGTTCCCATGTAGACCAAAGGCCTTGTAGACCGAAGGCCTCCGTGCTTGTGCACGAAGCATGAATGGGATGCCATCAGAAGGCGAGAGGCAGGGAAGTGCAGCAGTCTGATGAACACACATCTACACTAGATGGTGGAAGGGAGAGGGGAGCAGAGTAAAGCCGGGGAGGAGTGGCTTGGAGCAGGTAGGAGTGGAGGAGATGGGAGACTGCACTGTATTCTGGAGGCATTTTGAAGCTACGTCTGGGATGATTTGGTGATGGATCTACTGGGATTGCTGTAGATGGGCGACAGCTTTGACTTGAACAGGATGTAGTGTCTTTCACTGAAAGGTAGCCGTGCATAGGAGCGCAGCTGGGAACGGATTAGGAGTTTGCTTCAGGGCCCTGTGGGAGATGTTAATGAAAGTGTCCAGGGGGATATCAAAAGTCAGTTGGATAAACAAGTTCAGAGGCTTGGTCTAGAGATGTCAATTTGAGTCATCAAATTTGGGTGAGAGAAAAGAATCCTGCAAAGGAGCTCAAGAAGCTATTTCCTGGTTTCTCAGGACAGGTCGGAAAGAGCATGTCAGACTCTGATTTGGGAGGGTCAGGTTTTGATGGCTATCAGATAGGGAGTGTGAGTTTAAAAAGATGAAGACACACTGTCTTACATCAGCAGTTTCCAGAGCTGCTGACTGAATTCGGGGAGACCTGTCCACCAGAACAAAAACTTGATTTGGCAGATAGAAGACACACAAGAACCTAATTTGTGAATTACTTGTTCACGGCTCTTCCTTTAGGCCAGTAATGACATTGCCAAAGTGGATAATAAGATATGAACGTGTACATCCCAGAGGGTTGTTTTTTTCTCTTCCACTTATTGAAAACTTAGGGTATGAAAAATAAAGAGTGAGTTCTTGTGGAGAGGAAAACTGCACAGAAAAACAAAGCGTGGCTCTGTTCCACTCTCTAAACCTTCACCTAAATCACAATAAAGGGATCAAAATTGTATCAAGTTAAAATATAGCGGAAAGTTTGCCACTCTAACCGTTTTTAATCACCATTTGCTCCTGTCACTGTGTAGTCACCCATATGCATTCTAAACATCTTTCCGTTGCCCCACCCAGAAGCTCAGGACCACAGAAGCAATCACATCTCGTTTTTGCCCTACCCCAGGGCCCTGGTAACTGCTGAGCCACTTTCGTCTCTGAGCATGCTCCTCTTCTAGGCATGTTATTTAAGTGGGATTGTATTACTATTTGTCTTTTTCTGTGCCTGCCTGACTCCACTCAATCAGACGTTCTTAAGGAGCATCTACCTCACAGCACGCTAGAGCATTTTATTTCTGATAATTTTCCATTGTCCCGCTATAGACCATACTTTGATTATCCACGTATCCGTCGATGGACTGCTATGGTGAAGCATTCCGCAGTGAATGTTGGGGTGGCCCTACCATATTTTGTTGGCTCGGATGAAAGCTATCCAGATGAGGGTGTATCTGTGAGCGTATGGGACTTGAGGAAGCTGTTCCGAGGGCCCCCCCCCGCGCAGCAGCTCTCAGTGCAAGGCCTGCGGGAGGAAGCTGGTCCACACCACAGGTCAGGCAGAATGGAAACGAAACCTCCCACATCTTCTTTTCTCTGCTCTGGGCTTCGGGCAGTGCCCTCTGCTACATCCTGCCCTTGTTGTGATACCTGAAACGGTGCAGCGGACATAACCCGAATATTTCTGCGATGACTCTCTTTCTGACAAAGCATCTCAGGGAAAATAGCAGTATGATGAGCAAAGGGAGCCTCGTGGATCGAATGACTCTTTTCAACAGAGAGCAGAATCTCAGTTACCCAGATTGCTCCAGTAAAACGGGAACTTTCCGAGAGAAACAGAGTTGTCACATATACCAGACTGAAAAACAAACCTGTTGTCCTCCAGTGGACCAGACTCCGAGCAGCTCTGCAGGCGCTCCTTGGGAGAAAGGTGTTGCCGTCTGCTTCCTCAGTGACTGACAGCCTAGACAGGCCTGTGGGACAAGTCTGCTCTGTCCCCATAGATTCTCTGATAAAGTGAAGCTTATACGAGGGATATCCCCCCCAAAACAGGTTTTTTTTTTCCTTTTCAAGCTATGTATATAAATTTTTGTGCAAAACAACCTTCAAAATATTCTCCATTACACTTAATACATTTGTCAAATCTGTGATTCCATTCTTGGAAACATTTTTAAAACTCATATGGCTGTCAGCACCTCCCTCATTTTATTCTTCGCCTCTTCTACATCATCAAACCGCTGTCTTTTCATGTCTCTCTTCATTCATGGAAACAAAAAGTAGTCACACGGAGCAAGGTGTGTGTGGGGCAAGAGAGACCTGCTGTGTTTTGTTGTGTTGGGGTTTTTTTGCCAAAAACTGGTACACTGAGATGGCTGCATGAGCAGGTACATTGTCCTGGTGGCAAAACCAGTCCCCCATCTACCACAAATCAGGCCTTTTTGGCTGCACACTGTTATGCAATCTTTTCAGAACCTCTAAATAGAAAGCAGATTAACAGTCTGACCTGGTGGAATGAACTCCAAATGTACTACGAGTCGACATTTTATCCATTCAGGAAGTTGATGGGCATCCAGAATGAGGTTTGTCATCAATTGACATTTCACCCTTTTTTGAACTGAGAAAACCACTCGTACACTTGAGTTTTTCCCATAGCTCTGTCCTTGTAAGCTGTGTTCAACATCACAACAGTTTCTGTGGCATTTTTCCTGAGCTAGAATCAAAATTTCTCAGCCACACGCTGTTCCTTTCAATCATCCATCACAAAAAACAAGGTTCAAGTGAAACTGCTTTTATGAAAAAGTCCACTGTGACCAGAGAGAACCTTCGCAGGCGATACCACAGGGTGCACTAACTCAGAGGGAGTTGCTGGATGCTCGCCTCGCAGGAAAAATGTCTACTATGAAAGCTCTGCTCCGCCCAGCGTAATTCTGTTTTTGTGGGGGTTTTTTGGTGCCCCCTCCTTTGTTATCAGAGACATTCTTCTAAATTTACGGATAAATTTTTGTTTTCATTTTGAGGCTACAAGACAATTTGATCGACGCGAATGGTTCATTCTTGAATTTCTCTATTCAAGCATGGTTGGATTTTGAAAGGAATTTTTCATTGGAAACCAACCCAAAAAATGTATTGTAGATCACTGTGTATTTTGAAAGATAGATTGTGACCCATATCTTCATCCAGTCCTACATCAAGAGGGTAGCAAGGGAGCATTGAGCCTGGGTAATGTTAGCTTAGCTTGGGGGGGGGGGGGATGCCTTCCGAACTAGGATGTAACAGGGAGCCTTTGGCATTTATCACTTTGAAGTCCTTCTGCATCTTCTGACTAAAAGATGTCTTGGCTATTTTATCATCGCCCCCTGTCTTAAGGAAGAAGAGGCTCTGCTACCTTTTATCAGACTAGCCATATACAAACAGGTGTTCATGGATCCATCTGCTGTGATCTCTAGCCCTGTAGCAAAAGCTTACATACAGCCATCTTCTCATCCTCAGCTCTTAGTTGATTCTATTTTTTTGTAATTCTGTACTATCACTATTCAACAAAATACCATTAATGTGGGCTTATTGTGCCCAGGCTGGCTGGGCACTACATCTCGCTTTTCTACTTGTCTTCTGAACTCTATCATCGACTGTTGAACAGTGAGAATGAGCGGTGAGACAAAGACACTGTAGGATCACTAGTTAGCAAAGATGCGTATGAGTGTGCCCATGGCTCTGTGTTCCTAAGTAGATAAACTTACTTTGGAGAGACTTAGAATATCAAAAGTTAAAGCCAAAAGATATTTGGCCTGAAATTTCAGTCGACAACAACAACAAATTAAATTTAGACCAGTGTTCTGGCTAATTGCTCTTTTCTGTAGTACTGAGTGACTCCCTTCAGCGTGGCAGATAGCAATCGCTGAGCCCTCAGCTAGTGTTTGTGTTTGATAGTTATTATTCGGTATTAATTATGGCAAATGATAGAAAATTGCCAGACAAGGCTCCAAGATAGGTCAGAGGTTCCATTGCTCAAAGAGTCTAGCATCACTTCTTGAGGGTAGATCCCATACAGAACCCCGGCTCATAAGCCCTATGGCCCACGCCTTGTACCTCATGAGCGCTGTCGGAAGTAGCATGACAGGATTCTATGGGGATGAAGGGATTCGTGGGGCTTTGTTGCTGACACCCGAAAGTCCCAAGCAAACTGAGATCAGTGTATTTCTCTAATCAGAAGGAGGATCAGCTGACAGAAAGGAGCATTACCTGTGAAAGGGAGGCAGTTCTGTCCTCCCCGTTGGTTATGGTATGGATGAAGGGTTCTGGTGCACAGTAAACATTCATTCAGTGGTGATGGTTGCAGTTTTTTGTCCCGATTGCTGACAAGTCGACTCCAATCCATGGTGACTCCAGGTGTGTCAGAAGAGAATGGGGTGGAAACGACAGAGATCTTTTGTAAGTAGATTGTTAGGTGTTTTTTTTTTTTCTTCAAGGTCCTTCTGGGTGGACTTGACCTTTCAACCTTTCCTTTAGCAGCTGAGCACCCAGGGACGCTTACTAGCTCTGCTCACTTGCTCACTATTCCACTCTGTTGGGTTGGGCAACCGACTGTTATTTTTGCCTTGGATTCTAGGACCGGCGCTCTCTGATGAGATTGTGCCCGTGGAGCAGTCTGTCTCCCCTTCGGCCAGCGATCTTCGCATCAGCCAGTGGTAGCGTTTTCTGATGGTAGATCTTTCTGATGTTAGCGATCCTTGTCCTGGGGCATTTCCACTGAACTCGTAGTTCTCAGTGTGGATTTTGCCTCACTGCCATTTCCGAGGTAGTAAGGCTTCTCTCGGACCTGGGATTCTTTATTCCCACACGCGGAACTCTGCAGCCCTCGGGTGCGGGTGACCTCCCTTCCTCCCAGGCCTGTGCTGCACCTGCCTGCATCCCACCTTCCTCCTCCTGTCTTCTAGTCAACTGGTCCATCCTCGCACTGTACCTCAGATGCCACACCCCCGTGGAAGCCTTCTGTGGCCCCCAGGCTCGTCTAGGCACTCCTCCTCCGGGTTCTGGAGGGCTTAGGTGACAGGCCCCCAGAGCTGTCATCGCCTGGGTAATTGTCTGTGCTGCTCAGTGTGTCCCTGGGCGAGAGGGACTGCATGTTGTTCTGCGTTGTACTCCTCACTTCTCCCACACTGATAGGCACACAGTAGGGGCAGGGAAGCATGAAAGGAAGAGGATGGTAGGACCAGCTACCAAGGAGCAAGCTGCCTTCATCTACAGTTTGTTTTGGCTTTGATGTGGCCCATGTGGGACCCTGTCCTTCCAATTCTCCTTGAGAGATAAAAGGTATCATAGATCTTTTGGAAAAGGACCATGTCTCTCCATTGAGGAGCCACCATGAAGGTAAGAGTGCCTCAGTTTACCATGTAAGGCACTGCGTATGGTATGAAAGTACACACGAATCCCCAAACCAAACTGCCAGTGAGCGATGGGGAAGTAGAATAAGCTATATAGCACGGGACATACAATTTATTGCTGTTTGTATACACATGGAACAAAATATTTCTACTATGACCCACTTCCTTCTGAAGATCTATGACTCACAGACAATGCTGCAATAAATGGTAAAATTTGGATATTTTTATTTCGAAACTTGATCCAGATTTTTGTTTTTCTTTCTCCCTAGTTAACACTAATCGCTTCCTGTGAATTTTGTGATATTAGGAAACAGATGTTCCATATTTTTCTCTTGAGCTTTTCGTAGATGCTGCACCAGAGCTGCTGTGCTTGTGTGCGTGTGTATAGATGTGCATGGGTGTACACTGCACTGTTATTTGCGAGCAATGAGTTCTATCAGATCGCTAATGAAAGCACAACACCTATGTCTACAAGATTATACAGAGTTAGTGAAGGTTGGGGCATTTGTAGACCTTTGTTTCACGGTGGTTTAGTATGCAGGTAATGTAGCTTTCTAGGCTAAACATAGGGTACACTTGCCCTACCAGTGTAGGACAGCAAAAAGACCAAAACAAAATACCACACCATGAATGCAACTTTTATGCTCTAACTTTAACCAAACTAAGACATTCTTTTAACTGTTTATTGTGAATTGGGTGAAGGTTCACAAAGCAGCCCATTGGGTTTGCATTCAGCAGTTCATACACATTTTGTTTCAACTTGCAGTCTCTTCAATGTACCATTACTTATCTCCCTTCCTCCCTCTGTTTTCTGTTTCATTCCTTCCCCTTCTAACAAACTAAAATATTTTTGTTGTTCTTGTCTGTTAACTCTAACAAATTCTACCCTGTCTCTCTGGGCAGCACTGAAGAGGGTCTCGCTATACAGAGACAGTGCTAGACCCTTTGGGAGCTATAAACACAAATAAGATAGAGACCCCTGGGAACCTAACCATCCAGTGGAAGAGGCAGTGCCTGTTCTGGAAAGCCCGTGGTGAACGGTGGTGGTTGTGAAATTTCCTGCCATTGAGCAGCTCTGTCTGATGGCGACCTTGTGTCTAACAGAGCAAAACCTTGCCAGCTCCCTCTTGGAGACCGTGGGTATGCTTGGTCCATTGTTGTACCTACTGCGTCATGCCTTCCAAGGCGGGGG
>NW_022104341.1:56881865-56900455 GCF_000313985.2 Echinops telfairi
GGGGGGCTCATTGGTGAGCACCACCTCAGACCATATGCCGTTGTCCATAACATTGCACTGACTGATTCCCAGGGATAGATTGCCAGACCCTTCTTTCTAGGCTCTCTCTGTCTGGAAGTGCCACACGAGTCTTGTCCACCACGGCTGACCGGGCTGTGATAACAGAAACACAGATCATATGCAAACAACAGAAAGGCCTGTAAGGGGATCAGTAACACCCATGGGGAATGTGCTCCAGTGTAAGACCAAAAGGGCACCGTGCTCCCCCAGAAGGGACCATGCTCCCCCCGAAGGGAATTCCGAAGGCAGGAAAAGGCAGGACAGGACGTGAAGTGGAAACTGAACCCCAGGGAGGCAGAGGGAAGAGTGGCATTTGGGGGATTGCAGCCAGTGTCAGAAACAAGTGGCATATCAATTGCTGAGTATGAAACTAATGTGCTCAGGGAACTTCCATCCAATCACCGCCAGCTGTTGAGGTGAAAGAGAAAGAAAGAGAGAGAGAGAGAGAGAATGAAAAGATACAAGTAAGGAAGCATTCAACAAGCTGCACAGCCGCAGAACAAACTCACAGATGCGGGGAAAGTGGAAAGGTGCTAGAAATGTAAAGAGAATGGTGATTGCATTGAGCTAAAGAGGGGCAGAATGCTTGGAACAGAAGTAACTAGAAGCAAAACGTAATTTTGTACTCAGTTATTGAAAGTATTTTAACTCCGTAAAATGAAGTCAGCCCATTATATAAGCCATGGTTTTGATGGAGTCTGTAAGGTAATGCATTTCTTCAGAATGTCCGGTACATCAGGTCCTGTTCTTTAATGTGGAAGATGAAGGTGTTCTAATAGGAAGTGACAGGGAGCTGGTGCTTCGTAACCTATTTTGTATAAAATGCATCACTTCATTCGACCTCACAAGCTTCCTTTCCCTTGTGAGAAAGAGCTGGGAGGAAGGAGGACACAGGACCGTCTCCCGGCTGCAGTGACCCACTAGCACTGGCCTGGCCTCTCTGTGTCTCCGTTTTCTCTGCTGTGCCATGGGAACTGAGCCTTCAGCTCTTCTCCTAGGGTTGCGCAGGGGATCAAACAAAGGATGGATGTAGAGTAACTTTAAATAGTAATGAAAGGCAAACATTTTACCAAGTAGAATGTAGAACATTGTATTTGTGCTTCATCTTGTGCTGACTGGACTCGATGTCCTCCTCGACCTTGAGCAAGCAAGGTTGTGTCATCTGCATATTACAGGCTGTTAAGAAGCCTCCCTCCAATCCTGATGCTGAATTCTTCTTCATATTATCAATCCAGTGATGATTTGCTCAGCATACAGAATGAAGCATTCTGGTGAGAGGTTACAACCCAGGCGCATACCTTTCTGATTTTGAACTATGCAGTATTCTCTTGTTCTTTTCCACAGCTGCCTCTTGATCCGTGCGCAGGTTCCATATGACCACAATGAAATGTTCAGGAATTCCCATTTTTTCAAGTCTAAGTCTATCCATAGTTTGCTATGATCCACACAGTGGAATGCCTTACAGTCAAAAACACACAAGTAAACATCTTTCTAGTACTCTGCTTTGAGTCAAGATCCATCTGACATCAGCAATATTGCTCGTTCCAACATCCCCCTCTGAATCCAGCCTGAACCTCTGGCAGCTCCCTGCCAGTGTTCTCCTGCAAACGGTATTGGATGATCTTCAGCAAAATTGTACTTGCATGCGATATCAATGTGATATTGTTCTGTAATTTGAGCATTATTTTTGGTCACCTTTCTTTGGAATAGGTACAAATATAGACTTTTTCCCGCCAGGTGGCTAAGTAGCTGTCTTCCAAATATCTTGGCATAGACGAGTAAGTGCTTCCGGTGCTTCGTGAGCCTGTTGCAACATTTCAAATGGCATTCCGTTAATTCCTGGAGCCTTGTTTTTGGGTAGTGCTTTCTATGCAGTTTGAACTTCCTTCAGCATCCTGGGTCTTGCTCACATGCTACCTTCTGAAATGGTTAAATGTCGACCACTCCGTTTTGGTACTCTGGTAATTCTTCCCATCTGCTTTTGATGCTTGCTGCATCATTCAGTATTTGTCCTTAGAGTACTTCAGCATTGTAACGAGGCTTGACTTTTTCCTTGAGTTCTTCCAGTGTCAGGTGTGCTGAGCGTGTTCTTCCCTTTTGGTTCTCTAACTATAGGTCTTTGTGCATTTCATTAAAATATTTTACTCTGTCTTCTTGTGTTGCCCTTTGAAATGTTCTGTTCGGCTCTTTGACTTGGTCGTGTCTAACATTTGCTTTCGCTGCTTTACAGTTGAGAACAAGTTTCAGTCTCTGCTGACATCCACTTTGATCTTCTTTCTTTTTCTGATGCCCGTTTGCTTTCTTCATGAATGACAGTCTCGATGACCTCCCACCGCTCATCAGGTCTCCTAAGGGTGGAAGTAGCTGCTGAAAGCCTTCGGCATAGAATTGAAACATTGTGTGCTCTGCTATACACATGGATACGTTTACTGCACATACAGCTGTGCTTGTAGAAATGCATCTTCCAAACTTATGCATGACCACGAGTAGAGCCTGTTCATATTGCCTGTCTGCCTACTTGAAGTTATGAAAAATTTTCCTTTTATGAGTGACTGGATTTCATTCTGCATAGTATCTTCCAGCACCATCCAGATTATAGTTTGTATTGACTTCATTTA
Organism: Echinops telfairi; assembly: GCF_000313985.2. Taxonomy (NCBI): domain Eukaryota; kingdom Metazoa; phylum Chordata; class Mammalia; order Afrosoricida; family Tenrecidae; genus Echinops; species Echinops telfairi. The sequence goes on from NW_022104341.1 coordinate 56,884,544, forward strand.
TTTTACTGACTGAGTAGTATTCTATTATGTATGTTCATTCATCTGTTGATGGGCATGTGGGTCATTTCCAGCTTTGGGTTTTGTGAATAGAGCTACAAAAGACACTGATGAACAAGTCTCAAAGTCTTTGCTTTCAAGTCTTTTGTGTGCAGAACTGGGATTGCTGGGTCATCTGGTAGTTCTATTTTGAGTTTTGTTTTATTTTATTTCACTTCTTTGAGGAACCACAACACACTTTTTCTTAGTTCATGTACCATTTTGCATTGCAGTGGATCAGAAAACTTCCATTTCTACATGTCCTCACTAACACTTGTTATTTTCTGCTTTTTTGCTTTTTAACCTTAGCCATCCTACTGAGAACATAATGGTAACTCGTTTGGGTTTTGATTTGCATCTCTCTGGTGGCCAGGGACAGTGAGCATCTTCTCATGAGTTTGGTGGGCATGTCAATGTCCTTGGTGGTGAAATGTCTATTAAAGCTATTTTCCCATTTATTTATCGTATTTATCTTTTGTTGTATAGCATCAACTTTTTATTGTCATGAACTTTAAAGGACTCATACAAATTCAGAAGAAAAAATATCAAAACCCTACTACAGCATGAACAAAGAATATAAACTTACTGTTTTCCAAACTGATAAACCATTAATAAGCAAACATGATGGGAAAATGTTCATCTTCACTTAATAATAAGCTTAGAAATACAAAATAAGACAATATCAAGAATATAATTTTATGTATAAAATGTCAGTCTTGGAAATTGTTCATTATTTTGTTGTAATGATACTCTGTATTAATAAAGCTCTTTTAAAAAGCAAACTAGCAACAACAATAACACCTAGTAGTTGTAGCAGAAGGAATTTAAGGATGCTAGGAAAACGAGTTTTAAAAAATGGGAAAGCTATGGAATTAAGATGTGTAATCTAATGATGTTTAGAATAGCAAAAACTGGAAATTACTTAAAGATACAAAATTTGGGCTGTGGTTTAACCTATAGTAGCATTTCAACATGGAGGGCTTACTAGGTCCTTTAAAAAGGGCCATTGTGAACATACATAGTATACACTCACAAGTATTTAAAATCTACAATGAATTTAATAAAGAAACAGATAACTACCCTTTATGGAGCCTTTCTTGTGTTAACATCATCGCGTATTGTCCTCACTCTAACACCAAGGTGCACAAGGTATTATTAGTCCCATTTATACTTTAGAAAATTGAGGCTTGGGATGGTAAATTGTCAAAGGCCTTGCAGTTTGTTGGTCACAAGCCAACATTCAAGCCTAGATCTGTCCAACTTCAAAGTGAGTACCAGGTTTACTACCAAATAGCGAGTAAACTATGTCTATGGAGTCCCTGTTAGTCATTGTTGTGTATCACTGAGATGTCTGACACCTAGCAATCCTATGCACAACAGAACAAAGCAGTGCCTGGTCCTGCATCTTCCTCAAACAGTCTGGGCTCATTGTTGCAGCTGCTGTGCTAACCGGTCTCCTTGAAGGTCTTGCTCTCCTCACTCCCCTCTGTTTTACTAAGTGTGATGCACACATGACCATCTAGCAGCCACCCAGGAGTGGAGCTAACACTGGGACTAATCACTGCAACTCGCCCATTCTCTCTCACCACAGCCACAGAGCTGCTGGACTGAGAAAGAATTCACTGAAACGGGACCCCGCCAATCCCTCCCACCTTCCATCCTCTCTTTCTTTAAATAATAGCCCCTTGCCTCTCTGTCTGATAACTCCCATTTTTCTTTTCCCTTCCTCTGTTTCAAATGATTCCCCACCCCCCCTTTCTCTTTGCTCTTCTTTCTCCCTTCTCAGCCCTTGTGTTTTGTGGTCTCTATTATGCTTTTACAGAACCACCTGAGAGAGCCAAATACCCTTCCATGACCCAGAAGCCCTCCCAACCTAAACAGCAGCCCGTGCACAAAGAAGGAAGGAAGGAGGGAGGGAGGAAAGAGGCGCTAACAAACACCTGGAAAACACCCATATGCAAAGGAATAAGTTGAAGAATAGGTCCCAGAACTATCAGAATTAGAATTCATAAAAATTATGTTCAGCTACTTTCAACAGATGGAAGAGATGTTTGAGAAAAATATGGAAAGAATGGAAAAACTACACCAATTGGAATTCCAGAAAATAAAAGATAAGGTACTAGACTTAGACAACACAGCAAATGAGCAGAAATTAACAATAGAAAGAATGAGGGCAGGAATCAGATGTATGTATTCTTTCTACACATACTGTTCTAGAAAGGACAGCAAACTCCTGAGCTCGTTTTATAGAGGAAGCGTAAACCATGAAACCAAAATCAGACAAAAACACCACAAAGAAAACTAGAGACCAATGTCTCTATGAACATGAGATAAATTCTCAACAAACTCCTGTGGCCAATAGAATCCAACAATTTATTATTATTTTTAAGCAAGTGGAATTCATACCAAGTATGCAAGGATAGTTCAACATTAGAAAAACAGTTAGTGTAATCTACCACATAAAATAAAAACCTCAAGATCATATCACTTGAAGCAGAAAAGGCATTTAACAACACCTAATACCAATTCCTGATGAAACACCCAACAAAATAGGAATAGAGTGAAATTTCTCAACACAACACAGGCCATACGTGAAAACCCTTACGACCAGCATTTTATTTAAGGGTGGAAAGCTGAGAGGCATTCCCCCTGTGAATGGGAATGAGACACAGGTGTACCTTATCACCACTCTTTTCCAGCATTGTGCTGAAAGACTTAGCCAGAACCGGTAAAGGACAAAAAGTAATCTAAGAAATCCACACGGGCCAAGAAGAAGTGAAGTGGACTGTTTGCAGGTGATATGATTTATATATATAAGAAAACCTACAAGACAACAACGACAACAACAAACTGTCTGGACACATTGGGAAGATTGAGCAACGTGACAGGAAACAGGATTGACACAAAGAAGTCAATAGGATTTCTGTATATTATAGAAGAGAGCCCTGAAAAACAGAAATGGTAGCAACACCATTTATAATAGCCACATACAAGATGAAGTCAGTAGGGATAAACCTGACCAGAGAAATAAAAGACTCCTATAAAGAAAAATTGATGTTGAATATAAAATTTCAGTTTCTTGGTGCTGACTTGTCTCTCAGAGTTTGGTAAAAAGTAGAAAAATGTGGGCATTTTTAAAATTTCACTTCAACTTCGGCATTATCAGAATACTTCACCCAAAGTTCTCCACATAGTTTAATACAGCTCCTGCGCCTCAATTAACGAGTAATTTTAAGCCCTTAGGCATTCTGGGCAAATTAAGGACAAAGACCAGGTAAAGGAATTTCTCCCATTGAACAGCCTAGATCAACTCTTCAGACCAAGAGCCTCTCAAAACTCAGATGGCGGGATGCTGCTGTTTGGTTACTGAAAACCAGTTCACCATTTTGGGGTGCACCTTTCTCTGGAACAGAAGCCCAATGCTGCAAAAATCACCATTTGGTTCCAGCCTACTCAAAACTTGATTTTTTAAAAACTTTATAGTATTATTTTATAAAGTAATATATAGTGTGACTTTATAGTATTACTTTATAAAGTCAGTATAGTATATATAGTATGACTTTATAACATGTATACAAAATATAATATGGCTTTATAAAATCAATATACAATATATGAAAGGGGGTACCCCCCCCACACACCAAAAAAAAACAAAAAAACAAAACAGAAAAAGCTCAGCTGGGCTGAGCTTTCATAGTATGCATTTTTCCAGCTAGGCAAGTATTAAGCAACTCACTCTGACTTAGTGCACCCAGTGGCGTCTCTTGGGAAGGTTCTCTGATCACAGTGAATCTTTACTTAAAAGCAGTTTCACTTGAACCTCCTTTTTTTGTGATGGCTAATTTAAGGGAATAGCATGCAGCTTTGAAATTTTGTTTCCTGCCTAGGGAAAAGTGCCACAGAAACTTTTGTGATGTTGAACACAGCCAACGAAGACAGCACTATGTGTACAAGTGGTTTTCCACTATGTACCACAAGTGTTCAAGTGGTTTTCCCGTTTCCAAAAAAGTGAAATGTCGATTGATGACAAGCCTTGGTCTGGACGGCCATAAACTTCCCAAACAGACAAATGTGTCGACAAAATCCATGCTCTTGTGCTCAAAGATGGACGATGGACCATTGAAGAGATGGGGAAGTTATCTGGACTGTCTTGGTGCTCGGTTCAGCAATCGTAATGGAAGATTTGGGAATGAGAAGGTTCGCTGCAACATTGGAGCCTCAGATTCTGACTGACCAGGGGAAAGAGCAGTGCTCTGAAAGAACAGCTCCAAAGTGAACCCGACTTTTTTCCCCAAGGTCACAACTGGTGAGGAGACATGACCTCCTCTTATGACCCTGAAAGCAAACATCAATGAAGCCAGTGGAAGACGCCATCTCCTCGCCCCAAAGAAGCTTGTCAGGTGAAATCAAAGATCAAGACAATGCCCATTATTTGTTTTTTGATGTGAGGGGGATTGTGCATTTGGCGTTCATTCCACCAGGTCAGACTGTTAATCAAGCTTTCTATTTAGCTTATGAAAAGATTACATAACCGTGTGTGACCAAAAAAGGCTTGATTTGTGGCAGACGAGGGACTGGTTTTGCCACCACAACAATGTACCTACTCACGCATCCATCTCAGTGCACCAGTTTTTGACATAAAACAGCACACTTCTCTTGTCCCATGCACCTTACTCACCTGACCTTGCTCTGTGTGAGTTCTTTTTGTTTCCTGGAATGCAGAGGGACATGAAGTGACAGTGATTTGACTATGTAGAAGAGGTGAAGAAAAAAAGGGAGGTGCTGTCAAACATCCAAATAGAACTGTTTCCAAGAATGGAATTGCAGATTTGACAAATGTATTAAGTGTAATGGAGAGTACTTTGAAGGCGATATGTTGTTTTGAAAAATATATAGCTTTGAAAAAAAATCTGGTTTAGCTGTAATAGATAGACATCTCTGATGGATCTAAGGCCCAGGATACTTTGCCACTTTTACAGAACACACACCTTTCATCTTAACAGTAGAGGGCTTTGCATGCATCCAGGGCCCTTTTACATCTGCTTTGCCATTTGAGATAACATTTCAGAATTTGCAAGTGAAACATCATAGGCCTAACTAAAGAACGTGGATGTGTCCAGCGCTGGACAAGTTCTCTAACATGATTATTAATATGTCTGTTCCGGCTGGTTTCTCATTTTGTAGGTAGGGAAGTTGAGGCACAGAAGTTAAGTGATTTGCTTAAAGTCACTGGTGGGGAAGCCCAGAATCCAGGCCCATTAGTCAGCATCCATGGTACCCAGGTGTCTCACCTGAACAACTGCAGCAGCCTCATACTGGGCCACTATCATCTGCTCTGTCTCCTGCAACCCTTCCCCAGACAAGTGCCCCAAATACCTTGTTAAACTCATCATCGGATCACATTCCTCCTTGATTGCGTGGAAATTCTGTAGAACAGATTCACTGTTTGAAATTATGTACTTTTTTTGTCTCCGCATTTATTTTCTGTCTCTCGTTCAATGTAAGGGCCCTTAAATCCACTGTATCACCATTAATTTTTCCTCAGTAAAACTCTCCATAGGAATGACATTAATGTTTACTGTGAAAAGAGATAACCACTTTTAACTGCAAGTGGCAGATGAGATACAGTAAGAATCAAAATATAGATTTATAATTTGGTTGCTAATACGGGATGGTGCAAACAGCCCTGATGGTATAGTGATTACACGTTGGGCTACTAACCATAACATCAACAGCTCAAAACCACTGTATGCTCTTCGGGAGAAAGATGAGGTTTTCTTCACCCATGAAGGGTGACAGTCTCAGACTCACAGGCAGTTCCACCCTGTCCTATCGGGTCAGTATGAGTGGTCGAGACTTGATGGCAATGAGTGAGTCAGTGAGTCAGTGAGTCAGTGAGTCAGTGAGTCAGTGACTGAGTGAAGGGATGGTGCTGACATGTGTATACCTCAAATGTTGATGGTTTTTGTTTTGTTTTAACATGGGATTCAGGAGGAAATGTGGAAACAAGCTTCAGTGGTGTCGTGGGTTATATGTTGGGCTACTAACCACAAGGTCAGCAATTCAAATCCATCCTCCACTCCAGGGACAAAGCTGAAGCTCTCTGTACGTCTGAAGATATACTGCCTTTGAAACCCACAGGGGCAGCCCTGCTCTGTCCTGTGGGGTCCTTGTGAGTCCGAATTGACTCGAGAGCAGTGGGTTTTGAGGAAGGCTGGATGCGATAGTAATTATGTCTATCTGTCAGCATTTCAGCTGGTCAGGGTCTTCGTGAGATCTGTACTCCGAGCTAGAGAGCGTACCTCTGACTACATCTGCGATTCTGGAACTTTTGTCCTCCCCACTGCTATAGAAAGAGAAGTGTCGTCCTCCTGCGTTACCTTTCCTAGCTGCCCTCCAAAGGAAGTCCAGGTTGTGACAGAAAGGAGCAAACTGTGAAACTTGAGAACAGAGAATGACAAAGGCATGCCACAGCAGTGGGGAGATTCATAATATGGGGCTCTTGCGGAAATTACTAATTATTACTTGAAATTTACCTGTGTAAATGCGCTTTGAAATTGAGAACATTTTAGGAAATTCCACATCCTTTTTTCTTGAATGCTGCATTTTTTGAAGTGGGAAATTTACACCCACCCCCCACCCCCCAAATCGTTCCTTGATGATGGCCAGCCAAGACATTTACAGGGCGTGTTACTCCTCAGGTGCCTGTGCAATGTAAAAGGAAACTGATGGGCTGGTTGGCTGTGTGGGCAGGGCTGCCAAGCTCTGGGTTATTTCTGTTCCTGATACTGAACAGACCAAGGAAGTGACCGTCCTGATGGCACAGGATGCATTTTAATGATGGAGACAGAGCCTCCGAGACTGTTTTCCTGATGTGCTTTTATTAGGCTTGAGTTTATAGCCATCTCTCTGCCTGACTTGATTCTTGCAGTACTGTTCTAGTGTGTTCTCCGACCTGCCTTTCTTGAGCATCTACTATCTACCTAACCCATTCCAGGTCCTAGAGAGACAAAGGTGAATGAGACACATACTTTACCTTCAAGGAGTCTATAGTCCGGGAGAAGTGGTCCAAGACAGGAGATAAAAGTTGAACACAGGATGGTGCATGCAGCGACAGCAGGCAGTTCACAGGGCGTGAAAGCAGAGGGCAGTGGGGCCTAATGGGAGGCAGGTCTGGAGTAAGAGAATACGCTCTGCAACTGGACTCTTCACAGTCCAGCCCTGCACTAGCACGCAGTGTGACCTCAGAGTACCGAGTTCACCGCCGTGCCCCAGTCCGCTCAACTGCCCAGTGGAATCTGAGAAGACTGACCATAAGGTGACATTGTGGTGGGTGTTAGGTGCCATCAATCATTCTGCACTCATAGCAACCGTGTTCTCTGTAGAGAATGACGCCATAGGGTTTCTTTGACTATGATGTTCACAGAAACAGATTGCCAAACCTTTCTCACCCAGAGCTGCTGGGTGGGTTTGAACCGCCAACCTTTCCATGATTGGTGGAGTGCTTAACTAACCACTGTGCAATCAGGGCTCCTTCGTCATAGAATTCCTAAGAGGATTAAGAGATCACATAAAGCACTGGGCACAGTACCTGGCACGTTTGTTGTAGCTAGATGCTGGGGAGTCTATTCCAGCTCTTGGCAACCCCACCTGGGCCTCTAGGCTGTGGCCTTTGGGCTATAACCTCTGGGTGAGTGTGAACTTCCAAAGTGCCAGCACTTAAGCCATTGGCACCACCCACCCAGGACTCCTCTGACACAGACCTCCACAGAAATCCGCTTCATTCTTGTTCTCAGGAGAAAGAGGAATAGCAGTCACCCAGGGTGCCGTCTGAGTAGTGTGGTGGTGGTAGTGGTCATAGCAGCAGCCGTAGGCACACAGGATTATAATACACATTGGGTGGTGAGGGTGGTAAATTGTCTGATAATGAAATAAAGACAGTTTCACTACAACTTCTGAGAAGTTGTCCCAATGCCAGCCAGGGGAGTTCACAAGGGCTCCCAGAAGTGTTTTTCCTTGACCTGAAACTTGCAGACAGGCTGACTCTGTGGGGAGTGGACGTTTGGCAGACAGACCAGAACGAGCCAAGGCACAAAGGAGTGAGAAGGTCTCTGGGCTGTGGGAGAGTTCCAGAAGGGTGGGCAGGCCCAGGATTACAGACAAACCTGGAGACAGCACTGAATGCTGTGCAGCAGGCTCGGGACTTGCCTGTGGGACTGGGCAGCAGAGGCCTCAGCCCACCGTCTCTTGATTCCAAATAGTGTCACTGACTGACCTCTCTGCGGTGCTTTGGGAGGGAGTTTGTTTGTGACTCTGATTCCACTCACCGGGTGTGATTTCTTTCTCCTCATAGCCATTGAGTGGATGCCGACTCATAGTGACCCTATAGAGATGCTGCTGTGAGATTCAGAGACTGTAACTTTGTGTGGCAGTAGAAGCCTCATCCCCTGAGTAGCTGCTGGGGGGTTTGAACTGCTGGCCTTGCAGTTAACAGCCTAATGCTATTTCTTTGGGGCCTATGAATTAATAATCTAAAAGGGTTCTTTGTAAGATGTATTATTGTGAATTGGGTGAAGGTTTTCTCACGGTAGATCATCAGTTTCACATTCAACAGTTCTCGACACATTTTGCTTCATCTCCTTACTGCCTTCTGCTCAACGCACCATCACTTATCCCACCTGCTGTGTCTCCTGGTTCCAAGCCCCCTCCCAGCCTAACCGTGCTCATTTTTGTCCATTGGCCAGTACTTCCCTCTTGATCTCAAATAGTTGATTCTGCTCAGGTGTGCATACCTCCATGGTCTTACTGCTCCCCTCACAGGCCTGTCTATGCTTAGGCCGAGAATTGCATCCTGGGGGTGATGGGTCTGGGCTGTGAGTAGGAATTACTTCAATGGCAGTGGGCTTCAAACCAAAACAAAAAAACCATTCTATTATTATTTCTACCCAAAGCACCTCAGCAAAGAGGGCAATGATGAATTACTAGAAGTATAAAAATAGACCTAAGTGAACTCTGCACATGTGTTTGACCTGCTATGGTGTCGTGTTGTATCTCAGAACCAAGTTATAGATTCCCTGCATCATTGCTACCCAATATAGTAGCCACAAGCACCTTGTGTGATTACTGAGTGATTGAAATACGGTAGGCCTGAATCGAGATGGACTGGATTATGAAGCGTTAGGACGAAAAGATGGATATAGAGTGTCCAGTATTTTTATATCGATTACACATTGAAATGATATTCTAGATAATGTAGGTTAAATTACATGTTGAAATGATAATATTCTAGATAATGTAGGTTAAACTAAATACATTATTAAGAGTAATTGCATCTTTTTTATTCTTTTAGTATTGTGGCTAGAAAATTTAGAGCACAACATGTGGCTTGTATGTTTCTGTTGGGAAGCTCTTCCCTAAGTCCACCATTACCAATCAAACTGTCGTGTGGCAATTCACACGAGCAGATGGCCACTATTGGGAAGCTTTGCGCACCCCTCCCCTCTCCCTTCAAGTCACTCTGTAGTGTGTGCCGTCAAGTCGGTTCCCACTCCGAGCCACCCTGTCTGACAGAGAGAACTGCCCCGTAGGACTTCCCAGGCTATTGTATTTACAGAAGGGAGCCCTAGTGGCCCATGGGTTACAGTTGGACTGCTAACCACAAGGTCAGCGGTTCAAACCCACCAACCGCTCCACAGGAAAAGGATATGGAAGACGCCACAGGGGCAGTTCTGCTCTATTCTGTAGGGTCACTATGAGTCAGAATCAACTCGATGGCAGTGAGATTTTTAGAGTCTTTACAGGAGCAGATTGCTAGGGCCATTCTTCCGCTGCAGGGCATCTGATGGTTTAAACCACCAACCTTTTGGTTAGTAGCCAAGTGCCTAAGCATTGTCGCGCCAGAGCCCAGTTTCTAGGTTGGGTCCACAGAAGCAGCCATGGCCGGTGCTGGCAGAGGAGGAGGAAGGGCCAAGGCAGAATCAACAGCTAAGGAGGCTTCTACTGACTTAGAGGTTTTTGAAGCAAAAATACTACCATTTATAGTTATACTGGCCTCAAACTTTCAGCGCTCCCTGAAGTAGATGAGAGATTGCTTTCTGTTCAGGAAGTTGAAATATGTAGGCAGAAAAACTCTCCCTACGGGCCAGAATGGGCGTTGCTGGTCTTGTAGCTGTAAGGATAAATACTCAACCTTATGGTAGTCATTCAGGATTAAAAAGCACACCCTTTTCAAATGTGATTTACTTATGGAATGTTTGTTTGATTCTATTTCAGAGTCATTCCACGACTTCAAACCTGACAACCTTGGACCACACAGAGTCTTGCTGGTAAGTCTGCGTCCAGTTTTTAAAAACCCAGTGACTACTTGACATTAGTTGGAATGATATTCATACTTCCAAGTTAGATGTACCCTGAACAGTACTATGATTAGATGTCTATTTATTCGCTCTTTTTCCTCACTCCAAAGTGATTTATGAGGTTTCCACGCCTTAAAAAAAACAAACAAAGCACATCGCTAAGACCATGGGCAAGAAAAAAGCCCACAATTACAAGCCAAATACTATTAACATAAAACCTTTTTTTTCTGGTAACAAAACTATTCCAGGCCCGTGTTGGAAATCTGCTTATTTCAAGCAGTATCCAAAACAGCAAAATACTCCTGCAGCCAAAGAATGCAGCCAGCCCCTTGCACTGCATTGTCATGAAAATTGGGCAGAGCTACAACAAATTAAGCATCCCACTCTATTCTTTGTCTCATCCCACATCTAACTTAGATGTAGTTGGTTGTGAGCTAAGAGTTCCTTTAGAGCAGGGGTCCTCAAACTTTTTAAACAGGGGGCCAGTTCACTGTCCCTCAGACCCTTTGGAGGGCCGGACTATAGTTTAAAAAGAAATATGAACAAATTCTTATGCACACTGCACATATCTTATTTTGAAGTAAAAAAACAAACGGGGCAAAAACACCCGGCAGGCCGGATAAATCTTGGCGGGCCGCAGGTGGCCCACGGTCCGGTCCGTAGTTTGAGGACCCCTGGTTTAGAGGCAAGAGAATAACGCACTCTGTCAAGGAAAAGCTCCCGGGGCCTGATGTGCCCTTGTTCCCTGATCCCGTGGTAGTACTGTTATTTTTCATGTGTATGTTAGCTCTCGCTGCATAATCAATAATACACCCCGTGTCTTCATGGCTCAGAATTCCAAGGTGTGTAACTCATCAGCCGGTGGTTTGGATGCTCCTGGTTTCACCTGGGACCTGTTAGGGATTGAATAAAACCCCAACCAAACTCACTGCCCTTCCCTGGATGCTGACTCACAGTGCCCCGTGTGGGTTTCCGAGACTGTAACTGTTGGTAGCAATAGAAAACCCAGTTTTTCTCCCGAGGAGCTGCTGGTGGTTTCAAACTTTGCACCCTGAGGATTGCAGCCCAACTCTTAACCACCACACCCGCAGGGCTAGACTACCATGGATTGAATAGTTACCCCAAATCCTAACTTCTGTGCCTGGATCGATAATCCCTTTGGGAAAGGTTGCTGTGTTATGGTGATGAGGCAGGATTGTGGTTGTGGCTGTTAGGTATAGAGTCTGTGCACAACAGAAAGAAACACCGCCCTGCCCGGCACCGCCCTGGTAATTTTTGTTGTGTTTGAGCCCACTGTTGCAGCCACTGTGTCCATCCATCTTGTCCAGGACCTTTCTCTCTCTTGCTGCCCCTCTAACTTTACCAAGCATGAGGTCCTTGTCCAGGGACTGGTCTCTCCTGGCAACATGTCTAAAGTACATGAGATGAAGACTCACCATCCTTGCCTCTAAGGATCATTCTGGCTGTCCATCTTACAAGCCAGATTTGTTTCTCCTTTTGGCAGTACTTTCAATATTCTTGGCCAGCACTGTAATTCAAATGCATCGACTCTTCGTCAGTCTTTTTTATTCAGTGTCCAAATTCCAGCTGCATACGAGGCGATTGAAAATATCATGGTTTGGGTCTGGCGCATCTTAGACCTCAAAGTAGTATCTTTGCCTTTCAACAATTTAAAGATGTCTTTAAGAGGCAGGATTAGTGTAGGGTATATTTTAAGCCAATCTCTTCTAAGATATAAAAGAAATTAAATGTAAGCTAGCAAGCAGGAATGGAGGAAGATGGATGCCAAGCCACGTGGAATCAGGAAACAGACGCGGTAGAGACAAGGGCCTTCTTCGGGGCCCTACTGAGATAGAGCACTTTCCCCTCAGATAAGGCACGCTGAGTTCAGACTTCAAGCCTCAGGAACAATTGAGAAGATAATATTTCTGATTGTTGAAATCATCTACTTGTCACCTTTCTGCTATAGCAGCTCCATAACAGGGCCATTCATGGTGTCTGCCTCAACCTTGGCGGGAGGTTGTCCGGCTATCAGCTGGGGCTGACTGTCTTACCATCCTGCAGGCAAGCCTGGGCGTGCCCACGTGGCATGGTAGTTGGGCTGGGTACTGAGAAAGCACAGGCGCTTAGGCTCAGAACAGACCCAGCATCCCTTCCACCATATTTTGTGTCTAAAGTGACTGATACACAGCCAGCCTCAGGTCCTTCCACTACCTGGCAAGAACAATTGCAAGATCACATTGCCCAGGGCATAGATGGAGGGAGGGTCGGAATGTGTGGCCGTTTGTAAAGTCTAGACGTAACAACGCTTGGGAGGCTGGTACAGGGCCAGGCAGCATTTCATTCTGTGTTGCGTGAGATGAGGTTGCTGTGAGTTGGACCCGACGCAGTGGCACCTGGCAGCATCAGCCATTCATGTGTGAGTCAGGTGGAAACAGCTATGATGGCGTCAAAAGAGCATGGAGCCAGAGAGGACTCAGATCAGACTTGTAGCTCACAGCTTCCTATTCCCGCTATTGGGTTGGCAGTGCCTTGGGCTCCTGATTGGTATCCTCACCCTCTGGTCCGTCAGGCACTTCATCAGGCTCCTGGGGAGTCTCATGGAAGCCGGGTTTCCCCCTCTGCAGCCCTACATTCTACAAAGCACTGCTCAACCCATCATCTCTCAGCTCACCTTCCAGCATGCTGCTCCTCACCTCCCAAACTGCCCAGGCCTCTGTCCCTCTGGCCTTGACTCCCTGTGTGGATTCTCCACTTTTGTGTCCCCTCCTCTTGCTCACTTCCTGCTACTCCCTAGTCTATTCACCTGACCTAGAACTAGCCCTCCACCCCCACCGTTGCCACTTGCTAGCCTTACCTCGGATCTTCTAAGCAGTGGTCGCAGCGGGAAAGCACACACAGTTTGCAGAGAGTCCATGGAGGCCAGTGGGAGAAGCATGGGGGTTACTCAGAAGAAGCAAGGCCAACCTGCCTAGAGACTTGGACACATTTCTCTAGATTGTTGCTCTGGAGGGCACCATGGAAGGTGGCAGATAACACCCCTATATAAAAATGGCATAATGACTGTTCTCTGTGTAGGCAAATGAGGGAACACCTGTGCACCGGCCAAGACCACCCCTTCCAGTGCCCTTTCTCTTTGGGCCTTTTTGCATTCCAGGATGAGTTCAGACAGCGCTTCAGCTGGAGTGGCATGTACATTATACCCACGAAGTGCCCACACCTCCCGATGGACTTCACAGGTTGTCTCGGCCCTGTGAGCTTGGGCACATGGCTGGGGGTCCAGAGCGGGCACAGGAGTTGAAATCTGCTCTGACAGCTCCCTTCCCAGACACAGCCTCTCTCTCCCCATGGTGGTCGACGTAACCTCCCGCTCCAGCTCCTCACAGACATGAAAAATTGATAATAATTTATAAATTATCAAGGGTTTGTGGGGGATGAGGGGGAGGAGGGAGGGGAAAAATGAGGAACTGATACCAAAGGCTCAAGTAGAAAGCAAATGTTTTGAGAATGATGATGGCAACAAATGAACAAATGTGCTTGACACAATGGATGTGTGTATGGATTGTGATAAGAGTTGCATGAGCCCCCAGTAAAATGGGGCCCCCAATAAAATGATTTTAAAACGAAGAAGAGACTGCCTCTTTTACTGTCGTTTTAGCAGAAATATGAAGAGGGCTTTTAATAGGCCCTGTTTGGATTGCCTCCCTGAATCGATGGGGCCAAAAGAAACAGGAGACAGTAAGAAATGTCTACTTGGCCAGAGCTTGTTCATGTGTCCATTGAGAAGGAGAGACCCCCCAGAATCTCATGGAATGAATTCCCTGGCCATGGGAGGTTTTGATTCTGGCCGTTGAAAACCCTGTGGAGTTCAGTTGTTGAACCATATGGAATCTCTGTGTTAGGCTGGGTTCTCAGGAGAAGCAAAACCAGTCACACGTGTATATGTTAATATAGAAAGATAATTGTATCCAGAAACGGCTTATGCCGGTGAAGAAATAGGTAGGTTCAGTTCCGTTCAAGTCAGGCTTCTCCGGACTGGAGGAAGCTGATGACCAGGAAGCAGGACGACAAAGCAGAGACAGCAGGAGGCATAGGCTGGTGGATGATCACAGAGGTCTGAAGTTGGCCTGATGAATCCACTGTCAGTAGTCCTCTGGCAGCTCCTGAGGTCAGCAGGTAGTGTAACAGGACATTGAGGAACCAGAAGCAAGTTCAGCTCTGGCAGAAAGGTGAAGGGCCAATGAGGATTCAACTCTGCTCGGTCAGTCTCTCTCTTAGACAAAAAGGAATACCGGTAAGACACCAAGGAAGTGTCACTAGGCTGCAACTCAATTCGTAGGTTGAGCTCCACCACTTACCCTTACAGGGAGCATAATCCCCCACCATCGCAGTCTCAAGAGTGGTGTGACCAGAAAAAGGGGAGAAGGACAGAGCATGCTAGGTGGCTGAGAGTTCCAGATACCACCGTCCATTGGTTTAGAGAGTCTCAATCGAGGGTTCATTAAACTTGAAAAGAGTTGGCAAAATACTAGCAAAGAAGTTTCAACAAACAGATGCAATGCTGGAAGCACTCATTCCTCGGGCCGAGAAATTTAGTAGGCAGCCACCTGGCCAACTGACAGGAAGAGATGTGTATTTTCACCCCTTCCAAAGCAAGGGGATTCACAGAATGTGAAAATTAGGAAACATGTGTGGACATAACCTCTGCCACACCTGTATGAGGAGACTTCAAGAAGGTCACAGAAGAAAATGGAAATAAAGGAGAATGACTTTTTTTTAGCATACTTATGCATGTATGTACAGAGAGTGTCCGTTTTGCCCTCTCACTCTGGTCGGCTGGAGCGTGTACACACTTTCTGTGAGGGGAGAAGGGACTGGGGCTGCCGTTTCTCACGAGGCTGCACGGCCCGAACCACCGAAGAGCCGTTGGTTTCCAACTGCTGCAATGGTTTTAGACTTGGCCGGCCCGGCCTTATGCAGTTATTTCTGGTCTTAGCTCTGCTAGCAAAGTTTAGCCTCCATAATAAACACAACTCCCTATGGAACAGACACAGTGATGTCAGTGGCTGAGTATGCCACATTAAATTATATGTTGAGGGTTTTAGGCACGTGTCAAATTGTCAAAATCTTCGTTGGCATGTACCTAACGCTCACTCCGGTGCCAGGTCCCAGGCTACAAGCTTCGAGTGCATTGTCTGACCTGTGTGTTCACACACAGCAAGTATAATTCTGTGACCCTCGGGTCTGTTACAGTGCGCCTGCTGGAACGAGCTCCCTCTCTGGGAACCCAGGGATGGGGACTCTGGGATTTGCTTTTCCCCAGGGTCTGCTGTGTGAACCCACTTGTCTTCCCCTTTCTGCCCACAAGTGATAAAATCATAGGATCCCAGTCGGAAGAGATTGCAAAAGCCATCCAGTTCCATGGTTTTTCAAGCACTGCCCTTTGGTTTTCTAGCGGAGACCCCGAAGTTCCTGCCCATCTTCAGTCATAATGCTCTTGCTGACAACCCCCTGACAACAC
>NW_022104341.1:56900555-56915296 GCF_000313985.2 Echinops telfairi
CCACCCCCCCGCCTTGAGCCATACAAAAGCACTCAGGGTTAGATGTCAGAAAGACGTTGAGACTGAGTCTGGGCTCTCATGGATTTACTTGTGTCAAGTTACCTGTGTGACCCTAAGCGACATGCCTAATCTCGCTGAGCCACAGTTTCCTTGTGTGACCCACGAGGGAGTGGTTACGGGATTTGAATGACATCATGTCTGTGAAGGTGCTGGCCCCAGGCCTAGCACATAGTCAGTGCCCAGTAAAGGTTATCTGTAACCAGAAAATTGCACAACGGGACTTCTAAGTCATCCATAAGGCTTGGCTAGATTCTTGACTCCTTGAAAGATTATTCCGTGGCCTGTGTTCCCCGTTTCCTAATGGAAACGTGATCAGACCAATTGACATCTCTAGGAAGGCTTTGTAATTAACCACAAAAAAAAAGGTTTGACCTCCATTATCCTACACACGGAGAGTTCATTTTGGAAATAGAATTGCCCACTTGAGCATATAAAACCAAAATCAAATTCACTGCCATTGAGTCAATGCCAACGCTTAGCGACGCTGTCGGCCAGGGTCGACCTGCCACCTGTGAGTTTCTGAGATGGTAACTCTTCACAGGTGCAGAAGCTGCATCTTTCTCCCACGGAGTATCCAACTGCTGACCTTGAAGTTAGCCCCACAACTCGTAACCATGGCACCACCAGGGCCCCTTACTGGGGCTTGTAGACAGCATGTGTTGGGAAGAGTTTTGCCTTCCACGAAGGAGACCTGGTTTGAGTTCCCAGCAGATGGCCAAGAGTGCAGCCTTCACCCTTGAATCAGGGAGACCTGCCTGCTGCTGTGATGCTGCATACCTTTCAGCGTGGCCTGCAGACTAGGACAGACCAGTAAGAAAGGCCTGGCAACCTATGTCTGAAGGTCAACCTTGTGAACACCTATGGCTCACAGCAGTCAGAGAGGCAGCTGATCGTGGGACCAGCACCCCACCGGGCAGGGTTTCATTGCACTGTGCAGGGGGGTGCCATGAGCCAGTGAGTGGCCCCCTGGCAGTTTCTAATGGTTCATTCTTAGGGAATCCCTGACTATCCTCTGTCCTTGCCCCAGTACCTCTGAAAGCTGCTGCTTACTTCCAGGGGACCTGGGAGAGCGGAGACAGGGGTGTTCTTACCTGGTGCCTACCCTCACATCTGACCCGAGTCTCCTGAACCTGGCTGATAAAAAAGGACTCTTCTCTCCCGGACGTCATTCTCCTCTGCAGATTATTTGCCCTGATCGCCTGGGGCTTGGGCAGTGCCTCTGCTCCTGCTGTAGCTCAGTGGCTCCTGGTTTCTACCCAGACTCTCTCTCTGGGACCCTGGTCCTCAGGCCAAAGTCCTCCTAGTAGTTAGAGTGGCGATGCAGGCTGGTGCTGTAGGTGCTCAGGAATCCCGTCCTTCCACCTTCCATGAGCGAACCTAAATGATCCAGTGACCATTGATTCCGGGTCCCTGTGGTCAGCCCCGGGTGTGTGTTGGAGTAGAACTGCTTCGTAGGATTTTCAGTGGCTGTTTTTTGGGAATTAGGTTGCCAGGCCTTTCTTCTGAAGTACCTCCTCGCTAAACTATTTGTAGTCTCCAGGGCTTGCCCCACAGGGAAAGCGGAGAACATTTCACTGCTGACACCCCCTGCGTTCCGCATCCCTGGCCACGGCAGCTCCTTGCCCACCGAGGTTCCTCAGAAGGTGTCAGTGCCGGTCTCCAAACCCAGAGAGATGTGTACCCAGCCTCCGGAAGTTTCACATTGCCCTTTTCCCTGGGATTGAGATAATGAGGGGGGCCCTGGGAGGGAGGGATTGCATAAGGGCTCTGGTTTCCTGTTGGGGTGATAGAGAAAAAACAAAACCAACTAGAAACGGAGAGGGGCGATGATGCCACAAGTGTTGGATGCCACTAATGTCACGAGCATTTGTTGCGCGTCTCTTTTACCCGTTGAGAACCAGCAGATCCGAGCAGATCCCCGCTGCGACGCTCACTTTGCGGGGAGCAGGAACCGCCACACTTCCGAGGAGTCTTCTCACAGAGCCTGTGGATCCCTGTGGATCCCTCCGGGTCAGCGAGGCCAGCTGTTCCGAAAATTCCACATACCCATCTGGTCCTCGCTTTGCAGTGTCCCGTGGACGCTTCCCCTTTAGTGTCTTGTTACGGTCACTCCTGATGCCTGACCTGATGATACAAGAAGCTCTTCGGCAAACCCCCCAAGCCCAGACAATGGTCATTCAGCCTGCGCTGGAAGCCTCTCTAGCAATGGGGAGAACACCCCCGCCCCCCACCGCCGCTTCCCTCCCCAGTTGTGCCATTCCTGTTTCAGAGAACTTGGCGCTGCTGCCCCAATGTGCCAGATCCTGCTGGACTGTGGAGTCCAGCCTGGCCAGGGCAGCCTTCTCTTTCCGGAGCACCGAGTCCCGGGGGTACCTGGTGCTGTGGACTTGTGAGTCGAAATCTGAGACAGAGATTCCGAGTGGGGTGGGCGGCAGGCTCTTAGGGCACCAAGACCCATGTCTCTGATTCCCACAAAGACTTCTCGCTGCTCTGGTGCCAGAGCACACTGGGAACATGCCGGGGGTTTGACGCCCCTGTGCTCAGTCACCATGTCTTAGCTTCACGACCCACATAGCATTTCTCTTGGCCTGGGCGCTGACATGCTGCGCTTCACGAGGGGGTCAGGACTCTATCCAGATGCCATGGGCACCCCCTGCCACAGGTACCCCCTGCCCTCTGTGTGCAGTTTCCCCTGTGTGTTCAGTGGCCGCTAGAGACCTGGCCTCAGTCATGTGCATGTTGTGCCCCTTTCAAGCTGGATCCTGTCGCTGTTAGGTCGCTCCCTGTGTTTAGACGCCCCAGCCGGTGGTGAGGGCACGGCTCGGGCGAGCAATTGAGGGCAGGCTAGCAAGCCGTCTGCGGTCAGCTAAGACGGAGTCACTTGAGGGGCAGTGACTTATGACCCGTTTGATGCGTTTTAGACGGTTCCATCACAGACCCTTGGCGAGAGTCAGGAGTCTGTGTCCAGATTCGAACCGGCCAATGCGCTGTTTTTATTGGCTGATCACGCAGGTGGCAGGATATGGCTCCTGCTTTCCCAATTTCCTCCTCAGAACACAGGACAGGGCTTTGTGTTTGGGGGATGAGAGAACTGGCTGAAGAGGGGCAGGACTTCTCTCTCTCTCTCTCTCTCTCTCTCTCTCTCTCTCTCTCTCTCTCTCTCTCTCTCTCTCTACCGCCTACCCCACCTGTCTCCTGTTAGTGAGAGAATACGTTAGTTCTGAGCGGTGCCAGCATTAGGTGCTGGGTGGGTTCGAACTGCCAGCCTTTCAGTTAGCAGTCAAGCTCTTTAAAGGGTTGCTTCCCTTTAAAGCAGTGGTTCTCAACCTGTGGGTCGCCTTTGGGGTTGAAGGACCCTTTCATAGGGGTCACCTGATTCATAAGAGTTGCAAAATGACAGTTATGAAGTAGCAACGAAAATAATGTTATGGTTGGGGGTCACCACCACATGAAGAACTGTATGAAAGGGTCCCGGCATTCGGAAGGCTGTGAACCACTGCTTTAAAGTATCAGTGACCATTCAAAGGTCTAGCTACAGGAAGAGCTAACAGGGTGCGGAGAGCGAGTGTGGCCGAGGTGGGCTTCCTGCCCCTCGGGGTTTGTTCTCCGGAGCAGGGCAACACGGACACCTCCTTCCGTTCCTTTTCTCCGCCTTGTTCAAGAGAGCACACCCCTCCTGGTGTCCTAGTGACCAGGCAAGTGCTGTGCAGTGTTGCCATTGATGAGGATTTGGATCCACAATTAATGCTCATGGAAGTGGCAGTCAAAAGAGCTCAAAACTAGCATTGCGTTCGGTATGTGCTGTACAAGACCTCACTAGAGTCTGGACGAACAGGGAGGTTACTGTGAGGACGAGTCAGACGACGTCCGACTGAAGCCATAGTATTGTAATCGCCCCGTGCTTGTGGAAGTTGGACCCCGAATAAGGGAGAAGTAGGGAGGATTGACGCACCCGGATTGTGCCGCCTGCGAAGGCTACCGCACGGAGCACGACTGCAAGAAGGGCAAACCAACCTGTCTTGGAAAAAGTGCAGTCAGCATGCCCCTTAGAAGCCAGGATGACTAGACTTGGTCTCCCATTCTGAGGACACGTTGTCAGGAGAGACCCATCCCTGGAGGAGGACATCATGCTTGGCAAGGTAGATGGGTGGGCACAGTGGCTGCAGTCGTGGGTTCAGGCATAGATGGCACAGGGTGGCTTCATTCTGCGTGGGCTCGCTGTGGGTGGGAACTGGCTCGATGGCACTAACATGTCCAGCTTGCCCGCTTCCTGTTTGCAAACCCTTCAGTCTCAGCCTCCCGTCTCCGTGAAACCATCAGCCACCATTGTCCTTAAGGCTGGTGGGAGCCCCTTAGCCGCTTCAGAGCGCACGCTCCAAGCCCCTAACCCTAGTGCACTGAACCTAATGTTATGATGTTCCTTAAGGAGAGACCCAGCCCCAGCCCTGCCCCAGTACATGCTTCAGGCTTGCAAACACAGCCTGGGCTCTGGTGAGAGAGAAGTGGGTGCCGTAGGCCTTCCAGTAGTTGAAGCTCCAAAGTGCCTCCCTCAGGACAGGCTTTGCCCAGTGCGTGTGTTCTCTTCTGCGAGGAGACCTGAGACCTGGGGACCCTGAGCATGTAGATGAGGGAGGAGGGTAGGCCCGGTAAGGACCTACTGTCTGCGCTCCTTCCTGCTTCCCTAACACCCTGGCCTAGGTGCAGTGGGCAGGGAGGGCTCTCAGGCCTCCATCGAGCGACTTGGTGGCTGCTCAAAGGCAAGGAGCCCCAGGGGAGGCATCAGTGGCTGAAATAGACCCAGTGCCAAAATCTCCTTAAAAACGGAAAGAATGTCCCCGAAGCTGCTCCGTCCTTGGCAAAACCAAAGCTCTGCTCTGCAGTTTCAGTCCATAGTACTGGTCAAGTGCCCCATCGTCCTCAGACCTGCCAAGCACCCCCCTCCTGCTGTGGAACAGGGCAAGAGACCAGTGCTACTCAGACAGGATGGAACATATTTGGAAGAAACTAGGAGGAGAGAAAACCCTCTTTGTACCGGTCTCCCTTTGCAGCACTTTGTGAAAATCCAAGCTGGAAAATAATTTCCGCAGTGAACTGCTGGGCAACTCCGCCACCTGGTGGCGAACTGGAGAATGCGTCAAAGGCGCCGGTCAGAAGCAATCTCTGCTGGGATTCTTCATTCAACGAGAAATTGCCCACTTATGAAGAGTCGAGGCAGTAGAAAGAAAGACTGTCGCCTGTGACCTTCTTGGGATTTTCATTCGGAGGAGAGTTTGCGATTTTGTGCTTTATTCATTGGTTTCCTTGAAGCACTTAGTGTGATCTTAAGTTTGAATGGTTCAAGTGCCTCCAGGTTCACAAACTACCGCATTAAATCCCCAGGGGATTTTGGCAGCTCTCCACTCACGCCTGCCCTTGTTACCAGTGACGGCAAAGCTCTCCCAGAGCCTGAGCCCCCTTTCAGCCCTCGAGGATGTGGCCAAGGACATGAACTCGACAGAGAACAGGCAATCTAACCACTAACTGGATGCCAATTGTGAGCTGCCACCCTGCTGATTCTCACTCATGGTGTCTATTCAACCCGCTGCCGCTGAGCCCACTGGGGCAGCCTCGGTGGCACAGTGGTTAAGTGCCTGGCCGCTGAAAGACACAGAGGTGGGTCAAACCCCCCAGCAGCCCCTGAGGGATAAAGGCCTGGCCGTCTGCTTCCCTCGGGGTGACTGCCTCGGAGACCGTAAGGGGGAGTTGGACTTTGTCAAATGGAGTCACCAGGCATCTTCATGGACTGGGCGGCACACAGCAACCCACGCTTGTTCAAAACTGTTGCGTTGAGTCCACTCATGGTGGGTCTCTCAGGACTGGGAGTGCTGCCTCGGACAGCAGCCTTTGTGGAAGCTGACGGTCTCACCGTCTGTCCTCGGAGCAGCTGGAAGGGCCCAACTGCTGACCTGTTGGCTAGTAGAAGGCCAACACTGGACCCACTGCGTCATCCCAGCGCCTCTCGTGTGCAGTAGAGATCCTACATTACCAAGGCCAGCTGCCCACAGGAAGATCTTTTGTTTCAGTCCTGCTTGTTAAAATTATTTCAATCAGGCCATGTGCATTGGCTACTGGTAACTGCCAGGAAGTGACTTTCAGTGACTGGCTAAGTAGATACCACCCACTGCCCCCTGCTGCCACGGAGGCGTTTCCCACTCACAGGGACCCTCGACAGGAATCCTGGCAGGAGCAGACAGCCTCATCTTTCTCCAAGGATCCGTGTGTCAGAGTGTGTGAGCTTCGGACCCGGCGCAGCCCCAAGTTCACCCCACTGTGCCAGCGGGCTCCAACAAGGTGCTTACGCCCAAACCAAACTCAGTGCCAGCCAGCCAGCCCCCACTTGTGTCGGCCCTAGAGCATGGGGAAGCCCTAGCCCTGTGAGAGTCTCATCTTCCCCTGAGGAAACCCTGCTGGTTTCACACTGCCGACCTTGCACTTAGCAGCCCAGGGCAGAACCACCAGGGCTCCACCCAGGCTCGCTTACCATGACCGGGAGGAGAGCCACCACCCACCCGTGGCTGCCTTGTTTCTCCTCCGGTTTCTCTCTGCCTCTGTCGGTGTGACTGTATTTTCTTTACTGGCATCTAGGTTTTGGGTGCATTTTAAAAATTGGAATACAAAACAGACGCAGAAGGATCATGATTGAAATATAAAATCTTCCCCGCTTGTATTTCCCTCCTGTTAAAAGACAGTTTTGTCCTGACACCTCCATTAATCCTTTGTTAATTACTCATCGTGCTTTCCATGGGCTCTAGCCCGATTATTCAGCGTTTTTTGTGTCTTGTGTAATAAGAGGTTTCATAATCAAGTCTCATCTGCTGCCTCTTGTTCAACAAGTGGCATTTTGGGTGCCTGGGTGAGTGTGGTTGTGCCTCCATTGTTATGGATAGCCACCCCGTCGGGGGTGACACAGTCACTCCATTTCTGTCAGTGATGCAGGCATGTATGTTTGCTGGCAGTAGCCTCGGTTTTCTCCCGCTGCTCTCAGAAACACCAAGGTGCCCTTTAGGACGGGGCAGTGCCACTCCTCTGAGGCTGTCGCTCATCCATTCGGTGAACAGCTTGACTCGTTGGGGGCTGTGAATTCGAGAGGAGGATGTGTGAGGAAGAGGGTATGTGTTCATCGTGTAGGTTACTGTGAATGTTTGTGGTTATTTTTCCCTCCAGTATTGGATCAAACTTTGGAATGATTACTGGTCACACACTTATATTCTGTCAACTTAAAATGTTCATCGTCATGAAGCTTTTCTGTAAGGAAATAAAACGGCAGTAGCATCTGCTTTCTTTTTGCTCTCGGCATATGGACACCCATTGCCCTATAACTCAAGTTCCCGAGGGGTGAGAAGCGTTAACTTTCTTGGCTGCTGGCAGTGCCTCAGAAGAGAGGCCTGGTGATCTTCTGAAAAGTCAGCCGTTGAGTGCATCCTCTTGAGCATAGTTCTGCGCTGAGGTGCCTGGGCGCGCCATGCGTCATCTGCGGGGTGGCAGCTGGTGCTCTGGATCGCCGTCGGCACAAATAGGCATGATGTGGGAAGGAGAGTGTAGGTTCCCCAAGTTTAGTTCATGGGGCCCTTCCTCTTCAATCCCTGTGGCAAAGCCAAGGGCTTGGCTGGTGCCTGGGGAGCTGGAATTCCTGCTGACCTAGTCTGGGTGCTCAGCACCAGGGCTTTGCTTCTCTTTGAGAAGACCCATTCTTGCTCCCGCCGTAGTCACCACACCTGCTCCTGAAGGAGAACTTGCTCCCCTGGCCCCAGTCGTTCCTCCACTCTTCTCTGTGTGCGATGCCGTGGCCACTTGTAGGACACTGGAAGCAAATACCAGCAAGGTCACCCACAGTGAACAGGTTTCAGCAGAGCTTCCAGACGAGGACAGACTAGGAAGGAGCTCTCCTGCAGACCAGCCAGTGCAAACCGTGTGAATGGTAGCAGTCACTGCTGACACAGTGTCAGCAGGTAGAGTCCACCAGGTGGGCAGGCACGCAGCATGACCACTGAGGAAGAGCTGGCTCCTCAAAGCGAAGTTGGCCTTAATGATGTGGAGGGAGTAAAGCTTTCAGGACCTTCATTTGCTGATGGGGCACGACTCAAAAATCTGAAGAAGCAGTTACACGCATCCATGAATAATCAAGACCTGGGAATCTACAACATATGAATGCAGGAAAATTAGAAGTAGTTTTTAATAATGTCCCAGGAATGCATAAGATTGATATCCTAGACAATACTGAGCTGAAATGGACTGGCATTTGACCATTTTTTGAATTGGCAAGCATATGATCTACGAGAACGGCATCACCTAATGGTGTCAAAAGGAACACGCCAAGGTCTGTCCTGAAGTGCAGTGCTGCTGGTGATCGGATGATATCTCCACACCTACTAGGAAGACCTGGTAAAGACAACTGTTACTCAGATTTGCACACCACTCAAAGAAACTCAAGCTTATAACCAACTTCTGCAGTCTGAAATGGGTTAAACATGCGATCAAGATGGATTGACAATGGCTGGTGGTTGTAAGATGAACACAGGAAACAAATAAGGATCAGTAGTTGGAAAATATGTCCTTGCTGATAGGAATGATGCCAGAGATCACATGATAGAGTTTTACAAGACCAACAGCTGAATCATTGCAAATACCTTTTTTCAACTACATAAACAGTGACTGTACAGATGGAGCTCACCAAATGGAATGCACAGGAATCAAACTGTCTACATCTGTGGAAAAAGATCATGGCGAAGTTCAATATTATCAGTCCCCAATAGGCCAGGGGCTGACTGAGAACAGACCGTCACTTGTTCCTATACAAGTCCATGTTGAGGCGCAAGAAGATTACAACAAGTCCACGTGTGCTAAAATACAACGGAAGTCTATCACAGCAGAGTTAATTGGGGGCATGGAACACTCAGGATGGGAGACCCAAGGAGCTGTGGAATGGCATGAAGACATCATCCATGGAGAAAGCCAGCCGAGGGCCCTTCCAAAGAAAAGCCCCGAGTGAGTGTCAGAAAAGAGTGAAACTCCCTCTTGGTAGTCGAGTAGCTAAAGCAACTGGAAGAAACGATCACTTTAAAAGAACAGAAGAGAGAATTGCAAAGGGCAGCTCAAGTGGACAAAGCAAAGTCCTCATGAAACATGCAAAGATGTGGACTTGAAAACCAAGAGGAGAAAGAAACCTGCTCAGCCTTTCTCAAGCTGAAAGTCCTAGAGGAAAAAGCCAGGCCTGGAGTTGTAGAATTGAAGGAGTCCTGGGCAAAATATTGAATCATGAGGGAATCATCAGAGGACCGTAGAAGGAAGGCACAGAGTTACTGTATCAAAAAGAACCAGTCAACAGCTTCGAACCCTTTCAGGAGGCAGCCCACCCACGGTGCTGGACTGGCGGCATTGGCTGAATATCAAGTGAGATATTTGACTAAACACATAAGCTGCTGTAAACACGCAGGGCTTTGTGTCAAGAAATTTGGAAGGTGCTACCTCGCCACCTGACTGGAAAAAGATCCATATTTGTTTCTCTCCCAAAAAAAGGTTATTCAAGAAAACGCAGAAATCACTGAACAATTTTTTTTTATCTGACACAAGTAAAATTTTACTGAAGATGATTCAAAGACAGTTTTAAATTACATCAAGAGGGAATTCCAGATATTCAAGCAAAAGACAAAACAAAACGGAAAGGATGTGGAACAAGGCGTATCATTGCTCGTATCAGATGGATCTTGGCCAAAAGCAGAAAATACTAAAAAGATAGGTACCTGTATTTTCTTGGCTGTGCAAAGGTATGCGACTCTGTGGATGGATAACATTGTGAAGTGTGGGAATCCCAGAACACTTCATTGTGTTTATGTAGAATTGGTGCATAGACTAACTATGGAACAAAACGCTGGGGGGCTGAGTGGTTTAAGATCAGGAAAGATGTGCATGAGGGTTGTATTCTTTCACCTTACTTCGGCTGTATGTTGAGCCAATCGTCGGGGAAGCCGGGGCATTTGAAGAACAAGCTTCCAGGATTGAAGGCAGACTTATTAACCGACTGTGATAAACAGATGGCGCAGCCTTGCTCGCTGAACGTCAAGATCTTCATTACTAATGAAGATCCAAGAATACAGCCTTCCGCGGCAATTACACCTGGATATAAAGAATGCAAACATCCTCACAGCTCAACCAATCAACAGCATCAGAATAAACACAAAAGATTGATGTTGTCAAGGATCTCGTTGTACTTGTTTCTGCAATTCGTGGAAGCAGCAGTCTAGAAATCAAGTGACATTTTGCAGTAGGCATTAAAAGGCAAACCTTTAAAGACTAAGGTGGGCTTAATCTAGACCATATTGTTTTCAAGCACCTCAAATGGATGCAAACACTGGAAAACCAGTAAGGGGAAACGCAAGAAGGATCGGTACCTTTGGATTGAAGCGTTGGCCACGACTATCAAACGGACAGCTGGAAAACTAAGCCAGTTGGTCATGGGAGAAGTGCAACCAGAAGGAGCCTGGGCAGCCTGCATCAGGACATTATCCCACGGGTGTTGCAGTCCCTGGAGAAGGAGACTGTGGCTGGGAACGTCCAGAATCGGAGAGAGAGGAAGCCCCTCCAGGAGATGGCTGCAGTCGCGGACTCAGCCATCACCAACAGTGGGGATGGTGCAGCACCAGGCAGCCTTTCGTTCCTCTGTCTGGAGGGCCACTTTGATTGGGATCCCACTGGACACCCAGCCACAGCAAGGACTCCCCGACAGTAGCCCCTTTCTCTCTCCTTGGGGATCCGGCCCTGGGTCCAATGCTGAGACGGCTCCATACATCATTGATTACAAGCCTGCGCAACATCAGCATGGAATGTAAGTTCCCTCTAGTCTTAGAGCATTTCCAAGCTTTCATTATTTACAAATTGCAACATGCTGAAGTTTAGACTCTACCGCATAGGGCAGGAGAAGGGCAGCCTTTAGGAAAGGATATTTAAAAGAGGTCAAGTAGAGATTTCTATGTTTAGTAAATGACAGTGCTCTGCAGACTTTTTGCCTACCTCCTCGTGAAAATACAACAAAGTCCTAGCCAGTCCACGCTTGCTCTATCTGTGCAGTTCAGTGACGTCGGTGCCCTTCTCGGCCCGTGAGCCACTCCCTTCATCCTTTATGCCAGCGGTTCTCAGCCTGTGGGTCGCGACCCCTTTGGGGATCAAACAACCCTTTCACAGGAGTCAACCAGTTCCTAGCAGTAGTAGAATTACAGTTAGGAAGTAGCAACGAACATAATGTTATGGTTGGGAGGTCACCCCAACACGAGGAACTGTATCAAAGGGTCGTGGCATTAGGAAGGTGGAGAACCTCTGCTTTACGCAGTCATCCCACGGCTCCATGCTTTCTCCCATCAGCTGCAGGAAGCGCACTCCTTCCCCCGCCTCCCACCCTTGGTAGTCCATTTGGTTTCTTGTTTCTTACTCATTCACACAGCCTTCTGTGGCTGGCCAGCTGGCTGACTGCACTCGGCACGTGTTCATGGCTCCTCCGTGGAATTGCGTGTGTCAGAACTCTGCCACGCGGCACCCTCCAGCCTGTGGCTGCTCGATCCTGCTTCTGTTGGCGGACATTTCCGTTGTCTTCCCCTTTGGGCTACTGTGAAAAGTGCAGCAATAGCCATTGGCAGGTTCCAGGCATTTAGAGAGAATTTCATATTAAGTCCCAGGAGATGAAGTTAGAGGCAGCAGTGGCTGCCCGCGCCCGCACCCCCCGCCCCCTCTAGGCTTCCAGGAATAGCCACGCCCGTTTTCCTTCTCAAATGATGCAGCTCTTGCCCCTCTGCCCATTGCCTGGGCTGGAACCACCCTTCCGTTACCCACATCCCCCAGTCTGTTTATTTTATGTCTCTCATCACACTCTGTCTAAGGAGCCCTGGTGGCACTGGCAGGAAAGCTCTGGACTGACTAGGAAAGCCCTGGGAGTACTGGTGAAGACCGGCCTGGTGGCCTGCCAGACAACCAGACAAGGGGGTCTTGCAAGAAGTACAGCTAGACTCCTCCTTTGAGGCAAAGACGGTGAGACGTCATGTCAAGTCTCGGAACACAGTATCTGGTGTTATCAGTTCCAGCCCAGCCAGCCCTACGAGGCCAAAGGATGAACCATCTACCCTCATAAAGACGCGCCGCTCAGAAACCCTGCACTGGGTTTCTGTGATTCAGGACGGACCCAGTGGCCGCTTCATCGCGATGGGTATGATCTTGCTTCACTATTCGACATGTATTCAGGGTCTAAAGGAACGAACAGCGTGTTAGGTCACCACTGAGATAGCAGCGTAAGTCCTGTAACTGTTGTCAGCTTCCCAAACGGACGTGCACGTTGCAACATGCCGGCGTGTGGGGCCGGTGCCTGAGGTGGTTTGGCACTCTAACCCGCTCCTTTGCAGAGTGGTGGTGGGTCGGAGCTTTTTAGGGAAGAAATTGTTATTATATTATCAGCAACTTAAAAGGGGTTATTCTTCTAACTTTACATAGATACAATGACTATAGAAATGCATGGAGGGAAAAAGTTGATGGAGAGGCATGGGGGGTTCATTCTGGAATCTCAGCAACATGGTAAAGCAGCCTCCTCAAGGCTGATTCTTAAACATAGCCCTTAAAAAGCATGCTTACTCTCTGTGGGCTTCTGCCCAAAGTGAAGAAGAACTTGAAACTGGTCACGACAAAGCATCAAAGCTCAAACTGAGATCCGTTCTACGAAACAGCTGGCCTTCACGCTGAAAAAAGATCCATACATAAAATAAAGGTGGCCATGTGCAGTCCCAGATTCCAGGATTCTAGAGAGATGTGGCGACTGCACGCAGGGTGCCGTCTCGTGGGAAAAGACAAAGCTGGGGCGGCCGCCGGGATCTGAACCAGGCCTCCAGCTTGTCGCAGCCACTTTCTTTCTGCTGTGACCGGGCACTACTGCGTGGGAGCTGCTGGATTCTTGGGAGGGAGACCAGCCCCTACCACATCATCACAGGTCTGGTAGGCGCAATTGTACAGCGGTTTTAAGTAAAGATTATAGTAAAGTCATAGAGAGCATGAGAGAGAGAAGAGAGATTGAAATAATGGAGTCAGACGCATTTCATGGTAGCATGCTCCCCTCCGCCTCGCTTGGTGGTCCATGTGGAGACAGAGAGATATTTATTGCTAACCAAGGCTTTTATATTCTCTGGGGATGTGCAAGCCCCTAATTGCAGGTGAAGACATACGTCACAGGAAAGGGTAATACAGGAATGGGAGGGGGGTGATCTAGGGTTCAGGCGCTGTTGGAAGAGGAGGGAATAAGGGTATACATGTGGCAAGATGGGCAGACCCTTGATTCAGGATGGCGGCCTAACTTTGGATGTCACTGAGCAGGTTTGACCTGTTCTCTGGCTCACTATAGAAACCATTTTCAGGAGGGTGTAATATTCATCTAAGGGGACCAGGCTTTATGGCCGTGAACCTTTAGGGAGAAGTAGCCCATTGTCCTTAACAGCGGGAAGGGGGTCCCTCTTGTGGTGGGCCCAGACAGTTGTCTGGCAACTGACTGCCTTCAGCAGGGGTCCTCATTCTACAGGCCCCAGCCCGCTGAGGAACCTCAGGGTGCTTTCGCCCCGTTTTGTATTTTTACTTCAAAATAAGATATGTGCACTGTGCATAGGAGTTTGTTCATCGTTTTTTTTTTAAACTATAGTCCGGCTGTCTCTAAGCATCTGAACTCCCACCGTATGCTGGCAAATAGCCTCTAATGCTTGGCATGTCTTTGGGGAGACAAAGCTGGGAAAGTCTCTTTGTAATCCCAAGACTCTGACTCCAGTGGCCCTGCTGTCACCCTTGCAGAAGCATGCTTCTCGCTCTCTGCTTGAACCACAGCCTCGGGTAACAGCACCTAAGCACCCCCAGGCCTCCTCTGGACGGACTGAGTTTGCCTCTGTAAGAAAAACACCCCGGCTGCTGTGAGTTGTGTCCCACGCAGGCGCTCCCAGGAGGGTCGGACAGAACTGTGCTCCAGAGAGTTTCCAATGGCTGACTTTTGAGACGTAGATTGCCAGGCCGTTCATCCAAGGCACCTCGGGGTGGACTTGAACCTCCAGCCTTTGTGTTAGCAGCCCAGCGTGTCTGCACCCCCCCCACAGCCTGGTTTTGTAAATCAGAAAGCAGGCCAGACTCGCTGCCGTCAAGTCTATACCGACCCTACCGAGCCTATAGGGTAAGCACTCTGTAAGAAAAACACACTGAAGTTCGTAGAGCATGAAGAACAGCATGTCTCCTACCTCTCTCTCGAGTGTGCTGATGGCACAGAGATGACGCAGCCAGCAGCTAGCAGAAAGGTTGGCGGTGTGTTTGTGTTTGTTTGTTTGTGTGTTTGGCAAAGTGTATGTTCACTGCCATAGGGTCAGTTCTGACACACAGCGACCCTGGAGGCCAGAGCAGGACAGCCCAGAAAACTCTGCTACCCTTTTCTTAGCTAATCCTAAGGAGCCCTGTTGGTCTAGTGGTTATGAGTTGGGCTGCTAACTGCAAGGTCAGCAGTTCAAAACCACCAGCCCCTCCTCAGGAGAAAGACGAGGCTTTCTACTCCCATAAAAAGTTACAGTCTTCATGGCCAGCCCCACTATGAGATGTGATGCCCCACACTGGCTCATGGCCCTGCGGGGGACAACACCAGTGACACA
>NW_022104341.1:56917015-56921492 GCF_000313985.2 Echinops telfairi
AATGATGTACAAATGCGCTTTACACAATTGATGTGTGTATGGATTGGGATAACAGTTGTATGAGCCCCTAATAAAATGTTTAAAAAAAAAAAAGTTACAGTCTTAGAAACCCACTGTGGCCGCCCTACTCTGTCCTGTAGGGTCACTCTGAGTGGGCATTGAGTTGATGGCAGTGCGTTTGGTTTGGTTTGGGTTAGTTAAACTTACCTGACCCTTGTTGTCAGTTGCCCTCAAGTTGAGTCTGGGTGTGCAGAGTAGAGCTGCACCCTTGCGTTTTCCTGGCTGTGACTTGGAAGCAGACCTCTAGGCCTCACTGAGGCCCCTCTGCGTGGGTTTGGTCCACTAACCTCTCAGTAAGAGAACGTTCTGGGCTGGGCCTGCCAGCACATCTCGCATGCATTCCCACAGGGGCCCGCTCAACAGGACGATCAGGAGAGAATCCTTTTCCACACGGTATCCTTACAGAGGCCAGGACACTGCGAAGGCCCAGGGTGCTCCAGGCCTCTGAACCAGCGTTCCCACCTGTTGGAGGAAGTGGTCCAGCTGCAGGCAATAGGAGGCAGGCTGCCCCGAGTCCCTGCGTGAACTTGAAGTCCGGTGTACTGAGTCACCCTGGAAGGCTGCAGAGAGGAAGGAATGATGGAAGTGCAGTGCTAGTAAAGTTAGCTGGCTTCTGATGTACTTCCCCCCCGACACCACTGGGGCGTGTTTGATTCATTTGGAATCTCAATAAAACCAAGGAGCCTTTCAGGTTCTATAGCTGTTTTAGAGGACCCAGCATTGACCCCCAAACAATGCTGTTGCTTATCAGTGTGCTCCCTGTTTCCCTCCACTTCCCCACCCCCCAAAACAAACCCATTGCCATCTGTACATCCCCACTCAAATGGACCCCCTGTAAGGTTTCTAAGGCCGTACATTTTTGCAGGAATAGACAGGCTCCTCTTTGCCCTGCGGAGCATCTAGTGGGTTTGAACTACCTCCATTCTAGTCACGGGAGCCAGAGGGCACCAATATAAAGGGAGTTTTCATCTGATAAGTAACAAAGCCAAAGAGACAGAGTACTGGTTGTGTTTGTG
The DNA here is from genome assembly GCF_000313985.2 of Echinops telfairi. Classification (NCBI taxonomy): domain Eukaryota; kingdom Metazoa; phylum Chordata; class Mammalia; order Afrosoricida; family Tenrecidae; genus Echinops; species Echinops telfairi. Next base: position 56,918,092 of record NW_022104341.1, read on the forward strand.
TTGAAAACGGTTCCACTTACCTTTCTAGCTATTCCAGAGCATGTTTTGTGCTCGTGTCCATTTTAAAGCAATTGTCCGGGTCTTTGGGCGGCTCCCAGGAGCTGCTATATTCATTTCAAGGCATGACACATGGTAAGCATTTGGAAACTACCAGGTAGTGTCACTAAACATTGACAAGCACAGTGTCTGGCGAGTGAGCACTAGAACTTTGGTCGGGAGACCAGGTGTCTACTCCCAGATGTCCCTTCAGATGCCTTAGAAGTGAGGCGCCGAGCGGAAGGAGGCCCATCTCGTCCAGCAACCTCCTTTTCAGAAACTTAAAAAAAAAAAAAAAAGGAGCCCTGGTGGCATAGCGGTTAGCATGGAGCTGCTAACTACAAGATCAGCAGTTCAAACCCACCAGCCGCTGCAAGGGAGAAAGACAGGACTTTCTACTCCCACAAAAAAAGTAGTCTCAGAAACTCACAGAGGGGCACTTCCGCCTTGTCCTCTAGGGTCACTATAAGAAAGCATCCACCTGACAGCACAGAATTTGGTATGGGTTTTTTATCAGTTACCTGAGGAAAGGTGAGAGAGTCCTAAGTTTATTGCTCATTACCCAAATTCTCCCATTTGCCCTCAAAGCAAGAACAGCACCCCCACCCTAGGATTGTGAGAATTAAATGAGTCTGTGTGTATTGAGTTATAAGCATGGCTCCCGGCGGCAGAATCGAGCGCTTCTGGGTGTGCGATGTTTCCTGGTTTAATTTTCTTCCTCTCCCAGTTGACCGTGAGAATAGAGTCTGTCCCTTGCCTTGTCCCCACTGTTTGCCACAGTGCCTGGGACCTAATAGGTGCACAGTCAATGCTGCTTTTTTTAAATTTTATTTTATTTTTTAATCATTTTATTGGGGGCTCATACAACTTTTTTTTAAGAAACAATTTTTTGTTTCTTCCGTTTTTAAAAATCATTTTCTTCGGGGCTCCTACAACTCTTATCACAATCCATATATACATCCATGGTGTCAAGCACATTTGTACATTTGTTGCCATCATCATTCTCAAAACATTTGCCTTCGACTTGAGCCCTTGATATCAGCTCCTCATTTTTACCCCTTCCTCTTCCCTCCCCCCCCCCCATGGACCCTTGATAATTTATAAATTATTATTATTTTGTGATATCTTACTCTGTCTGAAGGATCTACAGATAACCTCCTCCCCGGGGGATGGACAACAGAAAAGTGGGTGAAGGCAGTTAGTGCTTCTTAAACGGATACCTGGAAGTGTCTGGATGAGGACTGGATTTAGGCAGAGTCTGCATCGGAACTGATGTACTAACTGTAAGGTCTGGCCGCCATTCTGGTCCACTTTGCGTTCCTTCCGCCTTTGGCTTCTGGCAGGATGCTTCCTTTCTCTGGGCTGGTTGTGGCGGAGAGCCGTGTTGTGCTTGGCGAGCCACTAGGTGTCACTGTTGGTCAAACGTTAGAAGACGGAGAAGGCTTGGTGGAGGTGCAGGTGGGGAATTGCTTTGAATGGATTATCCTAGCAGGTTTATAAACCAATTTTATAATCAAAAGTCCGTGGCCCTTGGATGAGTCAGCTTGTCGCCTTGGAAATGGAGGTCGATGTTGTCCACAATTAGTGTACATGGATTTTGGAACAAAGCGCAGTTCTGAGCCCCTGTGACCTCACACACACTAATTCACCTGACCAACCTGTGGCTCTTCACAGCGTGTAACGCGAATAACCTGCGTGGTACTGGTTCTCCGTGGAGGATGATCTCCACAGGTGAGCAACAGGGAAGCCCACTCTGGGCACTTGGGAGTGTCAAGCCCTGCCTCTCTGCCCCCTGCTGAGCCAAGTGGGTGGGCAGCAAAGCCTGGCTTTGTGCTGTGCTCTGGGTCTTATAAAGCCAGACTTGCATAGCCCCTTAGAGAGATGGGGTACTGCTGGAGCTAAAGGGAACCCTGGAATGATTTGTGGGACATCACGCCAGAGCTAAGCAGCCAGCAGGGGGCAGTGTTTCATACATAACCGGGATGCAGGGTGGACAAGTCAAAGTGGGCATTGTCACAAAGCGCCCCTAGTTGGAAGTGTTCACGGAAAGGATTCTTGTCATTGCAGGGACTGTCACTCCACTCTGAGGGTCTTCATCTTCAAACAATGCTGCGAGGGTCTCCTAGGAATAATGCTGGCTAGCAGTTCCTGCAGGAGCCCTGGGGACAGGGTGGGTACCTGCAAGGTCCAGAGTTCTGCTCCTGTACAGATTTCCACCCTCAGAAACCCCTGGGGGTGTTTCTTCTCTGCCCCAAAGGATCATTATGAGTTGGCATCTACTATATGGCAGTAAGAATGTGGACAGTGCAAAATGCTGTGCTGAATATACCACACATAAAATTTTAATTAAACACAAGCCCACATCTGCTGAGTCGAAGCCAACTCAGGGTGACCCTCTAGGACAGGATAGAACTGCCCCTGTGGGTTTCCGAGACTGTAATTCTTTGTTTCTTCCCACATTAAAATACTCTCTGTATCCTTTATTCATTACAACTTCACAAACTGGGAATAAATAAAGATACAGAAGACCTTTTCTTAAAACAAGTGCATTGAACAGTAGTTAAAATTATATTTGTTGATAAGCTGAAGACTATCCCTGGCCCTTAGAAACACTAAAGTGCCAAGTCGGTGTTGGTGAGGAAAGTGTGGAAGAGGGTGCATGGAGGGAGACACCATGACCTTGTAGTCTCCTAAGTGGTCTACTGGAAGTGACTCCCCCCAGACACTGTAATTCTTTTGGGGGAAGTTGAAAGCCACGTCCCCTCCCCACCCACAGGTCTGCTGACCTTGCAGTTGGCAGCCCAGCACATGACAAACGTGCATCGTGCCACTCCACCCTTGCCGCCACCTTGTGAGGAGGGTGTGGTTACTCTGCCCATTTTATAGATGAGGAACTTGAGGTGCCGAGAGGTAATGACCACAGCTGACCGGTATGGTTTGCTTCCTGCTGGTCAGGCACTAGGAGCTGGAAGCATCGTTCTCAAAATAGCCCTGTGAGGTCTATTATTATTGTTGTCTTTATTTCTAAAGGTGAGGAAATGGGGACACAGAGAGGTTGTGTGGCTTTCCCAAAGCCACACAGGGCATACATGCAAGAGTCAGGACACAACCCTGGGTCCTCCTGCTTCCAAACTTGTGTTCTGTCCACCGCTGTGCCATACTGCCTTCCTCGGTGCTTTTGCATACAGTAGGTACTGGATAAATGTTTATGCGGTTGAGAAATTCTCACCCTGTCATTAGCCAACGGCTGAGAAAGACGCCCAACGGAAGAAACAGGATGGCGCGCTCCCCGCCCAGCCCCGTGCCTGCCTCTGCGGACCGGCCGCCATTAGTCCTGTGGGCTCACTGATGCCACAGGCTGACGG
>NW_022104341.1:56921617-56954621 GCF_000313985.2 Echinops telfairi
CAGCCGAGTCAAGGCCGCCAGTCCTGGCCTCCGTTTTGAGGGAGCATTTCCACAAGGGTGCATCTCCACTGAGTATGTTTGCTTCACGTTCCTCTGGCCAAGGCACGGCTTGGGCTGGTTTGCTCCGGTGCGGCGCTGTCTGCCGAGTCTCCTCAGCTGACGGAAAGTCAGTGCCACGTGGCTGCCAGGGTGTCAAGCCCTGCCCTGCGGGCTGCCCTCTCCACTTCTGCTCCCACAAGCTCACCAAGTGCTCTTAGCCGTGCAGCGGGCACACTTCGCGGGCCTGACACCGGGCTGATGCCAGGGATATAAAGAACGTCCAGAGTTACTGCCTGGGTCAGCAAGCCGGCGGGGTGAGCAGGCTGTGCCAGTGCACTGCCATGGTGCGGTCTGAGGAAAGCAAGCAGGCCAGGCCCGTTCACCATTGCCCAGGTGGGTGCCCTTATTCGGAGCCAGGGTGGAGTGGGCAGGAGGTACTGACTGCTTGGCTCTTGTGTCGCCAGCTCCCTCCCCAGACCCACTTGAGGGCTGTTTGGCGTGGCCCCTGCTTCTGGCTGGGTTCTCTCTCTGGAGGAGCTGAGCCTTGCCTAGCACCTTTCTTGCAACTCCCCCGCAGTTGCCAGCGCCTCTGCTGGAACGAGCCCCACCCCGGGGACAGGGCTCTCAAGGGAGGCAGTGCTGTCGCTTCCACCACAACTCGATTCGGATGGACAGGACAGGGTAGAGCTGCCCCTGGGGGCTCTGGAGACTCCTCTTTCTCTGTGGAGGGACTGCCAAGCTGGTGCCCGGCAGCCCAGCGCGTAAGCACTACAGGACCAGCCTTCTGGCACGAGACTGCGGGCGCCCAGTGGGATTTGCCCTGGACCTCCTGCTTTCCAGAAGGGAAACCGGGACCACTCAGTGCCTCACCCACACCCACCCCCTGCAATGAACAACACTTGTCCCCCAGCCCATAATCCAGGATGGAGTATAGGTGTCTGCTTTGCAGCCCCACCCCCAGGGTAGGTGCGGTGTATCATCCACTTTGGGGAGCATTGTTCTAGACCCGCAGTTTTCAGCCTGTGGGTCGCCACCCCTCTGGGGGTCGAATGACCCTTTGACAGGGGTTGCCCGGTTCATAACAGTAGCAACATTACCGTGATGAAGTAGCAACGAAAATCATTTTATGGTTGGGGGGTCACCACCACACGAGGACCTGTTGCGACGTTAGGAAGGTTGCGAACCACCACTCTAGACTAGGCTTTTCTTCAGTGTGGAAGAATTCTGCCTAGTGGGCGGGGGGCTTGTTGCTGCGTAAAGGGCAGCGGAGGGTTGATGGGCCTGGGCCCCAGGAGGGCAGGGACAAAGGCTCCAGGTGCCCCCTCGGCCCTGCTGCTTCTCACCTTGTGGCCATTTCCGTCCTGTGCTCACCTTCCAGCGGGGGAGTGGACGCAGGCTGCTGTGTGGGCACCTGCGTGACAAAGCCAGGTTGGTAAGAGTGCACAGGACATCCTGCGCTCTTTGGGTCTGTGTGGGTGTCTCTCTCTCTCTCTCTCTCTCTCTCTCTCTCTCTCTCTCTGCCTGTTTTCTCACCCTGGCACACACGGAGACGGAGGGAGATGCTTGGGCCAAAAGGCAGTCCTTCCCCAAGGTTCTGCTGGCCTCCCCCCGGCCAGGCTACCGCAGTGCCTCGTGGCTGACGGAGCGGCGTTGGGCTAGAGAATTGTCGAGCTCTACATGCAGATTGCCAGGTGCCTTGCCTCGTATGCCATTATACAGCACTGTTGAGCAGCTGTCTGTTTTTCGCCGCCACCACCCAGCCAGCTCTGAGCCCCTAGAGGGCAGGCGGTGTTTATCTCTCGCCAGTGCCTGGCGCACACACTGCACATTAAGTGTATGTGGGATGAATGGACACCTCTGCCGTTCTGTCTACGTCGTCCTTTCCTTTCCCCTGCAGGCCCAGCCCAGCGGGTTGCTCCGTGTTAACGTTTTAGCATCTTGATGGTGTCAGGGCGGCCGTAGAAACAAACAAACCATCCCAGGAGCCGTGTCCGAGGACCGAGTTATATTTAGCACAGTTTGTTGGTAATTATTGTTCATCATTATGACCCTAGGACATTGTAAAAGTCTTCAGGGTCCTTGACTCATCAGAGGCAGATTAAATTATTCACTCAGCAAACATTCGGAGCACCTGACGGACAGGACTGGGCTTTGGCTCCACAGGTTGACTGTAGAGCATTCATACTTTGTTCATGTTGCTTCGTGAAACATTAAAAACATAAAGAAAAAAATTAAGGCCCTGTGGTAGTTACATAATTTTATGTCAACTTAAAGATATAAAATGAAGGGGTGGAGCCTAGCCTGCCATGCCAATCAGGGCTCACACCTGATGGTGCCTCCTTGTGGGTGTGACCTCCTTGTAAGGAGGGTCCTGGGAACCTCCCCTCTCTCTCAGCCTCACCTTCCTGTAGAGGAGCCATGTGACAGTACTGCCAGATCCTTGTGATGGATCACAAGACTGTAGCCCCCTCCCCCCCCAGCCCCCACCGCGATGTTCCCAGGTTCAGCATCATTGCGTGTGGCTTCATGGGTCTGAAGAGGGACTTAGAGACTAGTATCAGACTTAGGGACTTGAATCTGCAACTGGGCTGGGGATGTTTGCTTGACATATAATTGCCTCTTGATATAAAGCTCTCTCGCACATAGATGAGTGTCACTGGATTTGTTTCTCTAGTTTACTCGGCCTAACACGGCCCCAAGGAAGCTGAGCCCCATCTAAGGCCTGTAAGCCCCATGTGGGCATGTCTTTCCAGCTTGTGGGGGTAGATGCTGTTAGAAGCCAGAAGGTTCTGCGTTCAAGTGCAGGAGTGGGCTGAGCCACCTAATCCTGCCCTCCAAGTGCCCACAGGAAGAACCAGAGATTGCCCTCGGTACATCCAAGACCTCTCAAACCCACTGCCGTCGACTCAATTCTGACTCATGGCAACCCTAGGTAAGGTTTCTGAGGCTGTAAATCTGTACAAGAGCAGGCAGCCTTGCCTTTCTCCTGCAAAAGTAGTGCAAACTGCCCCCAGACGCTGTTCTGTTTGGACTTCTAGTAACAGAAAGCCTGATTTGAAATGGCCAAGACCAAAAAGGGATTTATTATCTCATTTTAAAAGTTCATCCCACTCTGTCCACCGCCATTGAGCCATTGTCAGCCACCAGCTAGCTCTCCTCATAGGTGCAGGGTGGCTGCAGGTATTCCAAGGTCTCATACCAAGGCCAAGGCAGACAAAGGAGCTTTCTTAAAGATGCAAGGAGACTTCTAGAAACCCCCAAGCCTAGGAGGTTCCCATTGTTGGCCAGGAAGAGGTCATGTTCTCACTCTGAAACCAATCCCAAGCAAATGGATGAAGCCATTTGTGTGGCCGAGACCAGCCGGGACTTCAGATGGTCCTGGTAGGGAGGTGAGTGTGTTTCTCGCACAGGGAGGAAGGGGGAGCTGGCCATTGAGTGTCAGGCTTGAGTACCTGTTGCCGAAGGAACCAATAAACACCGTGCAGGGCTCCAAGGGAGGCAGCAGCTGGGCCTTCACCGGGTCTGCTTCTCCTGGAGCAGAAGACAGGCAAGTCTGCTCCCTGTTTAGAGGCTGGTGCCCCTGGGACACGCCAACAGGGCTTCCTGGAGACAGCTCCAGGTTGTGAAGATGTGTAAGAAGTAGAGGAGCACCATCAGTTGTTTTTTGTTTGTTTGATTTCAGGGAGACCCCTCCGGCTGTGAAGCCTGGGTTGGAGGGGCTGGGGCAGAAGTTAGAGACCAGCTAGGAAGCTGGTGCCACCCTGCAGTAATTGAGTGGTGACTTGCTCATAGCTCCAACCAGGGGCAGTGGCAGTGGGGACATAATGCAGCCGATTGATAACCCTTGAGGAGGCCGAGTGAAATAGGAGATCCATCCATGCTTGCAGGGTAGACTGTGCTCCAGGGGAGGGGGGGGGTTGTCAGTGGTTAATTCTTCAATTGAGCACCATGGCTTTCTCTTGAGGTGCGTCTGTATGGACTCGAACCTGTGACCTTTCAGTAGCGCTAAAGAATTTGTTGTTTAATGCGAGGAAGACTTGCACTTGCTGTTGAAGATAAAGGATCGCACCCTTCACTATGGATTACAACTCAAAGTAAAGACAACTGAAATCCTCACAACTGGACCAAAAGGTACCATCGTGATAAGCAGAGCAGAGATGGAAGTTGTCAAGAATGTCTATCTCACTTGGGTGCATAGTCAAGGCACCTGGAAGCAGCAGTCAAGAGGTCAAACCGCATTGCATTGGGCAAATCTGCCTGCACAAGGTCCGCTTTGAGTATTGAAAAGCAAGGATGTTATTCTGAGGACTAAGGTAAGCCTGACCCAAGCCACAGTCATTTCAGTTTCTTCATATGCGTGGGAAACTTGGACATTTGCTAAGGAAGACCAAAGGAAAATCATTGCATATGAATTATGGTGTTGGCAAAGAATAGTACCAGTACCATGGGCTGCCAAACGAACAAACAGATCGGTCTTGGAAGAAGTACCGCCAGAATGTTCCTTAGAGGCAAGGAAGGCAAGACTCTGTCTGACGTACTTTGGATGTGTTACCAGACCAGTCCCTGGAGAAGGACATCACGTCTGGAAAGTGGGCAGTGACAGGAGGAAGGCCCTCAAGGAGGTGGGTGGACACAGTGGCTGCAACCATGGGCTCAAACATAAGAACACTTGTGAACACGGTCCAGGACCAGGACCGGGACCCGGCAGTGTCCCGTTCTGCGGTCCATGGAATCAGTGGCATGTACCACCACCAACAATAACAAATAATCATAATCTGTGCCACCCAGGCACTCTTGAGTTGGAATTGACTCTGGTTTTAATACGAGCAGGATTTGGAGATCGGAAAGGGAGTGCAGTGCAGGGACTCCAAGCTGACTCCAGGGTGTCTGGCTGGGGCAGCTGCCAGGCCGGTGGTACCAGTCCCTGGGCTGGAGACCACAGCAGTAGGCGGAGACTTGTGGTTGGGGATGGGAGTGGTGAGTTCAGGTGTGACCGGACCTTGATGTGTGGGAGGCGGGTGAGGTCAGAACTGAGTGCAGAGGTAATCAGCAGTCAGATCCCCCCAGGGCTTTGTGAGCCCTGCTAGAGGGTGGATTTGATCCACCTAAGGGTTTATGCAGAAGCAGTGGTGACCTAGCCTCTGGGGTTAGGCACCAGCTACGAAAGGTTCTCTGAAAGATTGGTTCGAATCCACTGTGAAGGTGCCTCAGGAGAAAGGTGTGGCCATCTACTTCCAAAAGAGCAGCCCTTGAAAACCCCAGGGAGCACCATTCTCTGCCACCTGTGGGGTCCCCCTGAGTCAGAGGCTCAAAGGCAGCTGGGATATTGGGAGTGGTGAGCAGAGAGGGAGCATGGGAAATGCTCTGAGCAGAGTCAGAGAGGCATGCAGGGCACAACAACATGTTGTGTGTGGCATTACAATAGGTAGCCTAACCAAAAAACAAAACAAATCCACTCATAGCAACCCTATAGAACCGGGTAGAACGGCCCCCCGTGAGGTTTCCAAAGCGGCAAATCCCCACAGATGTAGCCTGCCCCATCTTTCTCCTGCAGAGCATCTAGCAAGTTCAAACCACCCCCCTTTTGGTTGACAGCCTGGCCCTGGAACCTCGGGGCCACCATGGGCTGCCTCAAGGGGAGAAAAGGAGGCTCGGAAAGGCAGGGAGATGTGGGGGCGTGACTCCTGCCCTTGAGCCTCGCAGCCTCAGCAAGTGAAGTAAGTGATGACCTGCTTTTATTTTGGCACGGTGCTTGAGTACACTGCCACACTTCATGCTCACTGCCTGTCTTGCTGGGCAGCTTTCTCCCCAGGATGGCAACAGAGCCAGAGAGCAACTGCCCCAGGGAGGCACAGCGGTTCTGAAGCAGTTCTCTGTTCTCCCCACGCAGGCTAAACCCGCTTGCCCCCCTGTGTAGCCAAGTAGAACTGTGCTCTGTGGTTAACTTGGGGTGACCGCCCCCCCCCCGCCCCTTGATTTTATTTGTTTATTTTTAATTTCTAATCATTTTATTGGGAGCTTTTGCAGATATAACATTCCATAGTTCAATCACATCAAACAGTATTATACAATTGCTGCCACAAGCAGTTTTGAAACATTCTCTCTTTTCTTGAACTCCTTGATATCAGCTCCCCGTTGTCCCCTAATGCCCCGACCATACCCCCAGGAAGCCTTTTTTCCCCTTCCTTATAATAGGTTTTTGCCATATTTTACACAATTCCAATCTGTCCATTCACATACAATTCTATTGTTTGATCCCATCAAGTGGGTTTATACAGTCATAAATGCTATCAGCTCCCCATTCCCCCTCCCCCCTTACATTACTCCTGTTCCTCTCTCTGAAGGGTTATCTGCCTTGGCTTTCATGTACCAAACGACCTTAAATATACAAATGAACATATGCAAGTCTAACATGATTAGTGAAGTAAAACAAATAAAAACCATAATAGTAAGGGGAGGAAATAATGGAAGAACTAGAGCATAGTTATGTGTTTCATCAGTGCTATACTGGACCCTGAATTTATCATCCCTTCCATGTGGACCTGCTGTAAGGGACGGTCCCATTATCTTACAGGTGGATTTTGGGTCTCCACTACATCTACACCCCTTCACATCGATTTGATTGCTTGTTTTTGAACTTCTGATGCCTCTTCCCATCTTTTCGACACCTAATGGTCACACAGTCTGGTGTGCTTCTTCCATGTGGACTTTGTTGCTTCCCTGCTAGATGGCTGCTTGTTTAACTACAAGCCTTTAAGACCCCAGATGCTCTATCTTTTAATATCTAGGCACCATCAGCTTTCTTCACATTTGCTCATGCAGCCATTTTGTCTTCAATCTTATCAGGAAGGTGAATATCATACAGGGCCACATTATTAGAACAAACCATTCTTGCACTGAGGTAAGATTTAAGTAGAGGCCCAAAGTTCATCTGCTTCCTTGTTGCATTTGCATATATATAAATATATAAACAAGCACACCTATATTTATGTATATATTTACATACACTCGCATGTGTTTTTTCTTCTTGCCTCTGTTTCATTTTTTTCCTCCTGCCCCACGATCGTGTTTACCCAGGATTCCTCTCAGATACAACTCGATTGATCAAACATGACCTGAAAGGCTACACCCTCCTTGCCATCAATTTTAGAATGCTTACTGTTCCCCTGTACTCATCGTTGTTAGCTCCCCGCTCACCTGTCCCCCAGGAACCATTGAACCAGTCGCTGTCTCCATAAGATTGCCTATCCTGACTGTCTTGTATTGATAAATACCAAAAAAAACAACAGCAACAGCAAAAACCATACAGAGAGTCACAAGACTAACAGGGATCCGGCATAGAGCAGGTGACTATCTCTCTGTTAAAAGAGAGAGCACTTGTTATGAACCATTGGTCCAGTTCCCCTTTCCTCCAGAGCTGCATATCCCAGGTCCTGCTTGCTTGGCACCCTTTTTTGTCTTCAGCATTCATGTCTAACAGGTGAGCATCCTAAACATCCCCCATGCTGTTCCTGCAGTCAGGGATGCCTTTAGACATTCAGTGTGGCCCCCTTGTGGGTAATCCCCAGCCAGTTCAGATGGCTGCCAAGTGCTGACCCCCGAGTCAGAAGTCTATAAATGTGAAGGGTCCGTGGCTTCGCTCCCCTCTTGATTTGCCCCCACGGGCATGGGTCAGACCGGCCGCTCTCCCAGGGCTGTATCGTCAGTGCTGCCCCGTGGGGAGAGGAGGTCACGTCTCAAGCTGAGGCTGGTCCTGCAGTCCTCTCTGGGAGCAAGCTGCTCCAAGCAGGAACATCACCCTCAAGGATTACCACCCAGAATGAGGTCTACTCTCGCTCGCCCTGTCCTGTACAAATATAAACAGTACCCTCCCTTTGGTTTTCTTCCCCAACACCTCTGTGGGCCTTAAAGGCATATGAGAATGAGGAAAAGATGCCTTTCAGCACAGGTATCTTTTATCTGTTTACGATGATGTGTGAACCATTGGGTTTGGTCTGTCCTGAGCCGGGAATTGTGTGTTGTGTGGCTTCTCCCTGTGCTTGTTCTGCTGTTTGAACTTAGCTCAGTGGACTCGTGTACTTGACCCTTTGTGTTTGGCTATCTTCACTCAGCATTATAGCCTCCAAATCTTTCCAAGAAATCAGGTGTTTCAGAGTTCCATCACGATTTTTTAGGGATGTGTAGTATCCCATTGTGTGCATATCCCATGTTTTTTTTATCCATTCGTCTATTGATGGCAATTTCAACTGCTTGGAATTTTTTGCGGTTGTAAACTGTACAGCAAGACATTGGAGAACAGATGTCTGGCCGTGGTCTGTTTCTTACTTCCTCTGGGGATCTGCCCAGTAGTAGAGTTGCTGGGTCCTATGGTAGCTCACTCTCCATCTTTTTTAGGTACCGCCAAATCGCTTTCCACAACAGCTCTACAAGACCACCAACAGAGACCGAGTGTTCCTATCTCACCACACCGCCTCCAACATATGTTGCTTCCTGTTTTTTATCTTTGTGGGTGCTAGGAGGTATCTCATAATTGCTTTGATTTGCATTTCCCGGGTGGCTAATGATCTGGAACATTTGCTCATCTGTTTATTGGCCATTCGGATTTCCTCCCTTGTGAATCTCCTGTTCAAGACTTTTGCCGACCTCCTCAGTGGGCTGTTCCTTTTCTTCTTGTTGCAAGTTTGCAGGGTTCTGTAGATTTTAGTAATAAGCCCTTTGTCTGATATGTCACTACCAAATAACTTTTCCCAATCTGTGGGCTCTCTTATTACTCTCTTGATGCATTCTTTCAATGTACACAGTGTTTAATCTTTAGTGGGACCCACTTGTCTATTTTATCTTCCTCGGGGTGTGTATCCTCATGCCCCGATAGCCCATGTATTTCCTGTGCTAAGGTTCTTAGCTTTGCCCCAATTTTCTCATTGATGATCCTAATAGCTTGGGGGTTTACCCACGGTCTGGGATCCACCTTGAACTTGTTCTTATGTATGGAGTAAGGTAAGGGCTTGTTTCATTTTTCTGCAGGCTGATGGCCATTTTTTTCCCCAACACCATTTGTTGAAAGGGGCATATGCTTCCCATTTGATATTTTGGGGGCCTATGTCAAAGATCAGTTGTCTGTGAGCTGCTGTTTTTATTTCTGGTTTTCTGTTCTTATCCATTGGTCCGAGTATCTGTCGTTATACCAGTACCGTGCTGTTTTGACCACTGTGGCTGTGTAATAACTTTTAAAGCCCACCAACTTTGTTCTTCCTCTTGAGGAGTTCCTTGCGAATTCTGGGCTTCTTCCCTTTCCATATGATGTTGGTAGTCAGTTTTTCCATTTGCTTGAAAAGTGATGCTGGAATTTGTCTTGAAATTGCACTGAACTTATCAAGTGCCTTAGGCAGGATCAGTGCCTTTACAATATGGAGTCTTTCGATCCAAAGCATGGGATATTCTTCCATTTTTGAAGGTCCCTCTTGGTTTCTTGTCATACTATTCTATAGTTTTCCTCATCCAGGTCTTTTGTTTGTTTGGTTAGGTATACCCTTAGATATTTCAGTTGTTCTACCTTCTTGATCTCTTTGTCTGTAATCCCCTCAGTGGTGTATAGCAATACAATTGAGTTCTGCTTGTTGATCTTACATCCTGTCACTCCTACCATATTCCTCTATTGTTTCCAGCAATCCTACTGTGGAGCCTTGGTGATCTCTGTTTATAAAATCCTGTCATTTGCAAATAACGATAATGTCACTTCTTTGCCCAGAAAGTATACCTTTGTTATCCTTCCATTGCCTTATATTATTAGCTAGGACCTCCAGGATGATGTTGAATAGAATTGGGGACAATGGGCATCCTTGTCGAGTCTCATTTTCAATGGGAATGTTTGCGTCTTTTCTCCATTGATGGTAACGCGGGCTACTGGTTTTTCATATGTAACTTTTATTATATTGAGGTAATTCCCTTCTATTCCCATTGTCTTCTATCTTCGTGAGTGTCTTTATTAGGAATGGGTGTTGGATGTTGTCAAATGCTTTTTCTGCATCTTTGATATTATCATGTGGTTCTTGTTCTTTTTCTTGTTCATGTGATGGACAATGTTGATGCTTTCCGGATGTTGAAATATCCCTGCATCCCTTGTGTGAATCCTACTTTGTCATGAGGAGGGATTCTTTTTATATACTTTTATATTCTATTGGCCAAGTTTTGTTAAGGATTTTTGAATCTATGTTCATTAGCAATATTGGCACAGGCCGGTCTTCTCCGTCACCTCTGGGTAGACTTGAACCTCCAACCTTGCTGTTAGTAGCATGTTTGTTCACCATTTCCACCATGGGGGGACTGTGCACTTTGGTCAGTGCTCTAAGACTCCACCCAGGAATCTTCATTCATCACTGGCCAGACACTGAATAAGTGCTCAGGGCATAGAACTGAGCAGAACACCGTCCAACATGGGAGGCAGAGAAAGGTGAAGATAGTGGTGAAGCCTGCAGGTGGTAACAAAACTTGGCGTGACCTGGGCCCTCCAGGTGCTCAGTGGAGGTGGAGGTGCCCCCACAGACTTGGGCGAGTTGCTGGGGGCTGGCCTTGTCCTGTACACTTCTGTTCTGGCTTGCTTGATCTGCAACCCTGGCTGTAATGATGCAGATGACCTCCAGTGGTGGCACTTGTCGTGGACCATCATTTTCTAATAGACTCTAAGCCAAACTCGCTGCTATTGAAGCGATGACAACGCAGTCATCCTAGAGGAGGGCCTAGAACTGCCCCCTGTGGATTTTTGAGACTGTAATTCTCTATGGGAGGAGAAAGCCCATCTTTCTCCCACAGAGCGGCTGGTGGTTTCAAACTGCTGTCTTTGCAGTTAGCAGTCTAACACGTAACTACTAGGCCACCTGGACTCCTTGTAGTAGAGCATGGGAATATTTGAAAGCAAAGTTTAAAAGAATAAAACAGGTATTCATCACCCTACGGTAGTGCCAACAGCAAAGCACTCAGCTATGAGTCTAAAGGTTGGCAGTTCAGAACCACTCCTTGGCTCTGCAGGGCAATGACCTAGCAACGTGCTTTCATAAAGATTATAGGCAGGAACACCCAGGGGGGCAGTGCTACTCAGGATCACATGGAGTCACTATGTATCCCTATCAACTTACCAGCACCTATAACAGTGCAATAACAGCTGTGTACTCAGCAGTGTGACATGTACAGGAGACCCGGAGGTGAGTGGGGACAACAGCTGCTTCAACAGGGAAAGTTGCTGGAAGCTTTGGTATGGATCAGATTTGAGCTGCCTTTCCCAGCCTTGAGATGTTTGTAAAGACAGCAGGGCCATGAGTTGGCACTTGGTGTCTAACGGGACCTGGCACACAGAAGGCCTGCACTGAGGATAGCTGGTATTCTTTGCAGCTCAGGTTACTGGAAGGATTAGACGAGAAGAGGAGAGAGAATGTTGCTAAGATAAAGTGACGAGGTTGTAGGCAAGCGTCCGTTGCATGAAGATTGCACACAATCCATTGTGGTTGTTTTTGCTGTTGTTAGGTGCCAGCGAGTCAATTCTAACTCAGACCGGTCTTACACACAACAAAACAAAGCATGCCTTTGCCATCTTCACAATTGTCCGTAGGTTTGAGCCCATTGTTGCAGCCACTGTGTCAATCCATCTTGTTAAGTGTTGTCCTCTTTTTTGCTGCCCTTCCACCTTACCAAGCATGATGTCCTCCTTCAGGGACAGGTCTCCACAACACGTCCAAAGTACGTGAGACAAAGTCTCGCCATCCTTTTTGGCACTCCATGGTGCTTTTGACAGCCTTCACCAGCTCCATAACTCATATGCATCCATCCTTCCGGTCTTCTTTATTCAACATCCAACTTTCACGTGCTTATGAGATGGTTACAAATGAGCATGGTTTGGGTCAGGGGCACCTTAGTCCTCAAAGTAACATCCTTTTCAACACTCACCAGAAGTCTTGTGCAGAAGATTTACCTATTACATCGCACCATCTGATCTCTTGACTGCTACTTCCGTGAGCCTTGATTGTGCATGCAAGCAAGATGAACTCCTTGGTACCTTCAATCTTTTCTCCATTTATAATCATGTTACCCTCTGATTCCCTTGTGAGGATTTGGGTTTTCTCTACAGCGAGTTGTCTTCCGTGCTGGAGGCTGCAATCCTTGATCTTCTTCAGCAAGGGCTTCAAGTCCTTCTTACTTGCAGCGAGCAAGACAGTGTCCTCTGCATATCACAGGTTGTTAATAAGCCTTCATCCAAGCCTGACTCCACATTGCTCCCCGGTAATGCAGCTTCTTCAGATTTGCTTAGCATTTAGATTGAGTGAGGATGGTGAGAAGATAAACCCTGACACACACCTATCCTCATCTTACCCAGTGCAGCTCTCCCTTGTTCTAGTCACACAACCACCTCTTGATCCATACGAGGGAGTACCCCCGGCCCCCCCCCAAAAAAAAAACACACCAGAAAAAGCTCCACTGGGCAGAGCTTTCGTAGTACACATATTTTTCCTGCTAGGCGAGCATCGAGCAATTCACTCTGAGTTAGTATACCCAGTGGCCTGACCTGGGAAGGCTCTTTCTGGTCACAGTGAATTTTTTCATAAAAACAGTTGGCTAGAACCTCATTTTTTTGTGATGGCTGACTTAAGAGAACAGTGTGCAGCTGTGAATTTTGAAAAATATCACAGAAACTGTTGTGATGTTGAACACAGCTCACAAGGACAGCGCTACGGGAAAAACACAAGTGTACAAGTGGTTTTCTCGTTTCAAAAAAGGTGAAATGTTGATTGATGACAACCCCCTTCTGGACATTCGTCAACTTCCCAAACAGATGAAAATGTTGACTAGCAGTGCATGTAGAGGTCATTCCACCAGGTCACACTGGTCATCAAGCTTGTTCTTTCAGATATCTGAAAAGATATTATACAGTGTGTGACAAAAAAGACCTGATTTGTGGCACATGGGCGACTGGTTTTACCACCACAAGAGTAGTGCACCTCCTCGTGCAGCCATCTCAGTACGTCAGTTTTGGCGGGGGGGCGGGGACCCAGCATGCCTCTTTTGCCCCACGCACCTTACTCACCTGACTTAGCTCCGTGTGACTGCTTTTTGTTTCCACGAAGAAGGACAGGAAAAGATGGTGATTTGAAGACAGAAGAGGTGAGGAAAACACTGAGGGTGGTGCTATCAGTCATTCAAACAGACGAGTTTGAAAAATGTTTCCAAGAATGGAATTTCTGGTTTGACCAGTCTGTTAAGTGAAATGGAGAGTACTTAGATGATAAGGTTGCTTTGTAAACAAATATTAAATACATAGCTTTGAGAAAAAATTTTCCATTTTATGGGGGGGTACCCCCTCGTATATGTTCTAGAAAACTTCAAGAGCAAACATGATGCATTGAACTCTAACGACAGAAGACCAGATGAGCTGGGGAGGACATCAGGAACATCTTCCCTGAAGAAAGCCAAAGGTCGTTACAAAGAGTATGACCAAATCCAACAGCACTGCAGGAAGAAGTAGAAGCTGCTCTGAAAGCATTAGCCAAAAGCAAGACTCCCAAGGATTGATGAGTGAATACCAATTGAAATGTTTCAACCTGATTAAGCACTAGGAGCGTTCACTTGTCAAAGACAAGACATTTGAAAGACAGCTGGTTGTCTGAACAGACTTGAGGAGACCCATATGTGTGCCCGTTACTGAACAAGAACTCATGATGCCTAAGGGAGAAGCTCGAGCTGCCCTGAACGCATTGGCCAAACACAAGGCTCTGGAGGTGATGGAACACCCATAGAAATGTTTCAGCAAAGTGAAGGAGCACTGGAAGCACTCACATGCCAGGACATTTGGAAGACAGCTATCTGGCCAACTGCCTGGAAGAGATCCATATTTGTACCCATTCCAATGAAAGGTGATCCAACAGAACGCTCAAGTTACCCAACAATATCATTAATATCACATGGAAGTAAAATTTTGCTGAAGATCATCCCACATTGGTTGCAACAGTACATTGACAGAGACCTGCCAGAAGTTCAGGCTGGATTCAGAAGAGGACGTGGAACAAGGACTATCATTGCTGATAGCAAGTGAATCTTGGCCAAAAGCAGAAAATACCAGAAAGATGTTTACTTGTGTTTTATTGTCTGCAAAGACATTCAACTGTGGAGGTGATAACAAATTATGGGTAGCCTTGAGAATAATAGAAATTCCAGAGCATTTCATTGGGCTCATGCAAAACCTGTGTGAATAGAACAAGGGAATATGAATTAAATTAGGAGTCGAAAATGCTTGTTTCACCGACATCTGATAGGAGCTGAGTGTCAGAAGACTGAATTAAGCCATGTGTGGTCCAAACAAGAGAGCGGATGGCAATCCATTGGTGAAGGCTGTCATGGTGATGCCTGTCATGGGCACAGGCATGAGAAGTGGTAGCATATATGCCGTACATCTGCCATCCTAAAATGAGAGTAATAGTTCGTGCCACTGAGATCTGGCTACATAGAAACCTGTTAACACTGAGCCCCAGCAAACACTGGCATTATGCATAGACACGCAATACTCTGTCCGTGTGTGGACTTTACTTCTGAAAGTCAGTAATTGCACTTTCAAAAGGTCTCTTGACCTCCGTGTACATTCAGACCCTTTTTCCTACTTGTGCCAGCTAGACAGCTACCCTCTTCCAGGTCAGACCTGGAAACAGTGTCGTCCTGAACACACACACACACACCCCGCAGAGGGTAAAGTGTTGAATGTGTTCTGTTCCTCACAATGCTAAAAGAGACACAGAATTTGTACATTCAATTTTCGGTGAGAGCTGACATAAGAAAACAGCTGCTCGGGAGGTATCCAGTTATCCAGAAGCTCCCGTTAAAGAGGCAGCCTAATCAGTCAAGAATGCACCATCTTCAGTTACTACTCAATCCTATGGGTCAGGGAGACCTGGGCTGCTTGTCTCTCGGCGATAACTCTTGCTGAAAGACAGATGGGTACGCGTGTTACTGGTAGTTGTCATGCTGCACGGTCGTTAACCTGCCATCTTTGTTGTGCTGGGTTAAGTGCTGATTTGGGTTAGAGAGGAGGCAGCTGGGCCAGCCAGAAGATGTGCTTAGCCCACAAAGTTTGGGAGCTGGCCTTGTTTGCTCGCTTTTGGTTTAGTCTTTCTACCAGCATAGATAAGAGAAAACTCTTAAATTTCCTATTGGAACATCATTAATGGGTTTATGTTTGCAGATGTTTCTGCATGAAAACAAGGATCACAGCTGTATCAGAGCATGTACACAGGTACAGATAAGAGCTCACAACACAGGGAATCCAGGACAGATAAACCCTTCAGGACCAATAATGATAATAGCAATACCAGGAGGGGAAGGGGAAGGTGAGGGGAGAGAGGGGGAACAGATCACAATGTTCCACATATAACCCCCTTCCAGGAGGACGGACAATAGAAAAGTGGGTGAAGGGAGACAGCGGTTGGTATAAGACATGAAAAAAATAATAATTTATAAAATATCAAGGGTTCATGAGGGAGGGAGGGAAGGAGGGAGAGAGGGGGGGGAATATGAGCTCTGATACCAAGGGCTCCAGTAGAAAGAAAATGTTTTGAAAATAATGATGGCAAACTATGTACAAATGTGCTTGACACAATGGATATATATATGGATTGTGATAAAAGCTGTAAGAGCCCCCAATAAAATGATATGAAAAAAGAAAAGGATCAATGAACAGCTTTATTAGGTTACTGGAGTGTGCAGAGAACTCCCAGTAGGGGGAGTAGGCATTTGTATGCCTGCCCAGGCAGCTGGGGAGACCCCTGGATGTGTTCCAGCGAGGAAGTGTGAATACATACGTGTCCTGCTTAGAGACCAAAGAGACCAAGTGGGAGCAGAGCTTGTGTCTTATCTGGGGGCGGAGGTATGGGGGGAGGGCTGCCTTTATAAAGAGAAAAAAGTGCCTCCATCTTTATTTTTCTTCTTCTTTAATCAGGAGCCCAAATTAGACCTGACCTCTCACTGTTGTTTAGGAAAGTATTTGATGTTCTAATATGTAGATCGTAAGTTCCCAAACTTATTTGGCCTACCATTCCCTTTTGGGGAAAAAAATGTACTCAGCATTCCCTGGCAATGAAAGAAGTGTGTGTTTTAGCCCATAATCCAGGAAAGAGTATATTCACTCGCTGCCACCAAGTCCTGTGGGTTAGTGAGGCTGATAGCTTTTTCTGGGAGTAGAAAGCCTCATTCTCGAGTAGAGCAGCTGGTGGTTTCGAACTGCTGATTTTGTGGTTAGCATAACCACGCACCCCCAGGAATAGAGTGTAGGTTTCTACTTTGGCCGCCCTCCCTAGATTGTTCCAGCCCATCCACCCCACCCCTGTCCAGGGAAACGCTGGTATGTAGATTCTTACTTGATGCTACATACGATGTCATAAAATAGGAAAATAACTAATAAGGAGAAGAGATCTACACACATCACCGTGCTACAGCGGAAATGAGTGCTTGGGGTGAGGCACAAGAACGGAAGTTGAGTCACACATGCATGCTGCTGCTGCTGTGTCTGGGACAAGTGAGGCACCTCCATACGAGAGGATGTAAAGGCCTAGCTGAGATGCTGACAATTGAGTTGACCTGGAAACCTGGCCACCCATTATAACACTGTTTCTATGGGAAAGTATGCCCCCTTCCATGCCTCCTTTGAAACACCTTTTGAAACCCCACCGTTTTATAAGTTGGAGGTTAATGATGGAAGACCATCACCTACTGCCCTGTAGGGTTCTAAGCACGGGCGCCCGCCATCATCAAGCGTGTATTGAGTCTCTGCTGGATGGATTAGGCCGTGACAGGCATAGCGGGGTGAAACAAAAGAGATGAAGGAGCACTTGTGCCCTCTTAAGAAGCTGCTACCTACTTGGAGGGAGAGACCCTGCCTAGGAGGCTACTTGAGCACTTTTTCAGTGCCTGAGCCTACTACAAAGCAGGAGTCCTGCAGGCAGTGGTGAGAAGGGGGCGGGTGAGGCAAGTGTGGTTAATCAGGAAAATGTGGGGTTTCGACGCGGCAGAGCATGTGCCCTATTCATTTGTAATCCCCAGAGGCTCACACGGAAGACGCCCCTTCTTCCTGGAGAGCCTTGCACAAGCGTGACGCGATGGCTGCCCCACATGTCATATGATCGCAGCATGCCTCACTGTTTGAAACCACACGTGGCATGTGGCCTTACCGTATTAGGGAAAGAAAGGCTCAGATTTTCTTTCTTTTCCTTTCTTTGTTTCTTTTGAAGGGAGATTGGCTCTCTCAGCTGGTTGGGCATTAGTGTGAAGCCGGCCCCAGCCTTCCAACTCTGAAGCACACTCTGGTGAATCGGCCTCTCTGAGAGAGAGAGAGAGAGAGAGAGAGAGAGAGAGTGTGTTCTTTTCTGGGAGTGTCTACAAATCAGCTGGGAGGTACCCAGGCAGACGTTGCTGCGTTTTCATTTCGCCAAGCCTGGGGATCGCCAAAGGGGAGCAGGAGAAACTGGGAAGGGAGAGAGAAGGTGACTGTAAAATTCCCGATCCAAGGCTGTGCTGGATCCCACTGGGAATGCTGGCAGCCTGCAGAGAGGGACAGGTGGGCGGGGGCTGGGTTGCTGCAGGGTGAGGAGGCATCCCGACCAACCAGTCTGTCCTGATAAGAGCTCCCCAAATAAGGCCTTTCCTCCCGCCCAGCTGCTCACGGCCTCTGTGAAGGGCTTCTTTGGGGCTGTGATTAAATTAGCACAAAAGTGCATCAGCAGCCCTCCTCGGGCTACTGTGATTCAGCCTCAGGTCAGCACCAGAGTCTGGGGGGTGCGGACAGTGAACTGCTTGCAGCTAGCTGAGAGGTGGGCGGTGTAAGTCCAGCCAGAGGCACCTCGGAAGAAAGACCAGGTAACCCCGTGGTGTGGAGTTGTACTCTGACACACACGGGGGCTCCATGCATCAGAATCGGCCGGATGGCAGCTGGTCTTAAGCTCCTGGACCTGTTGTGATGCCAGGGCAGTGGGAGAGACAACATTCCTATCCAAACTGCTTAAGATCCAGTGAGGGTAACGATGGTGATGATGTTGCTAGGTGCCATCGAGTTGGTTCTGACTGATAGCGACCGGAGGGAAACACTGCCCCGTGCTGCACCATCCTCACAAGTAATGTCTGAGCCCATTGTTGCAGCCACAGCGTGAATCCACCTTGCCAAAGGCCTTCCTTTCTCTGTGCTGCCGTGGGGGTCCATTTATTGAGTAGTTACTATGCTCCAGGCTCTGGAAGGACTTCATATCCTTTGTCTCACTCAATTCTCTTTACCACCCTGAAATAGTCTTTATATCATCACCTCCATTTTGTAGATGAGAAAAACCGCCAGTAGATAATGAAGCCAGGACAGAAAGTCAGATTTGTCCGTCTCCAACCTTAGCTGCCAGGATATTTTTCCTCCCAGTACGCATATCCACTCCAGAACTGCAAACTCACTGCCATCAAGTCAGTTCTAACTGACCCTCTAGGACAGCGGAACTGCACCTGTGGGTTTCCAAGACCGTACATCTTTGTGGGAAAAGGAAGTCTCACCTTAGTCCCATGGAGCAGCTGGTACCTGGAACCACCGACCTCCTGGTTAGCAGCCCAGCGAGCACCCAATATGTTTGCAGAGCTCCTCCAGTTCTTAAGGATATTAAAAGACAAAACCCATAGCCATGGGGTCGAATCTGACTCCTCGCACACGATAGGAGGATGGAAGGAGTAGAACGACCCTCGCAGGGCTTCCGGGGCTGTCAGTCTCTGCAGAAGCAGGCTGCTGCCCGTTTGCCTCTTGAGGGGCGGCTACTGGGCCTCCTCTTCTGGGTCTCACTTGTTTGGGTGGGGTTTCTACACGCAGCGTGTTCGTGATCAGCATGCCGCCGACTTCCCAGGGCCCCCTTGTCGCATGCACTGGGGAAGCGTTTGAAGACCAGCGTGTGAGCTGCAGGATGAGCTCACCACTGGAAAAACCGGAATGGCAGCTCGTATTCATTAGCTCGGGAACCCTGAACACCATGCACATGAAGACACCTGTCATCCCTGGGAGGGCCATGGCACTCTTTCCTGGACTGTCTTTGTGGGATCCCCGGGCCCCCAGCCGAAGAGCCCATGTCCCCTGTTCCTCTGGATTCAAAAGGGAAAAAATCAGAAAGCATTTTGAGTCTCTGAAGCAAGTCGTATCTTCCTCGAAGCGTGTGGTAGCCCCTGAGCACTTCGGGCTGGCTTCCCTGATGGGTCTGAGTCCCAGGCTGCCTGCAAACACATGCGAGAGAAAGAGAGGGCTGTCTGCTCCCATCAAGCTTTATCGGCTCAGAAGCCCCACGGAGCAGTTCCACTCTGCCCTGCAGGGTCCCTGTGAGATGTAATAATCTGACAGCTTTGGGGACTTCTTGGGGGTGGGGGTGGGGTGCTTTTGTGGTTCCTAACCTGTTAGATGTGTCTGCCCATGCCCTACCCAGCCACCCCCACCCCCAGTGTCTGAAAACCAGGGATTTCTTTGTTGAACCAATCTCTGAAATGTCCGAGACTTCTTTCTGCCAAAGAACCCTTTTGCAAGTGGATGAATCCTTTCAAAAGGGCATTAATTGTAGGTTTTCTCCTTTATTTTTCTCTCTCCCCTCCCACTCGCTACCTGAAGGAAGGCCCTTTATCTTCCTCACTGCAGACTAAGTCCCGGGCTCGGCTATCACAGTTCTGGGATTCTTTGTCCTTTGTAGATTAGACTAATCAAACACTCCTCAAGCTCCCACTTTGCAGCGGTGCATAAGCTCCGGCACCACCCCTGTCCTCCTGGCCCGCAGCCTCACGTCCCACGGGGTCTGTGTCTTGGCAAGGGGAGCCGACATTGCTTGCATAGCATACATTCTTGGACGGTGGCAATATCCCATTCAACCTTCAGCACATCCCCATTGGTCTGTGGGTGTTTGTTCCGGAGACAGGGGGAGAAATGGCGGGTCGCTTTCATGATCCACACATGGTGCTACCCACGCCCCCCCCAAAGCCCAGTTCTTTCTGCCCTTGAGATTTGGCGACACTCGAGTGAGTAAAATCCACACATAAAATGAAATGCTCACGGCACTTCAGCCTGAGTGACCAGAAACGGATGAAACCTGGGGAGCTGGACTGGGGGAACTCCCTTGTTCTTGTGGGTTTTGCCATCTTTCAGCCTCTGATGGGGTGCAGTTTTACCCCTCTTCTAGGGTTCATTCTTATTGGAAAGTCTCTTTCTGTCTCTGACAAGGTGCCCTCCACCTCAGACGGGTTCTGGCTTTGGCAGGTTTTCCTGTACTAATAATACACCCCCACCTGTCCCACTCTCATGATACTAAAGCCTTTTTCAAATAGCCTGATTTGATTTGAAGTTAACCTTCACTTACTAAGGCGCGCACTGCACCACTTTTCTCAGCGGGCATCCAGGTTAGGATCGGTGCCTAGTGAGGGAAGCTTATCGCAGTGACCCAGGGTTGGACCACCTGTCACTCTGCTCGCTTGATGCTTTTGGAACGGCTGGGATCCCTCCCACCCTGTTGGGAATCCTTTCGAGTTTCAGGGATGGGAGGGTTAGATCCCAAAATAACAGCAGGAGAAAGGGGAATCACCGAGTTGGTTCTCCCCAGCTTTTCTCCCGCCGATGTGGAATGGATCGATGTGGAATGGATCGTAGGCCTCCTCCCTAAGAAACACATCTGAAAAACATAATGATTCCTGATTCTCTTTGGGGGCGCTGACTGCCTTTTGCTTTCAAGTTGGAATTGAAGATGCACGGCCCCCTTTCTTTCCTATCCTTTCTCCGTACCCACACTCACAGAGAATAGCTTCAGGCAGGCCCCAGAGCAACTCTGCAGGTTCTCAAGAGGGTGTCTATCAAAATCCAGTGAGCCACGTGAATGTTTTGGTATGTATAGAAGCTAACTTTATGCTAAGCCATAGTTGATCATGTGTGCATTCCCCCCAGAACCAAACTCACTGCCGTTGTGGGTTTCTGAGACTGTAACTCGTTACTGGAGTCGTTCTCCTTCCAGTGGCTGGTGGTTTCCAACTGCTGACCTTGCCGACGCATAACCCACTAAGCCACCAGGGCTCCTGGCGCATTAGCATTGTGAAAACTAGCAGGAAACAATTGTGAGAAAACCAAGCTCACTGCCATTGAGTAGACGGCAACTCATGGCAGCCCTCCGGCACAAGGCAGAACTGCCCCTATGGGTTTCCGAGTCTGTAATTCTTTATTGGAGTAGAACGCCTCCGCTGTATTTTAGAACCCTAGAGTCATGGTTGTAGCCTCTTGGAATTACAGTCACTGGGTTTTAAGCAAGGTTTTCTTATTTGTGTGTAATTTAAAAATCAAAGCATCAACTGGTAGGTGTAAGCCAAAGCCCCTATTTTTAGAGCGATTTTTTTTTTTTAATCTTGCAGGTTTTCTTTTCCGCCACAGATGGTAGTGGAGGAGGCCCGGGCACTTATCCATCCCATGGTGAAGGCCTAGTTTGACCACCTTCCTCCCTTCCTCCCTCCGGATGCTGTGCCCAATCCTGGCCACTTCCCGGGGAGCGGATTCTCTGAGGAGTTGGCTATTGACAAGAAGGGCTCTTGGAACCCTGATTACAAACAAACCAAAAACAGCGTTTATTTGGTAACTTTCCTTTCAGTTCCAGTGAATTTAAGTGCTCTGTGAGCTTGGGGGGCTGGGGGGGGAGGGGGGAGGGGACAATGAGAACTTTTTCTTTTTTTAAATTAAGAATGGAGGAGAAAAGTTTCCTTCTGTATTCTTACCAGAGTCAAGTTAATTATGCCTTTGTCAGCAGGTAGTTTATAGGGCAGTCAATTAAAAAAAGAAGTCTCTGGCCTTTAATTATCCCAGTTGGTATTCAACACTGGAAAGAGTGCGTACCTGCTGAGTATGTTAATTTAACCCCTTCTAGCCTGGATCTTCAAGATGCCTGATTCCCTTGGCTCTAGCCCAGTGTACCCCCCTCCAGTCATCATTCCTGCTTCTTAGGGCTGTGGGTTTCAGGAAAATCTTGGGGTTAGATTGTTTGGTTCCGCATGTCCCACCACTGTCATTGATTCTTGAACGGGTGTCCTTTGTAGTGGTCGTTGCTGTCACTGGCCCTCAAATCATCGTGACCCTGTACAGGATGGGAAGGGAAAGCTGGCTGACCCTGCACCGTTCCCATGAGCAACTGCAGGTCAGACCATTGTGACCCACATACATTCATACTTTCCACAAGTACAGTCCTTAAATACGTATTACATGCTTGTTTCTTACCAAGTGCAAGGATGTAGACAGATTCCAGGAAAGGTAAGGAGGCAAATAATAAGTCAGCAGTGGTTGGGGGAGTGGGGAGGGAGGGGTGGTATTCTTTTCGGTCAGTGGTTAAGTGCTCTGAATCATTTCCACAAATGTTTATTAAGTACCCACCATTACCCGGAACTAGGAGGAACTCCAGAGCTGGTTGTTGACTTTCTTATTTGCCACTAGCCTTCTGAAATAGGAAGCCAGTTAGCATTTCCCCCCATTTTGTTGCTGTCAGCTGCCATCAAGCCTCGTGCCCGTTCATGCCCTGTGCCACCGCCACAAGCAGTTGCATATCAGATCCCTGTGACCTAAGGAGTTTCCCATGGCCGAGCTACAGAAGTGGATTTCCAGGCCTTTCTTCCTAGCCCATCTTAGTCTGGTATCCCCCTTGCAAGCTGCTTAGCATCAGGGCAGCATATAAGACAGGTGGCAGCTGTGCATGAGGTGCTTTGGCTGGAAATTGAACCTGCATCTCCTGCAAAAGGAGGTGGGACTTGCCACTAAAATACCACTGCCCCTTTTTCCATTAGAAGAAGAAATTGAAACAGACGAGAAAAGAAATAGACAGCAACAGTTAGTCTAGAGCTGTGCTGTTGGTAGGTGGGGAAGCGATAGACTTTGGGGCTCCGCGTTCTTGGACACCCGGAGGGGTGGGGGGCCGCTCTGGAGGTGGTCGAGACCGAGAACAGCAGAGCACCTTCTCTGAGTCAGACAGTGAGCTCCCCTCAGACTGAGAACTGAAACTCGGGGTTCTCTTCCAATGATTCTTCGGTTCAGCAGTGCAATGCCGAAAGCCTTTGCCAGTAGTGACTGTTGGGCCTGCTAGGTTGGCCACACTGTAATAGCCGATTTCCATGTGGTTTCTCTTGATTATCCATAAACCAAAAGAAAACCCAACAACCCAAACTCACTGCCATTGAGTCAATTCTGGTGAGTGGCGACCCTATAGGACAGGGTGGAACTACCCCCGTAGGCTCCCAAGACTGTGATGCGCGATGGTAATAGAAAGCCTCATCTTTCCCTGTGGGAGCAACTGGTGGTTTTCAAACGACTAACCTAGCAGGTAGCCCAACATGTAACCACGACACCACCAGGGCTCCTTGACAATCCATAGCCCTGTTTCATGTCTGTGTGCGGACCCCTGTTAGGGAGACAGAGTTAGGTTTGTTTAGCAAACACTTTAATGTAAGCATTTACGACATGCAACTGTTCGAAACGCTGTACGAATACTGACGCATTCGTGAATCTCAGCCCAGTAGGAGAGGCTGAGTTATTATTATTATTTGACAGAGAAATAAGGGCCCTGCCTGCCCTCAGTCACACAGCTCGTAAGTGGCAGCAGCCTGGCTGCCGTCTGTGATTTCAGCCATGATCTCCAGCTGTTATTTTCAACAGGTCATTTATTCCTGTGAGGTTCTAGAGAGGCTGAAGGTCAAATCCCAAACGTGTCCCAGCTTGGGGAAGTGGACCCTACTTTTCCCATCCTCAACATATGTGCTCTGTAGGAGTGGAGTGAGGATGAGGGGACAGTGGGGTTCAGTGGGAGAATTTCCTTTTGGGGGGCCTAGTTGAATTCCCGGCCGGTTTACCGCCTCCACAGCTACCACCTGTCTGTCAGTAGAGGCTTGTGTGGTGGTGTGCTATTGAACAGGTTTGAGCAGAGCTTTCAGACTAAAGTGTTCCTGGGAGAAAGGCTTGCCGATCAATTTCTGAACATCGGTCAGTGACAATTCTACAGACCACAGTGGTCCTGTCCGGAACCAGTTGTGGGGCTTACACACGACCAGCGGTTTTGTTCCACGTGTGTAGTTTCCCCAAAGTCAGGGCCAACCGGATGGCAGCTAATCAGAGCAAGTGAGGAAGAAAAGAGGTGACAGAGGCATAGCCCTCAGTAAACATCCCTCCTGGCCGCTCCCCCCTTCATAGTCAGTTCACCACCACCACCACCACCCCCAGTCCTGCATCTGGGCCTGGGCTCCATCTGGTTTTGTTGAGCTGGACTACAAGTTGGTCTTCCTTCTCACACATAGACTCTTTCCATTCTGAAACGCAGTGACGCCAAGAGGAGCCTGCACACTGGATGGGGAACAGGATAGGGGAAGTCCCAGGGCTCACCTCTCCTCCTTTCTGACACGTGAGAATATCAGTCAGGCTCAAGGCTTGCACAATGTAGTTACAAGTGAAGAAACCGTGCCATTGAACCCAGACCTCTCTTCCATACAAGGCAGCTTGTAAGGACCAGAGTCAAAGAGCAAAGGTTTGGAGTCTGTCTGCCTCGGTTCATCTCCCAGTTCTGTGGCATAGTTCCTATTAACTTATTAACTTTGCACCGTGGTTTCTCCATACATCAAGCAGTGTGTGTGGTGTATGAGAGAGAGAGCAGGAAGGGAGGGAAGGAGGGAAAGAGAATTGTACCCTCTTGTAGGGTTCATGTGAAGATTCTCTGAGATACTCCTCGTATAGCACTTTGCACTATGCACTGTGCCTGGTCCAGAGGAGGCACCCACTAAATAGGAATGATGGTTGTTATGATTATTATCATCATCTAAGCAATGCCCTTTAGGGATCTCTCTGTCTAACAGACTCTAAATGGTTTGCCATGGTATCTCTGCTCATCATTTTCTGTACTCTCCTGACCACCTTTTCTCTATTTTGATACTTCCAGAAAGTTATTTCACAGCCGAATGTCCTGCCTCATAACTTAGTGCCTGCTTCCAAAGACTGAGAATTCCGTTTGTGGGTGCATAGACCTAAGGCACTTAGATCTTTCTTAGAGAGGGAGAGAGAGAGAGACAAACTTAAGTAGGCAGGCAGCAGCCTTCTCTGGTACCCCGAACACCCATACTTCACGTTCCACCATTAAGGTAAATTTCTATAGCAGCATACATACCATCTAATAGCATATTTTTATTGGTTTTCTTTAAATTGATTAAAATCTTTTTTTTTTTTTAATTTAGCCTGATCTAACAAGGCGTACCACTCCTAGCCACTCATTGGATTGTGATTATCTTTCTTGGGAGCCCTGGTGATGTAGGTGTTACATGTTGGGTGGCTAACTGCAAGGTCAGCAGTTTGAAACCACCAGTTGCTCATGGCAGAAAGGTGAGGCTGTCTGCTCCCATTAAGATGTACAATCTTGGAACCCCATAAGGGCAGTTCTCCCCTGTCCTGTGAGAGCCATCTGAGTTGGAATGGACTGGAGGGCAGTGAGTGTGAGGGATAAGACAGAACAAGGAGCCCTGGTGACACTGTGGACGAAGCACGTGGGATTGACAAATGCAAAGTGAGTGATTCAAATCCACCAGCTGCTTAGCTGGAGAAAAATGAGACTGTCTGCTCCCATCCAGATTTATAGTCTCTGAAAACCTAGTTTTCAAACTCACAGAGTCACTGTGAGTTTGGAATGGATTCGATCTGGCAGTAGGTGTAGGAGTTAGAATTGATTCAAATGCAGTGGCACCATCCTGTAACTAACATGAGCATGTGTGTTCCTTGAGTAGCATGAGTGTATACATTAGCTATTATTATTTAGGAGTCCCTGGCCAGTGAAGACTATCAGGGCACTCCGCTACTAACTGGAAGGTTGGAGGTTCAAGTCCACTCAGAGGTGTCTTAGAGGAAATAAATGTCTGGCAATCTACTTCCATAAAAGTAGCCACTGGGAACGGTAGGGAGCACAGTTCTGTGACACAGATGAGTTGGCATCGATTTAGATATACGTGTGTACCACCAAAATCCCTTGTTGTTCCAAGGAGGAATAGCTTCCTGTAATGTCGAAAACATTCATGTGGTATAATTTGCCACTGGCCTTTCCAGAAATGTAGTGGCTTCACTTAGAAGCAAAGATATTTATCTTTGAAGAGAGAGTCTATCACATTATCCATACTCTGCTGCACCATTTATCTTTGACTTCTTTGAACCCTATCTTTCCCTGGAGACCTCACAGTTTAAGTCTCCCTTGAGATAACGATTATAGAGTAATTGCCAGGATGAAAGCTCCAAGCAGAGCATCTGAGAAAAGGGGGGAAAGGGAGAAGACCAGGTTTCTTTGGTCTCTGTGGGCATCGTCTTCCCATCCAGCTACTTAACGCCTGGGTTCGGAGACCGTCCACATTCTTATAGTATGCGGTGAGTTGAAAAGCACGGCTTCTTGGGCCCCAGTTCCCACACGCAGGGGTTCATTGCAAACAAGACCTGTTTGATTGTCTCGCTGGGTGTGATCAGAGGATGGCTGCAGGCATGTCCTCGCACACACAGTGGCTGTCCTCTTGTTTGGGTGCCTCCGAACAAAGTCCTTTCCAAAAAGTGAATCCTGAGGTGATCTTCTGGGCCAGTTAAATTCAAAGAGACGTCAGCTCCGAAGTTCTGACAACTTTTCTTAAGGGACGATCATTTTTGAAGGATGTGTAGAATGATCCTGGGGGCTTTTCATGACCAAGTTTTAGGGAAAGTGGAAAGCAGCACTGTTAAGAAAAGGCCAGGGAAATTGCACTGAGGACTTGCACCTGCTCATGCTTCAAGGGTGGCGAGGTCTGTCCTACTAAATTTCACTGGGAAGCCATACTCTATCCACTCGATAGCCTTGATCTTGCCCCTGCAAATTTCTCCTGCTTCCCCGCCCCCCAACCAAAAAAACCTCAAAGAACATTGACAAGGAACTTGTTTTAGGTCCCTGGAAGATGTCCAAACACATCAAAGGGCGTAGAATCCTTCTCAGAAGCGTGAGACCGATGGTAACGCCCCCTTCTGAGTTGTGTCGACTTGGCCAGAGCTGACACCGAGAAACCAGAGCTCCATGTTTTGATATTTTTGTTTCATCAAGTCTGCTCTGATTTTGTAGCAGTACTAGTTTACATTCCCTGGTGTCTAGTCCAGTGGCTTTCCTTTAACAGATACTCAGTAGGCATCTGTTAAGTGATTGAAGACCAAATGGTTGTAGACTCCTCAGAGGAGAGGGAGCAGGGACGGGGCTGGGGTCGGATCACAAGGAGAAAGCGTTTCCTGATGGTAGTGAATGAAGTCGGCCTCATGTCAGGGATGAATCTTTTCTCTCGGCACCTTCCTTCTAGTCTCCTGGGGGCTGTCGCCACTGACCGGGTCACCAACCTGGAGTTCCGCCTCAGACATTTTTAAGTTTTGGGTTTCTAACCTCATCATTGGTCCCATGGCCTGGGTGAAAGTTTGGAGCAACTTTCTGGGTCCCTTACACCCTGATCCCAGACAGAGAGGCAGGCAAGCAAGACTAAAACATGAGAGAGAGAGCCCGGCCCGGCCCCCGCTAAGCAGCGTCATGCAAATGCGCTTTCTGTAAAGAAGCCAGAAATCTGAAGTTTAATGCGAAGACTTTGGTTTTCAATGTTGGCTATGTTGGGGTTTGTCTGTTTTGTTTTATTTTAATACTTCTTCATGGATGACGTACAAGTCTGCAGGCCGGCTTCTGCCCTCCAGCTGCTGGCGTATGAGTTTTGACTTAGAGTCTGCTCCCTTGCTCTGATTTTAGAGCTCCTCCTCAATTGTACAGCATTTTAAAATAATTCATGTCAAACCGCTTATTTCTCCTCCATTCCATTAACACCGGGATCCAAGAGCAATTTGTGTGTTAGGCAGTGAGGTGCTGTTTGGGGGGAGCTCCGCCTCGCTAACAAACTCACTGTTAGTGCTAAGGTATGGGCTTCAGTCCTTCACCTCTTGGAAGTCAAAGGAAGAGCACACGCCATTCAGCTCACTGCCACAGGGAACCTGCTCTGGGGACTTTGGTTGGAATACAGGGAGCGTTGTCCCAGGGCCGGTGCATTTTTGCAGAGCAATGAGGAACTGTTTGGGAGAAAGGAACATGTTGTCTGTGCACATCAGTGACCTTGCACAAGGAGGTGGCCTTGATGCCCAGATGTGTAGCCCGTCAGAAGAGCCAGCGACCTGACTTGTTGATTCTCTCCAAAGGCCGGAGGAGCAGCCAAGAGAGGGGAGAAAGGGGAAAATCTTTCATAGAAGAGGCATTTCTCTGTCACTTCCCTCATTCTGTGCTTTAGTTACATGACGAGCTAGCTTATTCAGGGATAACCTTCAGATCCAAGTGGAAGCAGAAACAGAGTGAGGAGAAATATCTGGGGTGTCGTTCAAATCCAAACCCGTTGCTATTGGGTAGATCCCAACATACCGCTGGCCCCACTTATGCCAGAGTAAAACTGTTCCAGTGGGTTCCGAGCCCCAATCACCAGGCCTTTCTTCTGAGGCACCAGCCAGTTAGGTGAGTAGCCAAGACAAACTGTTTTTGCCACCTGGGGACGGTTCTTTATTTTAAAAGAACTAGTCGGTGAAATTGTAAGACATGGGTGATTGTTGACATATCCAATACCTGTCTGTCTTAGAAGTACAGCCCTACAGTGCTCCTTAGAGGCAAGGGTGGCAAGACTTTAGCTCACGTACTTTGGCCATCTTGTCAGGAGCGACCAGTCCCTGGAGAAGGAGAGCATGCTTGCTAAAGCGAAGGCGAGAAGGAAGTCCTCGGCGGGTGGATGGCCAAAGGCTGCAGTAGTGGGCGCAGGCCTGGGAAGTGCGGTGAGGGTGTCGCAGTGTTTCCCTTAGTCGTGCATAGGGTCGCTATAGGTCAGAACTGACAGCAGCAACCACCTAAGTTGTGTGCCGGCACTAGCGTGGACTTTTGTCCTGAGAATACCACCGTTGAGCTCCGTGAGACAGAGTGGGGCTCCCAAGATAGCCATCCATCTAGACAGAAGCAAGCTGCCTCCTCTTTCTCCTTCCTGCAGGGGGGCTCGTGGGTTAGAACCACTTCCCTTTCAATTAGCAGCTGCGCACCTAACCACTGCTCCCCGAAGGCTTTTTTTCACATGAGCACCCACCTGCACACAGTCAATGCCAACTCATAATAACGACCCTACAAGGGAGGGTACAATTGCCTTGTGGGTGTCCAAGGCTATAACCTTGCAGGACTACAAAGCCTCATCTCTGGCTCAGGGAGCTTTTGGTGGTTTTGAACTGCAGACCTTGTAGTTAGCAGCCCCACACCACCAGGGCTCACATTCCTACTTCATATTAACAGGGATCTGGGGGGGGGGGGGAGTCCTGGTGGAATAGTGCGTTATGTGTTGGGCAGCTGACCACTAAGTCAGTGGTTCGAGCCCAGCAGTGGCTCTGTGGGAGAAAGACAAGGCTTTATGCCCTGGTAGTGATACAGTCTCAGAAACCCACAGTTCTGCCCTGTTCTATGGGATCTCTGTGAGTCAGAACCAACTCAAAGGCACTGGATTTTTATTTTTATGTATTTTGTTTTTTGGGGTAAAGAAGTTGGGAAATGGATTGTTCTGATATAAACCCATAGTCTCTGATCCTGAAGGGGAAGGGTATAGACCTTGGTGGCTTGCATAAGCCGCACAACCAATTCATGACTGGGCGGACCCTCGGGCCAGACTTCTATCAGCAGCCTTGTAGGTGCCTGTTATGTCTTTTGGCACCAGTTCCCCTCAGACCAATAAATGAGAAGTGAGGTATTGCCTTAGAACTGAAAGCATTTGTGTTTGGCCATGAGATTATTTCAGTGACTCATTTTGCTAGTGGTTTCATATATCAGGATTTTAATTAATATTTTTCTTTGGGTAATTTTAACATCCATTTGTGACAATCTTCTGACTACATTATAGTTTATAATGCAAAATAATAATAATCAGCACAAGGATGGTCAGTGAAAGTAATGTCATTTTCTTTTTAATTTATAGTAGGTACATTAACAAGCAAGTTAAAGGTCGTGTCAAAAATTAAGACTTATTTTAGTTGCAAAGATCACCTTAGAACTTTTTATAGAATTCAGTGATACCCAATTATCGGTTCACATCCCAACTCTGTGGTGTTAGTCCCTGGATGGCCACAGGAACTCATCCCTGGAAGCCCCAGGTCACTCAGTGTGCCACGTGCAGCGAATGCACGGAGCTGCTGACTGAGATAGTGGTGGCTCAGGTCTACACCCAGAGACTCCTGGCCATCTGCTTACAAAACCCCAGCCTTTGGCAGCACTCTGGAGCGCAGTTCTATGCTGACACATGGCCTCACATGACTCTGCGAGTCAAGCCAGCAGCCACTGATTGTGAACCCCGGAAAGCACATGTATTTGCTGGCTGCGGAAGAAGCCCTTGGCAAAGAGATGAGCCCTGACTCCCACCTGCAGCCCGCCCTCTGTCTGCCACAGGAAGAAGCAGAACCCTGAGAATAAGAAGCAAGCCAAGAAAACTATTGAGCCTGGAGTTCAGTACTGCAGGTGTTATTCACCAGACAACTCAGGCTGCGAGTGGCTCCTGGGCTTGCCTGGGAGTTGCCGGTCCCTGCAGCGTGGACCATTTCCCTGGCTAAGGCATGCCCTGCAAGGAGCCCCCCCACTGCCTTCAAAGCTGGCATCACAAGGCTGAGAAGGAGCCCACGGGGCAGCAGGAACCAGTTCTGAGGCTGCTCTGGTGCCTCCATTACTCACACAGCCCTGCCACGCGCACAGCTGCCCTGGCCCTGAGCACCGGCTCATTTGCATAGTTGCACAACAGGAAGCAGGTCCAGTGTGTAGCACCTCTGAGCGCAAATTGCTTCAGGTGTTCTGAGTCCTGCAGCCCTGGGCTGTGCCCTTGGCTCCCTCATGAGTGTAGCGCAGCCTGCTACACCTGTTGCCTTGTCTGCTTTCTGCTTGGCAATGATTAAGCCTTTCTCTCTCTTCTCTCTCTCTCTCTCTCTGTGGCATTGGGGGTCGGGGGGTGGTGGCTTTTGTGGAGTCAGAGCTCCTGGGGAGCCCTTCTCCCAGAGTGGCTGCTAGTGAAATGACAGATGTGTGAGTCACTCCGTAAGACGGGAACAGGAAGACGGCCTGTGGTGCCAGACCATTTTCAGTTCACTTAGGAGAATTCACCTTCAGCAACATGGTGTGTCTCCTGCCTTCCCCACCCGCCCCACAGGCTCCGTGGGTGGAGCCCCTGGCCCTTTCCCTGGTGAAGGACAGACATCTCAGGAAATGGGCCTGTGCCCTTGGTCTGCATCTGTTAACTGTATCAGGACCCTTTCTTACAAAGAAACGTTCTGTCTGAATGATTTAAAGATAAAACATCATTTCCCTTGAAGCGGTAATGCCCTTTGTGTGGGGTTTGGAGATTTGTGTGAGAATGGGCCGTGTTTTTCGGACAGGAACTCTTTGTTGGTGACCATCACTTAGTGGATGCCATAGTTTCAGGGATTCTCTGCTCCTTTGAAGTGAATGCTCACCATTCCTTTGTTCTTCACGTATTCTGCATAATTCATTATATACCTCCCATTTGAGGAGTGCTCTCTGCGGAGCCCTGCTGACATAGTGATTATGTGTCGGCCTGCTAACCTCAAGGTCTCCAGTTCAAGACCACCAGCCTCTACTCCTGTAAAGTTAGTCTCAGAAACCCACAGGGGCCGTTCTACCCTGTCCTATAGGATCTCTGGGAATCAGCATCGACGCAGTGGCAGTGAGTTTGGTTTGAGAGAGTTTTGCTAAGAGCCAGGTACCACTTTAAGGACTTTGTATCACTCTTACGTCTTGACAACTCCACAGGGCACTGTCGTTTTTATTCAGTGACCACCCCGGCTTACGGCAGCTTGTCAGCTTGCATTGCCTGGTCCTGTGCCATCTTCAGGATCGTTTGCACGCTCGGGTCCGTTGCTGAGACTGCTGATTATTTTGAGTGCCTGCCAACTTGGCATTTGATCTTCCGACGCGCTCTTGGCTAGTCTTCTCTTGTGAAGCATGGGGTTTCCGTTGGCTGATTTTTGGAGCCTGGGTAGGGGAGTGGTCACACACTGAGCTGCTAAATGCAAGGTCAACAGTTTGAAACCACCAACTGTCCACTCTTTAGGAGAAAGAGGAGCCTTTCTACTCCTGCATAGAGTTACAGCCTCGGAAACCCACAGGCGCTGTTCTGCCCTGTATCTTATGGCATCACTGAGAGTCAAAATCTCCTCGATGGCAGAGTTGTTTTGTTTTGGAAGATGGGGAAATGGGTCACCGGGCCTTTCTTCCTGGTAGGTAAGCTCCCTGAAAACTGTCCACCGTGCATGACTAGGTGTTAATTTGAAATGCAGATGGCTTTGCTTACAACACCAGAGCACGATGCCAGCCACCCAGAGTCCAACAAGCTGACAAAGAAGTGGTGGTGTTGAAGCGTCGGGATAGGAGTGTTCCTATTATTTTGCATGTGGGGGAACTGAGACGCAGGTTAGGCACTGTTCCAAACCACCCAATTAAATGATAAGAGCCAGCATAGCACGTAGGTTCTTATTCCTAATGGCAGCTCCCTTTGCCAACTTTTCTCCAGTGGTGATCAGCGACACACTATGCTGATCAGCTGTTCCTATGGAAACATCCCTATGTCCCAATAATTTGGAAGAATGATGTGCAGCGTTCACCTCTTGCCAATAACACCCCTTCAGTGTCATACAGCCACAGCCCATCAGCCGCTTCTGACTCAGGGTGACCCTACACAACAGAGGCTGTTGGTCTGCATGGCCTCCCCACACCCAACGACCCAGTCACCAGTGCTCCTTTAGGGTGGTAGTAAGGGCCCTGGAGAAATCGTGCATGAAAACAGCCTCTTTATCTCCGGGTTAAGTATCAGTCTGCTAACCTCAAGGTCAGCCATCGAAACCACCAGG
>NW_022104341.1:56954748-56957236 GCF_000313985.2 Echinops telfairi
AAAACCCACAGCGGCCAGTCGACCCTGCCCGGCAGGCTCCACATGAGTCAGGGTCGACTTGGTGGCAGAGTTTGGCTTTTCTTTGGGTATCCAAAAGGTCTACGGCATGGAACCCTCCTGCCATACATACATCCTATTAAGTTGCATTACATCTTCAGAAACACTGCACTAGCCTAAGAAGGCAGTGTAGCTGATAGTTAAAGTGCATGGACTCTTCAGCCAGACATTAAAAATAAAAGGCCATCAAGTGGATTCCAACTTAAAGCGACCCATGTGTTACATACAGAGCATATAGACGGGAGTTTCTTGGCTGTGGTTGCTGTGGAAGCAAATCACCAGGCTTTTCTTCTGCAGCACCTCTGAGTGTCTGAAGTGCCAGCCTCTAGGTGAGTGGATGAATGCAAGCCATTTGCCCGGCCCAGAGCTGTTGCATTGATTCGGGCTCGTGGGGACTCGTGGGTGTCAGTGTCGAGTGATGTGCCATAGGGCTTTCCACGGCCGATCACCAGGCCTTGCTTCCACAGCCCCACTGGCAGGAGTAAACCATCAGCCGCTCAGTTCGCAGGGAGCGTGATGATTCAGAGACTCCACCTGGGGATGCTCCTCCTTAGGTAAATCATTACACTTCCACGCGCTTGAAAAGGAGAAAATGTAGGCGCACATTCCCCACAAGGTGACCGTGGGTGCGTGGAAAGGCCCTAGATCAGTGGTTCTCAACCTTCCCAATGCCGCGACCCTTTAGTGCAGTTCCTCATGTGGTGGTGACCCCCAACCATGACATTATTTTCGCTGTCACTTCATAACTGTCATTTTGCTACTGTTAGGAATCGGGTGACCCCTGTGAAAGGGTCGTTCGACCCCCAGGTTGAGCGCCACTGCCCTAGAGGAAGAGGGCCACACGTAACAGAAAGCGCCCGGACCGTTGCCATCTGGAGGGTCTGGCCACAGGCAGAATGCTGTCTCATAGGTCTTTGGAAAACATCAGAGGAAGCACACCCTCTCCCAACCCCCTCCTTGCCCCTTTGCGACCTCTCTTGCCGCCCTGACTGTCTCTGCGGGGTCACCATCTGCTTTCTCCTGATAGCAGCCCAGACCCGGCTCCGGTTGAGGCAGCCTTCTCTGCCCTTGAGTCAGGATTAGCATGCCCTCCTCCAGGGACAGGGAGCAGCTATCAGGGCTAGCCACATGCTTGCGGGCAGCCTGAGCAGAACCTGCGGAGAGAAAGAAGCGGAGAGAAAGAAGCTCAAGTTCCCCGGGGTTTGAGCAACGCAGATACCTTTGCAACATTTGGCCCCCTGGGTTTCCCGGAGGGGAAACCATTGCAGTGCACTGAGCTTTCCCCGAACTTGCCCCTTCTCCCTGCTTATCTGTCGCTGACCCCAGCAGCTCCTCCGAGGGGCGTGGGCTGTGCAGGGAGAGCCCAGTGGTTCTGTCCCCTCGCCCTTAGGAAGGAGGCACTAACTCACGGTGCTGGCAGTATGCAGCCTGCCTGGTCCACAGGTTAGCAACTTCTGCAGCGGCAGTGTGTCTCTGTGGGGGGTTGCTCTCCCCCACAGCCCCTTGCCTGTTTGAAAGCTGGTCCTGCGTTGACTCCCAGGATGAAAGGGCTGGGAAAGTCCACTGGGAGAAGGAGAATAACTGAAGGATGGAGTGGAACCATGGCTGCAACAGAGCTCAAGCCGGAGAACAGTTGTGAGGACGGCGCAGGACCCGGTGGTGTTGCACTCTGTTGAACGTAGGCGGCTCTGAGTTGGAGCAGACTCGCCAGCCCTAACAACAACAACAGTAATGGTCCAAAGTGACCCCAGGCATTTCGGCATTCGGTACCTTGGCACGTTCTCTGTATATTTTAAGTGGGTCAAAATGAGAGCTTACGTTTTCTTAAGACGGGAACTGTCTGTTTGGACAAGGATGGTTGCTTACAGTATACTTTGCAGTAAACGCTGCAATGCGTTTGAAAAGCCACATAGATGTGTGCAGGGTGCATTTTCAAAGAAGGACAGAAAGCTGAAGAGACCATTGACAGTAGTAACCCCTTTGAAGTGAGAAGCGCAGGAAACAATTTTAATATATAAGTTTCATTCACATGCATAGCGTTTGGGTTTTTAAAAAAGTGTTCCTTTTGTTATTAAAATAAATAAAAGCTAACTCCTCGCCTCATGCCAGCTCCAGAAATAGGACTAGACTTTAAGAAATAGTGGCTACTAATGACGTCCTTGCCTTACCTACCTGTCTGCCTGCCTGCCTGGAAGGCACTGCAGTGAGAAGAAAGAAAGAAAACTGAACAGCACATGAGCCAGGTCCGATAGAAGTCAGCTCTGTGCACACCCAGGCTGGCCATGCACTGTGTGGCTGGGATCCTGTGCACTGTGTGGCTGGGAGCCAGTGCACTGTGTGGCCTGGGAGCCCATGCACTGTGTGGCTGGGAGCCAGTGCACTGTGTGGCTGGGATCCTGTGCACTGTGTGGCTGGGAGTGCACTGTGTCGC
>NW_022104341.1:56957424-56980590 GCF_000313985.2 Echinops telfairi
CGTGCACTGTGTGGCTGGCTGTGCACTGTGTGGCTGGGAGCCCATGCACTGTGTGGGTGGCCGTGCACTGTGTAGCTGGGAGCCCGTGGACTGTGTGGCTGGCTGTGCACTGTGTGGCTGGGATCCTGTGCACTGTGTGGCTGGCTGTGCACTGTGTCGCTGGGAGCCCGTGGACTGTGTGCCTGGGATCCTGTGCACTGTGTGGCTGGCCGTGCACTGTGTGGCTGGGAGCCCGTGCACTGTGTGGCTGGGAGCCCGTGCACTGTGTGGCTTGCTGTGCACTGTGTGGCTGGGAGCCCGTGCACTGTGTGGCTGGCTGTGCACTGTGTGGCTGGGAGCCCGTGGACTGTGTGCCTGGGATCCTGTGTACTGTGTGGCTGGGAGCCCGTGCACTGTGTGGCTGGCCGTGCACTGTGTGGCTGGGAGCCCGTGCACTGTGTGGCTGGCTGTGCACTATGTGGCTGGGAGCCTGTGCAGTTGCAAGTGGTGCTGCTTTTGCTTTTCCTTCCCACACCTGCCACACATGCTGGTTAGCTCACCCTGCATTGCCCTTGGCAATGACGAAGCACTTAAAATCACCTAGACCTGGGACCAAATGGAGGCCCCCCCACCCCCCACGCTGGCATACAAGTGGGCACAACTTCCAGGAGGGCAGCTGTTACCACCAGGCCACTTCTGAGAAGTCCTGGCTCCTCCTGAGGGGAACTTACTCCTCGCGCTGGCCCTGGGGCCCTGCCCAGTGGACACGACCCGTGGCCCTGGGAGGCCAGGCCGGGAAGAGCCTGGTCTGAGTGTGAGGAACCACGTGCAGAGCTCTCCCCCGTCCAGAGGGGGCTCTTAGGAGTCGTGAGATTTCCTTTTCTCGCGCACCCAATGGGCTCAGTCATCTCATTGCAGAGTGAGGTTCAGGTGGGACGAGAGGAGTGAAATCTCTAAAATGTCAAAGACATGGAAATGGCAGTGCACCTGAGCCAGGAGACACACCCCTCAGCACCCGAGCTGATTCTGCTTGAGGTGCAGGATTGGCTCTTTCTGTTTGGGCTTGCAAGCCAAGCCTCTCTCTGGCAGGGTTCAAAGCCTTTTGTGTCTTAGAAATCCCCTCCTTTGAGATGAAGAAGGCTGAGTATGTTGTCTCTTTTCTCCAGATATCCAGGTTCCACATGAAGCCAGGGGACAGTGGCGCCCCATGTAGGGCAGGAGCAGTCTTCTGAGTTCATGGTCTAGGGACTGTATTAGAGCTTTACTTTTGAGCACCCGGTTTGCAGAGGGCTGTGGATGACCGTGGAAGCCCCAGATCCATTTATAGAGCCCCCTCGTGGATTAACCTTCCATTGAATTCCTTCAGACCATTAACTCAGATGAGAACAATCTTGCCCTTGGGGAAAGTGAATTACCTCACCTCTCTCCAGCCAATACAAGGAGAGGCAGTCTCTCTTAGGGGCTTGCCTGTGTGTGTCCCTGATGGAGGTGACCATACTAGGGAGAATGCAGGGCCTTAAGTAATCATCAGTCATGCCCTATCAGTTGTGTTCTGACTGGCTTGGTCAGAAGGCACTGAACTAATCTTGTAAGCACTTCTATCTAACTTAATGTACATGTCCCAGTCATAATCCTGTTCCTGAGCCTGAAGTCCCCCCGGTAACTGATGTATTCATCTGCCACCAATCAAGACTGTGTGAGTTTCCTGCCTTAAATTTAACTAGCCTCTGACTCAATCCTCAGATCCCATTTTGGCCTTGTGACAATAATCTTCCCTCATCTGGATGGTGTATCTTTACCTTTGTCTTGTCTCGTCTGATTCAACACTTAAGCAATGTTCTCCTTCACCCCTGTTTGAGATTGGGGTCTGTATCTGAAAGAGTACTAACGGTTAAAGTATACGGTTTTGATGAGGGGCCGAGGTCTTCAGTGGTAGAATTCTCACCCTCCACAAAGACCCAGGTTCAATACCTGGCCAATGCACTTCATGCACAGCCACCACGCATCCATCAGTGGTCACTGGCCTGTCACTCTGATGTGGAACCGGTTTCATGAGAGCTTCCAGCTAAGATCTACCAGGAAGAGAAGCCCAGTCACTTTCTCCCAAGCTCATCCAGTTGAAGACCCTGTGGCTCCCCGTAGTCCCTGTGGGAAAGCCTGTGGATCTGGGGACACGCAGACCCAGCAGCATCGCTTTGTATCCTTCACAGAGCCACCACGAGTTAGGAATCGACTGGACAGCAGCTTCCAACAACCCCCTTTTGATACGCGTAGCCCCTTCATTTGAGGCCAACCCTGACTGTAATGAGCTTTTCGTTTCCGCGTACAGGAGGCCGTTTCTCACAGCCCCTTCCTGTAGGGTCTTCTTGTTAGGTGCCATCGAGCGGACCCAGACACATCAAGTCCCACGAACACAAGGGAGCAAAGCACCGCCCCATCCCAGGCATCCTCAACGTTGCTGCTGGGTTGAGCCAGGGTTGCAGCCGTTTGTCAGCCTATCTGACCAGGGCGAGGGTCTTGGATAGCTGTGAACTTTCTCCTCTGTGACTGTGTTTCTGTCATTCGGTGCTAGTCCTTCGAGATAAGGCTCATTTTAGGGATAGGTATAGGCTTAATGTTCAACAGAATACCTGAGCTCATTTCCTGCAGCTCAGAAATATGTTACACCCAACTGCGTTTCTCCTCCACCCGGTTTCCTCATTCACTGAAAATCAGTGTTAAGTGTGCACCACTTATCCATATGTTAATTGAGTGTTTGTTGAGTGCCACTGGGTGGAAGGCAGTAGGCTAGTACTGAAACCATTTTTGCTTTTCATTAGCTTAAGCCAAGTGGGGGTAGGGAATACAGGGGGTCTGGGGAGCACAAACAGATAACACCATTTCAAAGCAAAAGGCTGATAAGGGCCAGACTGTGTTTTAGACTCTCCAGGGAAGAAGAATGTGCGCATCTCCACCCACTGGGATATCTAGACACATCTCTGATCATAACATCCCCTGCTGAAAAGGTTCACCTCACTGCCTTCAGGTTGATCCCAAACCCAGAGAAATCACACGGGACAGAGTGGAGCCGCTCCTGAGAGCTTCTGGGACAGTAAGGCTTTTATAGACACAGACAGCCTCATCTTTAGCACAAGGAGCAGCTGATGGGTTTAAACCTCTGGCCTGAGAACATTCTACACCCAGCAGAAGATGGGTGCCGAGACACATGGAGATCTGCAAAGGATGCCAGACCTACAATTTAGTAGGGAGATAAGGACTCAGAGATCAGAGCTGACAGAGAGAGAGAGAGAGAGAGCCTTCCCCTGGAGCTGGCTCCCTGAATTTGGACTTAACAGTGAGAGAAAATAAAGTTCTGTTTGTCCAAAAATATAAATCAATAACTAAACATTAGCAGCCCACCACTTAAGTCACTGCGCCACCGCACTCCTTCAGAAATGCTCACTTCAATTGCCTGCAGCAGACAAGGCAAACTCCTGAGCCTGGCCGCCAGCCTTTTGTCTCCAATGTACTCCCCCTCTACCGGGCAGTTCTGTTCAGGGAGAACTTAACTACCTGCCCTGCCTGAGCCAGCCCTTCCACGTCCGCTGCCCTTCCCGCCCACATCCCTCCAAAGCTGGCTGTGCCGCCGCCTCCTGGATGCCTGCCCGGATTTTCCCTAGCCAAAGGAGTCTCTGCTCCTCCTTTGAACTCTCCCAGGACTTTCATGCATTCTCACACGATGCTTTTTTTTTTCTACTTAAAATTTATTTGAGGATGTGTCTCTTTCCTCTGGGCCAGATCAAAACCTTTTGAGAAGAGGGATTAGGACTTGTTTTTCTGTTGATAGCAGACCCTGATGAAGGGATGGGAAGAGAAGGAGGGGAGGGGAGCTTCTGCCTGCGAGATCAGCAGAGAGAAACTGGTGGTCGAGGTGACCCGAAGTGACCCTGGAAGCAGGGGGTGCTGGCAAAGGGTAGGGCTTTCTGAGGGAAAAATCGCAGGAGCAAGCCCCAGAGGTACGGAATCTCAAAGGGACATTTGAGGCGCTACGGGCAGGACAGTTGTTGACTCAACTTGTCTGGGTTGTGGGGCTCTTAGAGAATCTGATGAAGGTGGGACACCATCTCCCTAGAAAGTGCACACACCT
Organism: Echinops telfairi; assembly: GCF_000313985.2. NCBI lineage: Eukaryota > Metazoa > Chordata > Mammalia > Afrosoricida > Tenrecidae > Echinops > Echinops telfairi. Next base: position 56,961,530 of record NW_022104341.1, read on the forward strand.
ACCACCATTCACAGGGGTCACCTCTACTCCTGAGGGGCTGAGCAGCCGCAAAGTAGAACTCATAATGGCCCGAAGTCTGGAACAGTAGGCCGCAGCTCATGTTCTAAGGGGATTCTTGGCCCCAGAATGCATGCATATGGTTTAGCAGTCCACTGGGAGGGTGGCGTGGGGACTTTTTGTTTTGTTTCTAACTTTTTATTGCAATGTGAGTCCCACTCAGAAAAGTACCCAAATGGTGTGGACCGTGATTTTCCACAAATTAACCTCACAGCATGTTCAAGGCCCAAGTCCCCGTGTGCTCCCTTTGCCACCTTCCCTGTCAAAGGTAACCACTCCGCCGACTGCTGACAGCCTAAGTTTGTTCTACCTGATTGATATAGAATAGAAACGCAGCCATAAGGTATGGACTCGTTTGCACACCTCCGTCCGGGTGGCTTCTTGGGTTCAGCATTATGTCCACGAGGTGTCGGCCTTGCTGTTGTTTGTATTTAAACCGTGCTCATTGTCGTTTGACATTAACAGTTAAAACCACTCCGATTCTTGCGCGTTTAGTCCTTTGTCCAGGCAGTTTCTTTCCATTTGGGAATTGTTCAGAACGGCGCAGCCAGGAGTCTCGTGTCCTCTTTTGGTGAGCCGTGCACACCTCGGATGAGATCTGCACTTCAGGAGGGCCTGGCTGCCATGTCTGCTCACTGCCAGCGAGCCCATTGGTGACTCATAGCAACTTCCCGAGACGGTAACTGTTGACGGGAGTGGAAGGCCCAGTCTTTCTGCCACGGAGCTGCTGGTGCCTTTGAACTGCCAGCCATGCCGATCTAGGCCCAGCACGTAACCATTACGTGACCAGGGCTCCCCGTGGTATCCACAGCCGGGTGGCAATGTGCTGTCCTACTACAGGATCTGCAGACTCTAGGGAAACTGGGGAAGGCTGAGCCAGTGGTCTCGAAGGATCCTCCTTCCCAGTCACCCAGGACAGGCTTGCTTGGTCCTGTTTAATTAGCTTTGCCACTCTCTGGGCTTACTGGTCGAGGGCTAGCAGGCTCACAAGTTGGAAGCCTGCAGGACAGTGCTAGGAGAAGCAAGGAAATCACAGTGCTCGCCATGGGCTCCCGCTACGGAGAGAATTGTGCCCCCATCCGCCCCCAACCCCCCCCCCCCCAATAGATGGTGAAGCCCTTGACATGTGTCCGTGTGACCTTGTTGGATGTTATCAGTCAGTCTAAGCTTATACTGGAGTAGAATGGATGCAAATCCAGCACGACTGGTGCCTAGTACAAGAGGAAAGAGACAGACAGAAGGCAGCCATGTGCTGCAGCTGCAAGCCAAGAAATGACTAGGGTCACCAAAACCAGAGAGACAAGAAAGGGTCACTCTCTGGAGGCTTTGGAGAGAACTCGGCCCAGCTGACGCCCTGAATTCAGACTGCTGCTCTTAGCTGTCATGGCGTCCGTCTCCAACTCAGGTGACCCCGTGCGACACACCCCACGTCTGTCTGGGTGCAGAAATTAATCATTCATTTCTGCTTATGAAGGCTTATGAACCACATACATTTCACGTGCAAATTTAGGTGATTAATAAGATTTCTGTAGAGTATTTGAAAAAATATAAGTCCTTTTGCCTGATGAGACTCCTATTTCGTAGCAGGTCATTGGATGCAATCCTTACTGTTTAGTGCATGTGCACGTTGAGTAAGTTCATGTGCTTCTTGAATGGAGGGAAGTATGATGGGGGCTTCAAAAAGCTTGTGGAAAAGTGGAGTTGGATGATGACTTTATGCACACACTTTCTGGAGCCCCCTCATTATTTTTCCCTTTCTTAATTATAACCTATGTGTGATAAGCTTTGTATCAGCTTGATTTTGCCAGGATTCTCCATAGCTTTATGCCTAGTAATTCCCTAGGATGTGATCGAACAGAGTGTCATCACTTTCATAATAGAATCTGTTATGAAAAGTCATCACTTGTAAGAAGATAAGAGAAGGAAGCAACACCCTTACTCGGGTCACAGCCCAGATCCAATCAGTGTAAAGGAAGTTTTCTCAGGGAGGTGACCTGCTTCAAATAAGTGGGTGCTATGGAAAAGCTTGGGTGTTTTTTGCTTTATCTGGATCCTGCATCTGGCTCATTGACCTCTGATTCTTTGGACTTGAGTCAATGCCTCCCATATTGCCTGACAATAATGGGAGTCATCAGCAGCCTACCATTTGACCTTGAACTCATTTGCCTCTACAACCCCAAATCTGTGTTGTCTTTCTAGTGATCTTGGGGTTCATCAGCCCCTGAAGCTAATGGTGCGGTGGTTAAAGTGCTTGGTTGATACGTCGACTATTAGTGGTTGAACCCACCAGCTGCTCCTTGGGAGAAAAATAAGACAGTCTGCCTTAGAAACTCTATGAGTCAGTCACCTTGATGGCACTTATTGCATAAGTGGAGTCCCTGAGTGGTGCAAATGACCAACACCTTGACTGCCAGCCCCAAACCTTGGAGATTTGGGTTCAGCCAGAGGCGTCTTGGAAGATTCTACCCTGGCACATCCAAATCTACTTTAAGGCAATCAGGTTTTGTTTTTGTTGTTCAAAGACTTTTATTATGTTATAGGTGAAAGATTACACAGCAAAATAAGTTCCCAATTAGCAATTTTTAAAAATCATTTTACTGGAGGCTCATACAACTCTTATCACAATCCATACATACATCAATTGTGTAAAGCACATTTGTATATTCATTGCCCTCCCGATTAGCAATTTTATACACATTTTTCCCATGCCATCTGTTACAATTTTCACACTGTGTCAGTCTTCTTATTTCCATTCTGTTTGTCGCATTTCCATTTATCGTTTCCCTTCCCATCTCATCTTTGCTTTTGAGTAAACATTGACTATTTGCTTTCATATAGTTTTTTGTTTCTGGGTAAGACTTTATTTTTATAAGCCCTGGTGTTATTTTGGCCAAAAGGTGACTTGTAGAAATATCTTCCAGTCCACGTTCAAAGGTTATCTTAGGGCAATAGTAATCTCTGTTGGTGCACTACTCAGCCTTTTTCAGGAATTTGAGTTTTGTTCTACATTTTTCTTGAGTTCTCTCTAGGACCCTCTACTGTGTCCCAGGTCAGATAGTGGTTGATAGGGGCGGCTGGTTCTTCTGATCTCAGTCAGAGAAAGCTGTGTTCTTTGAGGCTGTATGTCCTGTGGATTAATTTCTTTGGGAGCCTTGTGGTCTCTGTGAGCTGTGTTAACAGGAATTAGTTTGTTTTAATATAGATGGTATATGAGAAAGCTCTTAGTACATTTTTATCTTTTGTGGCATATTTTTCTTAGTGGGCTTGCGCATCAGAAACCAGAATGTCAGCTTTGATGTTAAATAAGGAGGAAGTGACAACATGTGACATCCGTGTGTGTTACCCTAGGATTCCAGTAGGGATGCTTGTCATTTTTAAGTCCCTCCAGCCAATGAAAGTGCAACTGTGAAGAAAACAAAAGCCACCCACTTGAGGGATGTTGTTTTAGCAGTACCAGATAACTGAGATGATAAGATCCAGTGGAACAAACAAACAAACAAAACCACGCCCACTGTTGCCAAGTCAATTCCACACATAGTGACCCTGTCTCTCTGGAAGCAGGTTGATACATGTTTCTCTAGCAGAGCAGCTGATGGATTCCAATGGACATCTCAGTCAGCATTGAAGTTATTAACCCCTGTGCTGAGAGGGCCCTCACCAATCCGAGAGCAGAGCCTACCCTCCCTCCCACAGGAGAGGGGATGGGCTAGTTCTGGAAATGGGCACGACACCCCAGAAGTTGCATTTACAAGTCACGTTTAGAGAAGTTTATCATGCTTCCTAGTTGATATTTAATTTGAAGCAGAGCTAGACAGTTTGTCCCTCTGACTTAACCTCTTCATCCCGTCGGTAATACATAGAGAAAATCTTATCCGTCAGGGCCCCTTTACAATATAGCCTCACCCCCAGTTATTTCAGAAATGCAGTCCAATATTGGGTCGGACCCTTGTCACCACTCAACTAAAGGACTGTCCCAGTTACCCCTGGCATCATTCATTGGCATTTCAGATATTTATTGCATTCCTGCTCTGGGCCCCACCCCAAGATAAACTGTCACTTCTGTTTCCAGTATGACGAAGGAAGACTAGCTGCAGCTGTCTCTGTTTGCCATGCATGTGTCTTACTCTCCTGGATCCAACATGTGCTTATTCTCTGTGCTTTGTACATTGAGGATGTACAAAAGGGATGTGATAGCATCGTTGGACCCGAGAAGTCCAACATCAGGCCGACGATGGGGCTTACAGAGCCTCTCTGATGCCTGAGGACGGTTTCGTTGTTTGTGCGGCATATAAGGACCCGTTTGCAATGCAGCCCTTTGCGAGTCATGGTCTGTCTGCTTGCACGCTCGTCAGCAGCAGCAGCAGCAGCGGAATATTTGAAATAGCCTCACCCAGAAAGGCTGGGCCTGCAAGGAGCTGCAGACATTCTTCCTCTGGGCTTGCAGGCAGGAATCCTACCACATTCCATTCTGTGATCCCATTTGGTGACATTCTTGAGTGGAAGTGAAACAATATACTCTTACTTGTTCAAGCAAATTGTTTGTAGTAAAATTCTGCGTATTTCAAATTGGTGTCCTTTTTCCTCCTGTTTGAAGCGATACTCTCTTAAGCGTTTTATCTGACGCAACCCATTTTCTGAGAATTATCTCATTTAAAGACAAATGTTAATGAATTTTTATTAGTTAATTTGACATTTCTTGGAATTTGAGATCACTTCTTAAGTAGAAATATTCCCCCCGAAAGTTTTGTAGAATTCAGTGAATTAAAGGAAATGCACTTTGGGGGTGCCAGATCATTGTACGGAGGTTGCTGATGAGCTTTAGACATTAGATGACTTGGTTTGGTTTCCTGATCCATATTTTCCATGATGTAACATTTTTTTAAATAAATAAGTAGTTATTCAACAAGTTTGCGTTTAGAGGGAAAATTCAACACACTTTTAACAGGGAAATGTGTTAGAACTAAGCGGGAGATTTGGTTGCAGGGGGTGACACACGTGCATGTCTGCTGACCATCAGTGGTGCAAACCCACCAGCTGCTTCTTGAGAGAAAGAAATTCAATTTTCCAGCCTCAGAAACCTGGTGATACGGTTCTTCCCTGCCCTACAGGGTCACTATGATTTGGAATCAACTCCATGGCTGTGGGTTTTTTGTTTGGTTTGGTTTGGTTTGGGGGGGGAGGGGGGGTCCAGTTAGAACCACAGGAAATTGGGAAATTCTTGTCTTCAGTCTTTTCCCTCTGAAAATATATAAACTCTGACTACTGTGGGGCTTACCACAGGGAAGGTCACTGCGGAAGGTTCACGCCAGGAACTTACTGGTCACGCCAGGAACTTCATAGACTTTGCTTCTCTTCGAAGCAGTTACCAAGTCCAGACAGGCTTGAAGGCAAATGAAAGCATGCCCCTTGCCTTGCCAGAGAGGTTGAGAGAAGAACTAGAGATCATGAAACCAGTGTGCAGGGTTTTTTTATCTGCATGGATGATGTGTATCTGGATTGTCCTGGTGGCCCATTTTCACAGCGGTGTGATTCCAGGTGATGTTGCTTGCTGGCGGCTGACACGCAGTGACAGTGACACAGGTGCAGAGCACTGTTGTTGTGGGCATACGGCCCCGGTCATGGCTGCCTTCATCCTCTGCGGGCTGCCTGGAAAGACCAGTCCTCTCACGACGTAAAGGTGTTAGGTCGTGATTTAGAGAAGGAAATGATAACAATAACAACAATAGAAACAAAACGCCAAGCCCAGTGCTGTGTAGTAGTGACCCTATGGGACAGTCAGAACCTGCCCCACAGGTTTTCCATGAGTGTAATCCTGCAGGAAGCTGCTGCCACATCTGTCTTCCCCAGAGCAGCTGGTGTGTCCCAACCATCGGCCTTTTGTTTAGCAGCCAGACAAGGACTTATCCATTGAGCCACCAGGGCCCTAGAGAAAGAAATAATCCAAAAAACTATCTAGGACAGTGGTTCTCAACCTGTGGGTCGCAACCACTTTGGGGGTCAAACGACCCTTTCACAGGGGTCACCCTGTGAAGTAGCAACAAAAATAATTGTATGGTTGGGGGGTCACCACCACATGAGGACCTGTATGAAAGGGTTGCGGCATCAGGAAGGTTGAGAACCACTGATACAGGATTTCTGAAGCTATCCATTTTTATAGGCACAGACAGTCTCCTGTTTCTCCCATGGAACAGCTGCTGGGTTTGAACTGCTGACCTTGAGGTTAGCCAGTCCAATGCTTCCCTGACACCACCACCACAGTGTCGTTGAGGTCGTCATCGTTAAATGCCATCAAGTCTGTTCCAACCTATGGACACACACACCCCCTCAGTACAGCAGAATGCCCGCCTGCTCTCCCCTCACCTTTACTGTGAAGGTTGGGCCCATTGTTGTAGTCGCTGTATCAGTCAATCTTGTTGACGGTCTTCTTTCCCTGCCTCTCCACTCTACCAAGCACGGTGTCTTCCCCAGGGGGTGCTCACTCCTGATAGCGTGTTTAAAGTACTTGAGGCGCAGTCTCACCACCATTGCCTCGAAGAAGCATTCTAGCTGTCCTTCTTCCAAGACAGATGCGTGTGTTCTTTTGACAGTCCGTGGTGCTTTCAGTGTTCTTCACCAGCACCGTCATGCAAATGCACCTGTTCTTAGGTCCTCTTGTCCAATGCCCAACTTTCACATGTGCATGAGGCGATTGAATATACCGGGGTTGAGGATGGCAAGGCTTCATTTCAACTGCCTTGGGTACGTTGTCATGAGAGACCGGTCCCTGGCGCAGGATGTTAAGCCCAGCACAGAGGGGAAGGCCCTCCAGGATGTGGATTGACACCGTGGTCACAACAGTGGCTCAAACATCACAACTGTGGGGACGGCGCGGGTCTGGGGAGTATTTTGATTTGTTGTACCTAAGGTTGTATGTGTCAGTCCAATTACATAGTAGGAAGGATTGGTATGGTCAAGTGCTATCAAGTTGGTCCCGACTCATCGTGTGACCGTATGTAGAACATCTTCACAATGACTGCTGTGTTGCAGCAACTGTGCTAATCCATCTCCTTGAGGGTCTGTCTCTTTTTTGACTGGCCTTCAACTTTACCAGGGACTGGTCCCTCCTGGTGGCACATCCTAATGACGTTTCTGAGACCACAGAACTATACTTTTAAGTGTTCTATTCATGGATAAGAAGCCTAAGTATATATACAAGCAGATGAGAATAATGAACCCCTAGGTACTTGTCACCTCGCCTCAACAAGCAGCAACGAAACTCCTGGCTGAGCTAGCGTCATCTGTTTTTCTGCCCACTCTTCAATCTTCTAACGGGAACCCTGGTGGTGTAGTGGTTACACGTTGGCCTGCTAACTGCAAGGTCAGCAGTTCAAAACCACCAGCCCCTCCTCAGCAGAAAGACGGGGCTTTCCATCCCCTAAAGAGTTGCAGTCTTCAAATGTACAAATGTGCTGGACACGATGGATGTACGGATTGTGATACGTGTTGTACGAGCCCCCAATAAAATGATATAAAAAAAAAGAGTTGCGGTCTTGGAAACTCGCAGGGGCAGTTCAACCCTGTCCTGCAAAGATCTCTATGAGTCAGCATAGACCTGACGGCAGTGAGCTTGTTTTTAGTTTCTATAGAGCTTCGTATTTTCTAGCTTTTATCACAATAGAGGAGTTGTGCCTGTTCTTGAACTTCGTATAAATTGGATTATATAGTTTGTGCTCGTCGTAACTCTGGCCTCTCTTGCTCAGTGTGATGCTGAAATTCATCTGTGTCATGTGCGCCGATACTTACGTTTTTTTCCTGACCGAAGACTTTAGCTGGGGCTTCTGCACTCCCCACCCCCCTCTTTGTGATCCCTGCCTCCCTCAGGCCTTTCCCCAGCCCCCAGCTACCCTCCTGAGCCCTCAGTCCACGCCCTCTGGCATCTTCATTCTCTTTCTCTTGTTGATCCAAGTTCCTCCTCAACTTTCAGAAATGCCTAAATGATGGCTCTGAAAGCAACCCCCCTGCCTCCAGGAGGTGTCATTCAACTGCTTGCCTTCCCTGCCCACCTGCATCTCTGCGGAATCTCCTGTATCCACTGCGTACCTGCCCCAGTTCATCGTTTTCTCCGCAGCCCCCAATAGCACACGTAGCCGCTGAGTGTGGTACTCCCTCACACTCTGGACCCTCCCTCCAAGGCCCAGCAGCTTCCCCTCACTGATCCCAGTGAGGCTTGCTTGCTAGTCACTTCCTTTGCCCCCATAGAGTGACTACCCACCATGCCTCTTACTTTTGTGAGTAACAATTACCGAGGTATTTTTAAAATTTATTTTATTACATATGGTTAAGAGGGCAGAATCTGGAGCCAGGCAGCCAAGGAAATGCTGGCTCCTCCCTGTACTGTTGGTGTGGCCTGGGCCATTTGTTCCCTTCTAAGCATCTCCCTCCATCAGTTTTCGCATTCCTAAACTGCAAAAAGCAATCGGAACAACCTCGCTGCCTTGTTTTAAGGATTAGTAAGTCAGGTCTGGAAAGGCCTTAGAAAAGTGCTTGGCAAGTTTGCTGGTTATATATTCACTCCTGTGATCATAAAAATAAAAGTTACAGTCACTCGTAGAAAACAGTATGAAAAATCTCCTGAAGTTCCCACTGCCTGCCATAGATAGAGTCTGAGTAGAGCCCTCCCATATGTTATATTATGGTTCTGACTAATTAGATCTGCACATCAGGAACTTGGCCTTTCTTCCCTAACATCCTCTTTCTTCCTCCAACTTTCATGATGGCGATGCCCAACTTTAGGAGTGCTTGGTTGATGGAAACAGTTAACTCATCTGCTCACCGAAAGGTTGGAGGTTAGAGCCCACCCAGGGGTGTCAGGGGAGAAGGGCCTTTTATCAACCGTTGAAAGCCTGATGGAATCCTGCAGTTCCACTCTGACGTACCCTGGGTCTGTGAGTTGGAAATTAACTTGGGGGCAGTTGGGTTTCGTCCTCCCTCCCCCAGCAGTCCCTTCCCTGAAAGCAGCCCTTCTTGTCCCTGTCCATCTGAAGAAGGCCATTTCTCTTCCTCTGATGTCCAGTGCTCAGTAGCCCCTCTCTCTCCATCCAGCCCCAAGAATGAAGTCTTGTTCGTTCTGAGCAAGAGAGGTGTTCATCTCTCTTGCATCCGCCCTGTCCTCTGCACTCTAGTCTTGGTGCTCCTTGAATCACGTGCTCTTACCGCCTGGAACTAGTGACGACCAGAGCAGGTGGAATGGCGTGGTTGCTTAGTGCCGGGCACTTTTCTCTTTCATTGCATAGGTCAATCCTGTGAGGCCGATACTTTTGTTCTCCAGTTTTAGAGAGAGAACCTGGGCACCCAGCGAGGGTAAGTGATGTGTCCAACATCGTATAGCACTAAGGTATGCAGCCTGGATTGGGACACAGTTCTGTCTTCCCCCAAGCGTGGGCCCTCTGTTACACTGCCTGCCCCGAGGCCTTTCATAGGAGCCCTGGTGGCAGAAATGGTTCAGGTTGGCTCTTCAGACCCACTCAGGCTCCACAGCAGAAAGAACTGGTGACCCGCTTTCTTCAAAGGCACTAAAAACTAGGCCAAGAAACCCCTGTGAGGCAGCTGGGCTCTGTCACAAGGGGGTGTCGTCGGGCAGAATCAGCGTGAGGGCAGCTCATGGCCCAGACCTTCCATTGAGACGGTCCGACTGCCTCCCACCTCCCTCTCCCCGTGCATCAAGTTGCTGTGCTATTTTTCCACCAGTGCACCCTGATGCCTGCCACATCACAGGAATCCTTGACGGCTCCCATTTTCACACCATCAAGTTCAGTTCTGCTCACCTCTGCCACCTTTCCCAAACTCTCCCCAGCCCCTCACCCCCACCAATCCAGCTCCTGCCCTTCAAGACTGGAATCCATACACATTTCTGACCTCAAGGCCTTCCAAAACACCCCTCCTCTAAGTTCTTGGGATCCTAAGGCTTGTGTTTGGCTTCTTTTCTTGGCCTGTTTGGAGGCCTGGTAGTCCAGTGGATGACACGGTGAGCTGCTAATTGCAAGGTCCGCAGTTGGAATCCACAGTAAAAAGATGAGACTGTCCCTTCCTGTATCGACTTGCAGCCTTGGAGACCATAGGGAGCAATTCTACTATGTGAGCCGGAATTGTGTGTGGGTGTGTGGGTGTCGGTCCATTTATATTCTTTACATATCTATGTTCAGGACTTAATCCAGCTTGTTGGAACCATAAGGCCCTTAACGACCAGCCGGGTGTCCCCTACCCTGGGTGGGTGACGCCGAGCCCAGCGGTGAGGGCGGTCACTGTACATACTCATGGGCCTCCTCAGCCTTGTTCCTCCAGGAAGCCATCCCTCCTGCGCTGTCAGCCGGCTCACACCGGTCACAGCAGGACAATGACTGCCCGGTTGCCTCTTAATCCAAAAAGAGTATTTGCCCACTGCCTCAATTCCTCCATGAAATGCCCAGGGTTTGCGTTTCTGTATATGGACTGGTTTTGAATGCCTTCCAGGCGAGGGAGTGGGCTCCTACCTTTTCAGCAATGCTAAGGAGCATTTTTCAATATGGGTCTAATGGTAGGTCTTTAAGATCCAAATTCTAAATTACGTTTTCTCCTGCTACTTGGTCAGCCCCACCTGGACTGCAGGTAGAGGGGCATCACCATGCGTAGAAATCGACTTGACAGAACCAGCAAGAGCCACTCTGTGGGGCCCCTGGGTGGCACCTCAGAAGAAAAGCTTGGTGGTTCACGTCTAGAAAATTAAACACTGAAAACGGCACAGAGCTCCGTTCTACTCGGACCGTCCGGAGTCTCCCCAGTCAGAATTGACCTGAGGGCAAACTGGTAGCTGCTTTGCAGACACCATGCAGGGTAAGGGGCTCACTGCCCACAGCCTGCAGCTCAGCTTAGCAGGGGAGGCCTAGAGGGTGGAAGGGAGGCCCTTCCTTCAGGAAGCCTGCTGGGAGGACTCATGGTTACCACGTAGGCAGGGGGGAGGGTACAGTTTTCCAGGTGAACTATCAAATGGGCCCCTGGACCAGTGTCGCATAGGTAAGAGGGAGAGCTTCAAGCCAGAGCTTCTGCAGTGTTCTGCCTCCCTCCAGCCACGCGTTGGTCTTTCTCCCCCCTTTGCCTGGGACTGTTCCTCAAAAGTCTGTGGCTTTGTGTCCTCAGCTCTTAGCTGGTTAGTGTTCTAGGCGTGTGCCATTGAGTTACTATCAGGCTGTTGATGCCACGCAGCAACCCATCAGGTAGAGTGGAATTGCCCCAGAAACCTGCCGTTGTTATAGACTGCCACCCCTTTCTCCCGGGGAGCGGCTAGTCAGTTATTCAGTTAACATCCTACACTTAACCACTGCACCACCTGAGATGCCTTCATTAGCTCAGACCTAGGCTAAGGCGGGAGTATGGAGCAAGCTCAGTTTAAACAGAGTTTGACAGCAGGATTAACCTCCATTGAAAAGTTGTTCATGCAAAAGTCACCTCCTTCCAGAACCCTAGCTGTTAAGGTTAGTGAGCCCAGACTCCCAGGGAGAGTCAGAGAAGCACAAATTTCCTGTTTCCTCACCTTCCTCAGAGCTTCTGATTGCGGAGGTCTGGGCTGAGGTCGGATCATTTGCATTTCTAACAAGCTCCCAGGTGGTGTTGTTCTTGCCGCTAGCGCCTAGAGGCCACACTCAAACCTCCAGCTGGAGGACTTCCTGGCTGGAGCCGCCCCCACGCGAGGACCCTTCCCTCCACCGATGCCCAGCACCTCGCAGCTACAGAGGCACATGATCTTGAGAGGCTCTTACGTTTGGGAATCATTCTCTCACTTCATAGATCACTGTTTTCCCACCCAAACAGTAAACCTTTGGGCCCGTTTTCTGTCTCCTGCTTCTCTGCTCATTCCCACTTCTCTCCAGCCTCGGGATGCAATCCATCTGCAGGAGCTGCGGGAGGGAGGTAAGGTGGTGTGGCCTAGTGCTTAGGGGCACCAGCATTGAATTCAGCCCTGGTTAGCATAGTTAAGCACTCTGTGTTTCAAACCAACCCAGAGAAATTCCAGAGGGGGGACACCTGGGGGATCTGCTTCCTAGAGAGAACAGCCCAGAAGGCGCTGTGAAGCACAGTTCTGCACGGCAGCAGGTGAAGTGGCCAGGAGTGTGGATCGACTTGACAACATGGTTTTGTGTTTCTCCGAGACTAACGGTTCATGACTCTCGACTTGGTTGCTGGGATATGCATCATTGGTCAGTATGCTTTTTGGTAAACAGGACACAGAACAATGCCTGTCACATGCAACCAGCAGCTGTGGAGTTGATTCTAACTCACGGCGGGCGACCCCCTGTGCATCAGTGTAGAACTGGGCTGGCTCCATGGGATTTCCAGTGGCTGATTATTTGAAAGGAGATTGCCTGGTCTTTCTTCCGAGTTACCTCTGGGTTGGATTCGAACCAACAACCTTTTTGTTAGCAACCCATCATGTGAATCATTGGCTCCACCTGGAGACTCCGCATTTAACAAGTGCCCATAGGGTTTGGTTTGGTTTGGTTTTTTTAAAGACAGATCTGTCTGCACGTAGAAGGGGAAACCAAAGCTGGCAGCAGCGATTGCTGCTCGGACCCTGAAGAGGAAGGAGGGCTAGTGCTGGTGGTCTCCTTTCTGAGTGTCTGAATGTCTGGCTCTCTGCACACTTCCTCTTAAACTTTAAAAGCTTGTGAATGAGATCAAAAACGATTTCTTTCAGGGCTACTGTGGAGAGCCAACATCAAGCAACTTTACAGAAAGCCCTGAGCACGGCCCTCTGGCGCCGCAAAAGCACGTTGTAAATGTTAGCTTTGGGGTTTAATGGTTAAGAGTGGTTCGATTCACCCATTCGTGTGGAAGGCGTTCATTCCTGGACCCTGGCACAGGGATCTAGTTCTCCCAAGCCAGATAAGAGCAACTCATGGATAGCCTCGCTACACCAAGGAGAGAGTAAGACTTGTTTTTAAACACCGTCTCTGTGTTTGTTGACTGTCAACATCTGCTGCTATGCCTGACTGGCTCCACAGCTCAGCCCCCCACAGAAGGCACCAGCCTTGCACCTCTGTGGGTCACCCCCTGGCCTACCTTCTCAGGATGGAAACCTGTCTGGGGCACCTGGTAAGGGTGAAAAGGCAGTGAGGCTCCTTGGATCTGGGTCCCACACAAGCAACCCTCCCACGCCAGTGGTGAAAGTTCGCAAGGCCAGGCCAGCAGTTGGCCCTACTTGCCTGAATGGCGCCCCAGGGCCTTTACCTGGTTTCACACTCGGGGCTGCGCAGGCGAACCTCGCAGGTGGGTAACCTTTCGCTTGGAACAGGCCGTCTTTTCTGAGATCCCTGTGGGAAGGAGCAGCAGTGTTTCCTGTTTCTAAGAAAACAAACACGGGGCACACAAACAGCCCAGAGTGATCGTTCGCACTGGCTGGGGGAGTGGTTGTTGCTACATCGTGGCTTGTCTTCATTTAACCTTGGGTATCTGAGGCCCCATTCTCTGCCCGGTGTGGCGTTTGTCAAGATAGGGAGAAGATGGCCTGGGAGAACTCACCCGCCTGGTTAAGGGCACGGCTTTGGAAGTAGAGATCTGAATTCAAATCCCGTTTCCACTGCTTAACTAAGCAAACGATCTTACACAAATAATTTGACTTTCCTGAACCGAGTCGTGTCTCCATGTTGTTACTGATGTTGTCCTTAGCTGCCACCCAGTCAGTCCCCAGCATCTGGTGGCCCCGTGCACTGTGGGATTGTCCTCTTGTGACCCACAGGTTTTCCTTGGTGGATTTTCAGAAGTTAGACCATCAGGCCTTTCTTCTTTTAGCCTCAGTCGGTGTTATAAATCTGAGCACTTATGGTTGTAGAGAATAATAAACGAGGGACCATCTGTCTAAAATACTTGGCAGAGTGCGGACACATAATTCGTGGAGGGGTTGCCTTTGAGACCCTCCAGCTCACTGCCACCCCATGTGTGTCCGACCACAACTGTGCTCTGCAGGGTTGTCGTGACTGGTTTGTCTTTTCCAAAGTAGACCATCTGACTTTCCTTCCAAGTTGCTTTCAGGTAGGCTTGAACCTCCCAACGTTTCAGTTAGTGCCTCATCTGTTTGCACCACCCAAGGCAGTGGTCCTCAACCTGTGGGTTGCAACCCCTTTGGGCATCGAACTACCCTTTCACAGTGGTCGCCCAATTCATAACAGTAGCAAAATTACAGTAAGGAAGTAGCAACAAAAGTAAATTTATGGTTGGGAGGTCACTGCAACATGAGGAACTGTATTAAAGGGTTGCGGCATTAGGAAGGTTGGGAACCACTGACCCAAGGACTCCCCTTGGGCCATGGTATCATTGTGTTGTGTGCCAAAAGGTTGATTCTGCCTCATAGCAACCCTATATGACAGGCATAGAACTTGATGGCACTTGGTTCATCCCATTGAGTGGCCATGATTTTTATGAAATATCTATGTGACAATAGAAAACTTGAAATGTGGCTCTTATTTTTCCAGACAGTACTCTATCTAAGGAATTAGAGAAGCCTAAAGCAAAGAAGGAACCCTGGTGACTCTGTTGGGTAAATATTGTGCCGTTAGCTGCAAGGTTTGAAATTCAAACCCACCAGCTGCTCCCAGGGAGGAAAATGAGGCCGTCTGCTCCCATAAATATGTACAGCCTCAGAAACCCTGTGTAGGGCCGCTGGGAGTCAGGACACTCGATGGCCAGTTTGTGCACAGGATGCCTCCGTGCCTAGGATAGCAATGATGTCACTCATCCAAAAAGACATTTGGAAGGTTGGAGACAGATGGCAGTGTCACATTGGGTTTTACATCTGTTTGAGAGCTATGGACCCTTTGAGTGTCAATTTGAATGAGACATCCAGATTAAAGTGAAGAGTCAGGGACGTGAGGGTCAAGATGTTGGGCAGGTGCTTACTAAGTCACATACATTATCATTGCATCCTGATAACAGTCTTGTGCAGTAGGTACTATTAGAACCTCAGATGAGGGAACTGAGGCTCAGACAAATGCTGTAGGCTAGATAATGAATTATAAATCAGGAAATCAAATTTATCTGACTGTTGAAGTACTTATTCACTCAGTTGCACCAGAAGTGCAGGGCTGGCTGCTCTGTAGCGAAGGACAAACATTGAAAAGGACAAGAACTTGACAGTCTGTCACTGTAGCCAGCAAGAAGGCACTGGCCAGAAAGAAGTGGTTGGTAAGAAAACAAACTTTTTGTAGCAGAGAAATTGTTAGATGATAAGAGCAATATCAAACCAAAAGCTTAGTCCTGTGATTGTTCGGTGCCAGTGAGTCCGTTCCAGCGCACGGTGACCTCGAGTACAACAGAACAAAACGTACAGCAGAACCCCGTCCTGAGGCCACCCTCGGAGCCCTTGCTGTGTTTGACCTCACTGTGGCAGCCACTGAGGATCATGGGGGATCTTCTGCCTTTTCACTGACCTTGTGCTTCACCAAGCATGTTGTCCTTTTCCAGGGACTGCCCTCCACCCCCTCCTGATGACACATCCCAAGTACTTGAGCTGAAGTATCTTCATCCTCATTTCTAAAGAGCAGTCTGCCTGTGCGTCTCCCAAGACAGACTTGTTTTTTCCTCTGACCGTCCAGTGGGATATGCAGCATTCTTCGTCAGCAATACACAAGCCACAGCAGTATAGCAAACTGACAAGTGGTGCTTAACCCTGCAGGTTAAGGTGCTTAGAATTCTGCCAGAAACATTAAGTACAGGTAGAAAGTGGTCTTTTTTTAATAGACGTGCTCTCCTTTGGGGCAGAAAATAGCATATGCAGGCACTACGAATCAAGAGTCCGAGGGGCAATAACCATTGTCTGCCTTCCACAAATGACTTATGAGGGGCACCAAAAAAACCCCAATTGCTCTGGGTGGAGTAGAGCTTTCGTAGTACACATTTTCCCGCTAGGCAAGCTCCCAGCAACACGCTCTGAGTTAGTGCACCCAGTAGCATCACCTGGGAAGGTTCTCTCTGTTCATAGTAAATTTTCTCATAAAAGCAAATTTGCTCAAACCTCGTTTTTTGTGCCAATTTCAGAGAACAGGGTGCAGCTGTGAAATTTTGTTTACTGCTCAGGGAAAACGCTGCAGAAACTGTTGTGATGTTGAACACCGTTTATAAAGACAGCGCTATGGGAAAAACTCAAGTGAACGAGCGTTTTTCTCATTTCAAAAGGGGGGGGGATGTCTATTGATGAAAAACCTCCTTCCTGAACAGACAAAAATGTCAACTCCTAGTGCATTTGGAGTTTGTTCCACCAGGTCACACTGTTCATCAAGCTTTCTACCTAGAGGTTCTGAAAAGATTGCATAAAAGCCTGATATGTGGCAGATGACAGACTGGTTTTGCCACCAGGACAATGCACCTGCTCACACACCCATCTTAGTGCACCAGATTTTGGCAAAAACAGCATGCCTCTCTTGCTCCATGCACCGGGCCTTCATTCCATCAACTTCTTTTTGTTTCCAAGAATGAAGAGGGACATGAAAAGACAGTGATTTGACGATGTAGAAGAGGTGAAGAAAAAAACAAGGGAGGTGCTGTCAGCCATCCAAACCGATGCATCTAAAAAAATATTTCTGAGAATGGAATAGCAAATTTGACAAATGTATTAAGTGTAATGGACAGTACTTTGAAGGTGCTAAGGTTGGTTTGTAAAAAAAAAAATTTAAATATATAGCTTTGAAAAAAAATTCCGGGTTTTTTTGGGGTACCCCCTCGTATATCAGAATCACGTGGAAGAGGATTCTTACAGATTCTTAGCCTCTGCCCCACGCCTAGGGAAGCAGGGTTTTGTTTGTTTTCTCTTCACAGTGCTCCCAGTGATCTAGATGAATGGTGAGGTGAGGAACCCGTTGCTCAGGATCAGCAGCTCCGCCCCCTCCTCCTCAGGATTTATTACCCAGGTTGGCTCATCCTCGCAGCTCCCTGCCAGCTTCTCTGGGGCACTGGAGGAGGATGGGATCATCCTGTGTCTTTAGCAATAGCCTTCCCTGGAATCTAGGGCAGGTGTTCTTTACACAGAAAACAGCCAACTCTCCATTCCTTAGGTCTTCTCCCAAGGCCACTAGGCACCACACTTCCTAGCATCATTGCCATGGGGACCATCATGAGTGAGCATTAGGCCCTGATGGCCGGCTGGCCCTGCCACCTTCTGTTGTCCAGTGCTTCAAGCAAGAACACTTGTTCCTGCTTTCTCCCAACTCCTTCCTGGATTCCTTGCTGTTGGAGGCAGGCCATTTCTGTTGTTGTTGTTAGGTGCCCTAACAACAGAACCACAGCAGAAGGAAACACTGCCTGGTCCTGCGTCATCCTCACAATGGCTCCTGTGCTTGAGCCCATCCGTGCAGCCGCTGGGTCCATCCATCTCGCTGAGGGCCTTCCCTTTTCAACCTCCCCTTCTCCCGGGCATGTTGTCCTCCGGGTTGGGATTCAGAGCAGGACCTGGGGAGTCAGGTGGCCCTGAGTGGGACAGTGTTCCAGCTCTGCTACATCAGTCTGTGTGATCTTGGGCAAGACTTTTTTACAACTTCTCTGATCTTTGTAAAACAGTTGATAAAAATGCATTGGGGTTGTTAAGAGCATTAAAGGAAATGGTGTGTGCAGTTACCTCCACAGCCCCATACCAAGTACTCAGTCAATGGCGGCCTTTCCCCAAATGGACGGTGATAGGTTTTTATCAGGATAAAAGCACAGCTTGGTTTCTTTATTTTTAACCATTTTATGGAGAATTAAGTGAAGGTTTACCAAGCAGATCATAGTTGTACATTCAACCATGCAGACACATGCTAATTCAACCCACCCATTGCAACCCCCTCAACGTACCAGCGCTTATTGCTTATTCTGCTTCCTCCCTCTGTTTCCTGTTTCCGCTCCTCCTTCTTAGTCCTCTGAACTTTGTCCTTGGGTACATGGTGCCCTTTCTATCTTAATTGCTTGGTTCCTCTAACAGGGGTGAGCTCATTCCCAGACCTGAATGGTGATGACAAAGGGCCATCATCTTGGGGGTTCCCACCAGCTGACTAGTAAGCCTCCTGTCTTTTATGATTTTGAGTGCCATTCCACATTTTTCTCCCATTCTATCCAGGACCCTCTACTGTGATCCTTGTCAGAACAGTGGTGGCCGCAGCCCAGTACCATCTAGTTCTTTGGCTCTAGAGGTGATTGTGGAAACTCGTGTCCATGTGGTCCTTTAGACATTGGACGAATTGTTTTCCATCTGTCCTTCAGGTTCCAACTCTCTTCTTAACTCCAGGTGGGGAGAGACCAACCAATAAGTGGCTGATCACGGGCTTTTAAAACCCCGGCTGCTACTCGCCAAAATAGTGTGTCCAACATCCTTGTGAGCTACGTGAAGCCAATTGGATGTGGTCCTGAGACCCCAAGCTCCTCTTTCCTCCAGGTGAAAACACACTCTGTAGCTAGCTCTCTGACGGCTTTCCTTCCTTCCTTCCCACTGATGCTGAGAAGTGCAGCAAGGACTCCAAGAAGATCCCAGTCACTGCCCCTCCGCATCCCCAGCCACTTTCATGTCTTTCCTCTCACTCTCCTCCCCGTCCCCCGGGAAGCCACCAGCTTATTCTTACCGCTCTCTGCTCACAAGACAGCACGAGTGGGGAGCAACACTCGCAGCTGGTCACGGGCTCAGCCTCCCCCTCCTCATAGCCTGGGTGCTTTGCTTCAGGTGGTTGGGGGAGCGGGGAGGGGAGGAAGGAGAATTTTATTTCTCAACTGCTCCACCTTGAAATCTTGGGTTTTAGTGTGAGACAGATCATAGTAATAGAAAACTTAGACATGGTCACCGGCATCTGTAAGTTCACAAGCAGCATGTTCACAATTGTGTATCAGCTCACATTCAATCAGCAAACAGTTTAAGTGCTCCTGACGACATTTGCAAAATGTGGATTAATTCAGGGAGTTGAGTGCTCGCCTCATCCTTAGAGGAGTCTCTGGGTAGTGCAAATGCTAAACTTGCTGCCCTACTAACTAAAAGGTTCAAG
>NW_022104341.1:56980690-56990658 GCF_000313985.2 Echinops telfairi
AAAAAAAAAAAAAAAGGTTTTTGTCATATCTTTCTGAAAAGTCAGCCATTGGGAGCCCCGTGCAGCCCAGCAGTGCTGTGGCATGGGGCCCGACTTGACAACTGCTGGTACTCATTGTTGGGCCCAGGCAGGACTCTGAGACCACTATCCGGAGAGCTGGCCGCAGAACTGCTTGCTTCCTCACCACCAGCCAGAAGTGGAGGCATTAGCAGCGGCTGCAGCCACCCGGCTTCTAAGCACGATGGCACAGTGACTGGGCACTAGAATGCCACCACTTCAATAGACAGTGGCTTTCCAGCCAAAATCAGCCTGGCAACAGGAGCCAGGCCATCTTCTCGCTTCTGCCTGCCCTCTAAAAGAAACAAAACAAAGCTTACTGCCTCCAGTCCATTCTGGCTCACAGCCACCCTAGGTAGGGTCTCCAAGACTGCGACTCTTAACAGGAGCGAAGACTCACTTTTTCTCCCAGTGGAACCGCTGGTGGGTTTGACCTGCCAGCCTTGCAGTTAGCAGTCCAACACCTAGCTACCAGGCCCAACACCGCTCCTCTGGTGGTGTAGTGGGTTACAAGTTGGGCTTCGAACCTCAAGGTCAGCAGTTCAAAACCACCAGCTGCTCTGTGGGAGAAAAATGAGGCTGTCTGCACCTGTCAAGATTCACAGCCTTGAAACCCTGTGTAGGGTCTCGATGAGTCAGCATCTCTAGATGACAGTAGTTTCTGCAAACCAAACTCACTGCCATCTTCGCAACACTGTAGGACAGGGTAGAACTGCCCCTCTGAGTTTCCCAGACTATAACTCTTTATGGGAATAAAAAGCCTGGTCTTTCTCCCTCGGAATGGCTGGTGGTTTTGAACTGCTGACCCTGCACTTAGCAGCCCATTGAGTAACCACCACACCACCAGGGCTCCTGCTTCCCTCACTTGGATGCATCAACTCATGCAGAAGGACCTGGGAGAAGTCAGGGTTTTCCAGTTCTCTGCCCTGCGGATCAGCAAGGCACCCGGGGGGATTGAAGGACTCCTGCATGGCAGTCTACCAGGAGCGGAAACGTGCTCAGCCCATGGCGCTCAGCTTGTAACAAGAGGAAGCAAGGCATAAGCATGCCGCTGACCTGACATGGCCTGCTGTTGACTACACTCCCATGCCTCTTCTGAGCTGCTGCTGCCCGTAGAAATCCTTGGCGATAGAAAAGTATTATCACCGCCATTTTCCCCTTGAAAACAGGGTCCGTGGCGAGCGCGAATGGCTAATGCACTCAGCTGCTAACCGAACGTTCGGAGATTCGTGGCCACACATGGACGCCTCGAAAGAAGGCTTGGTGATAACCTCAAAGATCCCCCATCAAAAGCCCCATAGAACACAGTTCTGCTCTGGCACAGAGGGGTCAGCATGAGGCGGAATCAGCTGGATGGCTACTGGTTTTCAGTTGGTCACCAATCCTGCCCAGCGTCCTGGAGCTAGGAACAGGGCAGGACCCAGCCCCCTGAATTAGTCCTTGAGGGTGTCCTTGTACCCCATAGCCAGTGGGAAGTGTGCAGGTGGCATCACGGGTTCAAAGGATAGGCACCTAGTCTGCCAGCAAAGGGACAGCCTAGTTTCATAAGGGTATTTTAAGACATTTTTTCTCTCTCTGTTTTTCAAGTTGACGATCCATACAGCAGACACACCACAGATGCCCAATTGAGCACCTACTCTGTGGGGCCAAGGCAAAATGTTTGCAGCCAGGTTCTGCCTCCTACCCTGATATCAAATGTGGTGCATTCATGAGCATACAGACACTGGTCCGGAGGGCCTGACTGCACTCCCTTCGCTCCTTCTGAAGCCCTGTCCCCTGGAGCCTCCACCCTTCCCTCGTGCTCCGGCTGGTTTCTCTCGTTTCCACCACCAAATTCTTGCCTCGGGTTTCGTGAAGTGGTTCTAGGGCCCCGGCATTTCCTACTGTGCAGCGTGCATTGCTGAGTTGAAAGGAAAAAACGTCCTCTGACAGCAAGTTACTCCCAGCTCCCGGTGACCCCGTATGTGGCAGGATAGAGCGGCGTCAAAGGGTTTAGGGCTGTAATTTGTGTAGCAGATCACCAGCCCTTTCTCCATGATGTCACCCCTGGGTGGGTTGGAACCACCAACCTCTTGGTCAATAGTCAAGGACAAGCTGTGTGTTCCAGCCAGGGACCTGTTGTAATTCTTGTTAGGTGCAATCAGTTCTCAATTCATAATGCTCCCACGTGTGAGAGTAGAACCGCGTCCATAGGGTTTTCTAGACTGAAATCTTTACCCAGGGAGTCTGGTGGCCTGGCCATTCAACGGCCTGCAGTTGGAGCCTGCTAGCCTCCTCAAGCTGTGGTGCTTCCAGTGGCATGCCTCCGGAAGGTTGGACATGGAAAAGGAAGACCAAGGAAAAAACCAGTGCATTTGAGTCGTGGTGCTGGCAGAGAATATCAAAAGTGCCCTGGGCTGCCAAGAAGAACGGACAAATGTGCCTTGGAGGACGCACAGCCAGATTGCTCCCGAGAGGCGAGGATGGCGAGATTTGCTCTCCTGTGCTATGGACTTGTCAGGCGAGTCCGGTCCCTGGAGAAGGACATCCTGCTTCAAGTAGAGGGACATGGAAAAGAAGAGGAAGGCCCTCCACAAGATGGATTGCCACTGTGCCTGCGTCAGTGGGCTCACACAGGAGAACAATTGTGAGGAGTGGCATGTTTTGTTCTGTTGTACATAGGATCACTGTGGGTCGGGACCAACTCTGTGGCCTTAATGACAAGCGCGGAGCCACTGCATAGGAGAAAGCTGTGGCGGTGTGCTCCATAGAGCCGCAGCCTTGGAAAGCCACGGCTGCCCCGCGTGGTCAGTGGGAGTCGGAGTGGCTCAGCAGCCGGCGGGGGGGATAATCTTTACCAGAGGAGAGTGCCATGTCTTTCTCTCGGGACACCGCTCGGTGAGTTTGAACTACCAATCTTGAGGTAGTCAAGGAGGATCCCTAACTATCCGCACCCTAGAGAGACCTGCTGGGCTAAACGGGGCTCTTTTTGCCTTCCCATCGGCTCTGCACGGTGGGCTGTGTTGTCCCCTTATACAGGTGAGGAAACGAGAGAGCTAGTGTAAAGCACTGAATGTCAAAGGTAACAGACAGTGAGGCGAATGAAGGCTGTTGTCTTTCAAAACAAACTGTTCTTTGAAAAAAACAAAAAACTTCCCCTTTGTTTCAGCCATGAAGGGTGTGCTTAGGCAGGTGAATGCTGGCTGGCTTCCTTTCTGCAATTCAGTTAGTGGCCCGGTGTGCCAGCTTGCGATTCAGACCCCGAGGCTTTCTGGGGCTCGTCCCTGAGCGCTCTGTGACACACTTTCCATCCCATTCCCACCGGCCTCTCCCTGCTTCCGCCAGAGATGTAAATGCCTGCATTTCCCTAACGGAGCATTTGGTTGCTTGGAATTTCTCGGAACCTGAGGATTCAGATGAACCAGAGCATTAAAACCCAATGCAAAGCAAAATCACCACCATCGGGCCCATTCTGACTCATTGCGGTGCAGGAGGACAGGGAAGCACTGTCCCTGGGGCTTTTGCTGAGGTTGTAAATCTTTACGGAGCAGAAAGCCTTGTCGTTCGCCCTCAGCAGCTGGTGGGTTCAAATTATTGGGCTGTTAGCAGCCCATCACATCACCTCCCATCGTGGCTCAGTACATCTGTTTGCTCACATCTGTTAGCCAAGTACAGAAATGAAAACCAGGCTGCAAAGACCAGGGGTAGTAGAGCCTTACCAGACCAGGGGCCCAGTGGGTGCACAAATGGGCCTTGACCCTTCTACATGGGATGGAGCCCTGGTGGGTGAGGACCTCCAGATGCCAGCCTGCGCCCAGACCAGCCCTTGTCGAGTAGCAGCAGCGAGAATACTCCTGTTCAGCTTGCAGAGAGGAAAGAGTAGGCTTTCCTAGCGGGGCACTGGACAGACAGACACATCCCTTCTGCACCAGAAATGATGGTGCACAGCAGGATCAACCAGTCCCCAGCTCCAGTCCGGAGCATTTCAGAGCACTCTGTGGAGGGCCCAGGGAGCCCCAGGCATCAGCCCCTGCCCCTTCCATGGTGCCGTAGGAGACGTTGTGGTTTCCGGCATGGAAAGGTGCATAAGCTGGGCCACTCAGAGTGAGCTTTGCTAACCTTCAGTTGCCTCGTGTGTAAGATGAGTTGGAATAGCGGTACGTTTTACAAGATCCTACCTAGTGGCACTTCCCAGAGCAGAATGGCGAAAGCAGTGTGTGTTCTTTGGTTCTATACAAATACCAGCTATTGTTTCCCTTGGAAGCTGTTCTTGGTGTGAGAATAAAGCAAGCTTTTTATCAACCTAGGAGTTCCAACAAACAGCCCAGCCCCCCTGCCACACAGGGAACCCCAAAGAAAACCCTCTGAAGGTGCAGCAGGTCTGGAGCTGTCGGGCAGCCCCAGCCCAGCTGTTGCAGCTCAGAGCAGCTGCCTTCGGGGAGGAGGAGGAAGTGCTCGCCAGAGCTCGGGCCACACCTCCTGCATCCCAGGACTAGGACTAGGACTCAGACTTGGACTCCCAGGGCGCAGTGCTCCCCCTCCGTACTCCCCCACCCCCACAGGAGGACCTCAGCGGACGGAGGTCTGCAATGAGGCAATTGCCCACTGATATCTCCATAGGAACAATGTTTATAAGTTGAGATCACCTTTTCCAGTGGCCTAATGTGTGCTTGTTCCTGGAGTGGACACAAAGAGAGCCCCCACCCCCATTCACTTGCCACCCGTGGGGTTCCCGTGCCACACTTGGTGGAAAGTTGTTGGTTGGTAATGCATCTGTGAGGCTGTCCAGTCTGCCCCCCTCGTGGCCTTGAATCTGGTCTCAGTACTGACACACTCACTGTCATAGAGGCCATGCTGATACCGCGAGAGCCTACAGGACAGAGTAGAACTGCCCCTTGGGGTTTCCAGAGGCCTGAACTATTTAGGGAGTAGACAGCCCCTCTTCCTCCCGCAGGGCAGCTGTTGCTTTCCTATTCCCGCCCGCCGCTCCTTGCTTCAGCCAGAGATTTAAATGCCTCCAAGCGCAGGTCTTCTAGGCAGGCATTTGAGGAAGGAAGGGTCTGATGTGTAATGTTTGTCTCCTGGGCACGATGCTGAGCGTGATGAGAGCGGCCCCTGAGCGTGTCCTTTTGCTGTTGTCCATCCCGGGCTCAGGCAGCCCCACGCACACAGAGACCAGGCTCCCTGTCCTGTGCCGTCTCGGGGGCCAGCTGCATGTGAGACCGTTGCTGATTCATAAGGGTTTTGTTCATCTGTAAATTTTCCATTGCCTGCTTGTCAGAAGTCGACACCACAGGTCTCTCTGGCTGGTCTACCATAGTCTGGAAATTCCACAGAAGCCTGCTCAGCATCAAAGTGGTCCACCGCCTCCCCTGACAGACCCGTGGTGGCTGTGCATGAGGGGTGCTGGCTGGGAGTCAAACCCAGGTCTCCTTCGTGGAAGGCAAGAATTCTCCCACTGAGCCCCCAATGCCTCACACGTCCCAGCACACCGGACCTGGGACCGAATACCCACCCACTGCCCTCAAGCTGATTCCAACCCATAGGGTTTCTAAAACTAAATCTTTATGGGAGCAGACAGCCTCCTTGTCGTCCCTCAGAGTGGCCGGTGGATCTGAACTGCTGGCCTTGTGGTTAATAACACAGCACATACTCCAGAACATGGTAAAATAGGACTCAGTAAAAATGTATTGCTTGGATTTTCTACCACCTGGGGCCTGCAGGACCCCCTGGTGGAGGGTAGGGGGGCGTGCCTGAAAGACCAGCTGGAGAGGCCCTTGAGAAGGGGCAGGCAGGGACACCAATACCAGAATGGTAGGTGTGTATTAGAGAACGGTTAGCTGGTGAAGCTCTGGGATAGGCACCGGGCTGCTAACTGCAGGGTCAGTGGGTGCAAACCCACCAGATGATCTGAGGGAGAAAGATGAGGCTGCCGCCTCCCATAGTTTTACCGTCTTGGAAACCCTAACTTAAGGTCACTGTGAGTCAGAATCGATCCATGGCAGTGGGTTTGGATTTGGATTCTGATACAGTCAGGAAGGAGGGAAATCCTCATGTACTATATGCAGAGGGTTGTGGGGTTTTGTTGTTTGGTTCGGTTTTTTGTTTGCTTTTGCCAGTTTTGGGGGGAGCGCATTTATAAACCGAGCCTGACTGTGGCTCTCTTTGGGCCTTGCGTGGTAGCAGTGACTGAGTAGACTGCTCTGTAGTTAACAGGAAGATGTGCCCAGGCCTTGGAAACACTGTGCCCTGGAGGTTGAGCAGGTGATGAGAATGCTTGCTGTCGGTCTCCTGCAAAAGGGAACGATCAGAAAGCTCTAAGGGTGCAGCCTGGAGACCCCAGGTTGGACAGCCGACTCACGGTGACACCTCGTTCCCCACGCCCGCAATCCAAATCCACTGCTCTGGAGTTGCCTTCGACTCATAGCAGCCCTGTGCGCACATGAGTCACGCCCTGAACAGCCAGCCCCTGTGGGTTCTGGGAGGGATCGGCATAACCCAGGGTGTTCACAGGCTGATTTTCAAAAGCTGTTGGTGATTGGGAGGCTGAGGGCCTGTCCTCAGCACTGGCACCAGCTGAGAAGGGAGCCCAGTTTCACATGCTATGGGAAACGCAATCTGTGCCTGCCCCACTGTGAACCCGGGCACTTCACACTGTTCACAGAGAGGTGGTCCGATCCCCACAGCCCATCTCAAAGTCTGTCAATAAGCACTTGCCAATTATAAATATAAAACCCAAATCAGAAGGAGGGAATGGCATCGGAGCTTAAATTCTGAACACCCTGTTTGCAGAAGGCGATGGATGACAGTGGAAGTCCAAAATCCAATTGCAGCATCCTCACATGGATTAAGCCTCAGGTGAAACCCCTCTGACTGTAGCCAAGGGCTGTGAATAGCCTTGCTATCAGACAGAGCATTGTAGAGTTGATGATAGCAGACGTAGGTAGGGTAAACTGTAATACTTTATCATTTGCTCTCCCTTTTGACCTATTTTGAAGTTGTTTCTGTGTTTAATATTTTTGCTCTCTTGAATGAGGTTTTTCTATCTTGTGGCTAGTCGTTGTTGTTTGTATGTTTGTTGTTTGCTTCCCGTTTGTATTTTGTGTGATTTTCTGTATGTGAAGTCCAGGACTGGTGGAGCTGTAGAGTCAGTATGTGCATTGACAACTGCCTCGGGGCGTCCGGGGAGGATGGGGGCAATGGAAGCTAAGAACAGTGAGTAGGAGAAGAAACCTCCGAGATGGATTGTGATGAGGATTGCACAAATCTTCGTAAAATATTTGAACAGTTGTATGATGTGTGAATTGTGTGCCAATGAAACTATTTAAAATAAGTGCATGCCCAAGTGCACGGTAAAGATGTACAACCTAGGAGACCTGATACGGGGTCTCAGGAGTCGGACTAGACTCCGGGGTGGGTGGGTCGGGTGTTTTTAACTGCATAGATGAGGCTGGGCTGGGTGTGTGGACCGTGGCTGGGGAGGAGACCCCAGGCCTCTCCTCAGGTGAAGCAGGCTGGCTGATAAAGTTGGAGGACAGGGCGGCAGGTCAGGGTATAGGTTGAAACAAGGTCACCCAACCCTTCAGACAAGACACAGCTACCTGCCCTGCCAGCATAGTTCCTCTTTGCAGTTTCCTGCATTGCTAGAGCTTCCTGCTCCAAGGGGACTCGTCTGCTGGCTGTGAGCAGACCTTCTGTCCTGCTTAGAAGCCGAGTGGCCAGTTGTTAGCAGCAGAGAAAGCGGTCCCTCACTCTCGGTGACCCCACTCACAACAGAGCAAAATGCTGCACAGCCCCACTGTCAGATCCGGGGAGGGCCATTGTGAACCATATGATTTTCATTGACGGAAGTAGAAAGCCGGGCCTTTCTTCCTACCCCATCTTTGTGTAAAAGCTCAGTTGAAATCATCCGGTCAGCATCGTAGCAACTCAAGCCTTGGCGATGGGGTGCCTTGACCAGGAAGGAGAGCCGAGTTCCCCTCAAGAAAGGCGAGAATTCTGTCATGCAACTACAGGTGCCCCACGAGGGGCAATCAGTCCATTGAGCCCATAATGACACTTTGTGCGGGCACCACAGAACGAAGCGCCGCCCTGTCCTGCGCCATCCTCACAGCCTGTTGAGCCGTGACTGAGCCCACACTCGCAGCCCCGTGGCCATCCTGCTCACAGAGGGTGTCCCACTGCTTCACTGCCCCACCGCATTGAGACTTGGTACCATAGGACTGATGTCGGGGCCCACCCACTCCCAGGCCATGGAAGCATATTGATGGGGAAGGAAGGAATTGCAATGCATTATGCCACGTGGGACCCCAAAGGAGGAAAACACAGTAACTGCTGTGAATGGCGTGCCCTCGCCCTGCGCTGAACATTTTTGATGTGTGGGGGTAGCGGGGATCCTCGGGAACTACCCAGTGTGATGGGTGATCGAACCCTTACAGTACAAGTCAGAGCACCTGGGCTCACGGAGGTGACGTAGCCTGTCTGGATTCACCCCGCTAGCCGGTGACAGCAGCAGGATCCAAACCCCAGCATGTCTGCAACTCGCTGGTTAGGCCACGTGTCAAAGCCCTGCACACTATTAAAAGCACAGCTTGAATTGTGAGTTTGACCCAGACCTTCCCTTGGTCTCAGAGGGCACAAGCACCATGCCCAGGCCTGGCATGCAGCGGTGGGGAGCCTTCTAGGGCTTGTGTTCCTCCATGCAGACCAGCCTGGTAGCCCTGTGGTGAGCTCTGTGGAGCCCGGGGGTGGCTAGCCATTTTCCCAGTTGTGTCTGGTCTAAGCTTTTATGGTAGAACAGCTCCCTGCAGCTGCCCCCATTGCCCCCTACCCCTCGAAGGTTGAGTCAGCCTATTTTGGTGGCAGGCGCCACCTTGCCATAAGACTTTGCTGAGCCCATGCATAGGGAGGCACACCTACTGTCCACCTGCTCCCATGAGTCATCAAACGATCACCCTGTTGCCACTGCTGGGCCTGCCAGCTTGGCGTTTCCCCCCAGTCACCAGGCCGAGAGGAAACTTCACCATATATGGCATGGCACCAGGCAGGGCTCCTCCCCAGGAAACCTTCCCCTTGGAATGTGCACTTGGAAGCCCGGGCAGGGGGTGGGGCCAGGGGAGCTCAAGATCCCACATGTTTCCTTTGCTGTTTTCATCAGGTAGCTAGGGAACGAGGGGGACAAGGCAGCCTAGAACCTAGGTGCCCAGGCCAGAGAAGAGAACCAGCCCTTGAACAGATGATAGGGTGAAAGGTTGAGCGAGTGCTCTGGCCACCAGGCTGAGACAAAAGAGAGGGGCTGTCAGAGGTCCAGGGTTTCAGCTACTCCGTGCATGCACCTCACTGAACCTCAGTTACTGCTCTGTCGTTGAGAATCTTGCAGCTAAGAGACGCCCGCTTTTTCCTGAAGAAAGGCCTTCTGATCTGTCTAATTGGCGTTCTCTGAATGATGGGATAGCTTGACCGCACCTTCAAATGCACCTTCGTCAAAGTGCCTTGAGCTCCCTCCTTTTGCTGTGTCTATCGGCAGGAGCTACTTGAGGGTAACAGTTGGTGAAGAGCCAAAATACAAGGACATAATTTGCTGTTGTGGTTAGGTGCGCTTGGGTCCAGCCTACCTCTTAGCAACCCTGTGCCCCAGAGAAGGACACCCTGTCTGGTCCTGTGTCGGCTGTATCCTTAGTCCACTCGAGCCCATTGTGCAGCCACAGTGGCCCTCCATCTCGTTGAGAGGAATTGTTCTCCTTTTATGCGGACCCTTTCCCCAGCACAACCCTCTCCTGGGATAGGTCCCTCCTAAGAACTGGTCCCAAGTCCAAGCCAGCGTCTCACTGTTCTCACTTGCAGAGGGCATTCCAGTTCTACTTCATCCAAGACAGATGTGTTTGTTTCTCTGGCAGTCCAACATGCTTTCAATGTTCCTCAGCAACAACATG
>NW_022104341.1:56990758-57019766 GCF_000313985.2 Echinops telfairi
GGGAGCAGGGTGGTGTTGTTGTTTTGGGGGTTTTTTGGCTGTCTTCCTTATTGTCCGACTTTCACATGCGTAGAGGTAACTGAGAATACCTCGACTCAGGTACACCGTAGTTCTCAAAGTGACATCTTCATTGTTAACCCTTGAAAGGGATCTTTGGGGAGACCTGCCTTGGCTGGGGTCACACCATCTCGAAGGGGGGAGAGGGAGAAGACCGTCCACTTCAGGCTGTGCAACATTAAGACAAGGCTATGGCAAGTCAACCAGCCTTCTGCAGGAATGAGAGGAGAGCCTTACTGGAAAACAAGTGAAGACCAGGGCAGGGGAACACCTACCTTCAGAGGCTGTGATGAGATTTCGGTTGGAGAGGATGTGGGTGAATGGGGAGGAGCAACCTCACGTTGGGAAGGGAGGGACACTAGACAACAGTTGTAGGAGACCTAAGGGAACAATAAACTCGATTTTATGTTCCTGGGTAGACACTGCAAATGTATTTCTACCCTGCCCTCGGTGAACCACGCCATAGACTAAGCACCATGATGGCCTTAAACACTGGCCTTGCAGGCAACATAGCATGCCCTAAGGGCCCCACCAAAAGGACTCACTGTAGGAGCCTGGCTGAACGAAATGGGCCCTCCTCAAAACTACCTGCACCCATGGACTGAGGACTGACACACACTGACAGGAGAGGAAGCAATGGGTGGCCACCCCAAGACTGTGGAAATGGCAGTCATTGGACCTTGGGTGGGACCCCTGACTTAGTGTGTATGCAATGAAAAGGGACCCAGGACCACCGTATATTTAGTATCTCAATGCTCCCCTTGCATTAGTATGACAGGTTTTAATCTGTTAGGCAAGGATCTGCACCTGTAAGAATTGATACAGGGAATTTTCTCCTAGCACCAATCCCCATGCTCAATGTAAACGGATCTCAGTCAATTAAGAAATCAATCTGTACAAAGCAACAATTCATGGATTGCAGCTTGCAATTGGACTATGCTTGCATAAGCTCTTTATATCAACAGTATCTTGCATTCTGTCATTGTAAAGTTTTACAATGATGTTATCATTGCAAGCGCCTTATACCCCAGGGGGGAATAATTGACAATGTTTTTCTTTGTTGTTTCTTCGGTTTTTGTTTTTCTGCCTTTTGTTGGTTTGTTTTTGGTTTTTTGTTATTGTTGTTGTTCGTAGGGGCTTTTGTTTTTGTCATAATAAGAGACCACCAAAGTAAAGTAAAGTGGTTTATAACCCATAAGCAAGCAGATGGAGTCTGGGCTCCCACTTAACATTAGCCCCAGCCCAAGAACAGTTAGTTATGATAATATGGCCCTACTCGATATTCCCCTCTATAAAATGATCACTGAAGATAAGGGTGCTACAGCAAAGTGTGGTGAAGAAAGCAAATGGTGCCCGGCTATCAATTGGAATAGTGTCTGGGGTCTTAAAGACTTGTATTCAGACAAGCAGCCATCTAAGTGAGACATAAACTAGGTTCACATGGAAGAAACTCACCAGCCTGTGTGATTCAGAGATGACAATGACAAAATCCAGATATGGCGAAGGGGAAAATATCGGAGCTAAAATTGTGAACACCCAGTTTGTAGGACAGTGGGAGCCCCAAATCCACCCACAGACTATCTAGAAAGATTAAGCCTCTGGAAGATTCCCTGTAGCCACAGGCAAGGGACTCCCAACAGCTTTACTACCACACAGAGATTGTGATAGTAGAGGTATTGTAAACTTGATGCTGGTGGATGGAACCATGGTCTGATACGATACCTGAATTTGCTCTAGGCGGAAGCATTTCTCTCCCATTCCAGGAAAGGCACCACTTCTCTGGTCTTTTAAATATTAATGGTGGTCTTTTCTTTTTTACTCTTTATTTGTATTTATACCTTTGTAGTATCATTATTAATTTCTTCTTGCTGTTTTGTTTTACTTGTGTTTCTAATTGTTTTTGCTGGGTTTCCCAGTTTGTAAAGCATAGAAGTGGATGCATAGACAATAACTGACACAATGGTTTAGAGGGATGTAGAAAGGGGTGGGGGGTCGGGAGGGGGAGAGGGCTTGGGGAGCAAACTGTGGATGCAGAAGTGGGGAGGGAGCACTAGAACTGACTGGGGTGAGGTATATACAATGCTTTTTTTTAATAAACTCTTTTTTTAAGTGATTTAATCATGGAAGTAAATGATATGTAAATATTATATCTAGAAAACTACTAAGAAAAGAAACCAAACTTGACCGGTGGTTACCATGGTGAAGGAACAAGAGTTGTTGCTTAGTAGGCACGGAGTTCATATGAATGATGGTGGAATGATTTGGAAAAGGTTGCTGATAATGGTGGTACAACATGAAGAGGATGACCAATGGCATGGAATTATTGTACACGTAGAAGTCACAGAATTGGAGAATGTTTCGTTGTGTGTATTTTTGCCACAATTAGAAACAATAATTACATGAGCAACAATGAGTACAAGGAAGAATATGTTCTAGAATTGAATGTGGCGATAATTGTATAATTCTTCTTGATAGGATGGAATTGTTTAACTGTATGTCATGTGGATGAAGTGCTAACAAAACTTTTGAAAAAGATCTTTTGCAGCAAATTGGTCTTACCAATATATTGCTTGATTTCTTGATTACTGCTTGTCTGGGAGTTAATTGTGTTTCCAATAAAATGGAATTTTTAACAACTTTGATCTTTTCTCAGTTGTATGATGGTGTTGCTTATTGGTTGATTTTCATTTTCTTTACCTTGAGATGTAATCCACATTGAAAGCTGTAGTGTTTGATCTTCATCAGTAAGTATTTCAAGCCCTCTTCGCTTTCAGCAAGCAAGGCCATGTTGCCAGCATATTGCTAATTGTTGCAGAATCTTCCTTTGAATTCTGATGCTTCATATAGTCTGGTTTCTTGCATTATCTGCCCAGCATAGAGATTGAATGATGTAAAAGGATACAACCTTGACGCACATATTTCCAGATTTTAAACCATGCGGTATTCCCTTGTTCAGTTCATACAACTGCCTCTTGATCTATGTACAAATTCCACATGAGGGCAATGAAGTGTTCTGGCGTTCCTTCCCATTCTCAGTGTTTTCCATGTGGTTCGCACAGTCCAATGCCTTTGCATAGTCAATAAAACACATGTAAATATCTTTCTGGTATTCTAGGCTCGTAGCCAAGATCCATCTGACATCAGCAATGTCTCCTTTGTTCCAGGTCTGCTTCTGACTCTAGCCTGAACCTCTGGCAGCTCTCCATCGATGTACTACTGCAACCACTGTTGAACTGTCTTTAGCAAAACTTATATGTAATAATAGTCATATTATTCTATAAGTTCATCATTCTGTTGGGTCACCTTTATTTAGAATAGGTATGAATTTGGCTCTCTTCTGATCTTTTGGCCAGGTAACTAACTGTCTTCCAAATTTTGGGCAGAGACATGTGATCACCTCCAGCTTTCCATCACTTTGTTAAAACATCCCAACTTGGTAGTCCATCAATTCCTGGAGTCATTTCACTAATGCCTTCAATGCGGTGTAGACTTCTTCCTTCTATACCATTGGTTCTTCTTGATCATGGGCAACAACTCCTGAAATGGGTCTTTTTGGTACAGTGATTCTGTGTATTCCTCCCGTCTTCTTTTGATGCT
Source organism: Echinops telfairi (assembly GCF_000313985.2). Classification (NCBI taxonomy): domain Eukaryota; kingdom Metazoa; phylum Chordata; class Mammalia; order Afrosoricida; family Tenrecidae; genus Echinops; species Echinops telfairi. Next base: position 56,994,413 of record NW_022104341.1, read on the forward strand.
TCCTGTGTGGTCCAATATTTTGACCATGAAATCATTCTTCAGTTTTGCAACTTCAGGCTTGAATTTCTTCTTCAGTTCTTTCAGCTTGAAAAATGCCAAACATGTTCTTCCCTTTTGATTTTCTAACACAGGTCTTTGCGCATTTCAATGTTAGATTTTACTTTGTCTTCTTGAGCTGCCCATTGAAAATCTCTGTTTAGATCTTTTATTTCATCTCTTCTCCCAGTTGCTTTAGCTTCTCTACATTCAAGAGCAAGTTTCTACTTTGGCCTTTTCTTTCTGTCCTGTCTTTAATGACCTTTTGTTTCTTCCCCCAGCTCCTCTGGGGACTCTTCAAGGCATCTTGATTGCATATTCCATTATTCGTATCCGATGGACCAGCCTATTCTTGAAATGGTCTCTACATTTCATTTTGACTGTCTTAGACTTGTTTTAATATACTTCAGCTTCAACTGGAAACTTGAGTATGAGCAAATGATTGCCTATTCCACCGTCAGCCTTGACAGATGATAATGATTTTGGGCCATTGTCTTGTTTCCACAGATGTAGTCCATTTGGTTCCTTGTAGTCCATCTGGCCTGTTCTTTGTGTATAGTCACCATTTGTTTTGTTACAAAACGGCATTTGCAGTGAAGAAGTCCCTGGTCTTGCAAAATTTTATCATCCCATATCCAGCATCACTTCTGTTGTCAAGGTCATATTTCCCAACTACTCATCCTTCCTCTTTGCTTCCGACTTTTGCACGCCAATCCCCAATTTCTTTAGTCTGAAATCGATCAAATGTGCAATCAAGATGCAGACTAAAGAAGTTGGAAGAATTCTTCAATTGCTTTACCATTGGCCTCAGGGAGCATAATTTTACACCAGAGTGTTGAAAACAGTTAACATGCTCAGCTGCTAACCGAAAGATTGGACGTTTGAGTCTGCCTAGAGGCACCTCGGAAGAAAGGCCTGGTGCTCTGCTCCCCCCAAATCACCCTCGACAACCTTTTGGAACACAGTTCTACAGACACACACATGGGCCATCATGAATTGGAATCCACTCTCTGGCAACCTGAAACCGCACCCAAAGTGTGGCCTGATTGCACCGGCCCGTATGCTGGGAGAGCATCCTCACTACTGTTTGTGTTGAGTTGTCTCTTGGGAAAAATCCGAGAACTGGCTCCATGTGTGCTGTGTGTTCGGACGCACTCACTACCTGCTCGTACTGGGCTTCTGCAAATGAAGGGCTTTGGGAGGTGCTAGGCTAGTAACAAGTGCGGACGCCTCAGTCACCCCTGAGGAGTACTTTGAAAACTGCTGCAGAGTAAATGTGATGATTGGGGATAGATGTTCTCTGTCTTTAATGTAAAGCCTTCGTATTTAAAAAAGACATTCCCTTCGGATTCCAGGTAAGAACAACCACTGAAGATGTCCAGCAAAACGGCAAGCACTAACAACATAGCCCAGGCGAGGAGGACTGTGCAGCAGTTAAGATTAGAAGCCTCCATCGAGAGAATCAAGGTAAGAAGCCTCCACCAGAGCAGCCACGCTTTCTGACGAAGTTCAGCCCTTCTCCAAGACCGGGCCAAATTCAGAGAAGGGGATGGCGAGGAGCCCAAGTGGTGTAATGGTTCTGCATTGGGCTAACTGCAAGGTGGGCAGTTTAAAACCACCAGCCGCTCCACGGGAGAAAGAAGAGGTTTTCTGCTCCTGTAAAGAGTTACAATCTCGGAAACTCACAGGGGCAGTTCTACCCTGCCCTATAGAGTCGCTGTGCATCAGAATTGACTCGATGGCAGTGAGTTGGGGGGCTTTTTTGTGTTGGGGTGGTGCAAACAGTTAATGCACTAAACTATTAACCAAAAGGTTGGAGGTTTGTATCCACCTAGAGAGACCAGAAGGAAAGGGCGAATGATTAATTTCTGCAGATTCCACCATTGCAGACTGAATGCAGCGCCTTCCCATGCTGACCCACCCCGGGTCACTGCGAGTCTTAGTAGGCTTGACAAAAATGGTGGGGTTTGATGCCGTGGGGATTTTCCCAGAGAAAGCGGAGAGTCTCCGGATCCTCGCTTTCTTTTCTACCCAGCACAGAGCTGAACCGCACTGGAGAGATCAACAGCCCACTCACTGTCTGAGCTTCCCTCTCTGTTTGTAAAAAACCGAAAACACTAGACGGGATTTCCTGAGGACTCGCCTTCCCTGAATGAACCCGGTCAAGTCCCGTGATCACTTTGTTCCACCTAGAGACGGGGATTTCAGCTGGAGTTCATAAACACCACTATCATCTCTGGAATTTATGTAATGTTCTAGAGTTAGCAGTCCAGCTGAGGTCACCTGGTATAATAAGTCAACGGTTGGGTGAGGGGAGGGTCGTCCTTTTTTGGGCATTGTCTCTTTTTCAATGTGTGCAGACTGTAGTGACCACTTCTCCACTGGGATGAGTAATGCCAGCTATTGCTGGGAGCTCAGAGAGAAGCCCGGATGTATGTGTCAGGTCACCTGACTTTGAAGCCGTTTCCTCCTCTGTCCCAAGGGAGAGCTGAGGAGTGCGTGCCCTGGAATGCTGTGACTAATGCTGTTTCCTGAAAACTGAAGCAGTCACCTGATAAATTCCTCTGGGCCTGGAGACAGTCACCTGTCTTAAAAGCATGATGCAGGCTATGCTGTACTTGACATTGATCTGATTATTCTGCCTGGCCTCCTCCACTGGCTTCTGAAATTGGGGTGGCATGTTCCATTGGTAACTCCCGCCAGAGTTGGGCACTGCATCTGCCCTTGCTGGCTGTGGCCTGCCTTTGATTTCCCCAAGCCCCTTCCTTAACCGGTCTCTGTGCTCCCGATCCTGGCTCTCCTTGCCCATTGGCCAGTGCTGGATTCCAGTCCCTTCTTCGCTGGGTAGAAACTAAAGGGACCACCTTCCCTTGGTGCGTGTACACTTTCCCTTTGCTGCACTGCACCTCCCGACCCCCTTCACTTGTCGTCCTGAAAACAGCTCCAGTCTGCAGGAGCGTGTGGCGGTGAACACTTCCGTACCCTTCGGTGGTGGCGGTGCTTGCCATGGGCTAGAATCCCGCCCATGGGGCCTCCGGGGGTGCAGAGGAGTCACGCTCCACCCGGCGGTCAGGCGGTGGCCTTGCCGAGCAGATTGCCAGCCCTGCCTTTCCAAGAGCCACTGGGTGGGTTCAGAGCAGCACCCTTTGGGCCAGTAGTCCAGTGCTTAATGGTTTGCACCGATTTGCCCATTTACCCTTTGCCAAGATTTAATGGTTAACGTTTTGCCACATTTGCTTTCTTGCTTACTCTCTCAACACACACGCACGCACGCACGCACACATGCACACACACAAACCACATATCATTTTTAAAATAATTATTGATTAAAAGATTATTTTATTGGCTCTTCCAGCCCCTATAGCAATCCACACTTCAACTGTATCGAGCATATTTCTTGTGTAAACCATTTGGCAGTTATTTGCAGTCATCATGACTCTTCAGCCCTCTGTCCTTTACCGTGTAGCTCCTCGCTGTGAGGAGGGTGTGCTTGCCTATGACCTTAGTACAAGGACCATAGTCAAGAACGCTAGCAATTATCGAACAGTCTGTTCTGCAGGATCCAGGCCACTTATTTTGCAGCATGCACCCCCCTTTGCATGGGGCTCCCGGGCTGCTGGTTAGAGTGGAATGTGAGGAGGGTGTGCTTGCCTGTGACCTTAGTACAAGGACCATAGTCAAGAACGCTAGCAATTATCGAACAGTCTGTTCTGCAGGATCCAGGCCACTTATTTTGCAGCATGCACCCCCCTTTGCATGGGGCTCCCGGGCTGCTGGTTAGAGTGGAATGTGTTGGCCGGAGCCCTGACTAGGTGAGGTGGTGGCGTGTCCGAATGAGGTCACTTGTCTCACCGGTGATGTGTCTGAGCACTCGCTGAGAACGAGCTCTCCATCTCCCAGGCTCCTTGTCTTTTTGTCATTAATACGATTTCCTGGTGGTGATGGTTAGGTTCGCATTCCAGTGCGAGGGGGTTTCACAACATCATGGGAAATCCCACCCTCTGTCAGCGCCATGTCTCCACGAACTCACCGCAAAAGCCCCTGGGCTGCGTTTCAGGTTCGGAACAGGGCTCGGTGTGTTGACGCTGCTTTGTGCCCTTGCCAGGTCTCCAAGGCTTCTGCGGACCTCATGTCCTACTGCGAGGAGCACGCCAGGAACGACCCCCTGCTGGTGGGCATTCCGACTTCCGAAAACCCTTTCAAGGACAAGAAGACCTGCGTCATCTTGTAGTGGAAGAGCGGTGCCACGCCTCGCCCCTCTCAGCAAGGCAGGCTGCGTCCGACCAGCTCCTTGGAGAGGTTCCCCTGCGGCTTCTTTGGTGTAACCACTGCTAATAACAAAAATGCTCTTCCCTTGGAATCCTGGACTCTGAAGTCTTTATTCTCCACGCTGCCCTTTCTCTAAAAGACCCTCGACTGAGTCCATAGAGAGTACCTGTTGTGTGTCCCATTTGGTAACTGTGGTGTCAACGTGAGTTAGTGAATAAGGAACGTTGGTCTTTAAAACACATAGACGTTCAAAGATACATGTCATTCGTCTGCTGAGTCTTGAGTTGCCTAAGCACTTGTCTAGATTAAAATGCTAAGAATTACTTAGATACTAAAGCCTTTTCACTCGTTTTGTGTTATTAAATAGAGTTTGTGCCAATCTGTACAGTATCTGACAGTGTGGGGTAGGTGGGAGTTGGTGGTTTTAGGTGTATGTGTGTGTATATATATATGTCTTCGTGTTGTATACATGGATCAAAGAGTTTATTTCCTAGTTGAAGCTTTTTTTCTGTCTCCGTATTAGCAAGTCATCAACTCCCAGAGTTGCTATCTTCATCGTGAGCGGTAGGGAGGTGGGTAGAACCAAACTTGCTTTCTCAGAGTCACCGTGCCAAAATGAAGGGACTTCCAAAAGTGTCAGTTCACGGGAAAGCAGAGGCCAGAGCCTGCCCCCCTCTCAAAACCTTACGGGGCCTCTTGGGCGACAAAAACCTGTGCCAATTAAAATCTAAAAACCAAACTAAAATGCCTTTTTTTCTATTAGGAGGTATTCGTTCACAAGGGCCCTGGAAAGGGGGAGGGGCCCCTGGGTGGAGACCCAGACGAGACTGATGCTGGAGAGAGGCGGACGAGGGCCGTGAGCTGAGCTCCGTGAGGAGCTCAAGGGTGTACCATCCAGCTTGTCACCGCCCAGCTTTGGACTTTTAGGCCTCTCGCTCGCCACTTCCCTCCATCTTTCCTCGACCAGAGCATCCACTTTCAGGCAGGATGCCTGCCTCTCCAGCCCCAGGGGGGTCATAATCCGTACACCGTCCTCGGCTATCTGCAGTGTCGTTGCCACCCTGTCCACAACCCACTCCATGAAGAGCGGCTGCTCCCTGGGCCCACCTGTTCCAGCAGCCATGTATTGAGTTCCTTCTCGTGGCCACAGGGCATTCTGACTTTGTCGAAGAGGAAGAGAGGCCTTTTTAAAATCCTGATCTGGGAGTCCAAACCATACACTAAGCCTTGACTGTTTGGATCCCTCTTCAGCTCCTTAAAAGTGACTTCTCATGAAGGGCCTCATTTCTACACGGAGGAATTATTTACGATCTGTGCAATCAGCCCATCCATTGCAAGCCCCTCTCAAGATCTGTGGTGCGGGCTTTGAATATTCGGTCCATGATGTGTGTGCAGATGCAGTGCTCTTGGAAAACTGCTCAGCACTTGTATTTCCCCAAGGCTCCTTGTGAATTGCCCTCACTTTCCCAAGAGCACGTCAGAACCGAGCCAGCCCTTCTTCGCAGTTCCGCAGCATAGGTAGCAGCCAGCTCCCGGGAAATCATAGGCGCCTGGGTAGGAGAAAGGATGGTTCTGACTTTTCAAAAGAGGGGACCTTTGAAATGCACATTAGACAGACAACTTTACACCAGAGGCTTCTTTTTCCCATACCTCTATTTTTCTGCCAATAGTTTCAGAGCACCAATCTTATTTTTGCTCCAATGTGTAAAATGTTTCTGTAAGTATTTATAATGCAGCCTCTTAGAAGACACTTCCATGAAATGACTTTGACGCCACTGTCTGTACGTCACTGGTAGCGAGCGTGGTGGACTCTCGAGTACAGCATTCTCTTTACCCATCTGGAACCAATGCCTGCCCGTTGTTTGCTAGCATGCTTATCATGCGATGGCGTGAACCCGAGGTCCCAGAAGACTTCATGTTCCTTTCAGGCTAAAAGGCTATGAGGGGGAATGCGGTGCAACTTGCCGACCAGGTGTAGACTACATTGAAGAAAAAGCATGGCTCCCATCCTATGATGCCGGACCCAAGGGCAGGCGAGATGCACTTAAATGTTAATTTACTTATAACCAGAGTCTGTATGGAAAAATCTGTGTCTGTAGATAGGCTCAGAAGCCACTTTGACTTAGGCTTTCTTAGACTTCTGGAAGCCTGCTTTAACAGCCCTCCAGCATTGGTTGATGATGATGACAGACAGGTGTCCATCGTCTGGGATTTTCCCAGCTCTGACTCTCGTGGACACTTACTGACACATGCAACCCCTTGGCGTCATTTCCAGAGAGCTATTTGAATACGCTCAGTGCACTGTGCCCTTTAGTGGAGCGGGGCTCCTGTTAACCACAGTAATATCGCTTCGCCTCTTCATTCTAAAGCCCTCGTCCGTTCAACATAAGTCTGTCCAGCTGAAGCCTCCATGCCCTGTAAAGATGTGCGAGACATTTTATGATTCCCGAGTATTTTACAAAAAGCATTTTTTTCCAATTAGCAAAACACTTTATATACAAGTTGGTTCTCAAGCTCTGTGTTACAGCTACTCTTTTTTTTTTTTAAATAAAGAATCCGGTTTCTAAATGTCCCTATCTTATTAAAACGAAAGGTGCCAATCTATTAAGGGAAAGACCTCTCCATTTGAACTGGTTTTTATACTTCACTAATCTTTACATGCTCAGAAGAAAACTTTATACAGCGATTTAGTCTTTGTGAGACACAAGCTAATGAGGCAGTAGAGATGTGCCCAACCTCCTCTTCAGAGTCCGCCTCTCTGACCCCTCCTCCCCCCATTTCTCAAGCAGATCGTCTATCGGACTGGCCACGCAGCATTCTGATTCCTGAGATAGAGACCCAAGAAGCGAATTGCAGTACATATCTGTCCGTTATCCATCCAGTAGTGTCAGAATGTGCTCTGGATTTATTGGTGTCCTGTATGACAGCCCTGTGGGTGTACCTAATCTGCAAGCATGATGATGTGTATTCAGATGGAGAGCATTTAACGTGCAGTGGGTGGCCTGGCTGGCTGCCCCGTGCCATCTTCCTGCCAACCCTGTGTGGTATGACTGTGGACAAGGCGCTTCACCTCTCTGGACCTCCGTGTCTCCATCTGTAAAATGGGTTTGAAATCCCTGGTGGCTGAGAGCTCTGTTCTCAGAGGCTTTAACCCAATGGTCCTGCCCCTCCCTTGGTCCTACCAACATGTTGGTGCTATAAGCTGCTTCAAATACTAAATCGGTATGTCTATAATATACGTTCTTTAATAGCTTATCAGAGGCCTTTCTGTTATGTAGCTTTCTTCGCCCTGGTTGTATGGATTTGGTTACTGTAATTATGTCTTCGTTTTACCCATGTAAACACATTCTCTTGATGTCTCAATTTGTGTCTGATATGTAGTTGATGAGATTTTGTGATTTTATAACATTCTTTGGCTCCTCACCTGTCCAGCATCTGAGTATAACCTTACCACTGTGATCACTGTGTGGCAATCTATGCTATGGAAAGAATAAAAGCTGTTACTTCACCGCAAACATGGGTCACGGATTTGAAAGCGAGTTTTCTTAAAACACCAGTGCGCTCCATACTGGACCAGTGCCCCTTGTCTCGTCCTGCTCACTGTTTTTGCTCAATGAATTAATAAAAGGCCACATCTCTCCTCCCCCTTTTCCTCCACTCACTCAGTGAACATTTTCTCAATGCCCAAAGTCAGGCTCGGCTGACACCCAAATAAATAGACTCACTAGAGGGTGGAGGGTGAGAATGGCTGACGCAGGCCAAACGTTCCAGCGCTGCGGGGCACACGCCCGGAGGTAGGTAAACGTAGGTCTGTCAGACCCAAAGGAAGGAGCACCCGGCTCCTAAAGGAGTGGGTGGGGTGATGCTTGAGCTGGGTCCTGAAAGAGCAAGAAGTCCCACTGTACACACTGGAACGGAGACTTGGGCGGAAAGGACCGGAGGAGTCGAGAAGTGGGCTCAGAGCTAGTGTGCCAATGGTCTCCCACACAGTTTGTTTATCCCGCGAGCAACCAGGAGCCAGGGGAGGTTGTTACGGAGAGGAGTGAGGTCATGGTTCACCGTGTGTGGAGGGCTGTTGTCTATCCTTGAGCCCCAGATGTGGCCATGGAAACAGATAACAAATGGAAGGTCTTTAGACTCCTGGTGACTCAGATTCACCGGTGTTTGCCCAAGGTAGTCTGCCTACTCCTCAGTCCCTTCCTCCAGGGCCGGGATTCCCACAGAGAGGAGGGAGGAGGATGGCCTCCGGAGAGGGAGAGTGGAAGGCTGCCAAGAGCACTTGCTTCGGAGCCAGAAAAGCTGCACACGGCCGATTCTGAGAACCAGTACACACACACACACGCACACCACAGCAAAAAGATGCTCACCAGTCTAAAAAGGCACAGGAACTTTGGGTTACTTTGGCCATGAAAAGCAAGCAATAAATGACAAGACACTTCTGCTGACTGGCCAAGTTAGAAGTTTTTGACCTTTCATGGGAGAACACAATACTGGGGAAGGCCACGTCCAGTTGGGTAGGGTGCATTTCAAAGAAGTAGGTCGGAGGGGGAACAATCATGAGGCCGAAAGTGCAGTACATGGGAAATGTACCCTCAATGTTATGCACCAACTTAATCAAACCTTGGGGTCAGTGTAGGGGCTTCAGGTGGCGAGGCACGCCCAGGCCTTTCCTCCTCTCCTGGACATGACGGGGCTCTGTCTCCCTCTGGAAGAGGTCAGTGGTACATGGACACTCACTGAAGCCGCCTTACTTGCGCTAGGTAGATAGGTGCCTGTGGGTGACATTTCGAGACTTCTATCCTGTTCTCCAACAGTCTTCCAATGGTTTAACATCCAAGTGGAATTGGAACTTGGTCACCCCAAAGCTCTATTCCCGGCTTTACGATGCTTTGGTTTATAGCTCTGACCCTGTCTGCAGACCCACCTCTAGCCCCTCAGCATCATTAGCCTGTTCCAGAGCAAGTCCGACTTGTATTCAGCATACCCTTTGCCTGCAGGCAAGCCCTTCCGTTGCTGCATTTACTACCTTCATCAGAGTCATTCAAGTTGATTGCAGGCGTTTAACTGTTGGCCGGCCACCCCTGGGGCAACATGTATACTTGGTTTCAGAAATCCTCAACTATCCAACAATCTTGCCAGAAATAACACTTTCTCTGAGGAAAATGCAGTCCAAGTAAAGCCAGCCTAAGATGTTAATGACTCCGCGCTACGTCTGCAGGAGACCTGCAGCACCATCCGGTAGAACTGTGACAAGAGGAATGGAAGATGACAGTGACGTCTAAGTCATCCTGGAGAATTGATGTCACATTATCCACTGTTCCCAGACTCTGAATCCTCCTAGCTAGCTATCTGATTATAAAAGCAAATACTGAAAACAGTTGAGATAAGCACCAGTAAGATGCAAGTTCTGGAAGTCTCGGGTTTTTCTTGGAGACCTGTAGTTTTCTTCCTCTGATCTAACAACCCGACCACCCCTAGCTGCCCACCCTCCATGTACACTTGATTAGGGGTAGAAGTGGGAGCCTAATCAATGCTGGCCCTCACATTAAGGACATTGGCTATATAACATCACAGGGCTCTGTGAACCCCAAGTTTGTGCACTCGGGTACTGGCTCTGTGCCAGACGTAGCAGACTTGGTCATGAATGTCCCCTGGGATCAAGAGGAATGATAAGCTCAGGGAAAGGTTGGCATGGGAAGTACAAGTATCACAGGGTATTTTTACACAGCTTAGGAAAACGCTAGCACAGCAAGTGTGGTATCAAGTGTCCTTGTAATGGAGATTTAAATAAAAAACCAATTTAAACATTTAAACAGAACTATCCAGAGTCCAACCTCACTGCTGTCAAGTCAGTTCTGACACAGAGTCACTATAGGACAGGTTGGAACTGAAGTAGAACTGAAGAGCCCGAATGGCAGAGTGGGCTGCACATTGAGCGGCTAACCACAACATCACCTGTTCGAAACCACCAGCCATCTGTGCAAGAACGATGGAGATTTCACCTCCTGTGACGAGTTACAGGCCCAGAAACCCACAGGGACAGCCCTACCCTGTCCTGTGGGGTTGATATTAGTCAGCATCGACTCAATGACAGTGAATTACTATGGGCCCCGGGGGTTGTATCAACAGTTACTGACTGGGCCACTAACCGAAAGGATGGCAGTTCAAACGCACCCAGAGGTGACTCGGGAGAAAGGTTTCCAAAAGGTCACAGCCATAAAAGTGCAGGGGATCACAGTTGTCCTCTGTGCACATGAGTAGCATCGACTGGGCGACAACCAATAGTACCGTTTGCAGAAGGGGCCTCAAAAAGTTCATGCAAGAACATGGTGTTAAAAGAATGGAGTTTTTCCACAAACTTTTGAAGCCCCCTCATATTTGGAGTTAGAGTTTTGGAAGCCTGCAGGGGACAGTTCGTCTCTGGACCACAGGGTCACTGCGAGGCAGAACTGACTCAATGTCAATGAGTATTTACCCTTTTACCACATGTGGACAAAGGGGAAACTGTCACGTACCCTGGGGTCTGAGGAGGCAGCCATCCCGGGTGAGTGCTGCGTGTCAGGAAGGGCACACGGAGAGGAGACGGGCGTGCATGTCCGTTTGTAACCTGGGAACCACTTCCCACCGCCAGTGCATCCCAGTGGCTTTGTTCTAAAAGAACCCCTTCATGCTCAACACCCTGGGCCCAAGCACAGTCTGTCAGCGTTCAGACATTGACTCACTGAGGAAGGAGGGACCAGCGCGGGCTTCCGTTTAACCTCACCTTACATAACCCTGGAGAGGAAAGTGCAAGCTGTTATGCTCCATCTCACAGATAAGAAGACAGAGGCTCCGAAAGTGGAGAAGGCTCCTTGAAAGTAAACGGTATCAAGCTCCACAGGACGGATAAGAAAGCCGGGGCTCAGAGACGTTGAGAAAGGCGCACAGATCCAGAGGGGGTGACCGTGGGCTCCTCGTCTGTATAGATAGTATAAATAGGGGAAAGAGGGTCAAAACGAAGTGTGGGGATTTTTCTTAACTACTCAAGGGAGGTAAGGTGAGTGAGTAAGCGCTGCAATATCAACCATGTAACGTGCTGCATCATCATAGCAGTAAACAGGCACGTGTCCAGGCACATGCTGTGGTCACGGACTGTTCTTCGTGTTTTGCATCTATTAATTCATTGAATTCTGACAATAAACCCACAAGGTAGCTACTATTATTATCCCTACTTTACATAGAAGGAAATGGAAGCAGAGAAAGGTCCATTTGATCCACTGGAGTATATTTGACACTGGCTTTGTCGTGTTTGATTGAGTAGTTAAGATGATATGAGAGCAAACGTAAGTTAATATTTCCTTTAGCCTGTGTTTTTTATATAGTTTGACAGGAGACAGCAATTCACACCCAGTCACCTTGTGTCATCCCTACCCCAAATCATTTTACATTCTTTTCCTTGGATCGAAAATCAGGAGTCCCAAGTACAGGGGACAGACGGGTATGTGGGTTTGCTGTGACTAATTACAGGTATTTAAAAGGCATGTGAAGAATGACTTCCTGCTACTCCAGCTACTGACTCTCCAGAGGACTGGAAAGAAGCTGTAAGAAAACAATGAATTGTAGAAGTCGTTTGGGCGTTGTTTGCCCACAAAGTTCTGCTGGCCCAGAGGGCTGAGGGTTGGGCGCCTGACCAAGAAAAAGCTCAGGGCTTTGAACTCACCACCTTCTGCACAGGACAAAAACGAAGCCGACTGCTCTTCTAAAGATCGACAGCCTCCAAAGTCCTGTGCAGCAGCCCTACTCCGTCCTGCAGCGTTGTCATCGGTGGAAACAAGCAGTATGGCAACGATGCTTGCTTGCTTGCCTGCTTGCTTTGCCCACAGGTAATAAATTAAATGAGCAAAGTTCAACCACAAACTGACACAACGCCTAATAAGGTGAATGCACTAAATACCATTACGCAAAGAAGAATAGCCCACTCAGACATTAGCTGTGAGTATCAGGATTTCCGAAGCCAGGCAAAGAGAAATGTATCCACTTGTTGAGCTTCTCCTATGTTCCAGGCATGCTAGTTAGGGGTGTCTGGGAATAAACCCAGAAAAGGATCTCCCAGAGAGTGAGGCGGGGTAATGGAAGTGGGCCGAGGGAGGCACACAAAGTTACTAGGCAGTGTGGTAAATACCATGATAATAAATGGCTGTGCCTGCATGAGTCAGGAGAGGTTTCAGAAAGGAGGCAATATTTCAGTTGGGCCTTGAAGCATGAGTAGGAGTTTGTTAGTGGAAAAATAAGGAGAGTTTATCTGCAAGCAGTAAAAAAAAGCAGGTTTTGCAGCACAACTGGTCGTTTGGAACTGTGCCTGTCCAGTTAGCTGCCCAAGGCATAGCAACCACCTCAGTGGGGGTAGGTAAACATTGAACACCTTGTCAACTGGCTTTCCTGTTAATCCATCTTAATTTGTTGTATTTTTATTATTTTCTACTACCTTTTAGAATGAAGAAAATGTGACCAATGTTACGGAACAAGGTTAAAGTACTAAATGAAAATGTCATCTGTGTAAACCTTCACTAAAAACACAGTAAAATTTTATTTTTTTAAAAAGAGCAGGTGAAAGAGCCCGACTTCTAAAGATTCAGGGCTAATAAGGCCACAGAGGCCTTTGTTTCAGGATCCTGGAAAGAGAGGAGCAAGTGGAGGAGGCTTAGAAAGAAGGTCAGTCAAAGCATCAAAGGCAAAGAGTTGTGTTGAATGTGGTCAGTACGACAATCTTTGGTAGATATTGTTTTCACCCGGGTTTATAACACAATTACTTTTCTTTTCATTTAAAAAAAATCACTAGAACGAATGATGAAAATAAGCAAGTAGAGAGAAAATGATGGTTTTAGTTTGTAATCTCTAGGGAGGGCGCATTACAGTATTCGTATTTTGTAATCCTTTCATTAGTTCTTGTTCAACTCCTTCTCCCATTCCAAACGTGGATTCCCCCTCCTCAAATTTCCCTACTTAGCTCCTTCCCACTGTGCAAGTAATCTTGCATTCTCCTTCATCGAAAACCATTTGGAATTATCTGACCTAAGTGCATGAAAATCCTCACCTCACCACATCCGAACAGCTTCATCCACCTATCGAACATCGGTCCCTCAGAAGCAGATGGAACCTCCTGTGCAAAGCCTGCCCCCCCCACCCCCCCCACCCTCCCGCTGGTCCTTCAGGCCCTCACTCAGGCTGCGCGCCTGCTCCTGCTTCTCCTCCAGGTCCTTTTCCTCTCTCCTTCCCCCTCCCCCTTCAAACTGTCCCTAAGTAGTCTATCTTCTTGGGCTCCGAGTCCCCACAAATCCTCAATGGATCACAATCTGGCTTTTACCCCTACCATTGTAGTGAAACTGATGTCACCAGATGGGATGACCTTGACCTCTTATTTCCCAATTTGATGTGGTCTTTTCTGTCCTGCCTCATGGACTCCTCCATGGCTGATGGTGTGACTCATTCATTCCTTTCTATTCCAGCAACTCCTGTGACCTTTATTACAAGGTGGTGCCAAATCAGTTCTGACTCAGAGTGACCCTGCGTAAAACTGAGCAAACACCTAGCCCCGGCTGGTCCTGGGCCATCCTCGCCATCATGGCCATGGCCATGTGTCACAGTGTCTAACACTGGGCTCGCCTTGTTCTCCTCCTCTGCCTCCTTCTTCCCATGTCTGTTCTCTAAAAACCCACCTTCAGTCCCCAGGTTCCATCCTTGGAACCACGGCTATTCTTCTCACTGTACCTCTCCTTCCTAGCATCTCAACCTCTTGCATCATTTTTATATGCTGATGATTCCGGAATCACAATATCCAGCTCTCATCTCTTCTCCAAGCATCAGACCTACTGAATGTCTCCAGAGGAAACCCAGAGCTCCCTACAAGTTCGGTGTTCTGATGTCACTCCATTGTATGATAATCATTAAATGACAAAGCCAGGAATCTGAAGTTTCATTCTGAACTTTTTTGTCATACGTACATCTCAGCATTTTGCCTGTTTGATTTTCTAAAAACTTCTCAAACCAACCCTGACTTCCTTCACCAATTAAGGTTCAAGCCTATATTGTATCTTAACTGAACTATCACACCTGCTTCCCCGCACCCCCACCCCCAGTCTGCACTGCAGCCTCTGCACTGCCTACTAGAATCTGCCAGGACACATCTTTGGGGTCTCTGGGTGTCCTGGTCTACTCAGGGGGGCCATCTGTTCATACTGAAAGTTCAACATCCGGGACAATGGGGTCCATCACACACCTTCTTTAAGTGGCAAGTGAAACTAACACAGGACTGAAAATCCAGGAGCTAACTTCAAGTCCAGGAGCCCTGTCGCGTAGCAGGTTATGGGTTGGGCTACTAAGCGCAAGCTCCACAGGAAAAAGATAAGGCTGTCTGTTCTCATACATATTTATAGCCTGAGAAACCCACTGCGGGAATTCTACTCTGTCCTCCAGGGTCACTATGGCCCAGAATCGACTGATTACAGTGAGTTGTTGTTTTGTTTTACTTCAGATGGATTCAGGAGCTCTGTCTTCAAGTTCCATCCCTGCCTAAACTTCTGAATAGCTCTTAGCTGGTAAAATGGCTGCCAACAGTCATAAACTCCCATCTCCCTGCTGCAACATCAGAAAATAGAGTCTCAATTCTCATGTAAAACTCTTGGGAAAGGCTCTGATTGGTTCAGATGAGTCACGCATCTATCGCTAAGCCAATCTCCGAGAACAGGAGGATGAACCAAGATTGCGCTGACCCAGTTGGAGACCAGCAGCTGTTCCTCAGGCAAGAGAGGAGGGTTTCATCTCCCATAATGATGTAGTCTTAGAAACCCACGGGGGCAGTTCTACCCTGTCCTACAGGGCTACTATGATCAATCAACAGAGTTGGGCATTTTATTGGGTTTTTTTGTTTTGCTTTCCAACAGAATTATTGGCAAGTAACTTACATATCATATAATTCAATCATTCAAGTGTATCACAGAGAATTGTACAATCACCCCCACATCAATTTTAGGGCACCCCCCCCCCATGGTTAAATTGCCTTGAAGATGATTAGTGCAATCACAGTCTGGTCTCCCTCCCCCTCCCATCTTTATAAGTTATTGCCGAAATCGCCTTTCCCTCCTTATCTTCCCCCGCCCCGCCCCTGTATTCCCTATATCCCCTTGTATCCGTTATCACCACTATGCAGCTATTCTTCCCATCCTTCACAGCTGGGAGGACCTACAGAAACAATAAAAAATATAGTCTCTCTAAGATGGTAAGGATAAAAACATAACAGTGTACAGGCAAAAATACTGATAATGCATAAGAAGGAAAAGACCACCACCCCCCACGCCCAATAATAATAATAACAAAGCTAGGGAAGAAAGTTCTGCAGGGAACCAGTAAGAAATATTTGTAGGCAGAACAAATTCAAGCCGCGTCTACAGGGTGGTCAACTGGCCGAGTGTCAGTCTGATCCAGTATCATCAAGATGCCAGTGGTCTCTGCCTGGTAGTCAGGCTGTTTGAGACACTGGCCCGTGGCTCCGTCTGATGAGACACTCTGCAGATGGCTTTGGGCCCGCACCATCCCCCACAGCCCTCCACAAATTGGGTGTTCATAATTTTTACTCCGATGCTTTTCTCCTCACCATATTTGAGTTTTGTAATTGCCATCTCTGGATCACACAAGCTGGTGTGCTTCTTCCGTGTGGACTTATTGACGCCTTGCTTAGATGGCTGCTTGTTTGGAGACAAGCCTTTAAGACCCCAAGCACTATTCTGTTTGATAGCCGGGCACCATCTGCTTTCTTCACCACACTTTGCTGTAGCACCCTTCTCTTCAATGACCATTTCATGAAGGTGAAATCATCATCTCCCTCATATCTCCCTCACCCCTCTATACCCACCTTCCCCCAAACCCCTGTTAGAGTTTCTTTCCCTGTAGGCTCAACATCCCTGGGCTTCATTTACTGAACAACAAGGCAACAAATAATACAGTTTCAAGAGGGTGAGCCCAATGGCCATGCACCTCTGAGACACACCCTAATAGAAACGAGCATTAGCAGAATATAATAGAATGGCCATCACAGGGTTACCGGGATAATACGTATCTTAATACAGCACACAGGGTGTTGATGTACCAAGACCTTGTTTGTTCACCAACCAACAGCACCCCCCCCCCTTAAAGTCTTCAGGTTGCAAGGGTGTCTGGGGGAGAGTCCAGTTCATCCAGTGGAATTCCCATTTGGGGTCTCACCAGGTATTCCATGCTGTAAACCTTTATAGCACTCTGCTACCGCTCTCTTCCATAGAGCAGCTGGTGAATTTGAACTGCCAACCTTCTGGATAGCAACCAAGTGTTTAAGGATCAGAACCCATCCAATTCTGCGGGGCGGGTCTACTAAGTCACTTAGGGTTGCTATGAGAGTATCTAATAACAACGACCCTTACGGCTGAGTGGCGGTTCACATAGGCACATAAAGCCTAGCAGAAAGAGAAGGTAGGGGAGATGACAGACAAAAGCAATAAATATCTGTCCCCATTTTTGACACTCCCCTCAAATCCCCCCAGTGCTCTGTGATCGAGACTATTGAATGCAGCCAGGAGGGAACCATACAAAAAGCCTGCGTCCACTGAGTCGATGTCGATTTATAGTGAGTAGATATGCCCCATAGGGTACTCAAGGCTGTACATCTTTTTAAAAAGATGATCGCTTCTGTGCTTCAAACCCAACAACCGTCTGGTTAGCAGTTAAGGACTTTAACCATGGTGCCACTTACCACCGCCTTTGAGTTCATTCCAATTCAGAGTTCCGAGACTGAAAATCTTTAAGGGTGTAGGTAGCTTCAGCTTTCTCCTGAGGAGCAGCTAACGGGTGTGAACCGTTGACTTTGCAGCTAGCAGCCCAACCCGAAAGGCCACCAGAACTTCCTCGGTGCTACCGCTCCATTCCAGCTCACAGCAACCAGGGAGGGCAGCCTTGACTTGCTCCTGGGTTTCCAAGTCTGTAAAGCTTTACGGGAGCAGGAAACCTCATCCTTGCCCTGCGGAAGTGGCTAATGGGAGTTAGTGTAACAGGTGAGCCACTACGACAATAGGCCTGGGCCACCACGCAACACTGATTTGTCCACCTCTTTCTCTGCAGGAGAGTCCTCACTGCCTGGGAAAGCCCACACTCCTGAGAAGACCATATCAGGCCATCTGTGATCTGGTTTCTGTCTACCTTTTCAACCGGACCTTTCTTCTACTCTCTTCCTTAACACTTAATCCTCCAGCAAACACCACAAACTGCAAGGGTCCTTCCTGCACCACACCCTTCTTCTCTGACTGGCTTCGAACCATACTTCACTGCTCAGGTCAAGCATTGCACTTTCCGAAGGCTGCCTGGCAACTGCCCTTACCCTTACCACAAGGGGCAGGGAATACACACACACACACACACACAACTGCCCTTACCCTTACCACATGGGGCAGGGAATACACACACACATACACACACACACACACCGTACATGCCAACCTTGCCATAACACAATATCGTACTGACTTGAAAATTATGTGAAGACTACAGGTAGGAATTGGCTGATACTCTTACCATAGCGTGTTCTGGCACAATAGCGAGAGTTCCTGGGTGACACACCTGGTGAACCATTATTCTGCTAACTGAAAGGTGAAGGTTCAAGTCTTCCCAGAGGTGCCTCAAAAGAAAGGCCTGGTGATTGATTTCCAAGCTTGCAGCAGGCAGAAAGCCCTGTGGAGCAGTGTGCTGCTCAGACACACACAGGGTGGCCGAGCTGGGGCTGGCAGAAGTTCTGACACCTGCTTACTGGTTAGCACGGTCCTGGGAATCCAGCAAGGGCTTACCCTTGATGACCCAGAGCCGTTCTGAAAACCCAGAGGAGAGAGTGGAGAACAATAAAGAGGGGGGGCTATATCAAAATCAGCAGCACTTTACCGGAGGGTACCTGTCCCTAATCTGTGATGTTGGACTGTGTAGTTTGGTGGATCTGGGGCGGGTAGGTGGTGGTATTGTCTTACTTTTTCTTACGCTATTGAGTTATTTGTGACTCGTAGTCATCTTTCTTCTGAGGCAGTGGCTCTACAGTGCCGACCGATGCCCAAAGCCCAGCCCCTGG
This sequence comes from Echinops telfairi, assembly GCF_000313985.2. Classification (NCBI taxonomy): domain Eukaryota; kingdom Metazoa; phylum Chordata; class Mammalia; order Afrosoricida; family Tenrecidae; genus Echinops; species Echinops telfairi. The sequence goes on from NW_022104341.1 coordinate 57,012,834, forward strand.
CACCCCCAGGACTCCTAGTGTTTCTTATGTGTAACCCTCTTCATTTGCAAACAATGGGGAATCCCTAAGAGACTCATATTGTTCTTAGTTACATTGATAGACTGTTCCATGCCAGGAACTGAGCTAACTGCTTTCTAGCTATTATTAGCTATAATTTTCACAACCACTTACAGCTGTGAATCTTGTTTATTTTCCCCATTTTCTGGGAGAAAAAATCGAGGTTCATCAAATTACATTAATTTAGCTCCACCCACATCTCTCTCTCTCTCAGGCTGGAAAAACCCGGTGACTTTTTTTTTTTCTTTTATTTTTGCCAGCCCTGTCCTTAATAGTTTATGCAGCCCAGGTGGTGCAGTGGTTACAATCTGGGCTGCTAACTCAAAGGTCATCAGTTTGAAGCCACCAACAGCTCCAAGGGAGAAAGAGGAGGCTTTTTACCGCAGGAAAGAGTTCCAGTCTCAGAAACCCACTGGTGCGACTCTCCCCTGCGCTGTCGGGTCACAATGAGCCAGAATACACTCAGTGGCCGTGAGTTTGGTGTTTTGGAGTCCTTAACAGTTTCCCCAAAGAGGCCAAAGGAAATCAGAAGGCTCTTCTCCAGGTGAGCACTTTCTTGCTAAGTGATTATTTTGATGACTGTACTATGACTGCAATATGGTGACGTGAGTCGGACGCTAAAGGCTGATACTAAGAAAGTTCGCTGCTTCTCTGCATAATGAAGTCTTTCTCAGACACTAGATTCTAGAACGGATGTCAGCACACGAGCACATGGGTGGTAAAGATCACTTTTCTCATGATGAGCTTCCAAGACGAGAGAACATCATTCTTAGAATTCCCTCCTCCCTGCTTTTTTGTCTCCTCTTGCTTTTTTTCTGAGCCCTACTTACTAGATAAGGAAAAGATTAGATTTGCTTCCCCCAGACAACTCTACTGCCTTAAGCTCTCTGAGAACCATCAAGAGGACCAAGTTCACAGGAAAATTCTTATTCCTTCACTTGCTTGGAGCGGTCTCTTGACCCCTGTGAGCCACAGCTGCTGTAACAGGCAACCAGCTGCATTTGTAAACGTGGAAGCACCTCATCCACCAGGAAGAGGTCCAGCAAGGCCAGAAAATGAGCTGTAGTCTCTGGCAGAGCACCTACTATGTGCCTGACTCTGAGCTCATCCTCTTGGCTAGACCAGTAACAGGTTGCTTTTTATCCTGTGAGTCAGCTTCTTTTTGGCTTGTCCAAAGTGCTCCATTCTGTGGCCGGTACTCAGCAGGTCTGTTGATCAGGTTAGCTTAACCTTCTCTTTAGGAACTCTCACACCTTTTGTGATCCTTGTCAACATGTACATCTTAGTAAAGGAATAATTCCAAACTTTGTCTGCAGGTAGCAGATTGGTCTGGAGGCTTATTTAAAAAGACAGCTTTCTTGGCACTTCAGATTAAGCAGGGATGATCAATTTTTTTTTTTTTAAATAAGAACTCTGGTGGGTCTTATTATCAGGAAGGTTTAGGCAATGCTGTATGCTCTCTTGGAGTTCTTCCAGCTGAAGAGTCAGCAGAGACAGGAGAGGCGGGGCCACTCTACAGATCTCCAGGCTGGAGGTGGGAGGGAAGGGAAAGCTTTTATGCCATCAGTTTCCAGTCTCTGTGATGTCAGCTCACCAGGAGCTGAGCGGTACACATTTCCTCATAACAATTGGCGAGATTCCCAAGAAAAAGGTATAACCAGAACAAGCTGCCTCTTCTCCCAGTCTGAAGTTCTTTTAAAATGTTATTTTAAGCAATTATCTCCTAATGGATAAAAAGCTTGCCTTGCAGGGCCCTTCCTGGCCTGGTTCCTACAAACTTTTCTGACTTTATGGCTTGGCCAGTATGAGCTTGAGAGCTGGGCTGCCTTGGTTTGCAGCTGGCCTTTGCCATTCACAAAGCTTTGGTGGTGCCATGGTTAGAGCGCAGTTGCCAACAGAAAGGCAGCACTTTGAACCCCCAGCCCAGTCTGCCGGAGGGAGATGTAGCAGTCAGCTTTTATGAAGGTTGACGGCCTTGGATCCCCTCTGGGGATGTTCTACTGTGCCCTGGAGGATCCCAATCAGGAGGAGAATCGGTTTACCAGCAATGGGTGTGGTTTGAGTGGTTGGTTTGGGTCTTGCCGTACTACCGTGACTCTAAGCAAATTACTTAATCTCGCCGAATACCGGTCCCTTCTCATCTTCACAGTTTCTATCTCTATAGGGCTTGAGAAAGTGTTACAAAGTTCATGGAAAATTCCATTGTCTGTCCATTCCACTTTCCCACCGCTGAGTGTTTCGGCTAGCATTTGACACACAGTCAACTCCAGGTAAGTGTTGTTCTTCCTGTCCTCCAAGAGCTAGTCTCAAGCATCTTTGAACCCACACTTTCCAGACTTGCAGTCACGGAGCCCTGATGGAATAGTGAGCTCTACACAAGGAGCTGCTGACCACACGGCCCATGGTTCGAACCCACCAGTGGAGGCTGTCTGCTCCGTGAAGCTCCACTCTGCCCCATAGGTTCACTAGGAATCAGGCTGGACGCGATAGCAGTGAGTTCCCTTTCCTGGAACACACAGGTCCTTCCCCTTCTCTGGCAGGCTCCTCAGCCTCAGCGTCCCTGCCCTGAGTCCTCTCCGGTGGCAAACATTCGCTGCCCCCAGGAACATGGAGCTGTAGGCCTCTACCTCACCACCCCTCACCACCGCAGATTGCAGGTAGCAGGCATCCTCGTTCGGTCGTGCACCTCCCTGCAGGCAAAGACCCGGACTTTTCACGTTTGTGACTTCAACACCTGACAGGCCAGGAGCAGGGCAGACACTCCACATTGTTATTGCCATTGGGCGCTAGTGAGTCAATTTCAACCCAGGGGCCTCAAGGAACGAAGTAGAACTGCACCATAGGCTTTTTCTCGGTTGAAATCTTTACAGCGGAGGTAGATGGTTTTTCTCCCGTGGAACCGATGAGTGGCTTCAAACCACCAGCTGTCTGGTGAACAGCCAAGCTCACTAGGGCTCCTTCACACACTCACTAAATAGCACTAAAGGAGTGAATGGACTTACCGTGATTTCCTTATGGATTATGAAGTTCTTAAGCACAAGCAATCCTATAGGCTACTTTTTGCATTTGCCACAACATCTATCAGAATTATATTCCATATCTAGTCGACCAATCCACTTGCCCCCCTCTGTTTCTAAAATCCATTGCTCACCTCCCATCAAAGGGAGGTGATCCTTTGATCCTTCACTGATCATGTCTGCTCCACCAGAGATGTCTACTTTTGGAACTGCTGAGAAGTTATGCGGTCTTTCTTATCTTGGTTAGCATTTTCTTTTTAAATCATTTTATTGGGGGCACTTACAGCTCCTATAACATTCCACACATCAATTGTATTGAGCATATTTGTACATATGTTGCCATCATCATTTCCAAAACAGTTTCTTGCTACTTGAGCCCTTGGTATAAACTACTCTTTTTTCACTTCTCCCCCACCCCCGGACCCCCCTCCTGAATCCTTGATCAATTATATATTGCTATTATTTAGTATCTTACACTGTCCGTTATCTCCCTTCACCCACATTTGTTATTCATCCTTTGGGGAGGGGAGCTCTCTATCCAACCTTTCTCCCCCTCCCCCCTGCCCCCTCCTTGCCCATCCCCATACTCCCACTACTGTTCCTGCAGGGTTTATCTGTCCTGAATTTCATGCGTCAGGAGCTCTTATCTGTACTAATGTGTACTCTACGGTCTAGTCAGATTTGTAAGGTGGAACTGGGTCATGGTATTGGTGGTGAGGAAGCATTCAGGAACTAGCGGAATGATGTGTGTTTTGTTGGTGCTGTACTGCACCTTGGTTGAATTGTCCCTTATAATCCCTCTGTGGGGGGATATCCAATTGTCTACAGATAGGCATGGGTCGCCACTCCAACCCACCTAGTTTTCATTGATATAATTGTTTTGAATCTTTTGATACCTGACACCTGATCCTGTCAATACCTCATGATCACACAAGCTGGTGTGCTTCTTCCATGTGGGCTTATTTGCTTCCCTGCTAGATGGCTGCTTGTTTAACTTCAAGCTTTTAAGACCCCAGGTGCTATATCTTTTGATAGCCGGGCACCATCAGCTTGCTTCACCACATTTGCTTATGCACCCATTTGTCTTCAGCGATCGTGTTGGGAAGGTGAGCATCAAAGAGGCTTAGCACTTTCTGCTTTGGACTACATGATATTGCTTCACTAGACTGTGAACTTTGTAGGGATGACTTTTTTGGTAGGCTTCAGTCGACTCAGCCAGCATCCCTTGCATATAAAACTACAACTCAAAAGCCAAACTCCCTGCTATGGAATCAGTGCTGACTCACAGGAGCCCCAATGGAGTAGTGGTTATGCATTCATCTGCTATCTGAAAGGTAAGCAGTTTGAAACCATCAGCTGCTTTTCGGGAGAAAAAGGCTTTCTACTTCCGTAAAGAGTTACAGTCTTAGAAACTCACAGGGATAGTTCTGCCCTGTCCTATAAGGCTTGCTATGCATTACCCATAAAAGTACAAAATATCTCTTGATGGTTTTAATGAGTGCATTCAATTGGCTAAGGATGTTCAGGCGTGTCTAAGGAACCAAGGAGTGTTCAAAAATGGGGGGAGGTGAGAATATACAATTCTTCCTGTGAGGGACACTGGCCTGATGTGAAATCTTGCCATTGAGAGTAATGTTCATTTGAAGGCTTTCCGCCTGTTGCCACATACCAAGAAATAAAAATTAACTCATGGAGTTGACCACTGAGGAAATGGTGGTTTCACAAGGATTACAGTAAATCATCACAGAACGTGCTGTAGAAACACTCCCACTTACCAGTGTGCAGATGGCTCTATCCTAGAAGTGACCCTTCCCCCTTCTTGGGGAAATCGTGCGTGTATTGTGTGAGATTAGGCACCTTCATGAGCCCTTGCTTAGAAAACTTAATTTACCAAGGGCCTTGACTAATAGAGGAAAGGAAGAGGCAATATGATTTATGACCCTGAGGAAAAGTTGCCTGTGGACTGGGGGATGTGTGTGTGGGGAGGGGGCTGGGGGAATAAGCACTTTCCACCTTTCCAGCACACAATATACCTTAAATACGGGAAGGTTTTATTCTTGCTTCAACACTTCTACCCAGCTTGCAACAGGAAGGTTTAATCGTTTTTAAAGCAAAGGCTGAAGAGTATTATCAGCACTTAGAGGCAGAAGCCTTCCAGGTAACTGCACATTCATCTATAAAGAACTGTTAACAGGCCTGGATTTTTCAGTGCTCTGCTGACTTGGTGTATGTGCAAACAGGAAAGAAATCTAAACGTAAAAAATAAAAACAAAAGCCAAAGCAATAGCATTGCATGAGTTGTTGAGGCTTTTCAGAAACAAAACCATTTGAAGAGTGTAGGCTGCTCCAGGAAAGCCTGTGAATGTTGGAACCTGTGTTAAGGTGGAACATGCCAGAGAAGGAAAGCTCAAATTGAGACCAGGTGGCACAGTGGGTTATGAGGTGGCCTGCTAACCACAGGGTCAGCATTTCGAAATCACCAGCTGCTCCATGGGAGAAAGGCGAGGCTTTCTACTGCCATAAACAGTTACTGTCTCAGACACTCAAAGGGGGTAGTTCTATCTGTCCTGAGTCAGAATTGGCTCGATGGCAGTGAGTGCTTGAACAGAAAGCAAGGGTAAAGTGGTAAGACTGTCAATAGCAGGAAAATTGTGAGACTCAGAAAAGCAGAGCAGTCCAGTCTGGCACAGGCCTCACTGTACTTTCCACCTGGTGCTACTGTTAGGTGCTGTGTTCGGTTCCAATTCACAGCCACACAGCGAGCAACAGAATGGAACACGCCTGGTCTTGGACGTCTCCACAATTGTTCTTATGTTTGAGCCCCTGGTTTCAACCACTTTGTCAATCCTCCTCATGGAGGGCCTTCCTCTTTTTCATTGTCCTGCTCCAGAGACATCCGCTAATTGTGAATTTAGAATAGGGGTTCTCACTTTTAAAAACTGGGTATTGTGTTTCAAGCAGCAGGCATTGCTTTGATGCCTTCAAGGTTTCCCCCTTGCTGTCCCTTGGGTTTTAGGAATAGACATACTGTAATGAGTACTGGTCAGTGCCAATCCTGAGTCCTGGTGGGGATGTCAGGTAGGCTTTGACTGCTAACCACAAGGTTGACAATTCAAACCCACCATGTTCTCTGAGAAAGATAATGCTGTCTGTTCCAGTAAAGACTGACAGCCTTGCAAAGGCTAGGAATTGGAATAGACCCAATGACAACGGTTTTGAGAGTTTGTTTTAATGATTTAGAATCATTCATTTACACAACAAATATTAACCTAGCACCCACTGCTTGCTGGGAAATATGCCAAATACTGGGGGCTGCAACTAGGAACCAGACATTAACTCCTCCCTTCAGGGACAAGAACTTTGCCAGATGGGTGAGTGTATTTTGCAGATGAGGACATGCGATGAAGAAGGGCTACTGCTAACAGGCCCTGTGCTCCATCCTTCATGCCAAGTGTTCTTTTCCAATCTGCATGTCTTTTGTAACTCATTCACCTTTGAAAATCCTTTCTCTGATAGGGAGCAAGGCAAAAAAATTCTGCCATTTAAATGTATCGGTCTTAATGTTTTGGTCATATCAGAAATAATTATTGAATGCTAACTATGTTTTGGATTGAGCCTTGGCTTAAATAAAAGATACAAGCTTAAATAAGGCCCCAAGTCCCACATTTTTAGCAGATGTGGGAAAATAAGTTAGCTTGCAAAACAGGGCTAGTGGGTATACAATATTTCTAAGATATGCAGAGAAGTAGAAATCTTTGTTACTATGAGCTAGCTTGCTTTTCTCTACTCTGATTTCTAATCTGTTCTGATTGCCTGAGTGGGATGGGACACAGTAGACATGGGGTGGGGGGAAAGCGGG
>NW_022104341.1:57019866-57022269 GCF_000313985.2 Echinops telfairi
GGGCAGAAGAAGGTAATGCTTTGAGAAGTAGGCAAAGAAAACTCCTGCGGCCTAAAGTATTAGTAAGCATGTCTGCATGTTTGTTCTAAGCCTGCCATGAGATTGGTGCAGCTAATTATCAAGTGGCGGATCCAATTTAAAGGGATTGTTTCGCTGAAGCTTTTCGTTTCTTCTCTGCCATCTCTCCCATCTGACATCGCTTAGCCAGAACCTCAGAACCGGAACAAGAATGTTCAGCTGGCACTCACAGGGTTCCAGGAGGAGTCTAAGGGCACTAGAGGTCTTTGCCAGCCCACCTCCCTGTCTCCTCTCTAAATATAGTGCTGCAAAACACGCAGCCTGGAACTGTTAGTCACTTCCTAGTTGGCCTTCTTACCTACAGTGTCTTAGGCCAATGACGCGTCTTTCACCGCCGCTGCCAGTGTTATCTTCCTGGAACACTTATCACGTCACTCCCTGTGTGGCAAAAGCCTCTGTAGATTTCCCAAAATTTATAGAAGGAAGCCCAAATGCCAGAGTGACATAGAAGGCCCTTTAAGTCTGGGCCTAATCCCCACTTACCTTTTCCAGCCTTATCTCTTCCTTAGCCTTCTACACCACACACACACACACACACACTCTCTCTCTCTCTCTTTGTTCCCTAAACAGGTTTTGGTCTTTCGGGCCTCCATACCTCTGCACAAGCTAGTGCTTTTGCCAGAATATTCCTTTTCCTTTCTCTGGGAACATGAAACTCATTTTCCAAGATTCAAAGAAAATGATCCCTCCCCAATAAAAACTTTACTGCGCTTGCAAGTAGCTTTGGCCATTTCTTTCCTCTCTGCTTCCTGCACACTTGGCATATAATTTATGACAGTACTTTTATCGTTGAATTGTAATTATTATTCAGGTTTTTCTAGTTCAGTCTCTAACTGCACTCCTTTTTCCTAGCCCCAACTCCTTGGAAGCCACCTCTGTTTTTCTGACTTTGGCTCTGTAGAGCAGGGAATCAAGTGTCAGTTCACTAAAGCACAGATCATGCCCATGACTCCAACCCAAATGGTGAAAAGTGGAAGAAACACACATAAACATCACAGACCTAATGCAACTGCAGGAGCGCTTGAAATTTTCCAAATATATATTTCAAACTCTAACTTAAACGGAAAAAGTAGACATTGAAAAATGATGCAATTAATTCATACCAGTTTATTGTAGGTATTGTGTTTTGGGGACAAAAGTATAGCATAAATAACCTTTCATGTCATAAAATAACTTAGCACAATTTATAATAAAACTTTTGAGCATTTTAACATCAAAGTACAATAAAATATGGTTTTAAAATATGATTAACCCTTTCTGCTCTTCTTTTCCTTTGGGGTATATAAACCTGAAATCCCCCCAAACTACTGCTGCATTCTTTAAACTTTAACAAAGCATATTTGGTTTATTGGAATATAACCCAAACCATCCAGAGGAATACAGAGTTTGTTTTCCTTCCTGCGTGGCTCTTTGTAATTTGTTCCTTTTGACTTGTATTGCGATTTCAACACAGCTTCCTTCTTCATTTTCACCTTTCCATCTGCAAAGTCATCTATCTCCGCTCCCCCAGAACATGTAGTTGAACTCACTCAGTCCCTTGACATCAGTTTCTGTAATCCTTGCATCAGTGGAGGGAGTAACTGCTTGAGTAACTACAAAGGTATTTCAAAACGTTAGTGCAATCTGGTTCAGTTATTTTCATCCAGCTGCCATCACCGTTCAGGGAGATTAATCACTGGAACCCACTGATCCATGTAGCGACTTTCCCGGCAAAAACAAATAAGTTGACTTAAGGCAGGATCCTTCCATTGTGATGAATGTGGATTCTGGGAACAGATTGAGGAAAATAAAGTATTAAAAAAAATTGTTTTGAACCCTGCACCTGCACAAATACACTGCTTGCAGGGGAAGACGTCTAAACACTCCCTATCTTCACTGTGTAAAAGAGAGACAAGTTAGAAGACATAAAATTTCCCCGTAGTTGGCTTTCCTGTCAAATTGTTCATTATCTATTAAATTATATCCTTCAAAGTCTAAATATATGCAATCCATACACCGTATACCTATGTTCTCATGACAGTATTTATTCAGTTTTGCATCAAAATATTCCGTTTTGTCCTGCACTGCAAAGCTGTACCCCGGCAGGGACTTGGGGGAAACAATTTGGAGAACTATCCAGCTCTCAGTGCTGTGCGCTCCCCGAGAGCAGCTGCACAGCAGTTAAACAGCACTGCCACCTGTTAGCCTCCCAAAGCAAGTCAGCAGTGGCAAAATAATTAGCCTGCCAGTCAGAATACAGTAACACTTAAAAGCCAAGACTGCTACCTTGACTCTGCAAACAAGTTCTCTACCTACCCAGAGATGTTTCTAATTAGGAAAACTGGG
>NW_022104341.1:57022369-57063084 GCF_000313985.2 Echinops telfairi
AGATGGCAAAGAAAAAAATTTCCACTCTATCCTCTTAATGTACTTCTAGGGAATTAGTAAGGTCTGTCTCCTATACCACTTCTATTTTTAGCTTTGACTGGCAGAGAATGAAGCTGACTCCTTAATGAGGGCGAGCCAGGAATTTATTTGGCTTTATCTAATCTGCCCTGTTAAAGGAATTAGTCACGGGAGGTAGTGCAGATGTAGGTAGGGAGTAGCTGGGCTGACAGTGCTGACTCACAGGGATCTCTTCCGCTGCTGGCAGCCTCCAACGTGCTTAGACATGTTCTGTACCCGGGCAAATCCTGATGATGAAACTAGGACTTCTCGGCCGAAAGTCCGACCACACTCCAGTGGGGCAAAGGCGGCCACCCTCGTGACACCCCCCACCCCCACCCCCAACTCCAGAGCTGCAGTCAGGCTCTCTTTGCCCTTCCTTACTTCCGTCCCGAGTCTACCCGAACGGCCCGTCCCGAGTCTCCTTCTCGCTTACCGTCACCAGGACACAGTGCAGGTCAGAAGGCTGCTCGGCGCCCTCGCTCGCCGCCGGGCTGGCCTCGGACTCCAGGAGCAGGAGCTTGGCCAGACGGCCCGGGTTGCTGACACGCAGGATGTTGATGTCGTTCTCGCAGCAGAACGCCTGGATCAGGGTGAAGTGGATCTGCAGAGCCACGTCCCTGTCGTCGTCCTCGTCGGCCGCCAGCAGGCACAGCACCACGTTATCTGGGTCGCTGAGGACAGCAGCAGGGCCTGGTGAGCGCCTTGGCACCACCGGCCCGCGCATGTGCCGGCAACCCTCGGCCAGCCTCCCCGGTGTCCCCGCGGGTCGCGCTCGGGTCACTCGCTGCCCCCCCCTCCTCATCCCCCCTTCCTCACCCCCCCAAGACAAGCCAACGGGGAAGTAGCTGGATGGCCGTGGAGAGCAGCGCTGTAGGGCCAGGGGCCCGCTGCGAGGGCGACCTCCCCTGGCTGGGGCTGGAAGGGGTGCCCCGAGGGAGCAGGTCAGGACCCCCCACTTACACGTTAAGCAGCTTGGCCGCCTCATACACCCCGACAGTGATGGTGCGTTGACTCAGGGCTTTGCTGAGCACTTCTTCGAGGGCATCCCCCACCTTATCCATCCTAAAGGCAGACACGGACCGAAGAAAGGGGCTCATGAGTCCAGATCGCCTGGAGCTCCGGCGGCACCCGTGCACTGGGCTTTCAGCAACGCAAAGCTCCCGGTGCTCCCGCCAACCACCCCTTCTCACACTCCCAGGGTCCCCAGGGAAGCCCATGAGAAGGGGGGGGGCGCATCCGCCACTCTGCAGAGAGGACACGGCTGGCCCGCGTACTGGATGCAGCCCCCGGCTGCCAGCTGCAGGAGCCGCTTGGCAGGACGATCGGGCTGCCCTTTGCAAAGGCCCACGGGCGGGACCGGGCCGAGTTGGAGAGGGGGTGGGCAGGCGATCCCTTCTGCAAACTTTTCCGCCTGCACACCTCCTACGGCCCCTTGCACCCGGGAGTCGCAGGAGGGGCTTGGAAGGAGCTCTGGAGATTCCCACCTGCAAGTCCGCAGACGAACTTACCTTTCGGTCTTCTGCTCGCCAGCCGAGAATTCCTCCAAAGTCATATTGCAACTGCAAATCCCCCACCGAGAGCGGCGTGCAAGCTGCTCTGGGACCGTGGGCACGCGGTGATGTTCTCTGCACTCCTCGAATAGACACCCGGCTCCGGCCCCGGCACTGCCCGGCCGCCCCTCGCCTGCCCGGGCTCCTCCTCCAGCGCCCGCCGCCGCCGCCGCCGCCGCGCCTTCCGCTTCTGGCGCCCGTCCGCTCGCTCGCTGGGTGACCCGCGACACCAGCCGCGGACTGACTATGGCAGCTGCCCCACAGCCACTGAAGGACAAAGGGCCCGGCTCGCGGGAGTTATCCTGCCAACCTCCAGCAACCCCCACCTATCTTATTTGCATACGAGACAGCCATTGGGCTATGCAAATAAGTCGGCTCGGGCAATTTGACCCCAGCGCCTGGATCCCGGCTGAGGAGCGGAAGGGGGTGGAGCGCCGCGCGAGGGGCGGTGCCACGGCCCCGCGAGAGGAGGGCGGGGTCCCGAGCGGCTTCTCGAATCCCGTTGGCTGGGCCCATCAGTGGAAAAGGGCTTTGCCGTTGAGGGGAGGAGGGGCCGGTGCGTGTGTCTTCAACTTGGGCTGCAGGAGGCTGCCAAGTGTTTTTCTAGTTGGTGCACATTTTTTAATTATCGTTTCATGTCTTTTGTTTTTAGGAGTTGCTATTAAAATCTATTTCCAGGGTTAATGCACCCAAGTCTAGTAATTACCAGTAAGCTGGTTACATAAAAAGAGTGCGGCCAGACCTCTGGGGTAAAGTTTACCTCAGAAGTGTTGTTTATGTAAGTCCCAGCAAAGCCGCTTATTAGTAGTAGTATTATTTCGGTGCCCTGATGGCTGGTTTGGTTTATTTTTGGAAGGTTGCAAGGGTTGGAAGCTCAAAAAAGAAAAACCAACACATTTGTGTTTGATGGTGGCCGGGAACCAAGCTGGAAGCTCGTGCACAACAGACAGAAAGGCTCTCCCACCTGCACGGTGTAACTGGGAAACCAGTGCACATGGGAAGGGCTGGTGGCCACATGTGTGGTTCCCAGCTGGACCACCCCAATTCACCTTTTCCCAGAGGCCTTTGCCAAAGAGGGATCCTCCTGCACCCGTGAAAGCCAGGAGACAAATGTCTGACACCCACACATGCCACAACCTCAGCTCCAGATGCCCTAAGCTTCCTTTCAGAAGGGAAGGGATAACAATGTCACTCCCTTCCACTGGGCGCCTGTGAGCTCACCATGAATTATTAATGCGAGATGCTGAATCATGACGCCGGGGCTATAGAATGTTTTAGTCATATGCTAAAATTTCACCTGTGAGATAATGGCCACCTGTGGGTGGAAAGCAGACCTTTCTAAGCAGCAGTTACTTGTTTTTGAAACACAAACATTGTATGTAGAGGCTTTCACTGAATGGGTTGAAAGTTCCTGCCTCGGTTTTATGAATCTGTGCAATAATTGCAAAAACTTTCCTTAAGCCTACTGAAGTCTCCCCCAAAGTGGTGACAAGGCCTCCCAACATGGCTGCACTCAAAATGGTGCTTGTGTTCTTGCGGTCACCCTGCAGCCAGAGGTCACAGAAGATACCAGGACCAGGAGAGAGTGGTACAGAGGCAACCCGGTGTGCGCTTCAGTGGCTGATTTGGTGAAGTCCATCTCTAGTCCTTACTTTAAGGCATCTTATTTTAAGACATCTCTGGGTGGCCTCAAACCTTCCTGTTAGCAGCTGAACAAGTTCATCAGCCGCACCAGCCAGGGAGCCACAGGTTCGGAGGAGTTTTTGCATCCGTCTGTTCCTAGCGACAAGCTGGGGTGGTGTGATGGTGAGCAACCACCTGTGGCTATTGAAAAAGTGTGAACTCACTCACCACTCCAGGGGTGAAAGATGGGGCAGTCTGCGTCCATGGAGGTCTCAGTCTCGGAAACCCAATGGGCCGATCCGACGCTGTCCTGTTAGGTTGCTGTGAGAAGGAACAAACACAGTGGTAAAGGGTTTCATTTGTTGGAGTTTACGGTTAAGTCATCTGAGGCAAAATATTCTGTCTCTCAATCTTCATTTAATGGACAAGTTTCTGGTGCACTTATTCAAGCCCTTGTTTTTCACTCAATCCCTGTGGTTGCACTGTCAGTCGGGGTAAGTATTTGAGTAGAGGCTTGGTTGCAGTTATTGTTTAATTTGCAAAAGGGCACTTGGGTGTCTCTCATAGCTATACTTCAAATTCTAACATGTGGTGTCTTCGTTAAAGAACTCGAGATTAAAATGTAGGCAGGTGCTAAAGCATTTGCAGTTTTGCCAACGACACCTGGATTACACAACCTTGTCTGAGTCATCATTTGGAAATGGTAGAGCGGTGTTCCACGGAACTCCAACACTCTGGACAGTAAGTTCGCTGGGAAAAAAGGGTGCAGGCATCCCCAGATTATGAATACATTTCATTCCTAAATCGGTCTTTAAGCCAACTATGTACATCCAAACAATGAGGTGTGGTTAGTATCAATGTTAATCAGATGCTGCTCTTCATATAGAATGTACCTTTCTAAGGAGCCCTGGTGGTCATATATTGGGCTGCTAAACACAAGGTCAGCAGTTCAAAACCTCCAGCTGTTTCATGGGAGAAAGATGAAACTTTCTACTCCCGTAAAGAGTTTAGAAGCACAAAGGGACAGTTTTGCTCTCTTCTATAGGGTCACAATGAAGCAGAATCAACTCGATGGTAGTAGGTTTTGAGTTTGATACCTTTGTGTGTGTGTGTGTGTGTGTATGTATGTATAAACACTTCTAGACACACAAAAATACCTTTAACATTAGGCCAGGTTGACTAGAGAAACAAATCCAGTGACACTCATATATGAATAAGAAAGAACTTTATGTCAAGAAGTAATTATATATCAAGAAAACATCCCAGCCCAGTCCAACTCAAGCCCATAAGTCCGAAACTAGTTCATAAGTCCCTCTTCAGACTCATGCAGCCACATGCAAGGATACAGAACGCAGGAAGATCACAGGCTGGTGGGGGAAAGTCTTGTGGATCCAATGGCGATGAAAGCATCAAAGGGCTCCTGCAGGTCCCCAAGTGGCTTAGCAACAGGAAGATGAAGGCAGCAAGAGAGTGGAGGTTCCAAGGACCCTTCTTTTGAGAAGGCCACACCCACAAGGAGGCTCCATCAGGTTGTGACCTGATCGACAGGCTAGACTCCATCCCTACAATTTTATATCTTCAAGTTGACATGAAATTATGTATCTACCACATGGGGGCTGGCTCATAACTACAGGTTCTACCTCAACATTTGTAACCTGGGTGCTGCCTGCAGTCATGAGTCATAGAAAGGACCATGACCTTCACCAGCCACATGGCCTCAGCACCTAGCACGGGCCTTTACTTCATGCATTGAATAGATGCACAATGTTTACTGAGTGGAACAGAATCTGAAATTTCAACAAGATATCACAACTCCTTTAGCCTTGTAGATTGCATGCATTTCCTTCAAGAGAGTTCATGTTTAACTTCAGTTTAAAAGCAAACAAACAAACAAACAAAAATCTCAACAACTGTACATTTTTAATACTTTGCCTTTGAACAGCTTCTGGATGAATGGGTATGTCTATGCTTGAATGGGGTTTTAGGACAACATACTAAGTATTGTCATCAGCTGGCTATGCTGGAAGCCCCATGACTTTAGTCACCTGAATGGAAGCTGTAGGACAGTAGAACCCATGTATTGTTTACATCATTTCAAATGAGCCGCTGTTGTAATAATGCCCTGAGCAAGTCAAGTAGGGGTAGTAAAAATGTGGCATAAAATGGTTAATCTTAATAGAGGTCAAGTTCTTCATGTGAAAAACAGCAGCGCACATTCTGTTTGATCTCATAAGAAAGGTATGGGGATTTTCTCTGAGAGAGAAGCCCAGGCTTCCAGGAGGCAAAAATACTAATTCGTCATGTGTTCTGACTCAGATATATTACATCATTTGGCCTTACTCCTGAGTCTGCCTTGAATGCTTAATCAGTTATTATCTTCAAATTTTGGTCTTAGCTGGAAGGAGCTGTATCTAGAATGCAGTTACAACTTAGAATAATCATGGATGATTTCTCCCATAAATGCTCATTGGTCCTGGGGAAAAGAATAGGAGTTCATATTCAGTAAATCAGAGAACTTTTCTTAGAGGAATCTAGGATATGCATATTTGTATAACTGGTATTAGAACGTCAGTATGTGAAATGATTTCTACAACTATTTCAGGTAGCTCTGAGTATTTCAACTGTACAAGATTAGAATGACTTGGTAGTGATTATTGAAAGGCTGCCAAATGGTCATATTTGGAAGTCAGATAGAAATATGTACGCAAGAATTGTGGGATTATGTTAACATTGCCACCTAATTTGCATATGAAACATTTGGGTAACATTTTCTTCATTTAAATGTATATCCTTACTACTCGTTCTATCATACAGAATGATAACTTTTTTCCCTTTTAAATAATAGTCCATCTGTTGATATCTGAAGTAGGATGTTTGTTATTTTAGTATTAGAAATATCTTTGTTCACAGTAAAGGAACAGACAGGTCAGACTATGACAGCTAGACCTACCACCTATGTAGAAGAGCACTATATTTTATTATGAGAAGTTATAAGGCTCCTGATGTGAGGGAGATTCAAATAATTCACTGAAAAATCTATTATCTCTTCTTTGTTTTTCCTTGATCTCTTTGAAGTTTTCTCACATATGCTAGTGCATGTATACGTGTCTATATTTGTACCAGTGTGTGTGTGTATTTAGAAAATGCTAGACATATCTTTTATACAAGTCTGGTAAAGGTATTTTCTAAATGCACACACTTGTACAAATACACAAATATATATGGAAATATATATATATATTTGTAAGAGTGTGTGTATACATACATACATATATATATATTTGTAAGAGTGTGTGTATACATACATATATTTATATATATATATTTGTAAGAGTGTGTATATACATACATATATTTATACAAGCAGCCTGGTAAAGTTAGTTTCTAAATACAGTCTAAATGCAGACCTGAGAATTTCCATCCTTTGTAAAGATCACTCAAGTGAATTTTATTATCACCTAAAAATGTATCTTGTTTTAGGATCACTAACTATCCTATTTGGTTTAAAGTTGAAGGCTTAGTTTCTTGGTCCAGCACCTCTGGAAGCAGAATTCTCGTATGCCCTCCAGAGACTTCAGCCCCGGGGGTTACATGTTATTCAGTCCCCTCCCATCACATGTGGGGAGAACCTGTGACTTGTTTCCAACCCAGAGAGTACGGAAAAGATAATGGCTGTATGTCAAAAGCGAAAGAATCTGCTGTGTAATTAAGATCCCTAATCACTGACTTTGAGTTTATGAAAAAGTAGATTATACGAGGTGGATCTGACCTAATTGGGTGAACCCTTTTAAAAGCACTAGACATAGCAGAGATTCTCCATAACTGACGTGAAAGAAGCCTGCTATCATAAATTCTACAGCTACCAGGGAATGGCACCTGCTAACTGAAACCGGAGGAAACTTGGAAAGGAATCCTTCCCTGGTTCCTCCTTCAGGTGAACGTGCTGCCTGGCTAACACTTTGATATCAGACTGTGAGACCCTGAGCGAAGCTCTACCCAGACTTTTAAACTACAGAAATTGTGAGATAATAAATGGATGTTTGTTTTTTAATGGATGTGGATGGGTTTAAGCCACAACATTTGTAGTTCTTTTTAAACACAACATGAAAAACAAATATTCACCTCAATGTCTTCCTGTTATATGTTCAACGTAGCCTTTTCATTGTTATTTTTGTTGTTAGGTCTTTTGAGACTGTTCCAACTCATGGTGACCCATAGAAAGCAAAACACTAGCTGGCTCTCCACTAGCATCTCAACTGTTCCTACATTTGAACCCACTGTTGCAGTCGCTGATAGGTCAATCCATTCCTGGATGGTCTTCTTCGTTTTCACTGACCCCACTTTACCAGGAATGACATCTTTCTCCAGAGACTGGTTCCTCCTGGTAACATGTGCAAAGTACTGAGACGACATGTCACCATCTTTGTTCTAAGGAGCATTCTGACTGCACTTCTTAAGGCAGCTTTCCGTTTCTTCTGGCAGCCCAGGATGTAGTCAACATTCTTTGCCAACACTGCGATTCAAATGCATCGATGCGTCTTCAAAGTTTCCTTATTCATTGTCCCGCTTTCACATGCAGGTATCTTTCAGTCTAGTTAGTTGTTTTGAGTTTTAGGCTACCCACTTTGTGCTGCCACCAGCTGTTCCAATGTCACCAGCCAACCCAGCACCACTCAGTCAAGTTGTCAGATCAATAGTCACCGAAGACATTTTTCAAGAGTTTCACACTCCCTGTCTCCCCACTTCCCTGCTGAGTTAACTATGTGTCATTAAGCTTCTGTCCTTGTAGGGATCTTGTAAGAGTATGTTTGGTGGGCTAATCACAGGTGAGGAAGGTAGGTGGTCTGAGTTGTTAATTGGCCACTGGTAGAATGTTCTGGTACCTTAAACAGGTTTCTGAGTTCTGTCAGTATTTCTGAAATAGAACAGATCATTCTTTTCATCTATCTACTTCATTACAAAACTTTTTTCTTCCTGACCTCTTGATGTTGGAATGTGCTAGGGTCCAGTCCTTGGACCTTGTCTCAATCTATACTCCCTCATTTGGTGACCTCATCCAGTCTCATGGTCTTCAATATTTATATGCTGATGACTCTCAAATATATTCCCTCCCTGGCTAGTCATTTCTGAACCTCAGAGGTTAGTCATCATCTGGCATCAATTTACAATAAACATCTTCAATTTAGCATGACAACAGTTGATTGTTCTCTTCAATCTATTCTTCCTGTAGGTCAGTGATAACTCCATTCTTCCAGGTGGTCAGTGTCCTCTAGAACTTCTTTCTTTCACAGCCCATCAGCAAATCCTATCGGATCTACTTTCAAAATACAAAAGAACCCCACCATTCCTCATGCTGCTACCACCACCATTACCTCCCACCAAGGACAGACCTCTCTCTGCTCCCCCCGCCCAGCAGCAGGCAAAAAAACAGATCCTATAAATAGTAAGTCAAGAACCCATCAATTCTCTGACCCAAACTCACCAGTGGTTTCCCTTTGCACTCAGAGCAAAACTTACAGTCCTTCCTAGGGCTTCAGGAGCTTACAAAATAGGTTGTGATGGAAATGTTATACAATGGATTGTAACACGGCTATTCAACTCTGTGGCTCTTCCCAATGTCATCAAAGAGCGCACTCTGATGAGTGAACGGGATGTGGGCTGTATCTCAATAAAGTTGTTTTTAGGACACTTGGAGGCACCACAGCAAGTGGTCAGCGTAAATGAAGAGTTGGTGGTTGGAACCCAGCCCATGGCTCGCTGGCAGAAAGACCCAGCTGCTGTAAAGATCTCAGCCTAGAAAACCCTATGAGGCTGCTCGGCTCTGTCACATGGGGCTTCTGAGTCAGAATGAACTCAAGGGCACTCAACAATGGAAACAAGTTGTAAAACAAAATCTCACCCCCATTCTATTCTCACACCTTCTTCTCTCCTCCCTGCTCTTGCTTCTCTAACCACATTGGCCTTTATCCTGCCTCCGGACCTTTGCATTGACTGCATGTTATGGTTGTTGGCTGCCAAGAGTGAGTTCCAACTCACAGTGACCCTATGTATAAGGTGACCAGATGTCCTGCTTTTGGCAGGACAGTCCCGATTTAAAACGTCCTGTGGTGTTTTTAAAAAGTCCCAATTTTTGGAAAGAATGCACGACAAGCTAGGGAACAGTCTAGTTGGTCCATATAGAGCACATTTTTAATTAAGAACCACCCCCCACCCCCCGGTCAATGGTGTCCCGCTTTACCAATGTTAAAATCTGGTCACCCTACCGATGTCTCACAGAACAAAACACTGCCCGGTCAGTCCTGTGTCAGGCTCACAATTGTACGTATGTTTGAGCCCATCCATGCAGCCATCGTGTCAATTGGCTACATAAGTGGAATACTCGCCGCCCTAATACCCCCCTAATACCCCTGTTATTCATTCCCTTTAAGTTCCTCTCTCAATGGAGCCTACCCTGTTCAAGTTGTGACGCCTCGACTCAGGCTCAAAATCCCACAGGGGCAGTTCTACCCTGCCCTATAGGGTTGCTAGGAGTCAGCATCCACTCGATAGCAGTGAGTTTTGAGGGACCTCTATGTCCTGGCACCTAGGCCCTGATCTCTTGTGCCCTGTTTTTTTAATTTGCAAAATCATATCACTAACCACCTTTTAACAAAGATATTTTGCATATATACCATTTACTATTTCTCTCCACTCTCCACCCTACCCCTACCCCTTATTTTATTTAATAAGGGTAAGGTTTTGTTTTGTGCCCCGATTGATCAAAAAGAGTGGGCCAGGGTGGACTCTCAATAAATATTTGTTGAATCAAATATTCTCTCAATATTTGTAAGTTGTTAATATTTAAAGGTTTTGAAGAGACTAGAACGTTGGACTTGAAAGACCTTCTGGTCCCCTTTCTTGTCCTATAGAGTATGGTGCCTTGCTTGAATCCCACGTTCACGGCTCTATTTTATGGTTGTTACCAAGGGTTGTGTGCCTTCCTCTGCATTTTGTATTTCTTCTCTGCACCGAACTATTTTCTTTTTATCCTTCCAGGAGCTATAAACCAGCCCATTTTGTAAACTAAGAATTTGTGACCTTTACCAGTAGGTATTGTATATACATATAAAACTCAATAGATTAAAAGGTGCTTAATGGCCAAGCTTCCAGGCTTGTCCTTTAAATGTAGCATAAAGAGAATATAATGACCAGGAAAACAACCTCGAAGGGTTTTATGGCGGTGAGTTTTGAAGTGGGAGATTTAAACAAGCCAAGACGGGTGTATTGCTGTACAAGCAACATACACAAAACACAAAGGAGGGTGACCTGAAAGAAACGGAGTAAATTGGGGGTGACGGCAAACAAAAGAAATAAGGAGTCAAAGGAAACAGTGTTCCTTCTGACTGCTTAAACTTTTACCTCTCCTTGTGGCTTTGGTGCGAGTGAGCATTTAATCCGCACTCGCTGGAAATTTCTGCCAGTAAAGCTTCTGCTTTGAAAGTGCCTGTAAGATTTCTTTTGTTCTGTGAACAAAATGCATTCTTAGATTTCTCTTTGGTCCTCCTTGACTTTGGCAAGGAAATGTCATCTCAAAATCTGGAAGATATTAGATCTTAAGGCAGGGTAAGTTAAGATGAAACCCTGCAAGGCGGGGCCCTTTTGAAGAGAGTCTAGGCCGCGGTCTTTTGGAGCTCGTATTTCTGACGGCTGGTCGCTCGAAGGCTGGCCACAGCCGTGATTCCCTGACAGAGCTGTCTATCTCATTTTTAGTAACCAAAGAATGCAGTGAGCAGACTGCTATCTGGCCGACCATTAGGAGCATTTTACTCCCGTGTTCCATGGGCCCTATCAGTCTGTGGCAAAGTGATGGATTGTGTTTAACATTCGGTTGTTGACCTATAAGGATTCTTGCCATATGTTCCAGCTCATCCTTGAAGATACACGAGGGGGAGGGCGTATTAGTATCCCTGGCCACTGAGCAGAAATGTGTTAGGAGTTTGCTTTCTTAGCTGGAGCATCACCCTTGACAAGAGATCCTCCCTCTTCTAGGAACGTATGGCCATCAAGCATCAGGAGGCCTGATTATAGGCTCGTGTGGTTGTTTAGATTTTATAACTGGTCTGTGTTCAAGGCAGGTTGTGAAATGATGCTGTGAAATTAAAATCCGTGTGGCTACTTGGTTTGCATGGCCAGCTTTGAAAAATTGAATTTGATGGCCCTCCAAGAATGTGGCTCTAATGATGCCTGAGTGTAGGCAGGCCACTTATCTTCTCTTTTTCTTCATTCATGAAATATTTTTGAACTTTTAGAATTTTTAGAAAGAGAACCCTCATCCCACAGAAGGAATTAGTAGGCAGACTTGCCACCTCTAAGACAGGCAAAAGTGGAAGTGTTCTGGGCAAAATAGCCAGCTGGGGATGTTGGTGGGGGCAGTGGTCTGTAGGTCTGGGCCTTCTCCTACACTTCCCCCCAAACAAAAGCCACAGCCCTCGAGACACATATTCTTCACAATTGGAAACAGAAAGGTTTGTTCTATAAGAACCTTGCAGCTGTAACATTTCTACCTAATAATTTTTTTATTCTATAATTATGCTCTAATTTCCAGCAGCCACTACCAAAAAAAAAAAAAATCAGTAATACCTTACCCCAGAAAGTTATTTCTGGGTCTTAAAATTTCAATCACCAGATAATCTATTTAAGAATTAAAAACACATTCATATTCTTTTGCCTTGATATCAACTTTCAAAAAATGCAATCCATTAAATAGGTTAACTGAGATTATGTTACATCTTGCCTTATTAACCTTAATATATTGCCTGGTTACCAAATGCTACGGGGTATGATTTGGCACTGTGTCTTAATAAACAGATCGCACCTGGGAGCTGGTGGGAATGTGCCCGTCTGAGAAGAAACAGCTATAACAGATGGTAAAACAACTAAAAACCAGGTGGGGGTCATTGTTTAATGACCATCTGAATTAAGTTTGGTTAATTTGGCGTGCCTCTTATTATTCCTAGCAACTGGACCCACTGCTCCATTTTATACGTTTGGGTTTATATCTTTCACATCAACTATCAAAACAAGCCCATCTGGGATCCCGAAGTAATGCTCGCTTAAATCCTACCACTGTAAGTCCTAATTTCGTTGCTTGTAACTGAGAAGAGCCTCTAAATGCCGGGAATTAGGAGGCTTTTGCAGCACTGTGCAATTTACTTTTTTCTCAGGTTACTTCTTGTCATTATGACATGGGTCTGACCCTCCACTCTTTCCTAAGTTTTTATTAATAAGGAGAACTTCCTTTTGGCCTAATACGTTTATTACCATAGTTCCCGAGAATCAGAGGTGTTACAATTTCAACCCACTCGCACCCCTTTCCCGCTGTCATTGAGCTGACTGTGACTCATAGCGACTGTAGATAAGAGTTTTCAAGACTAAATCTTTACAGGAGCCTCATCTTTCTCCCCAAGTATCAACTGCCAACCTTGTCCCTAGCCCACCGTACCAATAAGGCCCCTTTAGAACTTTCTAGAATCTATGTGCATTACTAAGTTGGCTGCCAGGGGTGACTATTCCATGGGTTCAGAGCTTTGTTTACTCCAACACTACAACAGATTTGAAGCCTACCAGCTCCTTTGCAGACACAGTCTTATTTTCTGGCTAGACTTGTCATTTATTAATGTTGATGGGTGCCATGGCATTGATTCCCACCCATAGAGACCCTGGAGGAGAGAGTAGAATTGCCACCCTGGGTTTTCCAGGCTGAGATCGTTATGAGGACAAATCACCAGGCTTTTTCTCCCATGGAGCATCTGGTGGTTTTAAACTGCCGGTCTTCCAGTTGGCAGCCAGGCCCTTAGCCATTGCACCACCAGGGTTCGTTCATTTATTAACAACAAAGGCAAAGTCATTAAATGCGACTTAGGATTTGAAATGACCCTTTTTCATGTATGTGACACCACTTGACTTTAAAGGAGTCCTGGTGGCTCTTGTCGCGTAAGTGCGGGGCTGCTAACTACAAGGCCGGCAGTTCAAACCCATCAGCGGATCCGTGGGAAGATGAGACCGTTTGTTCTCATAAAGATTTAGTCTCAGAAACTCTATATAGGCTCACTATGAGTTGGAATCAACTCAGTGATAGTGGGTTTGGCTTTTTTGGTACTTGACTTTCAGGATGATCTCTCAGGTGATTACTGGTATCTTCCTTTTTTATTATGGAATCTGAGGCCTCAGAGAGAGGTTAAGCTAGTTCCTAGAGCAAAGGTCCATGGCTATTAACTGACAGGGCCAGGATGCAAAGCTGGGTCTGTGGGACATCAAAGCTCACATTCGTCACTGTATTTATCATCTTCCAACCTCAGTGACCCAGGAGGTAAATGGCTCATCTGTGAACCAAAAGATCAGTGGTTCAAACCCATCCACCACTTTGCAGGAGAAAAACGAGGCAACTGCCTTCTGTAAAGATTTCCCGTCTTAGAAACCCCAGGGAACAGGGCTGCTGTGAGTTTGAATTGACTGGCACTGGCTTGGGTTTGGACTCTATCTTCTCTAGAACATCCGAGTTCATGCAACTTAGTGCTCAGTGCAGGCTCTGGAGTCAAGCTGGACACGTTGCCTACACTCTTTGGCCTGTGTTCTGCATAGGATCGGTACCTCACAGAGGGTTATTGTGAATACTGACTGAGATGATATAGCTGCAACATTTACAGTATTGGCACACTGCTGCGGAGTCGATTCCAACTCAGGGAACCTATACAGGGTTTCTGAGGCTGTAAATCTGTAGGGGGGCCAGGCAGCCTCCTCATAGAAGGACACAATAAATGTTCATTCTATGGCATCCGATTTCCATGTTAATTTTCTTGGTTCTTGATTCCTTCATCTAAATAAAAAATTGTTTATTTCCATTTTGTCTTACAGCCAAAAAAGCACTCATCTTTCCCAACCTCACCTGCAGCTGTGGCAAGTCCTGCAGCTCTTGGGAGAGTCACAGACAAGTCAACATACGTGTGTCCTCTCTGGTCTGCATGAACTGAGCTGTCCCCAGTTTTGCACTTTGGGTTACAATACACGAATGAGGTATTTTTCTGCAAGCTACTGATGGGTGGGGGTGGGGGTGGTTTGAAGCTACTCAAACCTTTCTTGTTTGTATTCTTTTTTTCTAAATGCAGAACAGTAAGTTTCTCAAATTCACTGTAGAATTCTCTTGCCATGTCTTTTATCTTCTGAGAGCTTCCTGTATTTGTGAACGCTTTTCAAATCAACAACTGCAGACTCAACATCTGGCCCTCCCTGCTGCAGGGAACATAAATTAGCTGGCAAAACAAAACCGAACCTATTGTTGTGGAGTGCATTCCGACACACAGCGACCCCACAGGACAGAGTGGGACTGCCCAGCGTGCCCCCAAGGCTGTAAATCGTCCCGGAAGCAGCAGACTGCCACACTTCTCTGGGCCAGAAAGGCTGCTGGGTTGGAACAGGAGGCCTTTCGGTTTGCAGCCAGCGCTTTGCCACGCACCGCCACGGCTCCTCGATTAGCTGGCAGTGTCCTAAAAAGGTTAGGGGCGGGGCTCTCGGAGGGCACTCGAGGCAGGCCGGCGCCCGTTCTGTACCTGCAGCTGGTCACGATGAGTACCTCAGAACTGGTTTTAGCTGACGTCAGGGGACGCTTGATGTGCACCAGATTGGCTTGTAGTACCAGTCAAGCTGACCCCTCCCACTTCCCCTACTGCCCCTGTGCTTGCCAGAGCGCTGGAGACCATTACAAACTCACAGTTGTCATTTGATCTCCATCTGGCGGCTGTCACCAAGCTGCCTTTTATCGCTTGCCAAAAGTGCAAAGCTAAAGACAGTTCTCGTTCTCAAAGATCTCTGCTTCTAGGCCTTACTTTTCTAATTTTCTGGGTCGTTCCCAGGAATTCTCCTTCGTCAAAGTACCACCATCAGGGAACCAACAAAGGACTCGCTGGGCTACTTACTCACGTTGCTTCTGGGCCAACTGGATTGAGCAGTAGATTTCTTAGAAATATTACAGGTGGGCTTTGGCGCTGTTGGCTTCAAGTAGTATATCCTAAGCTTGATGTGGACTGAATTTCTGATATAAACGTGAGCTTTTTGTGTCATATATACTACGGTAAGTTTTATGACGGCGTAGATCACAATAATCTAGCCATACAATTATGCGGGTCCCTGAATTGAATGGGCATCTACACAAATTAAGCAATAAATATAATAGCAACGTACCGTAAATCGGATCTTAGACCCACTTTCTAATCTGAGGGAGAAAGAAGAATGCATTCTGAGATGTTTACTGCACTTACTCATTAGAATATTCTTAGTTAAAGCTGACTGTAATTAGGGTGCCAGCTCAAGGCTATACTGTGAGGGATTGCCCAGTAGGGAAGGTTTAGCAATCTCAGCACCGGGAGATCATTCTTGGTCAAGGAAGCTCTGCAGGTATGACAGTCCTTCTTCAACTTATGCTGTCAATGGTGGTGATGATGGAATAGCATAAGCTCTAAAAATTTTAAAGTAAAATTTAGGATCCTGACTTATTCTGAGCTTTGCAAGTTAATTCTTTATAAAGTAATCGCAATGAATCTTTTATGTGCAACCCCATATAGTGTTAATAGAAAAGAAAACAATTAGAAGGCACTTCATTCTGGATGAATCCATGTCGCATATGTGCATGTTTGTGTTGGTGAGACTTCTGTCGTTTGCAATGAGGACATATCATCAGGTAGAACTGGTTCCTGGAAGACAGACCGCATGCGTGGTTTACCAAGAGGAAGCACCTCAATGAATGGATGGACATAGGGGCTGCAACAATGGTCTCATATATAAGAAGAGTTGTGAGGCCGGTGCAGAACCAGGTAGTACTTCATTCTGTTGTACATCGGGTCACTCTGAGTCAGCAGCACCTAACAGCAACGTGTACGTAAAGTAATTTGGAAGGGCCCCCATCAAACTGTTGACCATGATGGAATTTGAGTGACGGGATTGCTGGTCATTTTAATTTTCTTTCAAAACAAAAAGTTTATAATGTGTTCCCTGGGGACAGTAGTGCTTCAGTGGTAGCATGCTCTCCTTTCATGTAGAAGCCCCAGGCTTGAGTTCCAGCCGTGCCACTTACGTGCAGCCACTGCTTACATGTCTGTCGTGGGAGCTTGAGCAGCAGGAGTACTGTGATGTGGAACAGACTTCAGCGAGTGTCTCCAGAGTAAGACAGACTCGGAAGAAAGGCTTGAAGCTTTGCTTCTGGAAATCAGCCAGTGAGACGTATTAATCACAACGGCCTGGTCCTCTTGTGCATGGGGTTACCGTGAATCTGAAGCCGACTGACCAGCTGCTGACAACAAACAAACAAAAGCTCGACAATATCTTACATACGATGCATGTGCTTATGTATTTTTAACAAAAATCCAATTCCACCGAGGTATCATTTATATATAAAAGTACATGTTTTAGTGTCATTTTGTTGAATTTTGACAAATAGATGCCATCATTTCCATCACTCCAGAAAGGTCCCACCTATCTTAAAATATTTTTGAGCATTTTATTGTGTTTTAGGTGAAAGTTTGCGCAGAAAACGAAGCCCCCGTCCATCTGTTGATATACAAATTTTCTGACATTGAGTGCTGTCCCTGCAATGTGTCAGCACTCTCCCCATTTTGGAGATGTCCTCCCTGCTGCCATCTCCCCAGTTTCCTTGCCCCTCCTTTGCTTTTGGGTAAATGTTGCCCCTTTTTTTATTATATAGTTGATTGTTCTAAGGAGCACATTCCTCATAGGTATTATTGTTTATTTCATAGGCCAATTTATTATGTCCCTGAAAGGTGACTTCTAGGATTGGCATTAGTCTGAGGTTAAATGGATGCGTTTGAGTGATAGTTGATATCAGTCCAATAAATCTAGTCTTTTTTTCATACAGTTGAGCATTGTTTTACACGTTTCCATCATTTCTCTCTCTCTCTGGGACTTTCTATTGTGTTCCTAGCCAGAGTAAGCCGCTGGGCACTATCTAGTTCTTTTGGTCTCAGGACAGTAGATGTCTCAGGATAGCAGATACTGGCTCGTGTACGCCATTAGTTTTGTGAACTAATTGTTTTTCCTTGAATTTTTGGTTCCCTTCATTTTCCTTTGATCCAAGCCAGAAGAGACCAGTAGTTGTAGCTCAGATGGCTGCTTGCCAGCTTTTAATAATGCAGATGGGTGAGTGGAAGAAAAATGTACAACAAAACTCAATTTTAGGGAAAAAAAGACCAGACTTCCTGGTCTGGTGGCACCCCTGGGGCTATGCTTCTTACGCACTCCTCAGGTCTGGAAATGAACTCACCCCCTTGGCTGAAGATTTAGCCGCACAACGGAGTGGTCTACACACTGAAAAATAATGCTCTTCAAAATAGCCAACCATTTGAGAGCAAAGGACTTCATCTGCCCAAGGACAAAGTTCAGAGGGCAGGAAGGTACAAGAAAGGAGAAGAAATAGAAATGGGAAATAAGAGGAGGAAATGGGATAAGTGATGCTACACCGTGGGGATTGCCATCAATGGCATGAAACAAAATGTGTGTGAACTCTTGAATAGAAAACAGATTTTCAGACTCGGACAGTGTAAGACATGACAAAATAATAATTTGTAAATTATCAAGGGTTCATGAGGGAGGGGGTGTAGGGAGGGAGGTGGGGGAAATGAGCTGATTCCAAGGGCTTAACTGGAGAGAAAATATTTTGCGAATGATGAGGGCAACGAATGTACAAATGTGCTTGGTACAATTGATGTATGTATGGATTGTGATAAGAGTTGTGTGAGTCCCCAATAAAATGATTTAAAAAACCAAATTTGCTCTGTCAACCTTCATCCAATTCACAATAAAAGTACAATAAATAAATAAAGCCCATGGAGTGCCACTCAGCAAACCAGGTTGTAGAATATCATGTTATGCCAATTGATCTAGATATCTTCCGAGACTATGTTCTGTAGCCTTCAAACCCAGTAACTCAGTCCCACGAAGGGTTTAGATATATCTAGGAATTTTCCATAGCTGTGTCTGCCTATGTATTACTCTATATGAATATATATGCAGCCTATACAAATAGGTATATACAAACACACACAACTGCACCTTCATAGGTGCATGCATGTTTTCCCATATGCCCTCCTGTACTTACATAGCATACATGTCCATTTATGTAACCACTCACAAAATTTCAGGTTTAATTATGTAATAAAATTCTATTTCATGATAGAATTTTGCAAAACCAATGACTTGTTCAAAGGAAACACCTTTTCTTTTCAACAACACAAAAGGAAACTACACATGGACTTCCCCAGATAGAATACCCAGAAATCAAATTGACTACATCTGTGGGCAGACATGATGGAGAAAATATCAGCAGCTAAACCACACACAGGGACAATGGAAGACCAGACTATCAGTTGTTCATACGTAAGATCAGGTTCACGCTGAAGAAAATTAAAACATGTCCACAGGAGCCAAAATACGACCTTAAGTCTATCCCATCTGAATTTCTAGAACATTTAAAGAACAGATTTAACACTTTGAACACTAATGACCAAAGACCTGACGTTCTGTGGCAGGAAATCAAGACTATCATTCATGAAGAAAGCAAAGGTGATTAAAAGGACAGGAAAGAGAAAAGGTCAAGGTGGCTGTCAGAAGAGACTCTAAAACTTGCTAAAACAAATGGAGGAAAGGATGAAGTCAAGCAGCTGAATGGGAAACTTCAAAGGGCAGCTCAAGAAGACAAAGCCAAATAAGATAACGAAATATGCAAGGACCGAAACTTAGAAACCAAGAGGGATGAACATACGCAATATAACTGAAACTGAAAGAATTCAAGAAAAGATTCAAGCCTTGAACTCTAAGTCTGAAAGATTATATAGGCAAAATATTAAAATATGCATGAAGGACCAAGAAGATGTAAAGAATACAGTCATTGTACCAGAAAGAACTAGTCAGCAGTCCACCATTTCAGAGGTATTGTATGAATAAAACCAATAGTACTGAAGGAAAAAGTTCAAGCTGCCCTGAATGCATCAGCCAAAGCTAAGGCTCCAGGAATTGACAGAATACCCGTTGAAGTGATCATCAAGCTGAAGAAGCACAAGAAGCATTCGCTTGTCTATGCCGGGAAATTTGGAAGACACCTGGCCAATTGACTGGAAGAGACCCATAGCTGTGCCCAACAGAATGCTCAAACTCTAGAACAATATCATTGATATCACCCACCAGTTAAATTTTACTTAAGATCATCCAACAACAGCTACAGCAGCACCTTGACAGGGAACTATCAGAAGTTCAGGCCAGATTCAGAAGAGGACATAGAACAAGGGATATCATTGCTGATGTCAGATGGATCTTGGCTCAAGGCAGAGAATACCATCAAGATGTTTACTTGTGTTTCATTGACTATACAAAGGCATTCGACTGGGTGAACCTTAACAAACTGTGGATAACCTTGAGAAAAATGGAAATTCTGCAACACTTCATTGTGCTCATTCAGAACTTGTACAGGGATCAAGAGGCAGTTGTGCAAATAGAACAAGGAACGCTGCATGGTTTAAAATCAGGAAAGGGGGTGTGTCTTCTCATCAATCTATATGCCGAGGAAATTATCAGAAAAACTGGGTTACATGAAGAAGGGTGTGATATCAGGAGGCGTATTAACTACCTGTGATAGGCAGACGACACAGCCTTGCTTGCTGAAAGTGAGGAGGACTTGAAGCACTTGTCAATGGAGATCAAGGATTGTAGCCTTCAACATGAATGACAACTCCATATAAGGAAGACCAATGTTCACAATTGGACCAATAGGTAACATCATGATAAATGGAGAAAACTTTAAAGTTGTCCAGAATTTTGTCTTACTTGAATCCACAATCAATGCTCATGGAAGCAGCAGTCAAGAGGTCAAAAGCGGTACTGCATTAGGTGAATGTACTGCACAAGACTTCGTTAGAATATTGAAGAACAAGGATATTATTTTGAGGACTAAGGTGAGCCTGACTCAAGCCATGGTATTCTCCATTGCCTCATATGCTTGTGAAAGTTGGACATTGAATAAGGAAGACCAAAGACGAATCAATCCACTTAAATTGTGGTGCTGGAGAAGAATATTGAAAGCACCATGGACTGCTACAGGGATCAACAAATCTGTAGTGGAATAAGTCAGGCCAGGGTGTTCCTTAGAAGCAAGGATGGCAAAACTTCATCTTCCATACTTTTGACGTGAGGAGAGACCAGTCCCTGGAGAAGGACATCATGCTTGTTAAAGTGGAGGGGCAGCGAAAAAGAAGGCCCTCCACAAGATGGATTGACAATGGGCTTAGGCCTAGGAACACTTGTGAGGATACCACAGGACCGTGAAGTGTTTCATTCTCCGTCGCATGGGGTCGTTAGGGGTCAGAACTGACTCAAGAGCATTACCAGGAACTAATGGTACAGGAGTGTGTATGTTACCACCTTTACTCTAGTTGTGCTTTGTGCCTGTGGACTTCTCAGTGTCTTCATTGGACTGATTTTCCCAGTGAATTTGTCTTTTGCTTTACCAAGGTTAATGCATGCCTCCTAGCAAGTAAATGAATCTCTCTCCCCCTGCTCCCATCCCTGGTAACCATCAGAGAACGTTGCATTCTGTATGTACCCCTACTCTTGACTTCTTCATAAAAATGCCACCGGACTATACTTTTCCTTGGTGACTGACTTAATTCACTGTGCATAATGTCTTCCAGATTCATTCATGTTGAAAGCGGTGTCATGTGGTCATCATGAGGCTTTAATGTGTAGTATTCCATTGTATGTATACAGCAGTCTGCTTAGCCATTCATCCTTTTGTGGATAAAGTAAAAAGATGTTTCCATCTTTTTACTGCTGAGCATAATGCTGCAGTGAACATGGGTGTGCATATTTCTATTCATGTCTCTGTTCTGTGCCTAGAAGTGGGATTGCTGGAGCATAGGGTATTTCTAGTTCTAGCTTTTTGAAGGCGTGCCATAGTTTTCCATATTGGTTCTATTATTTGATAATCCCACCAGCAGTTGATAAGAATCCCAATCTCCCTATAACCTCGCCAGCATTTGTAGTTTTTGTGATTAGTGCCCTTTTTGCAGGGGTGAAATGGTATCTCATTGTAGTTTTGATTATCATTTTTCTACTGGCTAATAACTATGAGTGTCTCTTCATGTGCTTTGTATGCTACCTGAAGGCTTTCTTTGGTGAAGTATCTGTTCATATTCTTTTCCCATCAAAAAACAAAACAAAACACAACAAACCCCAAACCTGAGTTGTTCTTTTTGTTGTTGTTGTTTTTGTTTTACAAGTGGAAACTTGTAAAACTATTTTAAGTTGAGATAAAATTTATGTTCAGTGAAAATTTGTGGAATCATAGCTGATGAGTTTTGATAAATATACATACTCATGTAACCCAAGCAATATATAAAAGCCCAATTGAGATGTAACATCCAGCATAGTATAGCTCCAACAGAGATATAAAACATTTGCATCACTTCATAAAGCTTCCTTCGGTATCCTAACAGTCAATCCTCATCTTTCTTAATAAATCAGTAATCTATCTTTTTTCACCATTAGATGAGCATGCATCATTTTTAATTAAACATCAAATAAAGTTGTTAAAAAGAACCTCTTATGAAAACAGTTGAGACAAAAATATTAAATTGAAACAGTTCTTTGACTTTAAAGGAGATAATATATATGTCAGTTTAGGAGAGGATATTTAAGAGCTAATTCACGTAGCTTAAGGGGGCTCAGAGAATGAGACCACAACAAAGGATTCCACAAGAGCTACCATTCCATTCCAGTAGGAAGTGGGGGCAAGTTTACTAGACTATAAGCTCTAAAAGGTGAGCTACTGCTTTCCTTGTTTACCCTCAATGTTTTCCACGTTGCCTGGCAGAGAGGACTGGCTCAATAAATATTTGTAAACAAAGTGGGTGCTATTTATTCAGATATTTAATCAGCAAATATTTATTCACTCCTCTGTTAAGCTCTTACTATAGTCTGGGGATTGGGTTAACTTCTGGGGATATAATGGTAAAATAACGTGTCTTGTGGGGAAGACATTAAACATAGCTTTGAGGCAGGTCGAATGGCTCTCTTGAGGGATTACAGTGCAAAGAGCTTGGTGAACTTGAGGAATAGAGATGCAAGGGTGGGGAAGCAAGAGAGAGGGCTGGAGAGTCAGGCATGGGCTCGATTATACAGATCAGACCCTATTCGTTGTCATCTCATTGAAGAATTTCAAGCAGGAAAAGAATGTGGTTAGTCAGGTGTTTTAGAAATATCCTTCTGGTTCTTGGGCAGAGAAGGGCAAGGATAGACACAGGAAGATCCATTAGGAGACTGTTGCAGTTGGGGAGAGTAGAACACAATGTAGAGAATGAGAGTTGGGGGTGTGGGGGACGGGAGGAAAGGGGATGTAAACAAATGGAGGTAAGTCATCCTCAGAGCTGAATGACTGACTGTGTGGAGTATGTGAGTAGGGCCACCAGGTGATTTCATGTCCTGGCATGAGCACTGTGGTTGATGATACAGCCACTTACCCTTTTTCCTTTCAGATCATTATGCAAAAGAGGCCAAACTCACAGATTGATTGTAGTGAGGGTCTGTGCTCTATTAGGATGGAGACCATGCTTAATGCATGCCTGAGGGGGAAGGACAGTGCTTTGTGATGACCCGTACACTCTCGTGCTAAATGGTAAAGAAATGGAAGCTGTCAAGGAGTTCATTATACTTGGATGAACAATCAACACCCACAGAAGCAGCAGTTCATCAATCAAATGAAGTATTGCAGCAGGGAAATCTGCTGCAAAAGACCTCTGATTTGTTTGTTTGTTTTTAAGCCGAGAAGGTGCTATAGATGACTCAGATGCACCTGACCCAAGTTGTGGTATGTTCAATTGCCTTAGATGCGTGTGAAAATGGGGCAGTGAAAACTGAGTCCCAAAGAGGGACTGATGCATTCAAAATGTAGTGTTGGTAAAGCACATTGAATATGCCATGGAAGGAATTAGCATAGAAAGGGTGCTCATTACATGTGAGGATGGTAAGACTCTATCATGCCTGCTTTGGACACATCATCAGGAAAGAGCAATCACTTAGAAAATAAGAGTCATGTTTGGTGGAATAGCGTGTCAGTGAAAACAAGGGAAACCTTCGATGAGATAGACTGACCCAACAGCTGCAACAAGGCCCTCAGACACACACGCCCAGGGTTGGGCAGTATTTATCGTATTATGCACAAGGCCACTATGACTTGGAGCCTACTTAGGAGTAACTAACAACTACAAGAGTACTGGGAAAAGTGAGGCTACTGGAAAAGTTTTTATTTGATGTCCACCACTTGTTCTCTTGGGTACCTTTCCTTCCTCTTGTCCTTGCTTTCCCCTCCAATACTTCCACCAATCCTCGTGTCCTTTGCAAGTACTCGATAACTAACTAATCCCGGCTACAAAGGCCATCGATAATTGTGGCTCTAAGGCAGGGCTGCCTCATTCACAGCTCACCATCCCAAACCAAACACAGTGAAACAAACAATGCCACACACTTAGCAGTCTGACTTTTAAGAGGATTTGTATGAATATTACTGGGATATGGTGGGTCATGGATGCATTGAGATTGTAAATTCTTAAAAAAAGGATGCTATACTTGGACCTATATTTTTTCCTTCCCTGTTTCTAGTATTCCTTTTGTATTTACTGTCTTATCAGTTGTCTTTGTTTTTTATCTTAAAATTGTGACCATAGAAAGTTTACTTATGTTCTCTGAACCTCAGTTTCTTCGATTATAAATGGGCATATTATTAATGCCAGTGATTCAATGTCTTCCACCTGGTAGTTTCTCAATACTAGTTTTCTCCATTGTCCATTCGTTGGTTCCATTGGTGGAGTCCTAGACCCAAGAAGCCACCCTCTCTGTGATTGTTAGGTGCCATGGCCATCGAGTCAGTTTCCGATCATAGTGGATCTCTGCACAACAGAATGACCCACCGCCCAGTTCTGTACCTTACCTTACCTTGCCATCCTTACCATCATTGCTCTGTTTGGGCCCGTTGTTGCAGTCCATCTCATTGAAGGTCTTCCTCCTCTTGCTTGCTTCCTTCTCTTCACCGACTACCTTCTTCTTTACCAAGCATGATAGAAAGTGGTCACTCCGAAGTGTGTGAAGTGAATCTTGCCATCCTCAATTCTAAAGAACATGCTGACAGTACTGCTTCCAGGACATATCTGTTCATGCTGCTGACAGCCAATGATATGTGTAACCTTATTCCCTAACACCGTAACTTGATAGCATCAATTCTTCTGCATCCTCCTTATTCATCGTCCACTTTCACAAGCATATCAATCAATCAAAAATACCATGGCTTGAGTTAGGGGCACCTAAGTCTTCAAAGGGCCATCTTTGCTTTAAGAGACATTTTACAACACACTTGCCAAATGAAAGACGTCGTTTGATTTCCTGACTGCTGCCGCTCGGAGCATTGATTGTAGATCCAATTCAAACGACATCCTTGACAACTTCAGTCTCTCTCCATTTATCACGGTGTCCATTGTGTTACGTTCATGGTATGAAATTTTGGTTTTCTTTACAGGAAGGCGTAACTCACACTGAAAGCGATTTTCTTTAATCCTCAGGAAATGCTTCAAGTCCTCTTCAGGTTCAGTAAGCAAGGCTGTAGCATCTGGATATCGCAGGTGGTTACGAGTCTTCCCCCGTCCTCATCTGACCCACTTCTTCCTATAGCTCAACGTCCCATGTTATGTACTTAGCATGCAGATTCAAGAAATGCAGTGGAAAGGTCCAACCCCGACACACCTTTGCAAATTTCAAACCACAGAATCTGTCCCTGTTCCAGTGGAACACTGTCTCTTGGTCCCCGCCTCGCTAGATGTACTTAATGATGCCACCAGAGTGGGGTTAGAAGGCGTTCTCTTATTTTTGTTCTATCCCTTATTCATTCTGTGACAGTATGCCAACATTGGGAGATGTTCTTGGTTTGTCGAGTTGTAACTGTAGACTATGGAATACAAATTATTAAGGGAGGGAGTGTGGGTGAATCTTCACAAATGTATCCCCACTGTGAAAAGAAGCAATTCAACAAATTTAAGGGTTACCAATCAAAAGTACCTTTGTGTATAAAGATAGTCTTCAGCTTGAAGAGGATACATCTGAGTTAAGCAAATGAACCCATATCGTTTACATCTATGAATCCTAATATGTTTGTATTTCCAGACCAGTTATCAATTCATTCATTTGATTAGACACAGTTGTTAAACACCTATTAAGTGCAAGAGAGTGGACCAGATGCTGGGTGAACAAAACAGAGTTCCAGTAGAGTTCACTTCATGTTGAAGGAGACGTACTTGGAGCAACTAATTATGGGATTAATTTCTCAATTATAACTATGGTAAGTTCTACAGAGGAACAATTTGAGGCTGCTATGAGAACTTAAAGCAGGGGATCTGATCGAGTGGGGATGCTGGGGCAGTCAGAAGACAAAATTAATTGTACAGAAAAAGAAGGCCAAGAAGGCAGTTCTCAGAGGGAAGAGAAGCATCTCACAGTTGGTTGGTGTGTGATGGTCTGCATTTCCCCACGCAGGTAGTATTGCCTTAGGTAGACCTGACTTCAGGCCTCAGGGAATTGTTGATGTTTGGAGCTAACTTCCAGTAAGGGTCTTCCCACTTGGCTGCACTCAGGAGCATGAACTCGACCATGGCACCCCTGGAAGCTCACCAACCAATTAAAACTGGAGAGGAGCTAAAGGAGCATAAAAGATCATTTAATTTCCCATACAGAGGTGGTATCTACTCAGGAAACTCACATGATTGAAGGTCTGCTTTGTAATAGTGGATGAGCCTCAGTGGCCCTGTGGTGAAACATTAGGTTGCTAACTGCAAGGTCAGCAGTTTGAAACCACCAGCCACTCAAAGGGAGAAAGACAGGGCCTTTTATGCCTGTAAAGTGCTTTTCATTCCTGTAAAACTCACAGGGGCAGTTCTACCCTGCCCTACAGCAGCAAGTCGATGGCAATGCGTTTGAGTTTTGAGGTGGCCTCATGCTTATGCATTGGCCTGAGATCCTCACGCAGAACAGTTCCAAACCAACAGCTGCTCGGCAGGAGCTAGGCGGGGCTTTATCATCCCATGAAAAGTTACAGTCTCTACGAGCAGGGGTCCGCAAACCCCGGCCCGCGGGCCACATGCGGCCCGCCCAGGACATTTATCCCACCCGCCGGGTGTTTTCGCCCCGTTTGTTTTTTCACTTCAAAATAAGATCTGTGCAGTGTGCATAGGAATTTGTTCATGGTTTTTTTTTAGACTATAGTCCGGCTCTCCAATGGGTCTGAGGGACAGTGAACTGGCCCCCTGTTTAAAAAATCGGAGGACCCCTGCACAGTCTCGGGAACCCCCAGGGGCAGTTCTACCCTCTCCTGCAGGGTCACTGTGGGTCTTCATGGACTGGATAGCAGGCAGTTTGGTGTATGGTCTTCTGCAGGCGTGATGAGTGCACGCAGCGCTCTGTTAACTTTGCGTGCAGACATGAACCCCGTTACAGACAGGCTGAGCCTGAGAGGGTTATATCCTACCAGCACCAACCGTTGCCCATCCAATTCAAAAGCACATGATCTTTCAGCTACACTAACAACTGTTCGATGTTGTTGGGTAGCAACTGGCAACATGAGAATCACACCGAACATTGTAAGAAAGGTTTAAAAAGGAAGCTCTAGCCCTAAGTGTAGAGAGCAGAGCTCAATGAAATCTCTTATTTATAAATAAATAAAAGTTACTCTGTGAAGATGATTGAGTTGTACACAGGTTCATACTTTGGCTATTTAAGTTTGATAGGCTGCTATCTAGTTCCCTAAACTTTATCAGCAAAGAGACTAAAAGGGAAGTTAGAGTGGTTAGAAGGCCTTCCACAAATGGGCTGCACCTTGGAAAAGGTACGCAGCAAAGGATACCATTTGGCAGTTAAAGAGATATCATTTATTAGTGTGACCCACTGTCAACTTCCCAGGAGCCCTGGTGATGTAGTG
Organism: Echinops telfairi; assembly: GCF_000313985.2. Classification (NCBI taxonomy): domain Eukaryota; kingdom Metazoa; phylum Chordata; class Mammalia; order Afrosoricida; family Tenrecidae; genus Echinops; species Echinops telfairi. The sequence continues at coordinate 57,049,652 of NW_022104341.1, forward strand.
GTTGCTCTTTGGGCAGTTAAATGCAAGGCCAGCACTTGGACGGCACAAGCCGCTCTGCGGGAGAAAGGCAAGGCTTTCTACTTCTGTGAGTAGCTACGGACTTGAAACCTACAGGGGTAGTTCTACCTCATCCTGTGTGGTCACTCGTAGTGGCAGTGAGTTTGTTTTTTTATTGTTTGTTTTTGACGGCATCCTTTACATCTCTCCGAGCCCCCATATGAACACCCATCAAGAGCCCCAGGGCATCCCCACCGGAAACAGACTGTATGATGATCAAACGACTTCAGTAAGTGAGAACTAAACAAGTCTTTTATAGAGGGAGACTGGACGGTCTATATGCATTTTACTCAACATAGCAGATAATCCATGGAGTTAAATAGAAAGCCTTGATAAATTATGCCTTTAGAAATCTCCTTGCTCTTCCTTTTCCTTTCAACCTTTCTTTAATTCATAAGTCATTCATTCATTCAATGTTCACCAAGCACCATGGTAAACCCTGAGAACATAAAGACATGCTGCTACCTGTAAGGTGTTTACTGTTTCCACGTAAGCAAAGTGATCACACTGTATTTACATTGAACTGCCATATCCCAAGGTGTTATCCAATTTTCTTCTCCTCAAAGATTCTGACACATTCAGAGAGCGTCAGAAAACTGAAGAAACTTCCTGGGAACAGTTTGGTCATTGAGAAATCACATCAGAAGACTTTAAGGATTGTTTCTCTTTCTTTTTCCTGGGAAAACCTCAAGTGACCCCAAAAGGCATGGTTCTTTGGAAGGAGCTCAAGAAACAAATAACTAGAGGCTTCGTGCGCCTCGGTGCTTGTGGGAGTTACAGATGAGTCAGACGGCACAAGGACTTTTATTTCTTGTAGCTTTGTGCACGGAGTTTCTGCAGATGTCATTGATAGCAGTGATATTAAATAATCATACTAAGTACGGCTTAGCATTGGTGTGGGGTCCCTAAGCCAAGTGGTTAAGTTTTCTTTTGAACTTCACACTCCTAGTTGAGTTAGTCCATCCTCTTTCCTCGTGCATGGGCGCCTTGTGCAACTTGAGGGTTAACTCCTGGAAGCCATACCTCCCACTCAATCTGCGGACTTTCCTTCCCAGGACATCTCCACAGAAAAGACCAATCACAAGCCCGAGGCTTCTCTGGCCTACGTAATTCCCACATCTGCTGTCCTAGTCTCCTCCTTCCTAATCGACATCATAGGGCCGGATACTAATCCAATTAGGCGATATCACTGCAGAGAAATCCTTGTATGGCTTCTCGTTACCTGCAGAACAAAGTCCAGGCTATTTAACACCGGAGAGGATATGGCTCGTGTAGACTTTGGCAGTCTCATTTCCGGCCTCATAAAGTAATTCTTCCACGGTACTTTTTGTCCCAGTGATGCCAACGCATTTCTGATGGCCCACGGGACTGGCCGCCTGGGCGTGCAGCCTGTGCCTGCGTTTCACTGAAGCTTCTGCTGTGATTGTTCTGAAATTCTTTGCAATTTACATAAACAAACGACCACACATTTTTATTTTGCACTAAGGGCAACCCCATGTGTGCACCGTGGAACGGCTCCATGTTTTCAAGCCTGTGACCTTTGGGAAGCAAATTGCCTGGTCTGTTTTCTGAGGCACTTCCACTTAGGTTCTGATCACCAACTTTCCAACAGCAGTCAGAATCCACCAGCCCCAAAAACCTACCGGGGCAGTTCTACCCTGCCCTTTAGGGTCACGATGAGTCAGCATCAACTCGATGCCAGTCAGTCTGAGTTTTTGTTTTCTAAGTGGAGCACTTAACCATTTGTGGCGGATTCCACAAACAATGTTTGGTCCTGGTACCCAGGTATCATGTTGTTCCCCTCCTTGGGGCCTTGCATGGACTCTTCTCTCTGCCCAGAGTACCTGGCATGCTCTTCTCTGGCTTGCAATCCTAATTTGAGCATCACTTCTTTAGTGGAAACTTCCCTGAATATTTGTCTCTTCATCCTCCACCACACTGATCAATCTCTCTTTTATGCTGCACATACAGCTATTATAGTCCTTCTAGACCTCAAAATGGGAGCTTTGTGGTACAGTGCGTTACATACTGGGCTGCTAACTGCAAGATCAGCAGTTCAAACTCAACAAACACTCCAGTGCAGAAAGATGAGGCTTTCTGCTCCCATAAAGATGTACAGCCTTGGAAACTCAGATGCACTATAAGTTGGAATCGACTCAGTGACAAACCAACACTGTTTGTCATCAAGGTGATTCTGTTCATGACAGGCCCTTATGTTTCAGTGTAGAATTATGCTGAACTTCAGAGTTAGAGGGTCAAGTCCTTCTTCCTAGGCACCTGTGACTGGCGACCTTTCAGTTAGTCACTGAACACTTGACCACACATGGTGGTGAATCGCTTGCCTGTGTGTCTCCCTCAACATAATGTTGAACTCCTTCAATTCAGGGTTGATCCAGGGAAGGTCATGGAGCACAATAGTCAGGCAATCTGGGACCACCCTACTTGGCTGAGTATGACTCGGGGGACGTCATTAGGTCTCAGTTTTCTTTGGGAGAAGAAAAAGGAGGGGAACAAAATCATGGAATCTACAGGTTATTTCAGGTTTAAATGAAAGAATCCTTCGAAAGTTCTTGGAATAGTTCCTGGTACTCAGTAAGTGCTCAATAAATATCTTCTGTTTTTATATATCATCCGCCTTATTTTCCTGGAACCTAGTATAGTGGCTACCCAAACCAAACGGTGCCAGTTAGATTTTATGTCAACTTGTACTTGTGTCTGGATGGGGTCCAACCTGTCAATCAGGTCACAGCCTAATGATGCCTCCTGGGAGGTGTGACCTTTTGATAAAAGAGACCTGGGGACCCCTCTGCTCCCCCTCTGCACCTTTACCTTCTAGCTTGTTGGGATTCTGTGCCTGATTCTAGCGGTGACCACATATGGGGTGCCCACATATAGGACGCCTGACCCTGAGAACTACCGGTACCCTACCACGTTTCCACTGACCGTGGGTCTACCTGATTCTGTACCCACTGGCCTGCTTCTTGCTTCAGCGTTCTGTCATCGGCCTGCAGCTACATGAGTCTGACGAGGGCACTGGCGAGCACTGGACTCATTAAGTTGGTCTGGGCTAGGATGCCTTCTTAATATGGAATTGCTTGTTGATATAATGGTCTTCTTGATAAATACACGAGTGCCAGAGGTTTTGCTTCTCTAGACAGCCCAGCCTAACACACAAACGCATGGACATTGAGTTGATTCAGACTCATGTACATCCTACATCCGGTTCTGAAGCTGAAATCCTTAAGGGGGCAGAGCATCTCATCTTTCTCCCACAGTGGCTGGTGGATTTAAACCACTGACCTTGACGTTAGCAACCTAATGCCTCGCCTACAGCACGACCAGAGCTCCTTAGGACAGTGACTAGAACATTTCTGTCTTTAAACTTTTTGTTTTGATTTGGGCGGAAGTTTATAGAGCCCATTGACTTTCCATTCAACAGATCATGCACATTTTGATTCATGTCATTGATGGCAATCCCCACAATGTAATAACACACTCTTCCCACCACCTCCTGATGTTTACCATCCCTCTCTATGATCCTTCCTGCCTTCTGAGCTTGAACGCTAGGCAAACACTGCCCTTCTGAGTCTGTATGGTTGATTGTTCTAAGGATGTAGACCTCCCTGATGGCTTGCTCACCTTGTGAGCCCGTCTACTGTTGGACTAAATAAATGTTGAAATGGGAGGGCAATGAGTTCAGTTCCAAGCCTGAAGAGTGCACAAGGGCCATAGTCTGGAGGTCTGAGACATTTGCTCCTGAATTTTTACTAAATACCTACTGTGAACCAACCTCTATGCTGGCTGCTGGAGGCATAAAGTGAAAAGACATGGCCCTTGCTCTCAAAGATGTTGATGTTAATAGGAGAGAGACAAGCAATTAGCAATCTTGATGCACATGATAAAGTGCTATAAACAAGGTTCCAGGAGAGTCCCGCAGAAAGGTATCCAAATCAGACTAGGTGCCCAGTAAGGTTTCTAAGAGATGGGAAGAGCCTGAGCCCAAGGAGTAGCTAAACGTACAAAAGGAGGAAGCTTCTTCTCAGAAGCAACAATAGTATATGCAAAGGCACATAAGGGTGCAAAAGCCTCTCATCTTAAATAAACAAATAAAACACCCAAACCCACCACTGTGAGATACCAACTCATAGCAACCTTATAGGACAAGGTAAAACTGCCCGTGTGGGCTTCCAACACTCTGTTTATGAGAGTAGAAAGCCCCATATTTCTCCCAAGCAGCAGCTGGTAGTGAGCTGAGGGCCTTGTGGCTTACAGGCCAATGTGTAACCGCTTTGCCACCAGGGCTCCACTCTCATCCTAGGGGAGCCGCTAGTCTATGTAACTGCAGCAAGTGGTGTTTGGTGCTATTCTCAGAGACAAAGGAGTAGAGGGGCAGGCTTGGCTACTAGATTTTCCCTTTCATCGGTTTCTGGTAGTTGCTTGAAACATGGGCTTGAGAAGGACTGAGGCACATCCAGCCTCAACAAGACAGAGGAACAGGACACACATTAGTGCCATTTGTCATAAAGGGAGTGGACACCTGCAGGTCACATATCTGCCAATGTCGACCGATTGCATAGCACCTCAGATGCTGTTTTAAGGAGATGGGATTTTATGCCGAAAGCTATCGGGAATAAGGGGAAGATGGTCATGCTGGCATGGCACGTTACATAGTAGGTGTTTCATAAATGCTTGTTGGATTGAACTGACTCTGAGCCCCAGTTCACCTCCTCATGATGTAGTGTATCAAATGGCACCCATGTGATCTGAAGCCAGCAAATAAAACACGCATAATTGAGCCTACCGTGCTAAGTGCTGAAAGAATTAGAGCAGTATCCAAAGGTGTGTAACGTGCTCCCATGGTGTGGTTTACACAGTAAAACAGTCTGGCTCACACTGCAGTTGCAAATGGAGGATTAAAGTGGTGTTAATAATTTATGCAGCTATATTGTTTTATGCTACTCGCTGGAAGCATACCCCCCCCCCCAAATAGTTCTCGGGGCCCTTTAAAACCCTTCACCCGCTGCCAAATGCAAAGCACACAGTAAAAAAATGATTGAAGAACTACATTGCAATGCTGCTAGACATACATACATGACTCTGTCTTCGCCATGACCTTACTACATCATTTGTAAGGAGGCAGGAAGGTCTCTGAAATGTGGGCCAGTGCTAAAAAAATAAATAAACAAACACACACCCGAATTAGTCTTAGTTAAAAATGAAAACCCTGTAAAATTGGCATTTGTTATAGAAGTCATTATCTTTTTAACTGTCTCTCATTAAAGAGTCTTGTTCTGAGAATCTGTACTTCTGTGAGAACACAAGAAGGGTCAGTGTCCCCATAATAAATTTAGCAACATAAGCAGGGGCATGTTTTCCTACTTGTTTTTGTGGGTTTTTCCTTGGTGCTGGAGGGAATGAGGGTAGCAGACAACAGCGCAGGCAAGATAGCAAGGACAAATCTATGCAGAAAACTGGCACATCAGGCTAAGGGGCTCTGAGCATCGGAAACTTCAGTGGGGGTCAAGGGAAGAAGGTGTGAAATTAATGCACAACATTTTAGAAGGCCTATGTGCTTCAAGACCCCCAAACCAAGCAATGCTCACAGTCTTACTCTGTGTGAAAAAGGAAAAGTCATTCTTTGACATCTCTGGTCTCCTTGTGCTAAGTGCAGACTAAAATCTGACTCCTCTGGAGGTGCTTAGAAAGGGCTGGCAGAACCAATGAAGATGCCGAGGTGAAGATAAAGATTTGTGCAAGTGGGAGCAGCCACTTCCCCCGTTTTATGTATCTGTTTTGTCTTTGTCACTCTCTGACGTCTTCCTCCTTGGACTTCCTATAATGATACTGGCTGACAATGGCCACACATCAACATGAAAGACTTCTGTCTTTGTGGAATCTTCTTTGTAGTCACCGTCACAGGGCAGGGGAGAGGAAACGATCTGAACTGCAAGTAACTCCTACAAACAATGTTTGGTGTGTTGCGAATACCTCCTGGGGTTCATAACATCTCAATCACAACGAGTTGAAAGAATTGAATCATCTTCCAGTAGATTACATGATCATATGCATGGCAGTTGAATCGATTCGGACAGATCAATCCGATAGGACAGAATGAGACTGCTCTTTAGGGTTTTCAAGCTGTAAATCTCTGTGGGAGCAGCCAACCTGATCTTTCTCCCTCAGAGCTGCTGAGGGGCTTGAGCTGCCCACCTTGTGGCTAGCAGCCTGACACTTAGCCCACTGTGCTGTGTGGAGCTGCCCCCATCGGGGCTCCCAGGTTGTCATCTTGAAGGGGGCAGATTGGCAGATGTGTCTCTCCCTCTGCCAAGTGACTGCAGTTAGCAGCTGAGTGCTTACCCACTGAACTACTTCTGACCCAAATGTATAATCACCAAAGATTGGTCTTAAGGTGGTGCCTTTATTACAGCGTCTAAACCACAATTCTAAATGTTTATGTTATCTGAACATGTTGTCTTAATAATAGTTAGGCTACTATGCAGCCCTAAGAAGAAGGGCCCTCAGGAAAACAAGAGGAAAAAATCAAAGCGAGGGCACACAGCAATTCCTCTTCCTCTGCTGCCCCATTATCTATTGTTTCCTTCATCCATACTTTGGTCAAAACAGGAAGGCCTCCCCTCTAGGGCATCAGACAAGACTCTCCCACTCCCACCCAGCTGCCCCTCTTATTCGAAGAAAGGTTTGTGTTTTTTGTTTGTTTTTTTTTACTTTCTTCTTACCAAGACTCTAGAATATTCAGATATTTGGGAAGAAAAAAAGGAGACGCTTTTGTTGATGTTATTTACTTTACGCTGGGTTTGCTACCCAGCAAACTGAGCTGAGAGTACACCAGAGTCAAGGAGCGGCACAGTAGGCTAAGAGAAGCTGCTAACTGAAAGCTCAAGGTTGAAACCCACTAGGCACTTCCAGGGAAAGAGACGAGACAGCTTGCTTCTGTAAAGATGTACAGCCTGGGAAACCCGATGAAGTTGTTCTATGCTGAATGATAAGGCCACCAGGAGGAGGAATCAACAGCAATGGTTGTTTTTTTTTTTTTGTAGGAAGGTAAGTCAAAAAGGATTGATACAAAATCACAGAAACCTTTATTTACAGGAACATCACAATGTGAGGCTAATGTTTCTTGACATACCTTCTATCTAGGTCTATGTACTTTGAAAAGCGGTTTTTCTGTTCCTAACCCTTTCTAGAAGAATTCTGTTCTGTTTCCACCAAGTTGAAATGACAGTTTTGACATCCTCAAGGGACTCAAATCATGTTCCTTTTCAATGTTCTTTGAGTTCGGAGAACAACAAAATGTCTGAAGGGGCAAGAACAGGGCTGTAGGGTGAATCATTAGGTAAGGATTCCTGATGAGAGTCTCATAAGACAGCCCTTGCCACACTTGAAGGATGAGCAGGTGCCTTGTTGGGATGGGAGGAAAATTCCTTGGCACAACATCCCTGGCCTTTTTTCTCACCAATTCAGTTTTTCATTTTCTTAAAACTTTTTTAGCGTTCTCCACTGCTGGCGCCGTGGGCCACTTGAGATGGTGAGGGATCCCACCGTGGCTGGCCGGAAATTCTCTCTAAAAGCCATCGACTGGATAGCCTTTGGGGAGATCATACCCCGAAACCAAAAGGCTGTTGCCAACTTGCTGAAGCCCTGGAGTAAGGGCCTCACCTCCGGGTTGGCCGTTCTCCCCCAGGCGCCTCCCGCTGTGGACTGGGCTTCCTGCAAGGCCAACGTGGCCACAGCCTAGCGGACGACTTTGAGAAGACGTTTAAGGCCCTGGAGAGCCCTGTGCCAGAAGACAAATTTATTGCCCTGGTGGATGCTGAAGAAAAAGATGTCAAGACCTGTGCCCAGTGAGTGTGTGTCTCTTTCCAAGACCAGGATTGAGGAAGACGAGAAGCAGGTGGAGAAGATGAGGAACATCATTCCATTTGACCAGATGACCATGGACGACTTGCACGAAGTCTTCCCTGAAACCAAGTTAGACAAGACCAAGGATCCCTACTGGCCTCATCGGCCAATCGAGAGTTTGTGAAGCGGAGTCTGAGTGGACACGCTGGCCCTCCCCTGAGGCACTCTGAACAGTAAAAATAAGAATGCTAAAAAACAAACAAACAAACAAACAAAAAAAACCTTTTTTTATATTAAGTCGTAATGATTGCCCTGTGTCCTTTGACCACCCCCGCCCCAAAATCTATCAAGATGATCTCTGGAAGTCCCAAGAAAATGGTCTCCATTACCTTCTAAGCTGACCTCTTGGTCTTGAATTGATCTAGTCCAGCAGGTTCCTCAGAAGATACTATTTTGATTGGACCTTTTTTTGAAGGCTGGCACTGTCAGGTTGGAGTTGGACTGCTAACTACAAGGCCAGTGGTTCAAATCCACCAGCCCCTTCATGGCTAAAAGATGTATGGCCCCGGATACCCTATGTCGTGTCACTAGGGGGTTCAAATGGACTCAACGGCAATGGTTGCAAAGTGAAACTAAGGAGCCCTGGTGATGTGATTTTTGACACGGCTTCTAACCACGAGGTCATGAGTTGGAACTCAATAGCTCTATGGGAGGATGATACGGCTTTCTGCTCCTGTGAAGATTTACAGCCTCTGAATCCACAGGGGGCAGTTCTGTTCTGCCTTACAGAATCCCTAAGAGCTACATCAACTTCATGGCAGTGGATTTGGGCAAGCCAATCAAATCAAACTCAACTGCCACCAAGTTGTGACCCTAGAGGACAGGGGCTTCTCCTATGGGTTTCCAAAGCTATAACTCTTGATGGGAGTGGTTCTCATCCTTCCTCTATCTCCTTTGGAGCACCTGGTGGTTTCAAATTGCTGACTTTGAGGTTAGCAGCCTAATGTGTAACCTACTCTGCCACCAGGGCTCCAGGCTTAAGAAGATTAACTATTTTACTGATTAAATCAGAACCTCTCTGCAGTCTCTGATCACAGAGACATGTGGAGACATGTTCGGAATCAATTGTAGTTCTGTGGACTAGAAGCGTAGTAGCAACAGTTTTAAAAATGTATTTAATTGCCACAGCAATCTCAAGAAGTAGGCGTAGTTCCATTTTCTAATTGAGGGAACTGTGGCTCACAAAGGTAGCAAGCTTCTAGAGTTGTAAATAGTGGAATGGAACCAAGATTCAACCACAGCTCTGCCCAGTTTCTTTCCCCTTTATTGGACGTGGAAATACATCTCCCACTGTCAAACTTTTGTCTGGGTCTTTGTTGCTGTTGTCTAAAGAACCCCTATGTTCCCAGATCATGAGGACAGGGTTTGAAGCTGAATTAATTAACCTCCAAACTGCCTTGGAGAAGGCACCCAGGTGGTGCACCGATTGAAGCTCTCAGCCACGAACCTAAAGGTCAGACATTTGAACCCACCAGCTGCTCCTCGAGAAAAAGATGAGACTGTCTACGCCTGCCAGGATTTACAGTCTGGAATCCACAAGGACTCAAGGGCAGTGGGCCAGTGGCTTTAAAAAGGATATGGAGGCATAGTGGCTGAAAAAAGTAGAAGTGCAGCTCAAAGTATTTGACTTATTGAATTGATACAAACTAGAAGAACCCTAGGGACTAACACCCTAAAATAACCTTTGTATTTGAATTTGAAGTCATTTCTGTAGGTTATCTTTTTCGCCAAATAGTGGATTGACTTATTAAAGAAACACGATCACTTGCATGTGATGTGTGTTCCCTTGAACGATCAACTATCTGAGACCCAACATTCAACATTTCCCCAAAAGTGATGTTGCCAAGGCACGGAAGAGAAAGGCAGCTAGATGGATGGAAAGAGACAAAATTTAAGGATAGGCTGAAACATTGTAAAGCTTGTAGCCAATGGCATGGACTAATCGATATAAAAATTGCTCAGTGGGAAGCTAATTTGCTGTATAAACTTTCACCTAAAACACAATTTACAAAGATATGTATATCATTTGAAAAATGAAAATGAATGTATTTTATAAGCATCAACAATTACACTTATAAGCACCCCTTTGCCTGAAGAAAACAAAGGGGTAAAAGTAAACACATTTAAAATAAAAATTTTAATTATTTTTTAATAGCATATCAGAGCTTAAATTCTGAGCACCGGGGCTTGCAAAAGGCTATGAAGGGCAGTGACAGCTTAAAAGCTGTGAGCAGGGCCCTACACAGATTAAGGCTCCATTGAATTCTTTCAGATCGTCAATCATGATGTAGATAATCTTTCCCTCCGGCAGAGTGACTTGGAAAATGGATTACCTCTATCCCTTTCCAGTCAACCCAGTGAGGGGTGGTCTTCCTTTGGGCATACCTGGGTGTGTCCTTGATGGAGGTCAGCTTACTAGGGACAGTACAGGGGGTCACAGAGTCATGAACCGTGCCTTGGTCAGAAGGCCCTGGATCAGTCTTGTAAGCCCTTCTACATAATGTCCATGTGCTAGTTAGGGTTCACTTCTTGCCTCCGTCATCCCCCCTGCAACTATGATGCATTCATCCGCCACCCACCATGAATTTGTGATAGTTTGCTTTGTTCCTTGCCTTATATAACTAGTGACCAACTGTGAGTCCTTGGACCTCATCTTGACCTTGTGCTAATGGCCTCCCTCATCTGGATGATGCGTCCTTTAAAGACCCAATGAACGTTCTCCTTCAATTGCATTTGAGATTAGGGTCTCTTTTGTACCCTAGAACATTAGATGCATTTTGTAAAAAATAATTTTTTAATCAAGGGACTTGAAACTTCTACTTCTAGCCAAGTGGTAGAAACAGACACGAGGTTTACCTTTTTGCTTTAAATTTATTTGTGGCAGGGTGGGGTGGTGGGACATGAAATGATAGTTTTCAGACATTGGACCACCCACAAAGCAGGACTATAATGTCTGAGAGAAAACAAACAAAGGGGGCTCCACAATTGCACCAGCTTGTTGCCCAAAGGTGGTTCAGGCTGCAGCACAGAAATGGGGAACCCAAATAGTGGCCAGAGGTGGATGTGAGGTCAAGGCTCTTGGCTTTGTTGTGTTTTTAATAGAGAAGATACTAGAGCATGTTGCTAAGCCAGGGAGACTGACAATAGAGGACGAGAGTGATGGTGGGAGAAATAAAGAGCAACGTGAGCAAAGCAAAGGATAATAGGCTAAGGCTTCTGGAGTCAACGGAGGGATGGGCCTTTGATCTTGCGTTTCCTTGGTAAGGAGAGGGCTTACAGAGAAAATGAGACCAGATTCGGGTAAACTGAGGAACTCAGTGATGGGGAGATGAAGTAACCCCTTTGAAAATGTCCGTTTCTTCAGTCAAGTATGAGGACAATCCATCAGCTGAAGTGGGCAGGGGCTGAGCGGTGCAATGGCCGTCTCAGAGACCATGATGGGGACGCTGCTGTGACATTTGCTCAGTGCCAGGTGGGTAGAACTCCCTTTTATAACAGAGTCGAGCCACTTCAGGCAGGCTGTGACTCCCCCACCCCAGAGGTCTCAGTGGGTAGGCAGTGAGTAAGTGTCAGCAGAGGCGGCAGCTGCCTTCCCGGCAGTCTCTTGGTCCTGGATCTTCTCCTGCAAACACTGCTCAGGATCTGTTTACAACATTTCTGCAATCCATAAAGAGTGAGATGGGCCTTTTGGACATTTTTGCTGGCAACTTGAAGGCACTTGGATGTTGCTGGCTAGGCCGCTGCTAAACCGAGCGGCTTCTTCTCAGCTAGCGTTTGCTCTGGGCATTTGTATACCAAGCTCTCTGGTGAGGACCAAGTCAATCAGTTGATTACTTTTTGTTAACCCCCCACTAGACCTGATTCTACAGTAGCACTAACTACTTATGGTTTAACTTTCGCTTTACTTACTTGTCTGTCTGGCATACCAGAAGCACCCAATGTTGATTAAATGAATCAATCAGTCAAAATGCAGTTGCTAATAATTGTCCCTAACACATGTGACTTGGAGGTCAGCTTCAGCAAGAAACACAGTTATTGCCCAAGGTCATCTACCGCGACCCTTGAATACAGTTCCTCATGTTGCGGTAACTCCCAACCATAAAATTATTTCCGTTGCTACTTCATACCTGTAATTTTGTTACTGTTATGAATCAGGCGACCCCTGTGAAAGGGTCGTTCGACCCCCAAAGGGGTTGTGACCCACAGGTTGAGAACCACTGGTCTAGTGGGTAAGAACTCTACTGAATGAGGTAATGAGGTATAATAAAAATGACAGACTTCGAAGTTGGATGAGAAGTCCATAGAAACTCGTTAAAGAACACTGGGAAAGCTGGTTTACCTTCTGGGCCTCGGTTTCCTGGGATCATTGTAAGGAATGAATAAGACAATACATGTAGCGTGACTGGCACAGTGCCAGAGCCTAGTCAGAGATCAATAAAGTGAACCCTGCCATATGAAATCAGATTGTTCATTAAGTACCATATGCATAGTGTGGAAAGATGTTTTCTCATCTGTAAAAGGAGTTTGGATACACCATCCTGATTTCCTAGTGGTTGTACAATTCTGTAGTCTCACCAGCAATACACGAGTGTTCCTATCTCCCCACATCCTCTCCAGCATTTTTGATCTTCTATTTTCCCTTTAATTTTGCTAGATGTGTTGGTATGAGGTGGTATCTCATTGTTTTAAGATGTATTTCTATTATTAATTATGAACTCAAATACTTCTTCACATGGTTGTTGGCTACCTGGATGATATTTTGGTAAATTATCTATTCGTGTCTTGTGCCTATTTTCAATTGGGTTATTTTTATTTTGCTTGCTCAGATGTTGTCATTTTCTACAGATTTTGTAATTAGCCCTTTATCCGATGTATCATGACTGAACATTTTTCTCCATATGTGGGTTCTTTTTAGACTCTTTTGACAGAGTCTTTTGATGTGCATAAATGTCACATTTTTAGAAAATCCCAAGTCTTTTACTTTTGTTTGCTGTAGTGTGGATAGTTTTCAATATGATTGTAATGTGTTTATGCCTTGTATTAGGGCCCTTAAGTTTGTCCCTATTTGTTCACTGATGGTCTTTATGGATGTGGGGTTTATATCTAGGTCTTCGATCCATCTTGCTTTCGTTTTTTGTACATCGTATGAAGTCTGGATCCTACTTAATTCTTTTGCAAATAAAGATCCAGTTTTTCCAACACCATTTGTTGAAAAGGTAGTCATTTCCCCAGTTAATGTTTTAGTCCTTTATTAAAAATTAGGTGTCTGCAACCACTGAAGACAAAGCGGGTGAATAAGCAAATGTAGTGAAGAAAGCTGATGGTGCCTGGCTATCAAAAGATATAGCATCTTGGGTCTTAAAAGCCTGAAGGTAAACAAGCGGCCATCTAGCTCAGAAGCAACAAAGCCCACATGGAAAAACATATATCAGCCTGTGTGATCACGAGGTGTCGAA
>NW_022104341.1:57063872-57086664 GCF_000313985.2 Echinops telfairi
GAGGGCAACGAATGTACAAATGTGCTTTACACAATTGATGTATGTATGGATTGTGATGAGTTGTATGAGCCCCTAATAAAATGATTAAAAAAATTAGGTGTCTGTAGGGCCATCCTTCCTTCTAAGGAGCATTCTGACTGTACTTTTTCCAAAACAGATATGATCCTTCTTTGGGCATCCCATGATTTATTCCGTATCTGTCACCAACATCATAATTCAAAGGCAGAAATTATTTTTTGTTCTTACTTACTGTTTAGCCTTTGTATGATAACTGAAACAGCTTTCGTATGAGCCCAAAGCCAAAGAATACATTGTCATCAAGTCAATGCTGACTAATCGCAAACCTGTGGGACAAAGAAGAACTGCTGCTTTGGGCTTCTGAGACTTTAAATCTTTAAGGAAGTAGACAGCCTCATTTTCCTCCCACGGAGTGAACGGTGGGTTCAAAGTGCTAACCTTGTGGTGAGCAGCTCAATGTGTATACATATGGGGCGATTAAACATATGTTTTTGGTCAGGCATCCTCAAAGTGACATCTTTGCTTTTCTTTTTTTTTTTAACACCTTAAAGGGGTCTGTTGCAGGGGATTTGCCCAGTGAAAGTGTTGTTTGATTTTGTGATTGCTGCTTCCATGGACATTAACTGTGGACCCAAGTAAAGTAAAATCCTTGACAGCATGCGTTCTTTGATCTGCATCAGGCATGGCTTCCAAGTCCTCTTGGTTTTCAGAAAGCAAGGTTGTGTCTCTGTGCAGGTTGTGGATGAGTCTCTCTCCAGACCTGCTGCTGTCCGCGTTCCTCTTCAGTCTCGCCCCTTAGATCATTTTCTCAGGGAAAATGAAAATGAAAAAGAATAGAATGCTTGGGCCCAGAATGGTTTAGGGCCTCATAGAGAAAGAGCTCATCATTGAAGAAGACATTTCCTTAAAACTTTGTTGTGCGCCAAGAGGAGTCTTTGATCGGGACCCCAAGCCTGGAACTGGGGAGAAAGGCTAAAGAGGAAGTAGAGATTTGGGACGTGGGTACACAGAGCTGCTAATAACTTTATAGTTCATGTTCTTACGAGGGCCCCCGGGAGTGCAAGTGGTTAAGTTGTTTACTGCTAGCCAAGGTGGCGGCAGTGAGAGCCCATCCAGAGGCCCCTAGGAAGACAGGCAAGGTGATCTGCCTACGAAAGGCCACACACACCCTTAAAAGCCCTGCAGAGTAGTTCTGCTTCAGCATTAACTCGCAGGCAGCTGACAGCAACATACCCTGAACTCCCACCAGGTGTGCGACCATGGGTGAAACACCTTTTCAGATTGGGTAGCTACTTATGGCAAATTCCTTTAAAGAAAAGAAAAATTAACAGACAAGATCAGGTCAAAGAGTTATGTGACCAAGCTTACAGGGCTGGTGCGTGTTTTGGAGCCAGGACTTGAATACAACTCCTTGGCTCCCAGCTCTTTGAGTTTTCCACACTTTACATTGTCAGCACAGTGACAATTTCAATATAATTCCTCTAACACAATTGAGCACCGACTGTATGTTTCACATAGTATCAAGCTGTGGTAGTTACATAATTTCACGTCAACTTGATAAATAGGTCTAGGGGTGGAGTCTAGACTGCCAATTAGGTTCCAACCTGATGGTGCCTCCTTGTGGGTGCGGCCTCCTCATGGGGATTCTGGGAACCTCCTTTTTTTCTCCCTGGAGGTGGACCACTCTCTCTCTCTCTGCCTTGTCTTCCTGTGGCCAAGCCATGTGGAGCTACACTGAGACCTGATGTATGAATGAGACCTGAGAAAGCCATGTGGTAGAGACCTGTGGAGATAGCCCTGTGATGCTTCAGATTCACCAGGGTGACCCAGAAGGTCTAGTGATACACTCTCCTATTAAAACAAAAAACAATATGACAAAATACCCATTTATAAGCTATCAAGGGCGCATGCGGGAGGGGGGAGCGGGGAAGGAGGGGAAAAATGAGGACCTAATGTCGGGGGTTTAAATGGAGAGAAAATGTTTTGAGAAACGATGTACAAATGCGCTTTACGCAATTGATGTGTGTATGGATTGGGATAACAGTTGTATGAGCCCCTAATAAAATGTTAATAAAAAAAAAAAAAAAACCAGCCTATAAAATAAAAAATAGAAGAAAAGAAAAAAATAAATAAATAAAATAAATAAAACAAAAACCAAAAGTCACAGCTAGGTTTTCAAAAACCCTATGAAATCAAACTATCCCCTGAGCTCACCTTTTAGTAAAATAACAAACTTGCACACAAAATAAAGCATATTTCCCATGAGCACTGTGCTCCATTTAAAAACCATCTATATGAGAACAGAAGGTCAACAATTACAGCATATAACTCATGAATATTTTACTCCAGCATATGAACAACAGGTCAGCAATTTCTAAAGAAAGATAAGATAAGGAGGCAGGAAAACTAAAGTTCTGGAAATGAAACAACCGGAATGCAAATAAAGAGAATGTTGACATATGTGAAAAATGCAACTCATGTCATTACGTTGTGTGTGTAGAAATTGTCAAACCTAATTTACTATGTAAACTTTCATATATATATATAATTTTTGTGAAAAAGAAAGAATACCCCAAGGAGCACAGTTCAACCGTGACACACATGGGGTTGCTGTGAAGTGGAACTGGCTCAGAGGTAAGTGGGGTGATGTCTTACGTTCTGATAGCGGCAAGAACATCAGTGTTAAGGAAGGGAGGAATGGGCATGTGAGAGGTGAGGATGGGCTCCTGGACAAGGGGAGCCACACACACATAGTAAGTAGGCTCTTAAAGATGGCCCTAGTCTCACACCAAATTCCCTCAGGATATCCAGTGCTGAGGACACACTGGAACTCGTGAGCCTCCCAAGTGGAGAGTGTGCCCCTCAGATCGCCCTTCAAGAAGGAACCGGTGCCATGAGTGTACTGACAGCCCCCAGCTGGGGCACCATTGGGAATCTACCACATTACTCATGCGGAGGCAGCGCTGTCCCCAGGTCACTCCTGGTCAGTTCCTCCACTTACCTGTTCATTGCTGTTCAAAATGGAACTCTTTGAATAAGCACTCCCTGCTCCGAGGCTCCCTAGCCTGGCCAACACTCTCTTAGAGCCTTAGGGCAGCCTGGTCTCTCTGCTTGCATCGACCTCCCTTCCATCAGCCCTTCCTCTCCTGTCAGGGCTGCATCACAGTGTGAAGGCTCTGGTCACCTAGTCCTGCTGATGCTGCCTTTATCCTTTACAGCAGTTTCCTGCAACCCCGCCTCTTGGATAGCTTATTTGTAGGGGTCCTGTGGCTAAAGTGATTGACTGCTAACCAAAAGATTAGCAGTTCAATCCCTCTAGCCACTCCAGGGGAGAAAGGAGGCTATCTGCTCCTGTCAAGATGGCAGCCCTAGAGACTCTATGGGGCAGGTCTATACTGTCTTAATAGGGTCATCTCACTCAAAGTCACTGCCATCGACCCTCTGTGGGATTCTGAAACTGGAACTGTTTACAGGAGCAGAAAAAAACGTTTTTTCCCCCCCTCTGAGCTGTTGGTGGTTTTGAACTGCCAACCATGCGGATTGCAGCCCACTTTGTAACTGCTAGACCAATAGGGTTCTTTCTAGGGTCAGAGGAGTCAGAATTAACTCAACAACAATTAGTTTATGTCTAATTCCATTTTGATGTCTACTTTTCAGAGGACCCAAACTAACAGCACAGAATTGAAACTAAACCAAACCAAACAAGTTCACTGCCATCGAGTCAATTCCAACTCATAGCAACCCTACAGGACAGGTGGAATTGCTCCTGTGAATTCCTGAGACCGTAACTCTTCACGGGAGTAGGGAGCGCTGTCTTTCTCCCACAAAGTGCCTGGTGATTTCCCGCTGCTGACCTTGCAGTTAGCAGCCCAGTGCATAACCAGGGCTCCCTAGAATGGATGGTAAATCAGGTGAAAAATCATGGGAAATGCTGCTTTGGATGTGAGGAAAGAGGATAACAAAGAACCTCATGGCACTGGGGGAGGAGGAAATCCAGCAGAGAGACTGGTGGCCAAAGTTTCTTATTGTTTAGATACCAGTGAGTCGGTTCCAACTCATAGCACTCTATATACATGAGAGATTTAAACCGTCCTTTTCTGCACCAGCCTCACAATTGCTTTCATGTTTAAGCCCATTGTTGCAGCCACTGTGTCGGCCCATCTGATTGAGGGCCTTTGTCTTCTTTTTTTGCTGCCTGTCTAACAAGCATGACGTCCTTTTCCAGGGACTGGTGTTTCCTCACAACGTGTCCGAAGTATATGAGATGTAGTCTCACCATCTTTATCTCTAGGAAGCTGTGTTTCTTCCGAGGTAGATTTGCTCTTTCTACCCCTTGGTCAAAATACCAAGTTGCGCCTGACCCACGCCATGGTATTTTGACCAACGCTTAGAGAGATGGAACTTCAGGAGGATTCTCCAGTTGGATTCTGAAGAGAAAATAAGAATAGTGAATATACTCAGGTATAAGCCAGACACACAACGGATGCTAAATAATTGTTGAGTGAATGAACAAAAATGGAAAATTTTAGGGTGTTTAAAATGAGCTGCTACAGCAGATACATCCCACAATCTCAGCTTCTCTCGCTCTGTGAATGTTCATGTTTCGCGCACCTCACAAGCAGCCCTGGCCAGGAGGGTCCTTCCTTACTTTGCAGTTGTAAGCTGCGAGGGTCCCGGGGGTTCCTGTTGTTTCCAAGAAGGAGGGGCCTACGGAGCTAGAGGATGGGCAAGGGTGTATTTGTTAACTTTTTAAAAATTGTGAATGAGGTGAGAGTTTACAGAGCAGATAAGAGCTTTACATCCAACAATTCGGACGCATTCCGAGTGAACGCATCCATTGTCTTCCCTTCGATCTACAGTGGAGTGGTTTGGTTTGGATCACGAACCCTACTTCCTCCTGCTGTCCCCATTCCTCCTCCTTTCCTACCTCTCTGAACTTTGTCCTTGGGTAAAAGCTGCCCTTGTGATCTGAAGAGACTGATTATTCACATGCAGAGGTGAATTCTCTTCCAGACCTGAAGGGTAAGGAGCAGAGTCATGGGAGTCCCACGGGCCTCTGTTCAACCAGTAAAGCCTAGTGTCTTTTATGGTTTTGAGCTTCCCCCACACCCCACCACCAAGACTTTCTAATGTCATCCTTTTGCGAGCAGTTGGTCGTGGTAAAGCCAGCCACCATCTAGTTTTACAGACCTTGGGATTGTGGAGACTGCTGTTTGCAAGTTCCAAGTTGCCCACTGGACTGATAGTTTCCACATGTTCTTTGATTTTCATCACTCATCTTTCCTCTGGAGATGAGTAGTGGAGAGATCAATAGCCGTACCTTAGACGACTGCTCATGCGCTTTTAAGACCCCAGCTGCTACTCACCAAATCAGCACATAGAACATTGTCTTTGTGAACGAGGTTACGCCGTAGCGTCCCTTCAGGACTAGGGTCCTGATCCTCCAGGCCCAGAGACTGATTCACTCAAGGTGTCTGGTTATGTTGAAGAAGTATTTCTATCTATCTCTGTCCCCTATATGTTGTACTGCATTCATGGATATATTTGCAGCAAAAGGAAATATCCATATACAAGTTATTGGTGGGCATCCTCCCTGCCCCTCTCCCACCTGTTAAGCTCAGTGTTTACCCAAGTATCTACTCGTAGGTCCTCACTGCTGCAGGCCTGTGTATATAACTGCATTTGGCTCTGTTGCTTTAACTCGTTCAAAACTCCTCCAGGAAGGCTCTGACCTCAAAGTAGCTGCCTCACTTCTCCTCACACCCCTTTGCCAGAACCCAGATGCCTGGCCTCAAGCTAATGAGGAGGGAGGAGAAAAGAGGGCCTTTCTGAGTGTCTAGGAAGAAGAAAAGAAAACGGCACTGGGTGAACACACAGCATCATCTCTGCCTCGAGGAATGGGCCATTGTACTTGTTGTAGTTATTATGTGCCATCAGGTTGGTCCCGAATCACAGCGACCCTATATGCACTAGAATCAAACACCGTATACTGCACCATCCTTAAAGGTGTTCTTATGCCCAGTGATGCAGCCATCTGTCCAGCCATCTTGTTGAGGGCCTTCCTCTTTCACCACCCCTCCACTTTGCCAAGCAGATGTCCTTCTCCAGGGACTGGTCTCTCCTGACCAGGTGTCCGAAGTATGTATATGAAGTCTTGTCATCCTCGGTGGGACGTCTTCTGCGTCAGCTGTCTTTGTCCTTTTAGCGGTCCAGCTCCACGTACTTCTCCAGCACAATTCAAGTGCATCGACCCTTCTTCCGTCTTCTTCAGTCAATGTCCAACACTCCCGTGCATGGGAGGCAATGGGAAATATCATGGCTCGGGGAAGGTGCACCTTAGTCCTCAAAGTAACATCCTTGCTTTTCAAATATTCTAAGGATGTCTTGTGCAGCAGATTTACCTAATGTAACACATCTTGTGATTTCTGGACTCCTGCCTCCAAGTGGATCCAAGCAAGACAAAGTCCTTGACAACTTCCACCTTTTTCTCCACTTATGATGAGGAATTCCCTATAAGGCGTCAAGTCCCTGGATGGAATAAACATTGTATGCTTACCTCCTAACCCATCTGCTGGCAATTCCCACCCAGCCAGCTGGCCTGATGATCTGCTTCTATAAATATCACAACTAGGAAAACCTTCCGGAGCATTTCTATTCTGTAACACATACGGTCGCTTTGAGTCAGGATCAATTCAATGGCGATGGGTTGGGTTTGCTTATTTATGATGAGTACTGAGTGGAGGAAGGAATGAGGGCATTTATGCTTGGCAAGTACTTACGTAGAGTGAGCAGAGGGTCATGTCTCAAGGAATGAGGGAAAGCAGAGATAGGGTGTGAAGCTAACTCAGTACTGCCTCCAAGAAGTGATCCTTGATGTCCACTCGACTCCCTGACTCGGGCTAGGGTCGAGAACTCTCCTCTCGGCTCTCACCCAGCCTGCCAGCTGCATTGAAAGCACTTGTTTTCTTCCCTGGCCTCTGAGCTCTGAGGAAGGCATATGTTACCACATCTGTGTCCCCACTGTTGGTTGATGAGAAAAACTTGCTCCACTCCAGAGACACTAATTAGGGGACCTGGATGGGGGAAGGGCATTCATATATTTTTCTTTAAAACTAGTTACTTTTCTTTCCCCTAAACAATTAAAAAAATTGTGTTGAAAATATGCACAACAAAGCATACATTGATTTGACGTTGCTACAAGTACAATTGAGGGATCTCCATAACACTCAAGTTGGACTGCCCTTCTTGCTGTCTTTTAAAGTCGCCTACACTCTTTGTATGGCTCCATGGGTGACTTGGATGACTGCTGTGGTTGAAAACCTCGTTCACTCACACAAGAGTGAGGGAGGTGATGAGAAACGTAGGAGTAGGCGGGAATAGAGACATCCCTGGACTCAGGAGGGTGGGGGCAGGCCCAGATGGGATCCTGGTGGTGGAGGGGCTCGCTGTGGCCAGGAACACAGGAAGCCTGCAATGGAAGGGTGTGGACTGACAACTCTCTAGAGCAGTTACAGAGGTGACACACAGGTTGGAGCTGAATCAGGAGAAGACTCGCCACAGTTGTTGAGGAGGAAGTCAGCTGAGAGGGGGTGTGCATGTTGGGGTGCATGGATGGTCAGAGAAGGAGCTTCTTTTGATGAAAAGCAAGCTCGCCTGAGGGGTGATCAAGAGCGTGTGTGGCAAATGTGCCTCAAAGGGATTAAGCCCTGAACTCATAAGAAGGCTAATGATGAAGGCTGGCAGAGTGCTAGGGGAGTCCCTGGATGGTGAGAATGGCTTAAAGTTGGCTTCTAACCAAAACCTTGGTGGTTTGAGGTCATCCACGTTTATCCCAGAAAAAAGGATTAGCAATCTACTTCCAAAAAGAGCAACAACAACAAACCCAACCATCAAAAAGTGCATGGAAGGCATCTCTCCTCTTGACACACAGCTTCACCATGAGTCGGAATCAATGCTAGAGCAACTGGCTGAGCGTCTGTAAGGGACCCAATAGACTGCAGGTGTGGTGGGTTCAGAGACTCCGAGACAAGCGGAGAAAGTGGATCTTGGAAAGGCCGTGGGTTTGAAAATGAGCCAAAAGGTCAAGCAGAAGGTCAAGGGAGGAGAGGGAGGCTGAATGCCAAAGAAGTGCTGACTGTTGCATCCATAAACAAAGCCACGTCCTCACAGAGGGTTCCTGGTGAGAATGAGGGGAGTGGCTGTCACACAGGTGGACACTGTCATCTTATTTCATCAGGTCAATGACCACGCCTCCTGGAGCCTGCCCTCACCGAGAGCCCTCTCGCTCTACCTCTACCCTCGCTGTCTTCCCCCGGCCAGTGAGGCATTTGTAAGCCAAGGTCTTCCTTGTTGCACACAGGAAGCAGAACTCTCCCTTTGTGCATTATCAATTATTCCATCACACCAATCAGCAGCCCACCCCAGGAACACCTAAGACCCCAGGGACTCCCCTTAATGAACCTAGACTGCACTCCTGCATTTCAATAAGTCCTTGCCCTGACTAATTTCCTATGAAGGCTGTGGACTGAAATGACACTTCCCTACTGATTTCATTTTTGAGCTCTTTTATTTAAAAAAAAAAAAAAAGGTAAGAAAAGAAGAGGTTTTCTAAGAAACTGTGCCGAACACCCATCTCCATCCATCTCTCTTCCTACTCTGTTGTTGTTAGGCACCGTCGAGTCCAGTCTGCCTCATAGCAATCCTGTGTGCAATAGAATAAAACACTCCTCTCACCGTTGTGTTTGAGCCCACTGCTGAAGCCACCGAGCACGTCCCTCTTGCAGGTGACCTTCCACTTTCTTACTGACTTTACTTTACCAAGCATGATGTCCTCCTCCAGGGACTGGTCTCTCTTGCTAACATGTCCGAAGAACATGAGACAAAGTCTCCTCATTATTACTTTCTAGAAGCTATTCTCCTAGACGGCCCAATGTATCTTTTGGGTCTGGAATTCATCTTTCCCTCTGTTGGACCACTGACCCCTACAAAGGCCTAAGTCTCGTCTTTGCTTACTGGGTCTCAGCTTTATCCCTGTATCATGGCCCAAACGGCCTCCTGTCTACTCTGAAAACTCTGTCAGCTGCTGCCTACAGCTTTCTGTCCGGCATCTTTTGCTCGCTTCACTGGGCTTTTGGCTGCTCTCGGCACACTGCTGTGGATGGGTTTGCTTTTCGAAGTAGCCTCTTACCCTAGCATTGTGGGGCCCACGCTTGATGGTCTTCCCTTTTTCCTCCTTGCCCACTTCCTTATTGAGAGCAGCTGTGTCACAGGCGCTCCCACAGGCTCTCCAGTTGCAGGAAACTGCCCTGCTGCTGGAACTCTTCGGCACTCTGGTGGCACAGCAGTTATTTTTCTAGCCTGCTAACCAAAAGGTTGGTGGTTCAAATCCATTGGACAACTCCGTGGTTGAAAGACATGGCAATCACGTTCTGTAAAGATTGCAGCCAAGAAGCCATGGGGCAGTTCCACTCAGTCACATTGGGGTCACCATGAGTCAAACTCCACGGGATGGCCCCTAACAACTGGAATCTTTGGAAGTGTCTCGACTCTCTTGCAAATATGCAGAAAGCCCAACACGTGGGCAGCTGGCCCTGGAGTAGCACAATCCTCAGAGAGTGTGGCGGGGATTTGCTTATCGAAGAGAACAACCCCAGTTGACTTTAAAAGGAGCAGGGCTGGGGCAAAGGAGAGAGAATAGCAGGCGTCTTCTCATTGTCTCTTTTGGGTGGGCCCGGCAGTGCTGCCAGGGGCACAAAGCAGCTGACTGATGTGTCATAAGGATACCCCTTCTGAGAAGAACCCAGGGCCATCTGGGCTTCATCTCCTGCTTGTTGCAGCTTCTACACAGCTGTTGATCTTAACTCCCGCTGTTCACATCTAGCAATTGGTGCTGACCCTTGGTTTCCTCCGTGTTTACTCGCAGCACTTCTGGAGGACTTTGATTCTGGTGGTTCGTTCAGGATGATTTGATGCTTGGCTGTATCAGGCAGGATACCCTGCTCAAGATACCTTGGTGCCGTTTTGAGGTAACCCTAGCTTTCTCTCGGTCCAGTCCTTGAGAGCCTGTCAGGCTTTCAGTGGAGAGAAGGTGTGAGGTCAGAGGTTAAGAGGAATAATCATTCCTCTGTTCCTGAATCAGAGAAATGTGAGGAGAGAATTTTCAAAAAAGAAGTGGAAAGTTCAGAAGAGATTTATTACAATATGCATAGACAAAATATAGGCGGAAAACTGAGAGCCTCAGCTGAGCCACTGAAAATACTCTGACTTCAAAACTGGTGATGGTCCTAAGAAACAGGGATACATGAGACGGACCCCCCCACTCCCACCCACCCCCCAAAAAGGAATAAAGCGCCACGCATTTTTCCCACTGGACAAGCATTTAGCAACTCCCTCTGAGTGCACCCAGTGGTGTCACCTGGGAACTGACCCAGAGGGTTTCCTGGGTTGTGATCTTCTCGGGGGCAGATCGGCCGGTCATCTGTAGAGCAGCTGATAGGTTTAAACCATTGACCTTTCAGTGCGCAGCTGAGCACTTAAATCTTGCACCACGAGGGCTCCTTATCAGGTTCAAACCAGTAAAACAAACAAGGCCATCCAGCGGATTCCGACTCCTAGTAACCTCATCGGACTGAGTAGAAATGCTCCCTAGTTTCTGAAGCTGTAACTCACTGCAGGAGCAGACGGCATCATCTTTCTCCCTCAGAGTGCCTGGGGAATTTCAACTGCGACTCTATGTCACCAGGGTTATGAGGCTTAGGGATGACTTACTGAGTCCTCACTCTATGGGATAAACCATAGAGTCAGTGCTGAAAGTTAAAATCAACGAGGGGCATCTTTGTTTTCTTCCAAAATCTGCAGTGAGAGAAGGCTAGAATGAGGCAGTTTCGGGTGGTTGGGGTTACAGATCAGGCACAGGGGCCCCCAGATGCTGAATGGTACCTGGATCATGGCACTGTGCCAAACACGTCTCTGCAAACTGGCGAACAAAGGTCTGGGCTGGGGTGCACTCAGCTTCCAGAAACAGAGAGCCTGCTTAACAGTGGCTTCAGCATTGAAGTGTATTTATCCACTGTTGTTGCAGCTGCTCACAGATACCATCAGGGGCCCAGGTGCTTTCTTTCCGTTTTCCATCTTCCTGGGATTTTTGTGTGTCCTTGGGCTAATTCCCCCCTGGTCCAGAGATGGCAATTGCAACTCCTCATAGAACTGCATTCTGAGCAGGAAGAAAGGGGCAAAGGCCTTCTGCTCCCCAATAATCTAGCTTCTAGGAAGAAAGTGGATGTGAACAGCGCAAGTAGATCTACCTAGAATCTCATTGATCAGAACTGAATCATATGCCCACCCTTAGTCAATCACTGGGAAAGGGTTAGGCCAATCATAATCCATCCCCGGATGGGAGGGCGGCTCCACAGCTTCCATGAGATCACGAAGTCTTAAGTGCAATCAAAGTCCAGATTCATTGTCATCTAGTTGATGCCAATAGTTGTGGCGGCCCTATGGGACAGAGGGGAACTGCCCCTGGGGGTTTCCAAGACTGTTCATTTTTACGGGAGTAGAAAGCTTCATCTTTCTCCCATATAGTAGCTGGCCATTGCGAACTGCTGACTTTTAGCAGCCTAACTATGCCACCAGGTCTCCTATCTGAACAAAACCAGAATCCTCTTTACCAGAGGGACCAGTGTGTAGGTAGTGAACAGAGTAGCCTGCATTTTAAGGGATCCTGTCCACGTGACCCCACCAATGTCTGCAGTCAACGTCTTCCTCTACACGCCCCTGACCCCTGCCTTCATTTATAACTCTTGAGTCTTCTGATTTACAGAAAGTTATTTGTTCTTCATAACGGCTTTGTGGCAAGAGAGGCAGCCCACTCGTCCAATAAGCCAACCTGCATTCATTCGGACTACTCCATGAGATTAGAAAACGGAATCTATAAATTTTAAATTGAAAAAAATATGTTTAAGTTAAGCACCATTTTTATGACTCCTTTCCTTAACTTGATTGGCTGAAGATTAACCTACCAATCTCTGGTCTCAACTGCTTTAGATAAGAAAGCTTTTTATATTTTCTTAGTTTTCTGGCCTAAATTCCCTACTGTGTTTAATTCTAGAGGGCAGGGGTCAAGGTATTAAATGTGTTTGTCTTTTGACCTCAAGTACTACAAAGGGACTTCAAAATGTTCACAGGAAAATGGAAATGGAAGATAATAGAATTTTCCCACAGACTTTTTGAAGTGCCCAATTGTGCGAAGATAGCTGCCGTTAGCTACTGAGCTCTTGAAATAGGGTTAATAAGCCTAAGAAGTTTTAAAATTCTACTGAAGTTTAATTGACTTTAATGTAAATTTTGATTCATTTAATGGACAATTTTTAGGTATGTTTGAAACAGTTCAGGATTGCAAATTTTACTTTCCCAACTATACATTTTATAAACTCTAAATATAGGTAGACTCTTTCTAATAAAAATTAACGTCTGAATTTAGATATGCTTTAAATCTAAACAACACTGACTTCTCAAGTCTTAGTATAAAAAAGCTTTTAAATTTTTTCATAAATAATTAAAAAAATAATTGCATGATGAAATTATATTTAAGATATTTTGAATTAAATAATGTAGTGAGGAAGTTGGACTGTTAACAGCACAGTCATTCGTTTGAATCCACCAGTCACTCCCTTAAAGATGTATAATCTTAGAAACCCACCAGGGCAGTTCGACTCTGTCCTGTAGGATCTCTGTGAGTTGGCATCGACTCCATGGTGGTGAGTTCGGTTTGGATTTTATTAACGTTAATTTCGCCTGCTGTGTTTTACCATTTTTTGTTAAGTGGCTACTAGAAAATGTGGAGTCCCTGGATTGTACAAGCAGGTGGTGTGCTCAGCTACTATCTAAAACATCAGCGGGTCTACCCGGAGGTACCTGTAGGAAAGGTCTGGAAGCCTGCTTCCGAAAGATCACAGCATTGAAACCCCTATATAGCTCGGTTCAGATCCTACACATATGGACCACATGAATAGAGACCAACTTCACAGCAACTGTTTTGTGGTGTGTGTGTGGGTAAGCTAGAAAATGTTCAATACCATGTGGCTCACATTATATTTTTCATGCACTGTTCTGCTCTAGGACATAGTGAGCATCCACATGTCTGTTAAATGAATGCATGATTAAATGGCCTAACCACGGTCCTTCAGAAAGAGTCAACAACAGGTTCCTTGATCCCCTGCCCGCACCCCCCTCTCTTTTCCCACCATTCCTTACAGCGTCTATCCACGTTGGGCTTCCTGTTCACATTCTCACACCCTCTTGTCTGGCAGAAACATTCCTCATGGGAGTGGGTTTTGCAAACTCAGCAGAGGAAGGAGCATCTGTGTTGAGATCCTGGAAAGACAGTAGCTTGCAGAAAATATTGTGAAGCCCTGTTTGAGGGGGAAAGTAAATGATGCAGGACTCCAAATTACAAGTGGCTCTTGTGTTTCAGAGTTTGTCATTTCTGGGATCTTGTAGTCATTTCCTTGTGTAAAAAGAAAAAAAAAAAACTCATGCAGAAAGCTCTCTTTCAGAAGAAGGGAGGTTTCCCACTTGGGGGTGATTTCTTGTTACCCAGAGGGCTGTGGTGACAGAAAGCAGATGAGCGGTAAGAAGGCTGCCTTTGCTCAACGAGGCAGACTGAAGAACTGCGGCCACCCACATGGCCTGCCAGAGAAGCTCACATTCCCCTGGCTCGGAGGGCAGTGGCTGTGCTAGCTCCTGCACCAACCGCTTTGCTCTAACCCCACTGTGTTAGTCGGGGTACTTTAGAGAAATAAATCCACAGAAACTCATGTATAAGAGAGAGTTTGATATAAAGGTTAAGTGCACATCAAGAAAACATCCCAACCCAGTGCTGCCCAAGCCCACAAGTCCAACATTAACCCATTAACCCATATGTCCAACACCAATCCACAAAGTCCTCCTCCATCTCACAAAATACACACAATGATGCTGACTGCAGGAGGAAAGCTGAATCAGTGAACGTGTAAGCGTCTCAGTCCTGGCAGAGGTCTCCACACGGGTGTTCCAGCACCCAGGGCTGCATCGGGGTAGGTCCATGCGGCTTCTCCTCAGGGATGTCTTGCAGGAAGTGAGCCTTGCCAGCTGAAGCAGGGAACTGGCGAAGGCAGCTGCACCCTGGTCCAACCATCAGTAAGCAAAAGACCCGAGAACTAGAAAGGCAAGGCTCACGGAGCCATTTATCCCTCCGCCCTTCAATTAACCCCACATGTGTTTATCGGTCAGGTTGGCACAATAAACTAACTACCTCACCCCATCAAGATCATTCCCCCAGATTTCAGTGGCTATACAACAGCATTTTCTCCGTTCACCCATAAAACAGGCATGGGATCATCTGGGCCTATGACTCATCACCGAAGGGAACGCATGGTATTTTCACATTTTTATTTCAAAGTCCTCATGTTCCTTTACATATGAAGGAGTGCATGCAGTCCACATCCATTCCCCAAATATGTACCAAACACCTGCTATGTGCCAGGCATTGTACAGAACTGAGATAAAAGAACACAGATTTGTTTCATTTATGACTCTGAGCGATGAGTAAATTACTTAGCTGAGCTATAAATAAATTACATATGTCTTTATCTGAACTTTTGTCAGTGAGGAGGGGCACATATCATTTTTAAGAGCATCTTTATATAAGATTGTATGCTTGTCTTTCTGGTTCAGAACCAGGGTCTCCCCGAGTCAATATTTTGTTTGTGGCAGTGGTATGACATGATTTGGTAAAATTCCACTAACGCTTTCTCAAGAAATAATCAGAGACATGGCAAAACATACACACATGTGCATGTACACATACAGGTGGTCATGGAAGCTATTTACAAGTAGCAGCTCTCAAGCTGTGTGAGATGTTTGGGGAAATGTGGACTTGTGTCTAGGAGGACAAATCTTTACAAATCAAGTTTAAGTACTATTCAGTGATAAGAGAAACACTTGCCTTGTAGATATGAATATCAGGACAGCAAAATATCCATGGAAAAGTTTTTAGTTTTGGAAAAGTATTTCTGCATAGAAAAAAAGACCAGGTGTACATATACTGGAATATTAAGACTTTCTCTCGGGGAGTGAGATTCTGGAATGGATTTTTATATTGTGCGTGTAGATTTTAACATTCTGCACAATTGCTATTTCTTAATGTGAAAAAATAAATGGAAAGATATGTTGCTGGAAATTATTTTCCTTTATAGAATTAATTTTCAAATATTTTAAAAAATCTTCCCTCACCATTCCTATATTATCTAAAATATTCATCCTAGATCTCTCACTTTTATGGAAAACACTTTTGACTAAATCTCTACAAGGGCTAAGTCCAAAATTACTCCTGCTGCTGTGCCACTCAGAAGCACAAAACATGTCCAAACGTGTCTCTACAACCACTGGATGGCTACATGCAAGTTCCCACAGTAAGATCCTTGTCTTAGTTTTGGTAAGCTGTCTTCAACCAGACACTTTCTGTGGCATAGAAAAAGGACATTTTGGGGTCAAGACAAATACAAAGTTTTAAACAAAACTCAAGTAGACATCTTCCCAGATCAATGAAGCTTTGCAACAAGTTTATGGGACGGTAGCCTCCCAGAAAACAACAGTGCTAAGATCAAGTATGTGAAGAACAATGAGCCAAGAGAGGAAAGACTGTCAGCCTTGACAACAGAAAACGCCGTGGCAGAATTATAGATGGTAGAAGGGGGACCACAGACTTACCATTGATGCAAAAGCTGCTGAAATTGAGAGCTCACGTGGTTTGGCATTTTTTGCAAACATCTTGGCCTCGGAAAGTTCTTGGCTCAATGGGTGCCAAAAGTATTGTGCAAAGATCTGCTAGCTCAAAATTCTGATCTACCCATCTTTTAAGCAAGAGTGAAACGAATGGAACTGATGTTATGAAATAGATGGAGACTGGGCACAAGTCTTGGATCCAGAGAGCAAGGCCCCATCACGACAGCGGCTTCTGAGAGGGGTAGTCACAACGGATTTTCACAAAGGATGCAGGAAAATCATGAGGGCTGATTATGAAGAAACTTTTTAAAATTAGAAACTACCCTGGTGAGAAAAAGGTGTGGCTCTTCACATGCAAAGCCTTTCTTCAGCTCTCCCAGGATTCAGCAGAACGCTGCTAATAGTGACCCTATCTTTTAAGGACTTACAGTGTCTGCTCATGAGGCCCCTTCTGTTAGTGTAACATAGTTGCTTGAAGCATAGACAATGGCATCAGAGAGAGCTGGCCGCAAGTCTCAGATCTACGACTAACAAGTTGTGTGACATTGGGCAAGTTTCTAATTTCTGTGCCAAGGATTTACAGCTGGGTAACAAGTCACTCCAAAACTTCATGGCCTGGAATAATAATGTTTTATTATTTAATACTCTTCTTTGCATCAATTGGGCCACTTCTTCTCCACACAGTGTTGACTGAGGTCACTCTGTGACTGCATTTAACTGGGAGTTTGGCAAGAGCTGGAGTGGCTATGGGAAGGCCATTCACATGCCTGGCACCACAGCTGGAGTGACAGGAACAACGGGCAGCTGGCTGGGTCTTTTCCTCTTCCTTCTTAGTCTCTGACAAAACTGGATCCCTTTCTATCTAGATAAGATAGACAGGATAAACAATCTGGAGGAGAAAACAATAGGACCAACAGTTCTGGGGGGACATGGGAGAGGGAGAGGTGGTGGAAAGGCAGTGGGTATTAACAAACCCAGGGACAAGGGAACAACAATGGCAAGGAGGTTGTAGGAGGCCTGGTAGGGCTTGATCAAAGGCAATGTAACCAAGATAAATTACTGAAACCTGAATGAAGGCTGAACATGATAGTGAGACAAGAGGAAAATAGAAGGAAATAGAGGAAAGAACTAGTAGGCAAAGTGCATTTATAGAGGTCTAAATAAAGGCATGTACATATGTAAATATATTTATGTATTATGATGGAGAAATAGATCTATGTGCATATATTTATAGGTTTAGTATTAAGGTCACAGACGGACATTGGGCCTCTGCTCCAGTACTCCTTCAATGCAAGAACACTTTTTTCTATTAACCTGGCATTCCACAATGCTCACCTCCCCAACACTATCAATTGCTGAAGACAAAGTAGGTGCATAAGCAAAGGTAGTGAAGAAAGCTGATGGAGCCCGGCTATCAAAAGATATAGCATCTGGGCTCTTAAAGGCTTGAGATAAACAAGTGACCAACTAGCTCAGAAGCAACAAAGCCCACATGGAAGAAGCACACCAGCCTGTGTGATCACAAATTGTTGATAGGATCAAGTATCAGGCATCAAAGAACAAAAAATCATATCATTGTGAATGAGGGGGAGTGAAGAGTGGAGACCCAAAGCCCATCTGTAGGCAACTGGACCTCCCCTTACAGAAGGGTTGCAGAGAGGAGACCAGCCAGTCACAGTGCAGTTAGTATAACACTGATGAAACATACACTTTTCCTCTAGTTCTTTGATGCTTCCTCCCCTCCACTATCATGCTCCCAATTCTACTTTACAAATCCAGCTAGACCAGAGCATGTACACTGGTACAGATACGAGCTGGAAACACAGGGAATCCAGGACAGATAAACCACCAATCATGAGAATAGCGATACCAGCAGGGTAAGGGAAAGGTCGGGGGAGAAAGGGGAAACTGATCACAATGATCTACATAAGACTTGAAAAAATAATAATTTATAAATTATCAAGGGTTTGTGAGGAAGGGTGGGAGAGGGAGTGGGAAAAGGAGGAGCTGATAACAAGGGTTCAAGTAGAAAGAAAATGTTTTGAAAACGATGATGGCAACAAATGTACAAATGTGCTGGACACAATGGATGGATGGATGGATTGTGATAAGAGTTGTAGGAGCCCCCAATAAAATGATTTTTTAAAAAGGTAATTTGATGGAAAATAAAAGGTAATTTGCTAATATTAAAACACAGAAAGTGCAAATACAAAACATACACACGCAAAAAACCTGGATCCTTGTTCCCAGGGGCTCTCTCCACAGCAGGGCAGTCAGACTTCCTTGCTTGGCCGTGGGCTTCCCAGACAGACAGCAGAAGTGGCTAGGTCTCCAAGACCCAGACTGGAATGGATACAGCATCACTTCCAATCTGTTCTATTGGTGGCAGTTGTCACTGGCCAGTCAAGACGCAAAGGGAGGGGAAATAGTCTCTAACACGTGGCAGGAAGCGAGGCATATGCATCCTGGGATGGGGGAAATTAGCGGACATTTCCAAACAGCTCATCTCTAAGCCTCACTTTGTCCATTGGTAAAATTGGAGATAATAGTAGTGGCTATCTTTGGAAGAGTCTACAAAACCCACGACACTCATGGCCACTGAGTCTATTCCAACTCATTATGACCCCATAGGGCAGAATAGAACTCAGGACCTTTGGGGGCAGGGGGGTCTGGGTTATAAATCTTCATGGCAGCTGTAAACCTCATCTTTCTGCCTGGGCATCACTGGTGGGTTCAAACTGCTGACCTTTCACCATGGCTAGAGAAGATGAAACATGATACTATATGTAAAATAATGCACTTAATAAGCAGCAAAGGAATCATAACACATCTCTCAAAAGTCACCGCCATCAAGTCAGTTCTGACTCATCATGACCCTACAGGACAGAAACCTGTGGGTTTCTAACATCGTAAACCTTTATAGGACTGAAGAGCCTTATCTTTCTCCTCAAGAGTGGCTGGTGGTTTTAGACTACTGACCCTGTGATTAGCAGCCCAACATGTAATCCTCTACGTCCCCAGGGCTCCTTTAGATGTGGCTATATTTTAACCATTATTCCTAGTATTATCGTCACTACTATTCAAGGTGGAAACTGTTCAGGCTCATTCTGAAATTCATATCTCTCTTTATTCAATAAGGTCAACATAGTACTAATTATCACCACTCCAATCACCAAGCCCACTCCCATGGAGTCAGTTCTGACCCATAGAGACCCTATTGGACAGAGTAGAACTGCCCCGTGTGTTTCCAAGACTGAACATCTTTATGAACGTAGTAAGACTCTTCTTTCTCCCACGGCATCACCAGGGCTCACGGGGGATTAAACCCAACACAGGAATCCCCATCATCTCCTGATGAAAGCCAGGGATGGCCTCTCTGGACCTCCAGGATTTCCAGTCCCCAAACCTGCTCCTCACTGCCTTCTTGAGGTGTAGCCCTCGAGGTGAAAGGCCATCACCTCTTTAAGACCCACTTTAAAAATCTAAACATTTTCTGTAATTTGTTTCGGTGAAGTTAGCATTTGGCTTGATGGAAAACCTACTTTCCTGAGAAAAAGGCAGAAAGAGAGTAGCAGGATTACAAAAAGCACTTTCTTCATAAATTGGATGTTCAAAGAAAAATGTAATACCCATGCTGGTCCGGTTCTCCTCACCAAGTTGTACCCTTCCATGGTGTGGCAGTTACATAATCTCTGTCAACTTGTGCGGAGGGGTGGAGTCTAGCCTGTCAATCATGTTACAGCCAATTGCGCCTCTGGGTGGGCATGGCTTTCTCCTGAGGATTCTGGGAACTCTGTCTTTCTCCCTGGAGACGAGACACATACTCTCCCTTCAAGACATTCCTGTTGACAAGCCACATGGACTCACGTTGATGGAGCCAGAGCCCTGGAACTAGAGGATTGATGGGGAGACCCACGCCATTGGTGAGATGCTTCCACCACCACTGGCTCCACAAGACTTTTCACCCATTGGCCTGCGATCTTCCTGCATACGGCTTCATTGTATGTGTTGCGTGAGTCTGAAGAGGAATTTATAGACTGGTATTGGACATATGGGCTAATATCGGACTTATGGACTTGATCTGGACTGGGCTGGGATGTTTCCTCAATATACAATTTCTCTTTGATATAAAGCTCTCTCTTACACACATAGAAATCTTACTGGATTTGTTTCTCTAGTCTACTCAGGCTAACACACATGGGTCTGAAGATTAGCTCAGGTGCTAATCTGATGTAAAGAGTAGTTTGATCATTTAAACACTCCCTATTAGCTGCTGGGTCATGTTTCTTGGATTAAAAGTACTCCTCACAGGTTATGCATCGGGCTGCTAACCACAAAGTAAGCAGTTCGAAACTATCAGCTGCTCATTAGGAGAAAGATGAGGCTTTCTACTCTGGTGAAGAATTACAGCCTTAGAAACCCACAGAGGCATATCTATTGTCCTAAAGGGTCCCTCTGACAAGATGGTGGCAAATTTGGTTCGGTTTCCTCCCTACTATGGGGTCTCGGTATGAAGGTGGGCAGCAGCTAATGCTGCTTCCTGGCCAAACGAAAGAGCCAGAGTCCTGGGGGTGGGGGTGAGGGGACCCCATCTCTCCCTTCTCTGGACTCCAAGGTAATGTTTGCTTGCCCTGCTGGTATTGGCGCTTTAGTCTGGGGCTAATAATTCAGCATTTCTTCTCCCTTGGTATGCCTCTGCCTGATTCAATAATCCCTGTGCGTGCTGTGGTCTCTCTCAGGCCTGGCCACGGCTCCCTGACAGTCGGCTCTGCAGCCCTCTCCCCCACAGACACTTCTCCCACTCCGGCAGGCCCCTCCCAGCAACCCCCGCAGCTCAGCTCTCGCCGACTTCTGGATCCAGCCTCCTGGGTAGCCAATGCTCATGCCACGAGCTCTTCCTTTCCACACTTCTGCTCTCAAAAACAATGCCTGTGCATCTTCACCAGGAACACGGAGTGTGGAGTTGTGGGGTTATAGATTATCTGTAGTTATTAGGGCCTGTTGACTTCGTTCTGACTCATAGCAGCACCACATAGAACAGAGCAAAGCACAGCCCGGCCTTGCGTCGTTCTCACAAGGTTGCAGCCTCTTGTTACGGCCACTGCGCCAAGCCATTACTTGGAGGCCCTTCTGCATTTTCCACGACTCTCTTTAAAAAAAAAAAAAAAGATGTCTTATTCTCTAGGGATTGGTCACTCCTGATAATGTGTTCATATTTATATGAGATGAAGCCTCACCATCCTCCCATCAGGTCAGACTTCTTCCAGGATAGATTTACCCATTCTTCTAACAGTCCACGCCATAGTCAGTATTCTTGGCCAACACTGTACAAGTTAATATACTTCAAGATGGCTTCATATTTGCTTTCACAGTGACGATTACCAATTTATACTCCACCATTTATAAAAACTTACTTCCTCATAGTGCTGCTCATTCCAGATATTATTACATATAAAATGTGCCCATCTGATGGTTGTTAAAAGTTGTTTTAGCACTGTGAGGCAGTTTTTCTAATGCTTATTGTCCATCAGTACTTTGTGAGCATGCTGCTTATATTTTTGACTCATTTTCAATTGGGCTTTGGTTCTCTTTTCTTTAAGGACCAAAGTTACGTCCTTTTGCCTATTATATATGTTGCAAATATTTTCTCTAGGTATGAACCACAAGTTTATAGGCCCAAGCCCACCAGTCAGGAGAAAGAAGGCTATAAATGTTTACTGCCCAGAATCCCTATATAAGATTACTTTGAGTCAGAATCGCCTCAGTGCCCTTGGGTTGGGTTTGTCTTTGTAGATGCCCACTTGACTTTTAATTTTGCTAATAGTGTCTTGGGCGGGGGGTGGAGCGTTGGGTTAGTTTTGATGTCTGTTTTGTTCATGTTTTCCTATGTGGCCTTTGTCTGTACAGTCTGTTTAAGAGGCCATTCACTAGCCTCCAAGTTCATAAACATTCATTCGTCTGTGTTCTAGATGAACTTTGGAACTTTTCGCCTGACCCTGTTTACAGAGGCCGGAGACCGGTGTCCATTCCGAACTACCCATTCAATTTTTTGAATGAATACTAGTTTATCAGTTTTTTATATTTTTGTGCTTGGACAGTTATTTGTCAGTTATATTTTTCTTAGAAAATCACTTCATCTGGGTCTTAAATTCATCAGTAAAATGTTTTACCTAAGCTTCCTTTGCCAAGGGGTGGCAGGAGGAAGAAATCGTCTTGTTATGTGTAGATTTAAGTCTTTCTACACCCGAGATGGGCTCCTAAACATTCTCTCTCTCTTTATATTCTTTATATTACTCATTCTGGCCAAAGAATTTTGTCTTAAAAAGAAGCCAACTTGTGGACTCATGGATTAATATTGCTGAGCTAATTTTTAATAATTTCTGCTTCTACATGATCAAGTCCTTTCTTACTACTTTCTTTGGCCTCATTTCTTTCTTTTCAAAAAAATGTTTTATGTCCCAATAAAGAACTGTAAGCTGATGTTTCCTCCGAAAATTGCTCTGGCCGGGTCCCCTTGGTTTTGATGTCTGTGCGCCTTCACTGTGGCTGGGCTCCAAGGAGTTTATTTCCTCTTTTACCCAAGGGATCTTTACAAGTATGTTTTCATGCTTCAGGAGAATGGTTTTTCAGAGCTGCCTGTTTGTTAATTTCTAAATTTATTGCATCCTGGTCACTGACTGTGGCCTAGATAGTAGCAGCTCGGAAAGAAAACCTGTTGTGATTTCTTGGGGCCTAGAATACAGTCAGACTGGGTTGAGCTTTGCATGTGTGTTTGCACATTGAAGAGGGGGAAAAGTCGAACATCGCTTTATATTTGCCTTCTGATATTGTCATGGCTTTCAAGATAGCCACACATGCAGTTGCCTTTGATAGCAAAACTATCATTGGTTTATTTATTCAGAAAATTTCTATGGAGTGACAGCACGCTGTACATGTATAGGTCTTACTCCTCTGCATGCCTTCCTTTACTGATGTATGCCCCCCCCCCCCCCCCCCCCCCCCCCCCCCCCCC
>NW_022104341.1:57086764-57108019 GCF_000313985.2 Echinops telfairi
CCCCCCCCCCCCCCCCCCCCCCCCCCCCCCACAAACACAAAGTAGTTGCTATGGAGTTGATTCGGACTCATGAGCACCCCATGGGCGACAGAGTAGAACTGTACTCTAGAGGGTTCGTTCCTTTTTTTCCTCAATGGTTTTGTTGGCACATAATTGACATATCATACAATTCAATCACACCAAGAAGATTGCACAATAATCACCACAACCAGTTGTAAAGCATGTTCTTTAATTTTGTACTCATTGTTATGAGTTCCCCATTCACCCCTTTATCTATCTTAGATTTCACTCCGTAGGATTTTCGAATTAGATTAGAATTAGTTTTTAGAATTAGATTAGCAGGCTTTTCTTGCAAGGTCCCTCGGGGTGGACTCAAGCCAGAACCTTTGTGATTAGCAACTCAGCACATTAACCATCCAGCCCACCCAGCCCACCCAGGGACCCTTTGGGGGACACAACGTGAACCAACATCGGCATCCTTCTGCCCTTTTGGAGCGTTGAGGCTTGTGGGAGAAGCAGACACGTTTCACATAGTCCTACTGGTGAAACGAAGTGAGTTGAAGAAAAATGCATTTGGTTCTGTGAGTGCATATAATAAGTGCTTTCTGATTTTGGAAGGGAGCACGATGAGAGTTTCTGCTCCCACGAAGAGTTATAATATCAGAAACTCACAAGTTCTACCGTGTCCTATGAGGTCGCTGTGAGTCTGCATCCACTTGATGGCAGTGAACCTGGCTGTTTGTTTGTTTGAGGTATTTGAATGGACAACTGAAGGTTGAGTGGAAATTAAGTAGGGCGAGGGGGTGGGGAAGGAGGAAATGAATCTCCTGAGAGGCCCCATCACTCAAGGCGTAGAGCACTGCTCTTGTAGAGTATCACAAGGCCCTGGGATAGACATGGTGCACTAGCTGCAGGCAACAGGCTGGTTGGCTACAGCGCCCAGAGTCGTTTCATGAGCATGAACAAGTCTGGGGAGAGGATGTGTGTAGTGAGGATGTGGGGTCCAGTCCACACCAAACCTGGTCGGCCTCCTGAAGAATTCTTCTTCTCTTCATTTATTGGAAGTGACTAGCAAACTTCAGGTAAGATAAAATCCACCACTCTCAAGTTGATTCCAATGCTTAGCAGCCCTACAGGACAGAGCAGAATGGCTCCATAGGGTTCCTTAGGCTGGGCCTCCTTACAGAAACAGACTGCCACATTTATCTTTCAGAGAGTGGCTGGTGGGTTCGAACCATCAACTTTTTGGTTAGGATTTGATGCCTTAACCTCTTATTCCACCAGAACTCCTTTCTAGAGAGGATCACAAGATTGTATTTGCAATTTTAACAAATAACTTGATAAGCCTAGATAGTAACTAGATGAATGGTTTCTTGGGAGAATGGAAGAGGAGGTTGGCGGGTGGGGGAAATGCAGAGCTACTAACAATGAGTACAGGAAAGAAGAAAATGTCCTAAAATTGATTGTGGGACTGATTGTACACCTCTTCTTGATATGATTGAACTATTGAATTGCATGGTATGTAGATATGTTCCAATAAAGCTGTTTAAAAAAATAACAGCAACAAATTTAAGAGGAAAGTATTCATGTTGCTCCAGGGAGGTTTATGTTTTTTTTGGTTTTTTTGTTTTACTTCTTGTACTTACTTTGTACTTAGAGTAATTATACACTTTTTCTTTCCCCCTCCTATTAGTAAAGTTAAATTAATATTTTATAAAAAACAAACAAACAAGAAAATGGTCCAATGCTTTTTCTACCAATGGCCTACAAGTCACATGGGTCTTTGGAACCAACTCACTGTATTAATGAAAACAACAATAATCACTTGATAATAAGGAGAAGGAGAGCGACCATTTTGTCAGCACTTCCTATATCCTTTAAGCCTGTGTTAGCTCGCTTAATCTTCACAACAACCCTCTGCGATTCATTTATTTTCCCACTGCTTAGCCATTAACCATTATATCTACCATTCCTTAAAGGCTGGTTTCCCTGCCACCCTTCAGTTGAATTTGGGGCTGCCTCCGTAGCTTTGATTTGTTCAATGTGATTGCCCTCAAAACATACACACAGGCACATACAAACTCACTACCAGGCAACACAGACACATGCCAGCTTCCCATCAGATGAGGGACGAGCTCTGGGCCCATCAGCAACCAATCCATTTACCTAGCAGAAACTTGGAGACTAACACACAAAGGTTTACCCAAACAGGTTCTTGTCCTTAGACATTTCCAACTGGGGTAGAGAGGGGAAATCAGTTAATTTCAGGAGCTGAAATTGAAAAATATGAAGCCAGAGAGGCTGTGCTGGGCCTGGGTGAGTTCAGGGAATAAATATGTCAAAATAATAAATAAACAGACACTCGGGGGTAGAGAAATGAAAAGATTTAAGGTAGAGAAATGACACCCAGGGGAGATGGTGGAGAAATTATTGTACAGGAGAAGGAGCAGCAGAGTCCAGGGGCAGCCACTTCTGGCGAGTAGCTGAGTCACAGGAATGGTAGGCACCAGAGGAAAGTTCCCCACATTCCTGGCCCTGCTCCCTGGCACAGCCCGGCAGGCAGTTACAGTCTCTGAAAACCGGGCCATGGAGTGTCTCCTGCTCTCAGCTTTGTATGAGATGCCCATTTCTCGGCCCAGCTGTTATCAGATCATCAATCCCAGAGTTCCCAGGAAAGAATCTCTGCAGGCACGCAAGGTAAGAGATGAAGCATTCCCATTGGTGGATGAAGAGATAAAAGCGCGTTCAGTAACACGTCCACATTGACACTGCAGGGCAGAAATGTAAATTCTGATTAGTAGTCTCAGCTGCCGACTCATGGTGACATCATGTGCTACTGCAGAAGTGTTTTCAAAGGCTGATTTTTCCTAAGTCGGTTGTATTCTAACTCTGGCCTCTTAGAGTTCTAAATAATATTAAATGAACTAGTGTATGTATAAAGTGCTTGATGCAGGACCTTACACATAACTAGCTAACCAGTTGCCTTAGGGTCTGCTTGATGGCTGGTACTCCACAGGATGTCCCAAGGGGGGAAGTAGATTGCCTGGCCTTTTTTCTGACGCACCTCTAGGTGGTCTCAGACCTCCAACCTTTTGGCTTATAGTCACGTGTGCAAACCATAGGCACCGCCCAGGGGACTCTGACCTAAAATGACTTTCCCTGTCAAGCTGTTAATGTTACAGCAGCGAGCCTCAGATGGTTGACGCAGCCCTTCAGTCTTTTTCTGACTTTGAAGGCAAGCTGTCAGTGGCAGCTCAACTTTCAAATGACTGAGTCACTTGCCACCCCGGTAGCCTCTCATTAAATAGTGCAGCTCAAGCATAGTCACTAGAAGAAATTCTTTGCTTTCTAGAGGGTTACACAAAAAAACAACTTAATTGTGTTTGTTGTGTTAACATAGAATCGGCTTTTTGGAGAGCAGGGACAAGGGGCAGGGGCACTTCAAAATGCAGATTTATAGTTTCTCTATGCTGTGGTTAGAGCCTTGCTGACTTGGGACGGATGACCTATCGACCCAGGGAATGAGCCCAGGAACACTGGATCATTGGATTAATTAAGTTCAAAAGTCCCATGTTGAAAGCTAGAAGCCTGGTCAATCATATGGGAGTGGGTATGTTGATCAGAAAAGCACGGGGGTGGGGAGGGGATGAGCCTTAAGGCTTGGTTTGGCTATAGCCACAGGAGTCTCTGAAACTGTTACTGTGCTGGCTCTCATGGGACATGCACTGGGGCCTTCCAACAATCTCTGAGAAGTCGCTGGCTCCTTAGCTAGTTGGACTAGTGGAGGAATGGAGTTGGATGCCTAGTCCACCTTCCGTGTGGTCGGAATATCAGCCCTCCGGACCCTACTAGTCTGGACCACACCCAGACAGCATGCGCCATTGTGCACGGGTTCCCCTGAGTCGGGGCCGGCTAGGTGCCAGGTAACAAACAGAGGAGCCCCTCTTCTTAGGAAAACGTTTCTAGGGGAAGTGGCAGGGAGAGGGAATTCAAAATGAATGCAATGTGTAGCTCTGGCAAAGGAGGCCTTCTGCTCGCTAAAGCGCAGGAGAAGAGTCCCTGTCATGCAGGCCCAGCAAGAAGACTTGAAGGCTGCGACCCACTGGTAAACCCAACCCTGTC
The DNA here is from genome assembly GCF_000313985.2 of Echinops telfairi. Classification (NCBI taxonomy): domain Eukaryota; kingdom Metazoa; phylum Chordata; class Mammalia; order Afrosoricida; family Tenrecidae; genus Echinops; species Echinops telfairi. The sequence continues at coordinate 57,090,887 of NW_022104341.1, forward strand.
CCTCCAGAGCCTTCTCTCATTGTTGACCTGGACCCTCCGGCTCTCTCTCTCCTGACCTGCCCAGGCCCTGTGTGGAGGGCAGGGTCCTGATCTCTATCTTAGATTTCCCTTCCCAGCCAGCTCTTTGCCTGTCTTGTACTTTTTGCAGCAGCGAAAGACATTGCTTTTCCTGACTTTTGCTAAAATCACCTTTTACCTAGTTTCTGGGGTCAACCCAGTAGAAATGGGGCATGGCCATGACCGAGAGGCCAGACAGACCTACATGGGCCAGACAGATTAGGAAAGGCCCCAGGGGCAGGAAGCAAGCCCCGGGAGCGTCCCACGAGGACCAGAACAGTGACAGTGACAAAGAGTCCAGTGGCAATAGCGAAACCACACCCCGTGGTCCATCGCCGCCACTCTGCTTTTCTGATCAGCGTTCCTACTCCAGTATTACGAACCAGGCATGTCTCTTACAAATCTGGACTTCTGAACGTAATTCAAGACAACTGTGCATCATTACAGAGAGCTAAAATGGGAATCGCTTGTCCAGGATAGGAAGGAAGCTTAAGCAAAGAGATGTAATGACAATGAGTACTTCGACTGAAACCCCTTGACTTCCATCAGGATGTACCCGCATCATCTGGCCACACCTGGGTGAGACTGGAGTGTCAGGCCTCACCTGCACATGGGTCCCATTGTTCGATGTCAACTGCAGAGAGGCGATTCCAACTGGCTGGGCCTCCGTTTTCTTCCCTGTCACCTGGGGCGAAAAGAGTCCTTACATTTGGGATGAAATAGCACCGAAAGCACTCGGCACCAGGGTGGCCTGTACATACTTCAGAAAGTTCCCAGGAAAATGGAGCTAAAAGATAATAGCATCTCCCCGCCCCCACCCCCCAGACTTCTTACAGCCCCCTTTATTCCAAAGCAGAGTCTGTTTTCCCCGGAATTCACTCTGTAAATGGCCTGGCGATTTCCAGACCATCCATCACAACCTTTGTTTGGAAAATACGGTTTTTATAGGTGAGGCCAAAGTTCAACTTGAAATGGAAGGCATCTAAGAAACAGAGAGAGCAATGTCATTAAAGTGCTCTCACAGCGAAGTACAAACCCCAGTAAACTCCAGCAATGGAACATGAAGTCCAACTGGCCGAGATAAAATGTATCTTTATAAAGTGCTCAAGAGGTGTGACCAGTCCTGCAGTGCACGGCCTCTCACCCCAGCAGCCCCGTGGACAACGGAGCTGGAGATCCTTTGAGGCTCCGACTGCGAGTAAAGCGCATCCAGAGGGCAGAGTCTGTTGGAGTCCAGAGTCCGGTGCCCTCCGCCCTACTTGGCCCAGCTTCAGCCTCCGAAGCCGGCTTCACAGGCACTGCGGGTTCCAGTCAGCAGGGAGGCTCTCTACAGAGTCAGAAGGCTGCTCAGTCCCGGGTCAAAGAGACTCCCTTTGTGGCCAGCTCCCAGCCTCCCAGCATCACTATTGCCAGACATTCTGCCAGCGAATTTTCCCATATGAAACTTCCCCCTTCCTGAGCAACTCAGCACCGCCCTGACCTGCTCTCACTTTCAACCACTTCCTCTCTTTCTCAACACCCTGCTTCCCTCTCTGAGCTGAAGTATCTCATTGGGACACTTCTCCCTGGATGCTAATCCTTCTCTGGTATCCTCTCCTAGTTCATCCTAACATCTCCATTCCTTCTATCCTCTGTTGGGCTGCAATCCCAGAGGGCAGCTGTTCGAAACCAGCGGCTGCTTAGCAGGAGACACCTGAGGCTTTCTGCTCCCAGAAAGCGTTGCAGTCTTGCAAACCCGCAGGGGCAGTTCATTCAGCCCTGTCCTATGGAGTGGCTACGAATCGGCATCCACTTCCCTCCTCCTTTCCTTCGCTCCTTTTTTCTCTTCCTTCTTTCCTTCCTTTGTCTCTCCCTCCTTCCCCCTCTTCTTTCCTTCACAGATACCTTTTGAACACTTACTAGTGAGCGAGGGGTCATCACAGTAAATAGGATCTCTGTCCTTATGGAACTTTTGGTCGAAAAAGAAAGATTTCAAAAATCAAAATCACTCTCACCCGGGTGAGTCTGACTCAGAGAGAGACGCTGTGGTGGTGTCCAAGATAGTAAGTAAATCTTTACCGGAATCGAAAGCCTCATCTTTCTCCCTAAGAGCAGCTGGTGGCTTTGAATCGCTGACCTGTGGTTAGTAGGCCAAATCATAACCCATTACACCACCGGGGCTCCTCAAGAGGAAAGACTAGTAGCAACTACTAATAGCTCGAAAAGTTATTTGCGTGTGCCCACAATAATGCTATAAATAAGGCCAGATTCTAGAGAAGTTAGTTGACATTGTCCATGCCCTGCTGCCATATCTTGAACGCCGATCGAGGCCAGCAGGCCCAGCCAGGATGATCCCTGCTTTGCATTCGATCTGCAGCATCTAGTGCACAGCTGGGCACATACGCATGATAGGCACTCGGGAAATACGTGTGAAATAAAGAAATAATAGATAGAACGTGGGACCTAGTAGAGTTGATTTAGGTCTCTGGGTGGTACAACCAGTTTTCCCTCAAACTAACAGAAATGTTGGAGGGTCCTAGTCCACAAAGTAGCCGCATAACACGAAAGGCCGGGCAATCTATTTCAGGAGAGTTCAGCCACCAAAAACCCTGCTAATCACAGTTCTGAATCAAGCGGATGGTGACAGGCTGAATGCTTGTTGAGACAGAGGAGTTGTGGGGGAAAGTCATGGGTGGGGACTGTAGGGCGCGGGGAGAGGGGCAGGGACTGTGACCACAGGTGCTATAGCTCTCGTTCCTCCAGCCCATCCGCACGCACCCTACCAACAGCCAACTAGATGCCAAAGGTAGGAGGTGGCAAGGAATAGATGAACAACAAATTCCCTGCTATGTTCTCCGCAATTGACTACCCTCCAGAGACACCATTACCCAGAAAGCCCTCTCAAAAGCCCAGGCTTTGAGAGAACCCAAGGATAATCCATTGGCTTTGTGGCTTCCTTGGTGTGGACACCTTGCAGTGACATTCCCCAAAGCCAAGTAAGTGTTTTCCCATTCATCCAGCGTGGGGCTTTTTTCTTTCAAGTACTCAACCATGCGGGCTGTAAACAGGAGGTTGTGGAAAGCCAGCTACGTTGGGCAAGTTAGGAAGAGTAACTCATCACAAATAAGGATCAAGCAGGCAGAATATCTGTACCCCATCCCCTTTTGATTTGAAACTGAAAAATGAAAAAGGCCTTGGTGGCTGGGAGCAAACCGACTAGCAGAGCAAATCTTTCAGGATTACAGCAGAGACACGGCTTTACAGGGGTGGGAGGGAAGTGGATGTCCCGATGACTGTGGGTGGGGAGGGTGGTGGGTGGCCAGGGTGGGGAGGGAGCAGACCACTGCTCATCTTCCTCCTCATCGGGAGGCTGTGTGTGGGCTTCTGTGTGAGGCAGCCCCCGTGAAGAGGCCTTGCAAAAGGCTGGGATATCAAGTGGGTTCCAATTGGGTCTTGGGCATGACCTAGATTGATAAGAATCTACAGTACTTGGCGGTGATAGGACAGTAAATCCATGGATTTGACGCACAGCTTCAAACTGGTTCATTCTGGATTGACCCTCTGATAGATTGCATTTCTACCCCAGATGTACTGACTGAATCAGAATAGACATTTTAGCAAGATCTCCAGGTGATTCTTATATATACACAAGAATTTATATCTATATACTTCAGGTGGATATACACATGCAGAGTTGTATATATATAGACAGTGTGTATAAATACAATGTGTTTACATATACATCATTTACATATACACATGTGTAATACATGTATACATGTACACATGAGCAGTCTTATTTATACATGAGAATCATCTGGCAAGCTCATTAAAATGCAGATTCTGATTCCGTGTATCTGGAGAGAAGAGGGAAATTCTCAGCAAAGTGTCGAACTAGAATAAGGCCATCTGAAACCCTGATTTGAAAGCACAATTCGTGCCAAAACAACTTTATTACTTTTTCTGGACAAAAATTACCCTCACTGTTACTGTGTGCTGGGCCAAAGAGTACATGAGATGCAGCCGCCCTCCCTCTCTGGCTCAGGACACAATCAGCTCTTTTCTCCCAGTACCCAGGGGAGGCAGCGTGATGTCAGCACTAGTGAGGTCACCTTCAACGTGCTGTGTGCACCCCAGCGCGGTAAGCATGTCAGGGCAACAGGGAGATGGCGGCTCCACCCACTCTGGGGGCTGGCCAAAGCTCTGTGTGCTCGCTTCCTCCACTGAGAATCGTAGACTCTACAGCTCTAAACTAGTCCAGCCAAATTATTTATGTGTGTGGTGGTGAGGTCAAGACATGGCACCTAGCTTACCCAGAAAACACTGCTAAGCCAGCAACAGAGCCAGGTACTTTCCACTAGGGCCATTGCCTCGTGTGGGAAGTGCTCACGGTGCAAGCCATGCACCCTCGTCTCTAGTACGTGCGCTCCACTCACCCTATGGCACTTAGATAGTATCTCCCCACTGAGTGCCCAAACCAGAGAGAGTCCCCAGGGCCGCATGGCTAGCACACGGGAGTGCAGGTGGGAGTCCAGGTGTTCTGATTCTGCCTCCCTTGCTCTTTCCAGCCCTCCAGCTGCCTCTGCACATGCTGCTTGCCCTCTACGCTGAGAAAAGTGCAGCACAGCCAAGCAGGCGCCGTGGAGCTCATTCTGACTCAGAGCACCCCCAGGGGTGGCAGAGGAGAACTTTGCTCCACGGGGTTTTTAGTGACTGGTTTTTCAGAAGTAGATCACTTGGTGAGTCTTCTGTGGTGTGTCTGTCTGGGTGGGCTAAAACTTCCAACCTTTTCAGTTGGCAGCTGAGCACGTTAACCATTTGCCCCATTCGAGGATGTCATGGTGAAGCCACAAATCCAAAGAAAGGCTGTGATCTTGAGAATCTAGAGAAGAGCTCTGTCAAGTTTGTCTACAGAGCAGCCGTGCTATTGGGACACAGCCCTGACGGACAGAATGAGAGCTTTCTGCAGGATGAGCACTTTCTTTCTCTCTGGGGAATTGAAGGGTGGGCATCATGCTGCGCAGCAGATGCCATGTGGAGGTCACAGTGTTGGCGAGGTGGCAAGGACCAGGCACAAAAGGCCCCCTAGGCCGTATTAGAGTACTTGCACTATAGCCTGCTTCTGGAAGGGGAACCTCTCAGGAGCTTTAAGCAAAGAAAGGCCATGGCAAATTTGGTGCCTGAGATATTTTCTGCTAGTGGTTTGGTGAAAGACGGATTTGCGAAGGTTGTAGGAGAGGCAAGGAGACTGAGAGAAAGTTCTGGCAACCGTTGAGGTGAGATGGCAGGGGCTTAAATAATGGTTTCAGGAAAGTTGTGGAGGGAAGATTCAGGACTGACTTGAAGCCAAGATAAAAGAAGAGAAGAGCCAAGGACGAGTCTCACTTGGCTTTTTAGCTTTGGTAAGTGCATGGGATTAAGGGTAGAAGAAGGGAAACTGGTCCGAGGTAAAGACAGAGCTCCATGTTAGACCATTGGGAGAGAGGCGCCAACACCTATCTTTTGTAAGACAGGCCTGGCCATCTGCCTCTGAAGACCACACCATTGAAAGCCCACAGTTCTGCTCTTCATACAGGGAGTCCCCGGGAACGGAAATGAACTCAATGGCAATTAGTTTAAGAAAAAAGAAAAAAAAAAGATATATCTTAACCTCCATCTTCTCCAAAAGTTACTTCTAGGACAAAGGTTGTATGCTGCTCATTGGTTTGGGAACAGGAGTGTGCGGGATCAGGGATAGTGAATAAGGAAGAAAAGAAAAACCAATAGAGGGTGCGTACCAACTCGGCCCCTGGCATGGGGTCTTGCCCTCCTTCACTGCCCCTCTACTTTACAAGCATGATGTCCTTCTCCACGGACTGGTCTGGCCTGACAACACGTCCTAATAGTGAGACAGTCTTTGCCTCTAAAGAGCATTCTAGCTGTACTCCCTCCAAATCCAATGTGTGGGTTCTTGTGGCAAGCCATGGTACTTCCAGTATACGTTGCCAACACCGTCATTCAAATGCATCAGTTCTTCTTTGATCTTCCCGATTCGATGTCCAACTGTCACATGCATATATTGTGGGTAGGTGCCATCCAGTTGGCTCTGACCCACACAGACCCTAGGCACAACAAAACAGAAACACCGCACGGTCCTGTGCTATCCTCACAATTGTTCCTACCCCTCAACCCCCGAGGGTGTGTCAATCCATCTCATTGAGGGCTGTCCTCTCCTTTGTTGCTCCTCCACATACCTGCCCATTTGCGGTACTGTGGTGGCTTGTGTGTTGTAGTGATGTTAGCAGCGATGTCAGTGGGACTCAAAGGCCTGCAGGGTCACCCAAAGAGAGCAGATTTCAGCAGAGCTTCCAGACTAAGAACAGATGAAGAAGAACTCAGTTCCCCACTTCAGAGGAAGAAGTCGCTGAAAATCTTATGCATCGCTTATGCACTGCATTATCAGATACATTCATATGAGGCAATTGAAAACACCCTGGCTTGGGTCAGGTGCATCTTAGTCCTCAAAGTAACATCCTTGCTTCTCAACCCTTTAAAGAGGGTCCGTGCAGCAGATTCGGACAATGCAATGGGTCATTTGATCTCTTGGCAGCTGGTTCCATGAGTACGTATTATGGATCCAAGCAAGATGAAATCCTTCACAACTTCAGTCTTTGCTCTGTTTAGCATGATGTCACCTATTGGTCCAGTTGTGAGGATTTGGGTCTTCTTGGCATTGAGTTGTAATCCATACTGAAGGCTGCGATCCTTGTTCTTCATCAGCAAGTGCTTCAAGTCCTCCTTACGTTCAGCAAGCAAACTTTTGTCATTTGCATATTGATGGTTGTTACGAAGTCTTCTTCCTATCCTGATATCACATGCTTCTTCATATCATATGGCTCTTCGATTATTTACTCAGCATACAGATTGAACAAGTAGGTAAGAGAATACAATCCCGACACACATCTTTGCTGATTGAACCATGCAGTACTCCCCTGTTCTGTTGGCACAGCTGCCTCTCAATCCACATACAAGTTCCGCATGAGCACAATTAAGTGCTATGGAATTGCCATTCTCCTCAAGCGTATCCATAGTTTGTTATGTACTACACAGTTGAGTACCTTTGCATAGGCAATACAAAAACAAGTTAACATTTTCCGGGTATTCTCTGCTTAAAGCCAAGGTCCACCTGACATTAGTAATCATATCCCGGGTTGATGTCCTCTTCTGAATCTGGCCTAAACCTTTGGCAGTTCCCTGTACTGCTGCAACCATTGTTGGATGGCCTTCAGCAAAATTTTACTTGCATGTGATATCAATGATATTATTCTATAATTTGAGCATTCTCTTGGGTCACCTTTCTGTGGAATGAGTACAAATATGGGTCTCTTCCAAACTGTCTTCCAAACTTCTTGGCATAGCTGAGTGAGTGCTTCCACTGCTTCATCAGCTTGTTAAAATATTTCTGTTAATATTTCATCAATTCCTGGAGCCTTATTTTTGTCTAATGCTTTCAGTGCAACTTAGGCTTCTTCCTTTGGTACCATTGGTTCTTGCTCATGCACACCTCTTGAAATGCTTGAATGCCCACTAGTCTTTTTGGTACAGTGACTGTGTATTCTTTCCATCTTCTTTTGAAGGAAAGAGTGTTGAGTCATTCAATATTTTGCCCATAAAATCTTTCAATATTGCAACTTGAAGACTGATTTTTTTTTCTTGAGTTCTTTCAGTTTAATATATTCTGCTCTTCTTGATTTTCTAACTCTACATCTTTGCACATTTCGTTATAACATTTTGTCTTCTCAAGATGCCCTTTGAAATTTCCTATTCAACTCTTTTACTTCATCATTTTGCCTATTTGCCTTAACTCCTCTACTTCAAAATATCAGTGGCTTAACAAAGCAGTCCTTTATGTATCCCCCTTGTATCCACAGCCCATCCTGGTCCTACTGCATCTCCAGGGCCATTGGAGTCCATACAGTGACCAGGAGTTCCAGAAGGCTTCCCCATCTACCTGGTTGCTATGGCCTACAACATTCTCTCTGTGACTGTCACGTGGCCCTACCTCACAACAAGAACGTTGAGAAATCTGGGGAGCAGGTTGGTGGCTTGATGAGCAATATTGTCTCTACCACAAGAGGAAGACATCCCAGAGACTTAAGAAATATGTATGTGTGGTAGTTTCATAATTTCATGTCAACTTGATAAATAAGTGTAGGGGTGGAGTCTAGCCTGTCAATCAGGTCGCAGCCTAATGATGCCTCCTCTGTGGGTGTGGCCTTCTCATGGGGATTCTGGGAACTTCCTCTCTCCCTGGAAGTGGGCCACACTCTCTATCTCTGCTTCACTTTCTTGCTGTTGAGATACTTGGAGAACTGGAGGAGCCACGTGAAGACCCAAACCAGCACTGAGATGCTTCTACTGCCATTGGATCCACAAGACTTCTCACCCACTGGCCTGTGATCTTCCTGCATTCATCATCATTGTTTGTGACTGCGTGAGTCTGGAGAGGGATATGTGGACTTGTATCGGACTTATGGATTTGATCTGAACTGGGCTGGGATGTTTTCTCAATATACAATTGCTCTTTGATATAAGGTTCTTTCTTACACATACTGTATATGAGTGTCAATGATTCTTTTTTTCTCTAGTCAATCAAGCCGAACACAGTATATAGTAAGATGATAAATTACCTGGGGCAAAAATAGAGCAGGCTAAGGGGGATGGCAGTTCTGAGGAAGGGGGCAGTGTTTTTAACTGGGGCTATCAAGGTAGACCAGACTGAGAAGGTGGCATTTCAGTATGGTGCCAAAGGTGGACGCTGTTTGGATGCCCTAGAGAAGAACAGGAGGCCTTGTCAGAGGGAACAGTCAGTGCCAAGGACATGAGGCACAAAGATGTCCTAAGGGAGACATGGTAGCAGAGGTGAAGTTGTCGAGGTCATGAGCAGATTGTGCAGGGCATTGGAGGTCATCGTCAAATCATTGCCTGGTACGGTGAAGGGAAAGGGAGCCCCTGAAGAGTTGCATCGGAGGAGTGCCACAGCCGCACGGACGCTTCCCTGTGACTGCTCTGGCTGCTCCGAGAGAAGAGAGACCATGGGGAAGGTGATGCTACTGGGAGACCAGATTACCATTGTAATCCTTTAGGGGAGACATGATGAGGTCTTGGACCAGGGTAGTGGTAGCTGTGCTGAGAGACCACTGAATCCCAGAGATTTTTGAAGGTTTGTGCCATGAGGTGGAGTGTCCGGGCCATGACCGTGCAGCAGCCCTGAGGTCAAAGTTTTCTCTGAGTCTGTGGAAGGTGGAGGAGGGTATTTGGGAGGGAAACAGCAGGCAGACTGTCTAGAACCAGAGATGAAAAGTTGACGGATGTGAAATCAGGTCCTAATCACAGAGTGCTGATGGTCTTGCCTCCAGGGCACTGCGCACCTGGCTCCGGAGTACCCATGCTGCAGGATGGAATTCTGCCTTCCCTCCACCCCTCTCCTATTCCACAAATGCACACTGAGGAGCAAGACGAAGAGGTTGAGGTCTGCAATGTCACCATGACCCAAATGCCAGAGTCAGCAGGGGAAGCCAGGTGTCCTGCTGGCCCCGTTTAAAGTCGCTGCCACCTCCTTCTCTTCGTCTGCCTCATGGTGACAATCACGGGGAAGGGACTTAGAGGGGCAGGTAAAGCTTTCTTAAACAGTCTCTCTGATTGCCTTCTCTGCACTGGAGACAGGTTTGGGGAGCACTTGCAGCCCCAGCCTAAGGCTATAAAAGAGACGGGATCTACCAGGAGGTATAGCAAAACAGTTGGCAGACAGGCATGGTAGTCAAGATGAAAAATTAGAAGAGCGGGTTCAAATTCCACTTTTATCACCAGTAATGGGAATGTGTAAGGTTGCTTTAATCTCTGTGAACCTCATTTTCATTACTATTTTTAAGGGGGATAATAAACCTCTCTCATAAGATTGTTATAATGCATGTAATAGGTGTAAAATGCCTGGCTCAGACTAAGAGTATGTGACTGATACTGTCAACTGATTCACTACAAATCCATACCAAAACACCTTCTGATGTGCTTTCCTCTCTAGAGAGCCCAGTAAAGGAGATGCTCACAACTCCTCTGTTCTATGGCCCATGAAATGCTCTGAGTAGCAAATCTTCTCATCTCTTTCTCCTTTCTCTCTGTCCTTGCCTGGAACTCAGCTATGAGGCCAGACTCTGGCCGCCAGAGGGAGAGCAGCCATCTTGCAGCCACAAGGTAACAAGCACGAGGGCCATCGCTAAGTGTGATGGAGTGGAGCATGTAAAGGCAGAGGGCTGGGTCACATTGCTGAGCCACTGTTAGAGTTCAGGCCTACTGGTCCAGAAATGTGTTGTGGTGTGAGAGAAACACTTCTTCATGGGTTTGCGCCAGTGCCTGTTGGAGTTTCTGCTATGTGAAGCCAAACCCATCGATGCCGATCGTTAGGGTCATCATCAGATCAGATCTACAATTTGAGCAACTGCCAGTCCATCAGTTCAGAATCCATGATCTAATTAGGGTGCCAATGAAGATTTCTTACATGCATCTCTATGGACCATTTCCCAGGGGCTAGTCCAAGAATTGGGTTCTTCAACATATGAGTATTAACGCATGTTCTGAGAAAAGGACGCATCCCATGATCAAATGAAGACTACCTGGCAGAGAGCCTTCAAACAGTACTCTTCAGTGTGACTTACTGCGTGGCAGCTTGTCCAGGGACACATGCCGAAGGCTACCTTGAAGAAAATCTGTCTGAGAACATCCATTTCCATAGGTGCACTTTCCTACAATTCATATCTGGGGACTCCTCGTGATGTTTCTCCTCTCCCACCCGTCCTTCCACCAGCCCGATTCTCCCTCCTTACAAAACAAAGGGACACTTCTTACCCACCCAGAGCTCACCCGGTGCCTCCTCCCAGCATTTAGAAACTGCCACCCTACAAAAGGACTATCCTAAGTGTCAGTGCCACAGGGGTGACCCTACCTGTAGGGTGACAAATCGTAGTTCTTCTGCCCTGTTACACAAATGTGGTGGTGGTGGTGATTAGGCCCTCCAAGTTGGTTCTGACTCATAGCGACTTTATGCACAACAGAATGAAACACTGCCTCACCATTGTTCCCATGCGTGAGCCCATTGTTTCAGCCACTGTGGCTATCTATCTTGTCAAATGCCTTTCTCTTTGTTGCTGCCCCTCTACTTTACCAACCATGATGACCCTCTCCAGGGACTGAGCTCTTCTGACAATATGTCCAAAGTATATCAGATGAAGTTTTGCCATCCTTGCCTCTAGAGAGCTCTCTGTCCGTACTTCTTGCAAGACAGGTCTTTTTTTTTTCTTTTTCTTTTAGCAGTCTACCGTACTTTCAACACTTTTCTCCAGCACCGCAATTCAAATGGCTCAGTTATAAATCCTTCTGTTTTCCAAAAAATGTTGTCTCAAAACACTGAAGGACATCTTCATTCAATTGTGAGCTGATAGATTAAAAATGTTTGTTTGTTTTTTCCAAACAAAATGTGTGCTCCTGATCTTACATCTCTGATAATTTAGGCTTGAGTGGCGATATGATTGGATCCATTTTCATCTCTTATTAGGTTTCTCAGTTATTTCTCTATAAAAATAAGATATAAGAATAGAATGAATACTGCCTTGTCTCTCATCCTATCAGTAAGTAATTCATTCATGGCTATAAGAAATAATTGAGAAAAAGGCCCATTCAGCTTAGTAAGAGATGCAATTCCTATAAAAATGGACTCTTTATGTTTAATAATTATCATCAAAATTTGTAACATTCATCTGACACTATCTGTTGTTTGTTTTGTGCTAAGGAAGACTAAACCCAGAAGAAAAAATTTCTAATAAGCATATATATATAAGCTTCAACTTATATATGGATCTTTTCGGTTTTGTGTGGAGATGGAAAAGGAGGATCGAGCGAATAATAGAAAACTGTCTAGCATTAAAACATCATTTTTGGGTAAAAGTCTGTTGGAGAAATACAAGTTAAAGATGGAAAGTAAAGGTATATATATATGACTATTAAAGGAGACAAATACATGTATAAAGAAGACATATATAAAGAAGACAAATATATATATGACTATTAAAGAAGAGCTTGCTCAGATTCTTTTTAGCCAGAGGGTGGTAAATATCAAGTCATGGGGCTTGATGAGAAATTACTGTGGTCGTTTTGGATTCCTTGAGAAACATTTAAGAGGGAGTATTTGTGCAACTTTATTTTTAAGTGGCTGTATTTATATGTCAGAAACATGATCCTTTGCAACTATTCAAATTTATCATGGAACTTTTAAAATGTTTACTTAAAAAAGCAGGCAAGGGTGATGGAGTCTAACTCGTTTGGGAGGAAGATGCAGGCAAACATACCCAGAGCACTACCTTAGAGGATCTGCTTTCGGGCACAGATAAAAGTGTCAAGGAATTCCGAATGGTATTGCAAAAAATGGTGTTTCTACAAACAATCCTTTGTTTTCCTTCAAAAGTGCTCATTGTAATTATTAGCTTGCATATCGTACAGGTACCTGGCAAACCTTTACACCAAGATAGTGCAAAGCTAAACTTCAGCTCCTGACTCTCTCCCACTTACTCATAAAAGACAGCTGTCTGGAATCCATTAGGGTTTCTCTAAACTACTGGTCTTAGAGGGGAACCAAAAAGAAAATACAGTCCACAATTACGTAGCTTAGGTGAAAATATATTTGGAGAATGAACTACAGACAAACAAAAAGACAAGGAGGACAGGACTCAGAAGGGGAAACAAGTATCGTGGAGTGATGGCTGCAGAGAAGAAAAAAGTGTTTTGTTGGCTGATGTTGAGTTGGCCCCCGATTTGAGGCAATTTCGAGTACAACAGAGCAAAACACCACCAGATCCTGGACCATCCCCCTGATGAATTAAGGAATGGACCACGGTCGTCTCTAGAATTTGCATGGTTTGATTTTTGGAAGGGGCTACCCACACCTTTCTTCCGAGCGTATCTTTGTACGAAACCCTTGCGACATCAGAACAACGCAAGCCTCCACTGCCAGATGGGTGCTGGTTCACAGGGGTGTACTTTCTGGATTCAAAACAGGCTCTCACACGTGGAGCGCAATTGCCACTGCCCCTGTGGGGCACGTAAGTACAAACAGATAATAGTTAAAATTTCTCTCTCAGCTGTCTTATGTAGAAGGTTTGCTGTACTTTATGGGCTACTTATGTTGGGGACCCAACAGTTCTAGAATGATACGGAAAAGGAAAAGAAGAGCAATCCAGAAAAATAAAGAGCTAATTTTATAGACAAGACCTGGCTACCTTGTAAGGTGGTATAGTTATTAAAAGGAGTTATGTTTCTGTGGAAAGTATTAGGAAGTCAAATTCAACTCCGGGCATGTATTAGAGGGAATCGAACATTTTGAAGCTGGGATTTAGGGTATACAGGCATGCCTCTGAACTACGGTGTTGGTGAAGAACATGAAATTTACCATGGGCTGTGAGAAGACCTAACTATCTGTGTTAGAAAAAATGCAAGCAGAACGGTCCTTAGAGAAAGGATGGCCAGACTGTGCCACATATACTTTGGACTTATCATCAGGAGGAGCCCGTCCCTGGAAAAGGACATCGTGCTTGATAAAGTGGAGGGTCAACAACAACAAAAAGTAGACCCTCAGAGACACGGAGTGATAGCGTGGCTACAACAAAGGGCTTCCACGAAGCAACAGCAGTGTGATGACACAAACCTGGGCAGTGTTTGGTCTGCTGTGCAGAGCGGCTGTGGGTTGGTACACGTCAGAACCAACTGGGCGACACACAACAACTCGGAGATCTTTGGGCCTCTGGTCCAGGCCATCTCAACACAGCAAACACCACAACAAAGCTAGCAGGGCGGACTTTCGTTTTCATAGAGTTTATGAAAGTTATGTCATCCTCTAGGGTATTAAATATGGAATCGTATTTTGAGAAAATTTGAAATATTTCAAGAATTATCAGAAGGTGACCCAGAGACATGAAGTAAATGCAGAGCTGTTGGGAAGCAGAGCCAATAGACGTGCTCCTGCAGAGTTGCCAATTGTAAAAGTTGGACAAAGAAAGAAAAATCAATGCATTTAAACTATGGTGCTGGTGAAGAAGATCGAAAATAGCACGGATTATCAAAAGAACAAACAGATCTGTCTGGGAAGAAGTACAGCCAGAATGCTCCTTGGAGGCAAGGCTGGGGAGACTTTGTCTCACATACTTTAGACACGTTACCAAAAGAGAGACCAGGCTCTGGAGAAGGACACGGCTGGGAAGGAGAGGGGCTGTGAAAAGGAGGGAGGCCCTCGACAAGACGGACGGCCGCAGTGGCCGCAGCAATGGGCTCAGACGTCAGAACGATGGTGAGGATGCCGCAGCACCGGGTGGTGTTGCACTCTGTCATACGGAGGGTAGCTGGGCGTTGGAACTCCTCGATGGCACCACCACCAACAATAAGAACACTATTGTGTGGCAATCAAGTTTGTTGGCTTACAGAAATTCTTGTGACGAAAGCCAATATGTGCTTGTTTATTGATAACAGTAGGACAGGATTCACATAAATTATCATGTTTCATACCTAGTTTAATTTTCAAGATTGCTGTCAATGAGAAATCCTAATAGTTCATTTGGTAGATGTGTCAGAATATGCTGAAGACAGAAGAGATGTGGGAAAGATCTGACGAGGACAGAAGACCTTCATTTAAGAAAACAACAAAACAATTTTCTCAATTCCAGCCCTTGCCACCATCGTATCTCGTTTTGTTTCATGTGATACCAAGAATAAGGCTCTTCCCCACGGAACCTGCTGCTCCTTCTGCATTGCTTGTCTGTTGGGGATCCCTAAGTAGTACATTTGTACATAGAGGCCCCGTTCCAGTAGCCACCCAGTCCCCCAAACTAGAAACGTGGGACTCATCCTTGATTTCCACCACCGTTCCCCTCACTGACTTCCTTTGCTACACCTCACTCTCTGAATAATTCCTGCTTCCTAGCAACTTAAAACTCACTGCCATCGAAGTCAAGTCTGACTCACAGCGACGCTATGGGGTAGAGCAGAACTGCCCTTGAGGGTTGCCAAGACTCGAAATCTTTATGGGAGTAGAAGTCATCTTCTTCGAACTGCTCACATTGGGCTTAGCAGCCTGATGTGTAACCGGCCACATCGCCAGGGCTTCTTTCTCCTCGGGAGGCGCTCCAAACACAGGTGTCAGACTAACACAGGCTCCTGTGTTAGTCCAGAGAGACTGGAGAAACCAATCCATAGAAATTCATGTGGAGGGCAACAAATGTACACGTGTGCTTTACACAATTGATGTATGTATGGATTGTGATAAGACTTGTCTGAGCCCCTAATAAAATGATTAAAAAAAAAGAAACTCATATGTGTATGAGAGAGCTTTATATAAAAGGTAATTGTACATTAAGAAAGCATCCCAACCCAGTCCAGTCCAAGCCCATAAGTCCGATATCAGCCCATATGTCTGATACCAGTCTATCAAATCCTCTTCAGACTCATGAAACACAATGGCACTGAATGCAAGACGATCACAGGCTAGTGGGAGAAAGTCTTTGGATCCAATGGTGTTGTAGCATCTCAGCGCTGGCAGGGATCTCCATGTGGCTTCTCCAGGTCCCAAGACACAGGGTCTATCAGCCTAGCGCCATGTGTCTTGTCAGTAGAGCGTCTCCAAGGGAGTGAGCAGAGAGAGAAAAGTGCCTCCCGCCTCCAAGGAGGAAAATCAGGAGTTCCCACAATTCTCAGAAGGCCATGCCTACACAGAGGTCTCATTGGCTCTGATCTGATTGACAGACTAGAGTCCACCCCTTCACTATTAATCCTATCAAGTCCCAAATTGACACCAGAGAATGTAATTACCACAACTCCCCGTTCTGATCAGTGAACTTCTCCTTCGGGATAATGCAATGGTTGAAGAGATAGATAGAAAAATCCCTTAAGACAGCTCAGGGCCCATCTCTTCCAGGAAGTTTTCTATATCCTTTCCAATCAAATTGGGGCATGTGCCCCTCCTCTGACCTTGAAGGGTATCCATGCTTACCTTTACCAGAGTTGATAATATCATCCGGTCATGTTTTTTTACTTGTCTGTGTCGCCCACTAGATAGGGACGTTCACACGTGGATCACCAATGCCGAGCCTAGGATTTGGTGTGAAGCCTACAGACAACGAACATTGTCAAATGAGGGGTGGATGGTGCAGTGAACGCGGGCACAAATCGAGGACAGCTGATGGGCAAGTTGTCCTGCAATGGAGTGAGTGAAAGGGAGAAAGTTCCTTTTGAACTGGTCTTGAAAGAAGAACAGGAGTTTCCATGTTGACCAAGGCAGAGACAGAAGAAACAGCGTACACAATAGCATCTAAGCGAGAAAGTACACGAAGCATTTAAGAGGTGGGCGTGTGTCAAAGATAGACAGCAGCCCCGCGGAGAGGACGTGGGGGAGGTGTAGCTAGAATGTTTGTTTTGAATAAGTTGTGAAATACCTGGAAGTGTTAGCAAGGAGTTCAAAACTTGTAAAGAGGAAAGTCACTGAAATTTTGGAAGGAAACATTTATATATATATATCATTTTTTGTTTCTTTATGGTATCCGAAAACCATAGCTATCTCACTTCCTCTTTCTCTGTATTTTTTGATGCATTTCACAGAAATGCCCAAAGGCTGCTGAAACAATTCTCTCCTTGCCTGGTCTGACGGAAGCTTATTTTCCCCTTGTTTTCAGGCCAGTTGCTTGGCGAAATGAGTACATCACGCAGCTGGGAAAACATGAGCTTCTCGAGTTTGTTTGGCTGCTGAGCTTTGTGGGTAAGCACGAGTCTGGGCAAAGTGTCAGCTCCTTCCTGAAAGTCTGGGTCAAGGAAGTCCGCAATACAACCTTGTTTACTTCATCTTGCTTTCAGGGGCAAGAACACGGCTTCTGATGACTGCAAAGGTGTATGTGGTCACTGCTGGCTCACAACCCTGTCATTCCCTTGAGAAGATGATCTGGTTGGGACAACTGTGCCCTGGTTCTAATATCTCCATTCCGTCTGAAACACTGCAATGAGAGACACTGTGTTTGTTTTTCTGGGCGGGGG
>NW_022104341.1:57108119-57136470 GCF_000313985.2 Echinops telfairi
TCTGCAACATTGAGTTTGCTGGCCTGGGACATTTGGAGCGGGAGGCAGGGGGAAACTCATCTGAAGCAACTCGTTGAGCCCAAATACCAGAAGTGGCAGTTGAACGGACAAAGATTAACTGAATGCCTATTGTGTGTCGGGCTCTGTAGCAGCCCCAAGGCATGCCAAAAAAAATAAAACTGTTTCAAGTAGAATCTAGTAATTAGGTTGAAAACTGATTAACCAAGGCAAAAAGTACCTCTTTTCTGCTTACATCATCCAAAAGGCCTGGCATTGCGCCATGCTCAAGTCTTGATCGATAATGGAAGTTCACAGATACGGGCATATTTCAATTTGGCTCCAAAAACTGTTTACTGTGCACCAACCCTGGCCAGACACTGTGCTAGTTTAGTGGAGAAGTGCAGATGAGTGAGATGGAGCTCGTGTCACATCTCCTAGTCTGATGGGTGTGAACAGCTATTCAGTCGATGGGATCTCTGAGGCCCTCCTGTTGTCGGGCGTGTCTACTCACCCTTCAACACCGTCCCTCCCCTCCCAACTCCACGGGTAATACCTGACACAGAAAGCACAGTCCAGGACACCTTCCAATAGTATGGGGACATTTGGATTCATTTGTCCTTTTGCTTTTCCAACTCAATGTAAAGAAAACCAAAATCTTCACTACTGGAGCGATAGATAACATCCCGATAAGTGGAGAAAAGATTCAAGGTGTCAAGGATTTGTCTTGCTTGGATGCATAATCAATCAATGCTCATGGAAGCAGTAGTCACGAGCTCAAAAGACGTATTGCATTCGGTAAATCTGCTCCACAAGATGTGTTTAGAGTATAGGAAAGCAAGGCGGTTACTTTGAGGACAAAGGTGCACCTGCCCCAAGCCACGGTGGTTTCAACTGCCTCATAGGCAAGTTGGACATGGAAGAAGGAAGCTTGAAGAAGGAGCCAGGCATTTGAATGGCGGCGTTGGTGAAGAGTATTGAAAGCACCGTGGACTCACAGGAACAAGCACATCTGTACAGCCAGAATGCTCCTGAGAAGTTAGTATGGCGAGACTTTGTCTCCCATGTTTTGGAAATACTATTCGGAGAGACCAGTCCCTGGAGAAGGACATCATGCTTGGTAAAGTAAAGGAGCTGTGAAAGAGAGGAAGGAGCCCATCAATGGGCTTAAACATCAGAACAAAGGTGAGGATGGCGGAGGTCCAGGTGGCATCTGTTGGACACAGGATTGCTATGAGTCAGAGTCGATGATGGCACCCAGCAACAACAACGTTCCTGCAGGGAATTCATATCTGGGGGAATCATTCGTATCTGGGGGGCAGCCATATGTCCTTCACGCAGGAGGAAATGACTACTTCATGACCTAAGGTGAAGTGGTTTTTTAGGCGATTCCAAAGTGCCTGACTGGATTTGGAAGTAGGTCTGCAGCCTTCAGCAAAAACCAACGCAGCAGGCGGTATTGTGCAGTTAGCAGTCTGGTGCGCATGAGCAACAAATCCTATGCAAGGCGCCATGGGATCCAGAACAAGGGAGACCTGGCCAGCATTTCATGATCGTAAGAACGGACCCCAGACAAAGGCAACTCTTTTGAAAGGGGATTAGAACACCTTTGGCTTGTAAGAGGCCGTTTAAATGCATTCTCATTTTTCCCAGTCTGGACCAACCATGATCTGCATGCATACCTGTGCTGTCGTCTTGGTTCAGAGAATTAGTCACTGTGCAGGTATGGAGCTCTTGTGCTGCAGTGGTCCTGCGCACCTTAGGAGACCCCGCTTCAGAATCTTCAGGGTTAGCCCTCCTGAGAGAGAGAAAGGAGAGTTTTTCCTTCCTTGTCATCCCTGCAAAAGCAGAAGGTTGGAAGGAATTCCTAATGAAGAAAGAAAAAAGGGAAGTAGGAAGGCATTCCTAATGAAGAAAGGGAAGTAGGAAGGA
Organism: Echinops telfairi; assembly: GCF_000313985.2. Lineage (NCBI taxonomy): Eukaryota > Metazoa > Chordata > Mammalia > Afrosoricida > Tenrecidae > Echinops > Echinops telfairi. Next base: position 57,110,049 of record NW_022104341.1, read on the forward strand.
ATTCCTAATGAAGAAAGGGAAGTAGGAAGGAATTCCTAATGAAGACAGGAAAAAGGGAGGGGGGGAGGAGGGAGGAAGTGGGACAGGGGAAGGGAGGAATAATCAATGACACAAGGGGCATCCAATGCTTCCAAAAACCTCAGCTTTCAAAGCAGAGGTTCCTGAAAGCCCTCAAGCTGGAAGAACCAACCTCCCACTTTTATTTTCGGGAATAAAAGAAGTTTTATTATTATTTTTAATTATTTTATTGGAGGCTCGTTCAACTTTTATCACAATCCATCCATCCATCCATCCATCCATCCATCCATTGTGTGTCAAGCACATGTGTACATTTATTGCCCTCATCATTCTCAAAATATTCAGTTTCTACTTGAGCCCTTGGCATCAGCTCCTCATATTTTCCCTGCCCTCCCCAACCCCCCTCCCTCTTGAACCCTAGATAATTCATAAATTATTATTTTGTCATGTCTTACACTGTCTGACGTCTCCCTTCCCCCACTTTTCTGCTGTCCATCCCCCAGGGAGGAGGTCACATGTAGCTCCTTGTCATTGCCAACCTCCCACTTGAATGTACCCAAGTCACCTGAGTGGATTTCTCAAGAGGAGCCACAGTGGTTCCATGGGAGCCAGCCAACAGCTCCTTTCTCACTTTATGCGCAAAGACAATGAAGCAAATCACACTTCCCTGTGCTCTACAGGTGATTGAATTTGGCTTCTTAAAAATTCAGGTGTTGCGGGTTGAGAAGAATATGTTATGTTAGTTCTTAGCGCTCTCCTTTCATGCTCAAAGCAGGATTCCATAATATTGGTTGTTTTGGGTTAGATTATTGGCCTGGGAGTCGGACTGCCCCCTTCTCATCTTCCTCTCTCATCTTGCACACACACTCTCCCGCTCTGTCCCCACACAGACAGCATACCATGTCATCTCTGGGCATTAGTGAGGCTGTGCCTCTCCACAGAATGATGCCTCCCTCGAGGTTTTTGGAAGAATGGCCTCCTAGAGGACTTTCCTTGGCTGCCTTCCACCTTTGGATAAGGTGCCCCTGCCATCATGTTCATGCTCATGGCTGCCATCAGGATGCCCCCCACATTGTATAGACTCCTGCAGTTGTCTCCCTGCTCTAGATGCAAACACAGAAACTGGGTCTCTCTTCTTTTCCGCAATCTTATGGTCTGCTATGCTGTCTGCAGCTCATGGTGGCTACTTGTTGTAGTTTTCTATTGCTGCATAACAAATGACCCCAAAACATAACAGCTTAAAACAATAGCATTTATTAACTCACGGTTTCTGGGATTCAGGTTGTGAATTTAGGTGTGACTTAACTTGGTGGTTCTTGCTCTAGGGCTCTCAAAGGCTTCAATCAAGGTGTGAGCCAAGCCCTTGTGTCTCAAGGTTCCTTAGAAAAGAGACTGCTTCCAAGCTTGCTCACTTGACTGCTGGCTGGGCTCAGAAAATCTATTTCCAAACTCACCTCACATGGCTGTTGGTAGGCTTGAATGCCTTGCTGGCTGCTGACCGGAGACATTGTGCCTTTGCCACACGAGTCTCTCCGCAGGGTTGGTGCAAGCATGCCACCTGGAATCCCCTGGAGTCAGGACAGAGAGATTTTGAGAGAGAGAGAGAGGCTGTCAGAAAAGGTGAGCAAGACAGAAGGCATGGTCATTTTGAGTTTTAACTTTGGGAGTGACATTCCATCGCCTTGGTTGTGTTGTATTTGCTAGAATTAAGTCTTTGGGCCAGCCCACAATTAAGAGATGATTGCACAAGGGCATGGATATCAAAAGTAATGGTTACTGGAAATCATTTCCGAGGCTGCCTACCAAAATGCTCAAGTAAATATGAGGGGAACTTCAAATGGTTCAGCGGAAAATGGATTTGAATAAGAATGGACTTTTCCTCACAAAACTTTGAAGACCCGAGTCTGTTGAACAAATGGGCGAATCTCTCTAGAATAAGTCCTTCCTAGCAGGTCCACACAGCATTTGAACTCCCCTTTGGGAACCAGCCCCGAGTGGTTTTTCAGCTGAGCATATGTCCGTTCATATATCAGTGGATTACAGGCAACTGCGTCAGAACATGCCAGGCTTACAGCTAGCACTCAATAAATATTGGTTGAGTGAGTAAATAAGTGAAAGGAAAGGTGGCGGCCCCTTGTCCATTAGGATCTGTTCTCTAAGAATAGAACATGTAATGCTTAACTAAACAACTGGAGACCACATCAGCCAACACCCGTTGCACCTAGAGTTGGCTCTGTTACCGCCTAAGGGCTGATGAGATGAGAGTGAAACTTGGGCCCGGTGTGTTTCTTTCTCCTTTCTCAATGCCTGGAGTAGGTTTAGGTGGAGGGGTTTAGGTGAGACCCCAAGAAGGAGATACATTTTGGGGTGGTGAGGCCACCCCGTGAGACTACCCGCCTCTCATCCAACACATGAAGCAGAACTACATTTCTATTTGATAAAAGCCCCTGTGCTTTGGGAGCTTGTGACATAACCAGAGGGCATAACGTGTGTGATATAAAAATTGTAAAGCCAGAAAGAAGGTTCCCACTGCCTCCCAACCCCATCCCAGATCTAGTATCACACCTTACACTTCTCCCTAGGGATATTTGTTGTAGTCAGTTGTATCTCCCAGGCCCATCAGACTGCGTGGACGCCTGAGAAAGGGATACTGACATTACCTGTCCCCTTCCTCAGGCACATGCACGCCTCCTGGGTCAACCTTTGCAAACTTCTGTCGCTCTGAGGTCTCTCACAGAAGCAGCCCACATCCACTTGGAATGGACTTAGTTTTCAAATGCCCAAGGCAAGAGGAGCCATAACTAAGGATGGATTATCCTGGGAAAAAATTTTTTAAAAAATCTTGTCCACATTGAGGTTTCCTCACTGGAGACTGGTTTGTTTTCCCAGAAAGACACGTGTTTTCAGCACAAGGTCAGGTCAGCAGCTCCCCCAGGTCTCTACAGCCAAGGGCAGCGGATGCCCTGCTGGGCAGGGGCAACTCCTGGCTCTGCCTTACCTGGCCCTCCACTGCTCCTCCCTCAGAGTGCCAAGAGCTGCCAGAACTCGAATCCTGGAGGAGAGGGTCTCCGCTTTCAGCTGGAGCTGGATCAGATCCATGGCCTACCACTGGAAGCTGGTCTTCCTTACAGCAGATGGGTAAAAGGCTCACAACCAACCCCAACCTCGAATGCCCAAATAAAATAGTCACCCAGCCAAATCACCACTGCTTAGGCTAGCTCAAGGAGATGACAGAGCCTTGTTAAAAGCCAGGAAGGTGGCAGGAAGGAAGGAGGGTAAGGCTGTCTTGCCTGGATTTAAAATCTGTTAATAGGTCAGCTATGTGCCAAGTGTAAAGTGAGTTGAAAGATTTGTCTGCTCATGCGCAGGCACATTCGAGAAATCAGAAAGGAAGGTGCGTGGAACTCCAGGTGCAGATCCATAGCCGGAGTTGTCTCAGAGTTTACATAGGGAATTTATCGAACGCTGCTCTCCGCAGGCCTTCCGAAGCATTCACAATACTACAGAAGACAGCATGCCCATTACCACCACCAGCAACAACAACCCTCCCCAACCCCCCTCCCAAGCCCCTGATTGACTGCTGTCGATGTGAGAGGTGAGAGAAGTCAACGTGACTGTGGCAGTGGTTTCGGGGAGTCGCTCTCAAAGGATGGGGCCCCTGAGAGGTCCCACGATGCTGTTGCTGATGAGTCCCTTCCAACTCGTCGTGACCCTACAGGACAGAGTGGTTGTGTGCCGGGGGGTTTCCAAGGCCACTTTCTTCGTGGAAGCAGGCGGCCACGTCTTTTCCCCCCTGCAGAGTTGTTGGTAGGTTTGAACAGCCAACCTTCCAGTCAGTGGCCGTGCACTTCAGTCATTGTGCTACCAGCATTGCTCTGGCAACAGTGAGTAACACAAGCCCCACGATGGGGACCTCAGAGTCCAAAGTATGTCTTGGAAATTCCTTGCAGCCTGCTTGCTCACTTTGGGTACATGGTGTCAGGAAAGAGCAGTGTTGAAAGCGAGAGAACCCCTCCGTGAGGGAGCTGGACTGATACACTAGCTCCCAGCCTGGATGCAAACGTTACCAACAATTGCAAAACTGGAGCAGGCCCAGAGGATGTTTTCGCACAATAAGGTAGCAATGGGCCAGAGCCGCGCCTGGCAACTAACAACCACAGACTCGGAGGGCACTGGACTCACGTCTTTACTAAGACAGAGTAGAGAAGCCTTCAATTAAGAATTTAAGGAAAGCTCAAAGTCCATTGACAGGGTCCCCACATGGATTACATCTCTGGAGAATCCCCTTTGACCATCGTTAAGGGATGTGAATAGCCTTGCTATCAGACAAAAACCAAACTCACTGCCATGGAGTGGCGTCTGACCCGCAGAGACCCCTGGGACAGGCTAGAACTGCCCCTGTGCGTTTCTGAGCCGGCAGCTCTTCACGGAGGTAGAAAGCCTCAGCTTCCCCCAGAGGAGCAGCTGGTGATCCGAACTACTACTAACTGGCTAGCAGCCACCACAGAGCCACTAGGCCACCTGGGCTCCTTGCTCTCAGCCAGAGAGCATTGTAAGGTGGATTGGGGCAAACGCAGTTAGGTTGAAATGTAACACCTTATCATTTACTCTCCCTTTTGACCCATTTTAAAGTTGTTTCCGTTTTTACTATCTTTTGCTGTCTCTTCAATTGAGGTTTTTCTATGTTTTGTCTAGTCATTGTTGTTGGGTTTTGTTTTTGTTTTTAGTTTTTCCTTTGTGTTCTTCCTGATAGTATTTTGTATGATTTTTCTAAATATATGAAACCCAGAATAGGTAGATCTATAGAGACTGAACTGGGAGAATGAGTGGGGGAAATAGGGAACTAACAAAAGGTAGAAGAAGAATCTGTTCTGAAATTGAGTATGGTTTTACATGTATTAAATCTTTTTATGATGATGTGTAATTAAACTGTATGATATGTGAAGTGCATGCTAATAAAACTATTTTTTAAAAAAAAGGATTGGAGGACAATAATGGAGCAGATGAGTTGGAACCAGATCAAGGAAGGGTCAATAGAGCACCGGGACAAGAGGTCTCCGTGGTGTGGGACCCAGCTGTCAGGGCAGCGCCGGGCTCAGTGAAACGGCCACATAACCAGTGAGATGGCTGAAGGCCCAGGCTCTTGGGTTAGCCATCTAGGTTTGAATCCCAAGTCTGCCACTTACTGTGTGGTCTTGGGGAAATCACTAGCTGTGTGGTCTTGCTGAACCGACTTAATGTCTCAGCCTCAGGAACCTGCCTAAAATCCTTGTTGCAAGGATTAGCACAACCTAAGTGCCTCATAAACAACAGTGGTTCCCATCACACACACCAGAGGACTGTCTGTGAAAGAGCCCCATCCTGGCATCACTTCCAGTTCAGGAATGTAGACGCAGGGATCTCAGGAAGGCCCCTGCTTGACTCACTGCTTTGTTCCCAGGGCTTAACCTGTTGCCTGGAATCTTGGGGGCACAGTAAATATTTCATGCAGTGTATGACTCCGTAACTACCACTTCTCTATCAGTTTGTCATTGTGTGGTGGCTTGCGTGTTGCTGTCATGCTGAAGGCTAAGTCACTGGTATTTCAAAGGCCTGCAGGGTCACGCAAGTTGAGCAGCTTTGGGCAGAGCTTCAAGACCAGGGCGAGCCAATCCTGTCCCTCACAACAATTTAAAAATTATTCAAGAACCATAAATACATATTCACAAACAAATGAAGTCCCCATTATCTGAATATTATCCTTCAAAACATTTTTTCAAATTTACTTGAGCCACATGTGCACACTAAAAGAGCTGCACATGGCCCCCTGTTCTAGACGAAGAACAGACAAGAAGAAAGAGCCGGGCTACCGCTGGGCAGTTAGCCCAGAGACGCGCGTGGAGAGCATGGAAACACTGTCTGAGACGGAAAGCCTCCTGACCAGAGGCAGGACCCGGCCAGAGAGAGAGCCAGAAGCTGAGCCCCTCCAGTCAGAAGGCACTCCCTGCAACCGAGGAAGAGCTGCCGTCTCAAACAGAGAGTGTAGCCTGGGGGAGTAAAGGCTTCAATGCCTTCCTTGGCTGATGGGGGATGACTCAAAGTGAGAAGGAGGGAGAAAAACCCAGCTACAAACATCAATTAATAATTGGAACTTGGAATATACAAAATGAATCTAGAAAAAATTGGAGGTTGTTAGAAATGAAATGGGATGCATAAAGATCCATCTGCTAGGCACTCGTGAGCTGAAATGAACTGGTATTGGCCACTTTGCATCAGGAAATCGTGCGGTTGCCTCTGCCCGGAATGGCCTTGCAGTCAGAGTGAAGAAGGACATTTCCTGATCTACCTTCTGAGTACAACGCAGTCTGTGATAGGATCAGGTCTATCCGCATCAGGGAAGATCAAGGAAGATCAAGGAATACAACTGCGGGAGCAGTGAGTGATTCAGCGCGGCTCTTCTAGCCGAAGTGTCTAACTCAGAAGTGCTCAACCTGTGGGTCGCAACCCCTTAGGGGTCGCCCGACTCATGACAGTAGCAAAATGACAGGGATGAAGTAGCAACGAAAATAATTTTATGGTTGGGGGGGTCACCACAACCTGAGGAACTGAATTAAAGGGTCACCGCATTAGGAAGGTAGAGAACCACTGGTCTAATTCCTACCAAACGACCTATCCATGCGTGGGTCTGGTAAGAAGGTGGGGAGAGATACTGATAGGATTCACCTGTAAGTAGTTGTGAACAGGATTCTGTAAGGGCATCCTGCTGTGTATAAAACGAGCCCTCTAAGAACAAGGAAGCTCATTACCAGGAAGAGCCCCGAGTGGAGCGCATACTCCTGGCTCTAGAAGACAATCCGAGGAGCAGCAGCAGAACCAGGTGCCAGAGCATGGAATATGATGATGGAAGTCCCAACCCATGGCACAAGTAAAGACATGTGGTTTTGTTCAGGAAGCTGGCTTGCAGAGTAGGGTACCTCTGGGCACTTAATTGGGGAAATTGGATGTGTTAACGCATAGAAGTGGAGCTGAGTGCCTGCAGGCTGAGCCTTACTGGAGTGCGGTGCCTCTGTGCACTTCGTTCAGGAAACTGTGTTTACTGACCCACAGAGCTTAAGCGGAATGTTTTCAGCTCGAGACTTATAGTACAGGGGTATACCCCTTTGGGTATTTATTGGCAGACTTGACAGAAATTGTCCTGATAAACAACTCAACCCTGAGCATTTCTCACTAGCATCACAACTTGTTAACGTCCTTAAACCTTTATATCTATATATAGATATAAAGTTTTATTGGTACATAATCCAAATATCATACAATTCAATAGTTTAACAGTATCATAATCAGTTTCCATAATCAGTTTTAGAGCATTTTTCTTTTTTCTTATACTCTTTGTTATTAGCTCCCTACTTCCCCCTCAATCTCTCCTGCCATACCCCCAAGGGATCATTAACTCAGTTACTGTCTGTACAGATTCAGGCATCCTGGGTCTCATACATTGAAAGACATACAAAACAACAAAACACAGATTCCAAAAAGCTGACAATAACAAAATAGAGGGGAAAAAACAGTTGGAAAGAAAAGAGAAAATATTAAAATCCAGAACAACTTTAAAATGGGTCAAAAGGGTGATCCTAAAGATAAGGTGTTGCCTTTTAACCTCATTATATGATCCGTTTCCATGCACTCTGTGTGATGGCGAGACCATTCACACCACGAGTCTGTGTTCCGAGGAGATTCGCTGGGAGCTTCACCCCGTATATTCCTCCTTCACTCTGTTTTAACTGCTGGAACTTTCAGATGTGTCAAAAAGGGGTTCAAAATCAGATGGTGCATTTTAATCTATAATCATCTCTACAATACTCTCTGTCTGATTACCAGGCTATTCACATCCCTCAACTGTGGTTAGAGGGAAATCACCAGAGGCTTTATCTACCTGCAGATCCTGCAATGGATTTTGGGTTTCCACTCACCCAGAGCCTTCTGCAAACTGGGTGTTCACAATTTAAACTCTGGTACCATTCCCTCCTTTGAATTTGGATTTTATTATTTAGAGTCCTCGGTTCACACAGGCTGGTGTGCTTCCACTCTATAGATTTAGTTGACCCCTGTGGTAGTTACATAGCTTTCATGTCAACGTGAAGCTATGAAAATGTAGGGGTAGAGGATAGCCTGTCAGGTCACAACCTGATGCTGCCTCCAGTGAGCATGGCCTTCTCATAAGGAGTGTCCTGGGAACTTCCTCTTTTTCTCTGTGTCACCTTCCTGTTGTCGAATCACTTGGAGAGCTGCCAGCGACCCTGCCATTGGATCCACACAATTCTGCACCCACCAGCCTGTGATCTCTCTGCAGTCTCTATCATTGTATGTGGCTGCATGAGTCTGAAGAGGGATTTACAGACTGGCATCAGACTTGTGGATGAGTATCAGGATTATTTACTTATTCTGGACTGGGATGGGATATTTTCTTAATATACAGTTACCTGTTGATATAAAGCTCTCTCTCTTACACATATATGAGTGTCCTGCATTTATTTGTCTGGTCAACCCCACCTAACACAATGCCTCACTTAGATGGCTGCTGGTTTGAAAATAAGCCTCTAAAATCCCAGATGCTATTCTGATAGCTGGGCAACATCTAGTTTCTTCATCACATTTTGCTACAGCACCTGTATCTTTAGTGATGCCTTCATGAGGATGACTATCAAACAGGGGCATGGCATAAGGACTAATTATTCTTATATTGGATGGAATTCAGTGTGAGCCCAAAATCCATTCAGATACCTATAATATATATACATACATATATGTACATATACATATATATACATATATAGTTCATGTTAGAGACATCATTGTCATTTTATGTTAGAGAACATTATCAATCATCTCCCTGGACCATAGGTAAATAATTTAAAACACAGTTGAGAAAAGGGTATTATACAAGTGTAGGCTGGCTACAAACCACAATGATTTATTAACTTGTACAGCTTAACCCTTAAGTGACTGGATACTATTTACACCAACAGTGGGGGCTGGCGCAAGGCAAAACTTTCAATACTATTCATTGACAATGGCAGAACCAGGCATGTCAGATTAAGACAGAGCTTAATAAAGCAAGAAGGGCATTGAAGTATTAAGTATATGGTTGTCCAATGACCACCGATACTATACCCTTGGTAAATCTATCTTCTGCTGCTTCTCAAACCATGTAGTTTTGGCTTTAACTTCAAGGGCTAAAGGTGAGTTTGAGGTAGAGCCCAGTTCACTTAGTAGGGTTTCCGCAGCGAGTCCTTCTGGTGTGGCCTGTGAGGGATGTTGCGTGCCTTGAATGCACAGATTCTAAATTCCCAACAGTCTATAGCACATGGCCTGCATCACCAGGGGGTGAATATGAACTAGGCCTAATGTGCTCAGTTAGGAAGATAGAACCGGGCATCTCTTCCCCGTGGGTTCCATCTAAGCGTTATTAAGTGCTTTTCCCCATTGGAAGCCTAACCAACTCTTTCATTATGAATTTTGTCTGTGAGTTTGGTGCAGCCACTGCAATGGCTATTATACCCTAGAGAGATAGTGGAGAATACCGATTTAGACTACATGATAACTATTATTCAAACGTATGCAGCAACCACTGAAGTTAGTGTGCGGGAATGGGAGAATTCTACCAATTTCTTCCGTCTGAATTGGCTCAAACAGGCATTCAAAATGCATTCATAATTATTGCACTTGGAATGAATTGGGAGTTGGAAACATAGAAGAAGGAAGAGTAGCGGGAAATTCAGATGACACCTATTTGTCCATCCAAATGACTGGAAGAGATCCTTATCTGTACCCATTCCAAAGAAAGGTGACCCAACAGAATGCTCAAATTACACAACAGTATCATTGATATCACATGGAAGTAAAATTTTGCTGAAGGTCATCCAATGACGGTTGTAGCAGCACATTGACAAGGAGCTGCCAGAGTTCAGGCTGGATTCTAAGAGGATGTGGAGCAAGAGCTATCATTGCTGATGCCAAATGAATCTTGGCTCACAGCAGAGAATACCAGAAAAATGTTTACTTATTTTTTATTGATTATGTTAACGTATTCGACCGTGTGGACAATAACAAACTATGGATAGTTTTGAGAAGCATGAGAATTCCAGAATACTTAATTATGCTCAGGTGGAGCCTGTGTATGGATCAAGAGGCAGTTGTAGAAACAGAAGAGAGAAATACTGTGTGATTAAAACTAAGGAAGGTGTGTGGCAGGGTTGTATCCCTTCACCATTTTGATTCAATCTGTAAGCTGAACACTCCGAGAAGCTGGAATATACGAAGAAGAATGTGGTATCCGAATCGGAGAAAGGCTCATGAACCACCTGCAATGTGCAGATGGCACGACCTTGCTGGCTGCCAGTGAGGAGCACTTGCTGATGAAGACGAAAGACGGCAGCCGTCAGTATGTATTACGCCTCCGTGTAAAGAAAACGAACGTCCTCACAACTGGACAGCTACGTACCATCATGATGAACGCAGAAGCGATAGAAGTCGTCACGGATTTCATTTTGCTTAGACCCACAATCAATGCCCATGGAAGCAGCAGTCACAACCTCTAGGGACGATGCATCGCACTGGGTAAATCTGCTGCACAAGGCCCCTCAAAAGTGCTGATTAGCAAGGATGTCACTTTGAGCACTAAAATGCACCTGACCCAAGTCATAGTACTTTCAGTCGTCTCATCTGCCTGTGACGGTCGGACACTGAATGAGGAAGAGGGGAAGACCAAGGGAAAGTCGGTACATCCTGGTGAAGAGTACTGACACTGGCGTCCAGGGATGCTCCGTGGAGGCAAAGATGGCGAGATTTCGTCCATTGTACTTCAGACATGTTATCGGGAGAAGCCAGTCCCTGAAGAAGGACATCATGCTTGTTAAAGTGGAGGGGCAGGGAAAGAATGGTCCTCAAGGAGATGGACTGACGCAGCGGCTCCAACAAGGGGCCCAAACACAAGAATGGCTGCGAGAGGGGTGCAGCACTGAGTGGGGTTTTGTTCTGTTGTACGGGGTGGCGGGGGTGGCGGGTTGGGGGGGTGGCACTAGCAGTTGGCACCGACTCAAGGCACCTGACAACAGCCACACGACTCTCTAAAAACCCAAACCAAACCACCTGCTGTCAAGCCCATTCTGACTCCTGTGTTCCAGAGTAGGACTGTGTGCCTTCGGGCTGTGGAGACTGGAATCTTTCAGAAGCACACTGCTAGGCGCTCCTTTCTTTTGAAGGGTCTGGGTGAGATTAAGCTACTAACCCTTTGGTTCCTAGCTGTTTATAACCATTTGTGCTACCCAGGGACTCTTTTATGACTCTACAACCCAATTTAAATTTTAGTTTGAGTCATTCTCTTGCCCAGGATGGCAGGCCCTGAAGCTCTGTGCATCGGGCCTTCCCTGCCTTTTCCTATGATTGGACCTAAATGTCTGTCGAGGAATTGTGGGGAGAGATCTGATGCTTTACAGTCAGTCACCAGGGAGTAGGCCCTGCTCCCTGCTGCTGGGGACAATGGATTATTTCCCCCTAAAGCTTGCAACCATTAGCTTGGTTCCTGTAGGTGGGGTTTACACCTACTGCTAATGGTTTCTATGGAGATCCACAGAACAGGTCAAAGTTAAGCTGCCATCCTAAATCTAGGATCAGCTCATCTTGTCATATGTATACCCCAATCCCTCCTCTTCCTATTGCGTGTATGTCCCTAGACCACTCCCTCTCATTGCTGTACAACCTATAGTGCAACCCCTTCTTGTGACATATGTCTTTACCTGTAATTAGTGGGCTTGCATGCCCCCAGAAGGTTTATAGGCCTGGGTTAACAATAGAACAATAGGCCCCCCCCATGGGTCTTGTTCCCATGAGAGGGTCCCTGAGATCTGGCAAGCTCTTCAGCACCTCTCCCCGTGCCTGAGGAGGGCACAGGACCCTTCCACTCCTACCAGGTCAGGCTGGGATACGGGAGTGTCTGTCTCAGCTCTGCCGCCACTCCTTCAGGGGTCTCCATTTCCCTCTGAAATGGGTAGAGGCCCGGTGTCTGGCCCCCTCTCAAGACTTGCTTCTGAGAGCCTGCAGCACCTCAGCCCCAGGACGCTGCCTCCTGAGACCCTTCGCTCCTCGTCTCCTGTCCCCCTCATGCCCCTCCTGAATCGGGAGAGATCCTTTCTCTTTACAAGGAGCCTCCCTGGAGTGGCTTAGGCATTGGGCTGCTCACAGTAATGTCAGCAGTTCAACGACACTAACCACTCCCAGGGAGAAAGATGAGGCAGTCGGCGTCCACGCAGATTGACAGCCTCAAAAACCCTGCGCACGGCAGCCAGGAGCCAGAATCCTCTTGACGGCAGTGGATGAGGGGCTCTGGCCTCGCTGTATTTCCCAGACATTCTGGGAACGCCCCTATCGGCTCCATTCCCCCGGGGCTGCAGTTTCGTGAAAGCAAAGCTGAGAAGACTCTGGCAAGAACGTTGAGCCACCACTGCTAGCCCCTCCCTGCCGGGATCCTGGGCCTGGACCAGACCCTGACTTCAAGGGGGAGAGGAAGGGGGCCCCCAAAAGTTAATATTTTAAAAATATAATCCCAGCTTGTTCCAGTGTCTAAATAAATGAATACATGGCACTGGTCCAGGGCTCTTGAGGGAGAGCTCGCGCTAGCTCCCTAGGGGAAGAAAACGCCTTTCCTGAGGTCCCACCAACACCTCATGTTTCCAACCCCAGAGCCCGGAGCCCACGCCCTCCTCCACCCGAGCTTTGTCCGGTGGCTCCCGGCCCCCCGCCCCAGGAGGGCTGGCCAGTTTCTTCCCTGGTGTGCTGAAGCGTGTCTGGCAGTTCTAATGCACATTTATTCCCACTGCCTGGTATTATTACAGTTAATATTTTACATATCTGACCTCCTTTCTACCTGGAACCAGTTCTCACTCAACTGTACAGTCGGGTGGAAGCTTTGCCAGTTATTCCCCAGGTGACCTTGAGTGACTACTCTGACAGCCTCTCCCAGCTGCGCTTTCCTTATATGTAAAGTGGGGAGAGGGACAGCCACCTGCCAGCTTGCACTGAGGATTCATTCGGGAAAGCCCCACACCCCCGGCCTGCAAAGCAGAGGCGATTGTGAATAGCTGTGGCTTCGGCTGCTCTGCCAGGTTCTGTGTGCCTCCCCGGTGCAGGGCAGGGAGTGCGTGGTCACCCCAGCCGGCTGCTGCGGCAGAACGAGCCGCATGTAGACTTCATGCAACTGAAGGGCCAGTCACTGACACCTGCTTCCGCGCCCACCTCCCCCAGTTTAGCTAAGCGTTTAGGGAACATTCAGCTGGTTTTTCACAGACCTGAAAGTGGCTGCATAGGCGGTGAGGGGGAAACAGACATGACAGCACAGCAGAATAATCGTGGCAGGTCCAGTCAGGCTAAAATGTAATGCCTTATCATTTGGGCTCCCTTTTGACCCATTTTAAAGTTGTTTCAGGTTTTAATATTTCCTGCTTTCTCTTTGATGGAGGTTTTCCTGTTTTGTCTAGTCGTTTCGTTTTTTTGTTTGCTTTGTATGATTTTATATGATTGTGTTTTATTTTGTAAGATTTTCCGTGTAAGAAATTCAGAAGAGGGAGAGCTATAGAGCTGGAGGGGTGGCGAGGAGGATGGGGGAAATGGGGTGCTAACAACCATAAGTATGAGAAGAAAGTATTCTGCACAGCTTCACACAATTCACAATGAAAACAACAAACACAAACCTGCTGCCATCGAGGCAATTCCGAATCGTAATCACCCTAGATACGGTTTCCCAGGCCCCGTAAGTAGTTACTGGAGCAGACAGCCTTACCTGTCTTCAGTGCAGCATCGGGTGAGTCTGAACCACTGACCTTGTAACTAGCCATCCAGCACCTACCCAACAGTGCCCCCGGGGCTGTTTGTATTGCCACCCGAGATAGACTAAAGTGGATTCTACAGTTTAACAAGCGCCCCAGGTAATTCTTATAGATCCTTAAGTGATCCTTCACGGGTCAGGGGAGCTTGTGGGCATGTAGATTGTGGTTTAGTATATCGGCGGGGTAGGGGTGGGGTAGGAATGAAGATGTTCAGCAGAGTGACTTGGCATGAACCAATCTGAAGCCCTGGGCTGCTCAGTGGAAAGGCTGCCAATCTGTCACTAAAACGTCACAGCCAAGAAGTTCTGCATTGTGCACATAGTATTGCCACGAGTCAGAATTGACTCAACCGCTGATTATTCAGGGTGGTTTTTTGTTTTGGTTTGGTTTGGTTTGGTTTGGTTTGGTTTAGCAAGAGAGAGATAAGGATAGAGAGTCTCCCATACTTTGGACACGTTATCAGGAGAGAGACCAAGCATGATGTCCTTTTCCAAGGACTACTCTCCGGGAAAAGGACATCGTGTTAGGTAAAGTAGAGGCCCAGCCAAACAGAGGAAGGCCCTTAGCATGACGAAACGACCCAATGGCACAGGAACAGGCCGTGTGTCCTTCTGCGGTACACAGGGTGCTACACAGGGGCCGTGCCAGCTCAATGGCACCGAATGCCAACAGCAATGGAACTGTGGGTTTCTGAACAGCTCCAAAGGGTCTGCTATCAGTTACTCACCACAAGTCTGGCAGTTCAAATGGACTCAACACCATGGGAGAAAACGGCTGGCCATCCGCTTTCAAAAAGATAATCGCCCAGGCAAACCGATAGAGCAGTCCTACCCTGACACACACGGGCTCTCTGCAAGCTGGAATCCAAGGCTATGGTTTGGGGGTCGGGGGGGGGGGGGGGTTCATTCAGGAGCTCACCTGTGCTCTGGACCCTGAAAGTTGTCCCTAAGCATAGAAAGACAGGGGCTCTCCAGGTCCCAAGAGCAGCGTATCCAGGGTGTGGCTGCACCGTGCAGCTTGTCCCCGGCAGAGAGAGAGCCAGTGTTCTTCCTCCAGATACCCGTCACCCCGCTCCCTCATCTCTGTTCAAAGCCACCTCGACAAGGCCTTCAGAGAGCCTGGAGCCACTCCTACTGCAAGCTTAACACAGCCGGTTGCTCTATTTTCTGGAACCATGCACAGCACTCTTGAGAATTAAATTATGTAAACTTATAATTAAATAAATTACATTAGAAGTCAGGACAACTTCTTACTGTTCTACATTTTACCTTTATCTATGCTCCTAAGGTTACTGACATTTGCTCTACCTGTGGCAGAAATCTGTGTAACCCTATATTTCTATGTAACTATGTACGTATTTCTGTGTATTTCTTCTCAGGCCCAGGTGTCATGTGTGAAGTCATGTCAGTAGCTTGTAATTGGCGTGGCAGCAATATTTACATGGAAACTGGCGATCGCTTTAAATAAAGGCTGCCCCCACCCCTTTCCTGGAAAGGCAGCTATTCAACGTCTTCAAGTGCATCGCTGCCACCATTGCTAACCACCTTATTTTACGTTGCAACCACGTTCCCACCTCCAGTCTTCACCCCCTGCCCCCACCCAACCCCATAGTCTCATTTAACATCTTACACAATTTACTTAGTGTCATCATTTTCTGTCTTGCCACATTAGAATGTAAGCTCCATGAGGTTGAGGGTTTTTCTCTGTTCTGTCCTCACGTGGTCCCCACACCCAGAAAAGTACCTGAGACCTACCTCCCACACCAAACCCAAACCCACTGCCATCAGAGAGATCTAACAGATTCAAACCGTGGATCTTTTCGGAAGCAGCCCATCCCCTGGCCCAGTGTTCCACCATGGCTCTTTGATACCTAAATGGTGATCCTTAACTTTAATTGACTCCTGCTTGGACTCAGACTGGTGGAGACAAGGGGCCAGGGTCACCTCTTCTTGCCCCCTTGCCTTTGCCCAGTGTTGGCTCTTCTGACTCACAGGCAGACCCGATGGAGGTCATTCTCTCTCCTCTCTCTCCCCTCCTGCAGAGTGAGGGAGGTCTTGAGTCAATGCGTGCCTGGAGGGACCACATCTGTGGGATTTCTCATCATGCTGCCAGCTCTAGCCACAGGCCAGGAAGCTCTCAGCAAATGTCTCTTCATGTTACCGAAATCATTGCATTATTGGCCTTTAAGGCAGTGGTTCCCAAGTGGCCCCAGCAGTACCAGCGGTGCTTGGGAACTTTTAGAAATGGTCCCAACCCAGACCCAAACCCAAAGCAAACCAGTTGCTGGTGGAGCGGACTCCGACTCACGGAGGGCCCCGTGTTGCAGAGGGTTTTCGAGGCTCCGACCTTGGGGAAACACATTGGCAGGCCTTTCTTCGGGGTTCAGGCCATCAATTTTTCAGTTAGCCGCAAGAAATGACAGATGCAACGGAGGAGTTCGGCACTTCATGAACCTTTCTGTGCTCTGAGGAATACAAACCCTCGTCAGCCTCTACAATCCTGTAGGCAGTTAAGTGTATGTTTAGGGAAAGACCACAGGGATCCCCCAGAAGCCAAGCTTGGCACAACAAGGAGGGCTTCCAGGAGAAAGCAGCCTCTGCTGAGGCCTCAAGGTGGAGTTAGAATGAATCAAGGGAGAAGTCGAGGAAGCGGGTAGCTTTCATCATTAAGCACTTGTGCCAGTCTCTGCTTGAGTGTGTTGCTGACAACGTCTCATGTAATCCTTGCACCATCTTTTGATGTAAAGACTACTGTTGTATCCATTATACAGAAGGGTCACTGAGACTTAGAAACGCTAAGTCATTGCCTAAAGCGCCCTGGCGGTGTACTGGGTTACATATTGGCTGCTAACCTCCAGGTCAGCAGTTTGAAGCCATCAGCCGCTCTTGGAGAGAAAGATGACACTTTCTACTCTTGAAAAGACTCACAGCCATGGACTCCCACGGGAGGCGGGGGGGGCAATTCTAGCCTGTCTTTTGGAATTGACTCAACGCTGTGAGTTTGGTTTGGGTTTGAGAGACCACACAGCTAGGAAATGCTGGCGTTGAGTCCAGTTTCATAGGCGTTCGAACCCCCGAGCCACTCCTCTAGAAAAAGATGAGTCTGCCTGCTGCTGTCAAGATTCTCGGTCTCAGGAAAGAGAGCTTCTTCGGTCTCTACGCGGAGACCCGAGGAACTAGAAGTGACTTGGTAGCAGTGAGTTTTGCTTCTGTGGACAACAAAGCCTGAAAGGTTATTGTTTTTTGAGGGCAAAGTGGGTGGAGCAGCAATTTTATTTTTCCTCTTATGGAACATTGCATTGGTGGTAGAATAAGTTCAGAGAAGGCCATTGTGTTTTTCTTTTCTCTGCTGTAAAGCAAAGAGAAGGCCAAGTCTGGCTTCTGCATCCCTTGCCCCTCCACCCAGGCACACGTTCATCTCAAGCACACCATGGAGTCAGCATCTAGC
The DNA here is from genome assembly GCF_000313985.2 of Echinops telfairi. NCBI lineage: Eukaryota > Metazoa > Chordata > Mammalia > Afrosoricida > Tenrecidae > Echinops > Echinops telfairi. Next base: position 57,127,373 of record NW_022104341.1, read on the forward strand.
AGATTCCGTCTCATGAAGCCAGTGTGTCTAGAACAGAATCATTCCGTAGGGTTTGCAAGACTGGGACTTCTCAGAAACAGAGTACCAGGCCTTTCTTCTGAGCCACCTCTGGGTAGGGTCAAATCATCACATCAACCTTCCCGTTCATCAACTGCACCACTTAGGGATTCCAGTGGATAGCGAGGACCTTCCATTTCTCCAGCCGGGAGATCTCTGCAGACCCACAGCTGCTGTGGTTGTGTGCTGTCACGTTGGGACCCGATAGAAGGGAGTAGAACTGTCCGTAGGGTGTCCAGGGTTGTAGCCTGCAGGGGAGACTCCGCCTATCCCCCCCATCACCCGGCCCCAGAGGTGCAGTGGTGGGTTCAAACTGCCTACCTATCAGTTAACCCCTGGGCCACCAGGGCTCCTTTGGCTGAAAGTGACCCGGGAGCCATTGCTTTTCTGGGTTTATGCCAGAGTCAAAATGTGTGGAGAGCACGCAGTCCCAGGGGAGGAGAAATGGGAGGGCCTAAGTGGCAGAGGTGGGTTTTCTGAGAGGAGGTGATGGAGATCTGAGGATGTCATCAGGAGGGCCTAAGCCTCATGTCCTTGCCGTACTTGTGAGATTGCTGACCACCGTGGCTCTGCAGGCCTAAATTCATGGGACAGAGCACTGGGACTTCAGGCACGGGTCATGGACACCTTGGCCGCAGCCAGTGAGAGTTCGAGGCTACTGGGACTGCTGAGAAGTTGGTGCCGGCTTGTGCGTCCCAGACACTGCTGGGGTTGGGGGTGTGCAGTAGCATTAATAAAGGCTTAGATTAAAGACCCCAGACAGATGTGGGGGGAGGGGGACGCCCACCTTAGATTTAGTTAAACTTAAAAAGAAAGCAACGTGATACTTTTGCACACTCCCATTTGTGCGTCAAGATTCCAACTGATAGCTAGTAGTCCCCAGGCTATGAACTAGATGGGTCCCTGTCTGTGTCTCTGGGTGGAATTTGTAGGTGAGTTGGGGTGGCTGTGAATCTTACTTGGCCTTACTTTTTAGTGCAAGAACAGGAGCCCTGGTGGCGTAGCGGTTCCGTGTTGGGCGGCTAACTGCACGGCCGGTGGTTTGAAACCACCTCCTGTTCTGAGGGAGAGAGACAGGGCTGTCTATTCCAGTAAAGAGTTACATGCTCCGAAACTCACAGGGGTGGTTCTACCCTGTCCTACAGGCTTGCTACGAGTTGGCATCGACCAGATGGCAGTGAGTTTGTTTTGTTTCGTGGGGGCGAGACTCTTCAATGACTCCAAAGCTGCACGTGTAGTGAGGGGAGGTGATTTGCTGGGAGCAGGGGTCGGCTCAAGGCTCCCTGGGGTGCTGGATTTCGGCACTCTGGGCTCTGACACCCACCGTTGCTCCTGGGGGGATGAAGAGAGGCCCGCTCCTATTAAGATTTACGGTGTTGGATGGAGGCGCGGGCGTTGAGTCCGCTTTGCTTTGCTGTATTATTTCTGGAGGGTCAATTCAATCGTTTCAAAGTGAGGGTGCCTCTACTTACCATGAAGGTGCACATTCACCCCTCGGGGAGTGACGGCATCTCTCATTTTCAGAAAGGAGCCCTTGTGGCGCAGTCGGGTAAACCCTAGTGGCAACGTTGGGCTGCTCACCAGAAGGTCAGCGGTTTTAACCTTGGGAAGAAGACAGACGTGGCGCTTTGCTTCTGTGACAATGTCCGCTCTCAGAAACCCTAGCGAGCAGTCCTGCTCGGTGCTGTCGCCTGCTGGGTGTCAGCATCATCCCCAGGGCCCGGCAGTGGGTTGTCTTTTTTTCCCCCCTTTCAAAATCGTGCTCAGAAAAAGCAGGGCAGAAGCCAACTGGAGGCCAAGCTGAAAACACTCCTTTCAGTAGGAGAGACAATGGGCCAGGAGCAAAGCAGGAATAAACTCCGCAGTGTTTTCCTTCTGGCCGCCCCGTCTGCTGGCTCTGTTTTGTCTCCTGACTACTAATTATGCTTGTCATCTGCATCAGAGGGATGGGGCCGAGATTAACAAGTTAATGTGGGTAAAAGCCCTTGGAGCTCAGGAGATGAAAGGGGATCTAATTAGCCAGGCCAGCAATGACCGCAGGCAGGCAGGCAGGCAAGGGCAGACTCTGGCCCGGGTACTCACCAAGGAGCTAGTTATAGCTCCTGGGAGGGGCTTCGGTAAATTCCACCCAAGCCTCCAGCTCGGAGCAGAGAAGAGTCCACCTTTCCTTCTAGCCCTCGAATTCCTCCAGCCCTAGAATTTGGCGATTCTTCCTGACCCAAAACGCAACTGCCATCGGGTCGATGACAAATCAGCATGACCCAGTAGGACAGGGTAGAAGTGCCCCTGTAATTTTTCAAGACTGTAACTGTGTATGAGGGTCAAAAGCCCCCACCATTCTCCCATGAAGCGACTGGTGCTTTCAATCGGCTGCACTTTCGGATTGCAGTCCAACGAGTAACCACTACCCTGCCAGGACTCCTTGATTCTTCCTGAGTGGAGGGAAATAAAAAAAAACCAACACACAGTACATGTGCCTCCCTAAACACACAGTGGTTGATGATGCAGAGGGTGGCAAGCCGCAAGTCAAGGTCAACCGACTCCACGAAGGCTGGTTTGGGACTGCCAAATGGACTGCCTAAGAGGACACAGGCAACGCCCAGAGGTGCAGGTTCTTCATATGGTTTCCATGCCCAAGGAGCCTTGGTGGCAGAGAGGGTTAGGTGTGAGGCTTTTAACTCAGAGGCTGGCAGCTTGAACCGATCAGTGGCTCTGCAGAGAAAAAGAGACGGTCTCTTTCCGGAGAGTCATGTGAGTCCCAATTAACTACTCGACCGACAGCAGGGGGCTTGGCTGGTTTTAGCTCCTGAAGCTGAAAAGCTTAGATCTATGTGGGGCACACCTTTCTGGCTGGTGCAGACTCCAACCCCACACAGGAGCTGCCGAGTCCAAGTGCATCCACGGGGTCTTTCAAGGTTGTGACCTTTTGGTAAGCACATTGGCAGGCTGTTCGAATCCTCAGCCTTCGTAGTAGAGAAGGGCGCGGCCAGTGGTCTGACTCCGGGACTCCTGCACTGATGATTGCCAAATTGATTGCGTGGGGTGTGCCTTGGGCTTCTATCAACAAAGTCAGAAGTTTGAAACTAGCTGCTCCCTGAGAAAAAGATGAGGCTTTCTACTTCTGGAAAGAGTCACAGCATGGGGAACCCCTGGGGGTTCCACTCTGTCCAATAGGATGGTTATGAGTGAGAGGGAGGATTTTAATATCTGCATGCAACCAGTACAGGGTGACCAACAAGTACAGCCCAGAAAATACAGGCCCCGTGGCCCCTTTGGGTGTACGGTTCTGCCATCCCAACGCTGCTGTGTCAATCAGGTGAAGGCTTCCCAGCACCCAAAGGTTGTTTCTACTCTTGAAAAGGGCATCGGTTGAGAATTTTCCTAAAAATTATCCTAACACCTTTTTACAGGAATGCTTGCCTGAAAGAAAAAGGCAGTTGACTCCACTCCGCAAACTGAAAGGGCTCAGTCCCAAACCGGAAACTAAACACTGCCATCAAGTCAATTCTGGCTCATCGTGAGCCCCCTAGAGGGCAGGGCACAACTGCCCCCGTGGGTTTCTGAGTGTGCAACTCTTTACGAGAGTGGAAAGCCTTCTCTTTCCCCTGAGGTGCCGCTGGTATCTCGAACTGCTAACCTTGTGCTTAGCAGCCAAATGCATGACCACGAGGAAACCAGGATGGTGCAAACTAAGAAGTTAGAAGTTGAAGTCCACTCAGGTGCCGCAGCAAAACCCACGCGGGTGATCGACTTTGAGGAATCAGCCATTGGAAACCCTCTGGAGCCCAGTTCTGCTCGGTGACACGCGAGTGAGCGTGACCGGATGGCAACTTTAACAAACTATGATTCTTATTTCAATGCCCCGAGTCCGTCACTAGCGAGTTGAAGCTTTTCAACTTTAAGCGTCAGAGCCAGCGTCTTAACATTTCCCCTTCAACTCCAGGATACAGGATCTAGAATTGTGGCTTTACCTGTTATGTAAATGAAGCCCGACTGCAATGGAAATGGGGCGGGAAGAACCGGCCCTCTTCCGGAGGTTGTGTGAGAAAGATCAGTCCAACCAGGCCAGTTTCCTTTTCAGCATTTACCACCACTGTCCCACTTGGTGAGAGTATTTGGCTGGTGTCTGTCTCGCCCAGTGGGTGACAACCTTCAGGAGGGCCAGGCCCCTGACTGTTGTGTTCCGAGTTGAATCTGTGTGTCCTGGTGTGTCCGTCCACACCTGGGCTTCTGGCAGGCAGCCTCTGAGGAAGAAAGAGCTCTGTGAACCCGGGAATATGCTAAGGGTTCTCTTTGTATGAACCCCATCTGATCCTCACTGCCAAGCTGAGGTGGATTTGCTTACCAATCAGGTTTGCGGGTCAGGGGTGAGGATTATGAGGCTTAGCAAGGTTGTAGCGGGGTTGTGACTTGCCCACAGTTCTACAGCTGGGAAGTGGCAGAGGGGGTTCCTGGATGGTGCAAACAGGTCACACAAGAAGGGTTGCGCACTGAAAGGTTAGCGATTGGAGTCCACCCAGAGGTACCTCAGAAGAAAGGCCTGGTGATCTGCTTCCCATAAAGGACCCCCCAGAACAGTCATTGGAAAACCATTCTACACTCAGATACACAAACTCCAAACAAAACATACTCACTGCCATCAAGCCAATCCTTACTCATCGCGACCCTATGGGACAAGGTAGACCTGCCCTGTGGGTTTCTAAGAGTGTAACTCTTGCCAGTGGAAAGCCTGTCTATGTGCCCAGGAGCGGCCAGGTGGTTGGCCCAACGTGTAACCACTGCACCACAGGGCTCCCTGCTCGGAAACGCAGGTGCTGGTCGTCAAGTGGAAGTCAACTCAATGGCAGCATTTGTGTTTTGTATTGTGCTTGTTTTCACAGTCACAGAGTCCTGCCTAAGGGCACATGTTCAGAACTCAAGAGTCCACACCCCCTCACTCCACCACAGAGACCACCGGCATTTTTTTTGAAGGGCAGAGCTAGGTGGAGGTCTGGATGGATGGAGAAGGGGGATGTGGGAGGATGTTTGGGTGTGCAGCCTGAGCCCCGTGAGGGTGGGGCATCAGCCGCTCCACGGCAGAGCTGCTGCAGGAAGAGAATGGCCCGCAGGTGCGGCTGTGCAGCCTAGCTCAGGGACCCTGGGCAAGTTCCCATGTATGTCTGAGTCTCCTCTTCCGCCGTTATAGAACAGTGATTAAAACCAAACCAGGCAAAGAATCCACCTGGTCACTGGGAGGGGCAAATGAATCTGAGTCCAGCACATCAACTGTAGTGAGTTAACGGCTAGCACACCTTAAGCTCTCAGTCCCTGGGACCTTGCAGTCTAAGAAAGTTCCAGGCAGCCACTGCAAGCCGAAGAACATAGGACTGCACTGACTCAGGCCACCCTGTGTTGGGTGTACCGTCTGGCAGCTGGCTTGTCTATACCTTTCGCCTCAGAGAAGTAGTGAGCACTGGGAGACTTGCATCCCGTGTGGGAGACCACACAGAGAGGTTTATTGTTGACGGCAGATTTTTGTTTTCATTTTATTTTATTTTTTAAGCAGAGAGGACTTTGCCAACTTCAAAGCAGACGTCTCACCACCCACAGGCCCAGGGAGTGTTTGGAACCAGCCTCCGGGCAGGGTCGGGCCAGAACAGAGTCTTAAAGGAAGAGGCCTCATTTTTATGTCTCTGCCAGACCCTGGTGCCAGTTTGCTACCAGCTGCCAGCATCTTCCAGTGCTGTCAAGAAAGGGGTGGGAAGGCTCACTGTTGTGGATTGAATTGTGTGTGTGTGTGTGTGTGTGTGTATGTGTGTGTATGTGTGCCCCATGCCCCCCTACCCACTACTCCCTAACCTCTACTTGGGAAAGGGATGTCTTTGTTATGTTAATGAGATGAAATTCATGTAGGGTGTGTCTTAAACAGGATCTCTTTTGAGATATAAAAGAGATGAAAACAAACAATCAAAAGAAGCAGAGATAGGAGAAAATGCATGCCAAACCACAAGAAGGAGCTCTGGAATGAGGACCTTCCCAAGGAGCCATAGTAGTGGCACATAGCAGTGGTTATGTCAGGCTGCTAAACGCGATGTCAGCAGTCTGACACTACCAGTTACTGAAGCTTTCTGCTCCTGCAAAGAACTGTAGTGTTGGGTGGGTTGGAATCTGTTTTGTTCCAGAGCTGAGAGAAAGAGAGCCTTCCATCGCTTCTCAGCCTTTTGGCTAAGATCAAGTGTAGAAAGAGCCTTCCACTAGAGCTGACATCCTGAATTCTGACTTCTATCCTCCTGAGCTGTCAGAAAATAAATTTGTTATAGCAAAGTCTTCTTGCTTTGAGGGAGGGCTTGAGTAGAGGCCCAATGTCCATCTATCTGTTACCTTGATACTTAGGGGAGAAAGGGGGAACTGATCCCCACCCCCGAAGGGGATGAACCACAGAAATGGATGGTGTAAGATATGAAAATAATAATAACCTCTCATTTATCAAGAGGTCACAGGGCGGCTGGGGAGGGGAAGGAGGGAAAAACGAGGAGCTGATACCAAAGGCTCAAGTAGAAAGAAAATGTCTTGAAAATTATGATGGCAACATATGTACAAATGCGATATAATGGATGTACGGATTGTTATAAGAGCTGTAAGAAGCCCCAGTAAAATGATTTATACAAAAAAGAAAAGAAATGTGTTTGTCAAAGTGATTCGCTTGTGGCATTTCTAATAAAGCAGCCTCAGATCACTTAAGACCGAAGACCGGGGTCCAAGAGAAGGGCGTGCGCTCAAAGGGACGCCTGAAATGCGGAAGGAGTTTGAGAAGTGGGGAACATGTGTGGAGGCTGGACGAGTTTTAAGGCCCCTAATAGTGAACACCTAGATCGCTGTTGGTAGAATTATGGGTGGTGAAGACCATCGTTGTCATGGGGGGCAGCGAGGAGAGTTACAGAGAAAGCCAGTTCCATCATAGAGAATGCATATGGTACCATCAACAGAACGTTGCCAGAACTGTAGCGGTGAAATGAGGCTTTACATGCCGAGGTTAAATGAGGCTCTAAATGAAAGTGGTGAACATGTGATTGGACAATGGAGAATTGGAGATGCTTTAACAGTTAAAATAGTTTAACAGTTATATTGACATATACGGTCATTTATGCACCATTCAATTCAATGTTTTAAACATAGTAAAGAGTTGTGCAGTCGTGGGTGACGCTTTTTATGCAGTGGTAAAGAATGTGTCTGTGTCGGCCTGTTAAACGCTTGATGGAAGGTAGAACTTTTAAGTGGTGAACTTGGACATAGGGATGGTGAGATTTCTAAGGAAGCTCTTAAGGAAGTCTATGTGGTTGACACTCAGTGTTACTGGAGGAGACAGGGTTTCGAGCCTCTGCATTTCTCGGTTTCTTTCCCATCACAAGAAAGATTTCAGACGAGGTACAACATTTAGATCGGAGCCGTGAAAAGGCCTGAATGGAAAGAGTGAGTTTATTGAGGGGAATATTTTGGTATTGAACCCTAAGGGGCCCCAGGGCCTGGTGGACTGTGGAGCCAGGGCTTTGATTGTGCAGATTTGATTGTGCAGCCCACCAACAGCCGGCTCTCTGGCAGGCCTTCTGCCGTTGCTTAGTTCTCTGTAGTAGTATGCCTCCTCTTTCCAGGCATGCCTCCCTAGACCCCAGACTTCATGCTGTGCCCTTGTCTCCAGAACCAATCCAGCCACTGTGGGGTAGTGTGAAAATCCTATCTCTCCCCACCAGACCTTCCACTGTCTCCAGTCTCTGCTATTGATAAAGAAATGGGTCTTATCTGCCTTTCACCCTGCTTTGTCTCCACCTCTCTTTTTATTGGGATTTCTGCTATCTTCACCTCTTTTCCTAGCCCCATTTTCCATCTAGCTAACAATAGTAAAGAGAAAGAGGAAACATGTGGACTTAACAAAGGAACAGTTGACAATGAAAACAGAATGTAAAAAAAAGATTTGGAAAATTCTGTTGTTGAAACTAAGGCCACATATCCTAGAATGTTCACCCAGGATGTGGCTACATCCTTTTCTAAAGAGATTAACTTGTGATCGATGCATCTACCAACTACCACAGGTAGAAATCCCATCAGCCTGAACTGAAAGGAACAGCCAAGGTCCAAAAGGAGAGAATGCCATATTCAGTGATGGATGTCTAACACCAGCCCCTTCCCTGAGGGGGTCAAATAACAGAAAATAATAGTAATACTAAATAATTTATCAAGGGCTCATGAGAGTAGGAGGGTTGTGGAGGGTGAGAAAAAAGAGGAGCTGATAATAAGAAATCAAGTAGAAAGGTAAAGTCAACAACGGCAACATAGGTACAGGTTTGCTTGATATAATTATTTATAGATTGCTATAATATCTGTAAGACCTGCCAGTAAAAATATTTTTGGTTTTGAAAAGGAATGCTACCTTTTCTTAGAATTCTATGGGCAGAAGAAGTGAGCTCTACCTCCTGTTCTCCGAGGAAGGCAAGGACCCAGCCCGGCAGCAGCTTGGAGACTGGCACTCCTTACTGTTGGCAGGAGCAGGGGAGGCAGAATCCTTTGGTTTCAAAGGGTAAGACCCAGATCTCCTGCATCTCAATCGTCGGGGCCACAGGCTTCTAGGGTTTAAAGAGCTGGATCTTCAATAAGAGTTGGTTCTACAAAAAATCATATCATTGTAAATGAGGGGGAGTGCAGAGTGGAGACCCAAAACCCATTAGCAGGCAACTGGACATCCCCTTACTGAAGGGTTGCAGGGAGGAGACGAGTCAGTCAGGGTGCAGGGTAGCAACGATAAAACATACAACTTTCCTCTACTTCTTAAATGCTTCCTCCCCATACTATCATGATGCCAATTCTACCTTACAAATCTGGCTAGACCAGAGGATGTACATGGGTACAGTTAGCAACTGGAAACACAGGGAATCCAGGCTTACACTGGCCGACGTGTCCCTTCACCCACTTGTCCATCCCCCAGGGAGGAGGTTATATGTAGATCCTTGTAATCGGTTCCCCCTTTCTACTCCACTATCCCTCCATGCTCCCGGTATCGCCACTCTCAC
>NW_022104341.1:57136759-57141934 GCF_000313985.2 Echinops telfairi
AAAGGCTCAAGTAGAAAGCAAATGTTTTGAGAATGATGATGGCAACAAATGTACAAATGTGCCTGACACAAGGGATGAATGGATGGATGGATTGTGATAAGAATTGTACAAGCCCCCAATAAAATGATTTTTTTTTAAAAGGAGTTGGTTCTTGAGTATGGAACTTTGTCATTAAGCTATGCCAAGGGGATAAAGCTGCTTTCCAAAGATGGAAGGGCAGAGCTGCCATGCCCGAGGGGCAAAAGCACAGCATCTGTGGAGAAAGAGGGGCTGGAGTTATCACTAAAATGGACTAGGACACTAGGTGAATGGAGCTGCCCCAACCCAGTGTGAAGAGTTGGCACCACAGTGGGCCGGGAAAGCAGAGCTGAAGTCCAGGGCTGAGGGCTCTCTACCCAGAATCCAGAGTGTGGCCAATACTCAGAGGCTGAAGGACAGAGCCATTGGCCAGATGGTCTCAGAGAACAGAGGCTTAGTGTCAAGGCATGAGAGCTAATGTAAACGTCTCTGCTAGATTTTCAACTCGCTTGGTGCCCATTTCCTTTTTCCTTCCATTTCCCCCTGCATTTGTAATGGGAATGTCTACCTTGTACTGTTTTCCCATTGTATGTGGGAGTAACACACACACCCCACACCCCACACCCCACCCACCCCCCTCCTGCCAAAAAATGAAACAAAGAAAAGGCTCTAGTATGCATTTTTCCCTCTGGGTGAGCCTCTAGTTAGTGCCCTCTGAGTTAGTGCACCCAATGGCATCACCTGGGAAGGTTCACAGTGAATTTTTTCAGGAAAGCAATGTCATTTTTCGTGATGACCAATTTCAGAGAACAGTGTGCAGCTGTGAAATTTTATTTCCTGTTCTGGGGAAAATGCCACAGAAACTGTTGTGATATTGAACACAACTTACAAGGACAGCGCTAGGGGAGAAACTCAAGTGTACAAGCGGTTTTCTTGTTTCAAAAAAGGTGAAATGTTGATGGATGACAAACCTCATTCTGGATAGCCGTCAACTTCCTGAATCGACGAAAATGTTGACAAAATCCGTGCACTGGTGCTCACAGGCTGACAACAGGCATTGAACGAGATGGGGAATTCTCTAGATTACTTCTCTTGGAGTTTGGTTTAGCAAAGTCTAACAGAAGACTTGGGGATGAGAAGGACCGCTGTGAAACGTGTGCCGTGGTTCCTGACTGACCCAGAAAAAGAGCTTCGAGTGGAAACATGCTGTGCTTTGAAAGCACAGATCAAGAAGGAAACCAGACTGTTTTCCAAGGTCATTACTCATGAGGAGACACGGTGCTGTTCTTACAACCCCCAAAGCAAACGTCAGTCAAGCCAGTCTAAGGCGCAATCATCACCTCGCCCCGCAAAAGCTCATCAAGTGAAATCAAAGATCAAGATGATGCTCATTTGCTTTTTTGATGTGAGGGAGATAGTGCATTTGGAATTTGTTCCACCAGGTCAGACTGTTAATTAAGCTTTCTATTTGGAGGTTCTGAAAAGATTGCATAAGAGTGTGAGGCACAAAAGGCCTGATTTGTGGCAGATGGGGGACAGGTTTTGCCACCATGACAATGCACCTGCTTACGGAGACAGTTTTTGGCAACCAAAAAAAAGCCCAGCATGCCTCTCTTGCCCCAGGCACATGACTCACCTGACATTGCTCCAGGCTCCTTTTTGTTTCTGTAAATGCAGAGGGACAGGAAAGGACAGTTATTTGATGACATAGAAAAGGTGAAGGAAAAATGAGGGAGATACTGTCAGCCATCCAAACATGTGAGTTTGGAAATGTTTCCAAGAATGGAATCACAGATTTGACAAATGTATTAAGTGTAATGGAGAGTACTTTCAAGGCGATGAGGTGGTTTTATAAAAAAAATTTAAATACATAGCTTTGAAAAAATATTCCAGGGTTTTGGGGGGTATCCCCTCGTGTTCTGGAAACATCGTTTATAGTCAAGATTTCACAGATGAAGAGTAAATTTGCTCCAGGATAAAGCATGCCTATTGTCTACTTGATTTAGATGATTCAAACAATGAAACTTTGAACTTGGAGTTGATTTACCACTTTTCACATTGTGTGATGCAATTAATGTGTTTTGCATGTGGCAAGGAATTGAATTTTCAGGAGCCAAAGGGTAGACCATTATGAGTTAAATTGTGTCCCCTAAAAATATGTGCTGTAAATCCTAACCTCTATGCCTATGGTTATAATCCCATTTGAGAATGAGTTGCCTTTATTATGTTAATGAGACAGGATTAGTGTAGCACGTGTTTTAAATCAATCTATTTTGAAATATAAAAGAAAGTAAGCAAGCCAGTAAGAGACACATGGGCGAAGACAAGCTGAAGGAGCTGGTTACAATGCAGATTCTGACTCAGAACAGCTAAGGCAGAAAGTCAAATTCTCAGCAAGAGTTCAAAGTGGAATGGACTACTTGGAAGCCCTGCTTTAGACAGACTTAAGTTTAAATCCAGTTGTTGTTTTTTCACTTGCTAGTGTGGCCAAATCACTTTATTGATCTGAGCTTCAGTTTTCCCAGCTGGGAAATGGGTATCATAAAATGTACCCTATTGAACTAATGAATGAACTAAATGAGACAACATATGCCAAAACCAGGGACTTCGTAGTGTTTATGTTTTACAGAAAGTACCTCCATGGTGTATTCGGCTGTGCTGGCCATTGGCTGGGGTTAAGGCCTAGCGTTTCTGGCTTAGTGAATGGCTTTTCTACTGTTAATCTTGCTAAAAACAAACAAAAACCAACTGTTAAAATATAGGATCTGATTCAGGATAACTAATGTGGAAATGCAAATTCTCAGCAAGGGAAGACACTGAAATTAACTCATTCAAGACCCTGGTTGAAAGCCCCTGTCTATCTCATTATGCTACAAGAATTAAATGAATAAATCTCTTCTTTATCAGTTTGTCCTACTGTGATGAACTTGCATTGATGTTGGAAGCTATGTCACTGGCATTTCACAAACCAATAGATCTCAGCTGAGTCTCCAGATTCAGAACAGACTGAAAAGAAAAAGGCTGACCACTTCCTTGGGAAGAGCCATGGAAATCTATGAAAAGCAGCCGAACATTGTCAGACATAGAGCTAGAAAATGAGCCCCTCGGGTTGGAAGCCGCTCAAACTACAAGTAGGGAAGGGTAGCTTCCTCAAAGTGGACGGAGCAAAGCTTTCAGGACCTTTGTTTGCTGATGGGGGTGTGATTCAAAATGAGAAGAAACCGCTGTAAGCATCAACCTAATAATCGGAACCTGAAATGTATGAAGTATGATCTAGGAAAATTGGAAGTCAACAAATCTGAAATGGGACACATGAAGATCAATCCTCCAGGCATTAGTGGGCTGAAATGGACTGGTTCTGACCATTTTGAATTGGACAATCATACCGGGTACTATGCTGGGAATGACAAGTTCAAGAGAAATGGCACTGCATTCATCAGCAAAAAGAACATGTCAAGATCCGTCTCAAAGTACACTGCTTCTGTGATAGGATACTAGCTTTACAAGGAAGTGTAGTTAGTACTTCTATTATTCACATTTACACACCAACCACTAAAGCTAACGATGCAGAAATTAAACAAGTCTACCAACTTCTCCAGTCTGAAATTACGCAGACATGTAACCAAGATGCACTAATAATTATTTATGATTGGATGCAAAAAAGTTGGAAACAAGGAGGAAGGAACAATAGTTGGAAAACATGGCCCCGGTGGGAGAAACAAAGCTGGAGAATACATGACAGAATTTTGCAAGACCAAGAGTTTTTCATTTCAAATACATTTTTACCATCAACTTAAATAATGACTCTATATGTGGACATTGCCTGAGCGAATATACAGGGATCAAACTGACTAGAGAAGGGGAAAGAGATGATGGAGCGGATCAATATCATCATATCCTAAAGAGGAGCCGGGCCTCACAGTAAAAGGGACCATCAATTGATCATAGGTCAGTTCAAGTTGAAATTGAAGAAAATTTAACAAGTTCATGAGAGCCATGATACTAACTTGAGTCTGTCCCACCTCAATTTTGAAAACATCTCAAGAACAGATTTAAGCCATTGAACACCAATGACAGAACACTGGACAAGTTGTGGAATGACAAGAACATCATACCTGAAGAAAGCAAAAGCTTGTTAAAAAAGCAAGAAGAAAAAAAAAGACCAAGGTAGATTTCAGAAGATACTCTGAAACTTGCTCTTGAACTTAGAGCAACTGGGAGAAGTGAAGTAAAACAACTGAATAGAAACTTTCAAGGGCAGCTCCAGACAACAGAATAGAGTATTACAATGAAATGTTCAAAGACACGGAATGAAAAACAGCTGAAATAGAGAAACGTACTCAGCATATCACAAGTTCAAAAGGGGAAGGAAAATTCGATCCTTGAGTTGCCATGTTATAGAATTCTATGGCCAAAAAACTGAATGATGCAGGAAGTACCAAAAGAAGATGAAAGGAATACACAGGGTCACTGTATTAAAAAGAATCAGTTCACCAACAACAACTTCAGGAGGTAGCATATTAAGATTAAGAATCAATGACATTAAAAGATGAAGTACAAGGGACCAGACTTCAACCCAATGCTCCAAAATGTGAATGCAACATGCTGGCGTGGAGTAGGGAAGCAGTGGAGAAGTCTGAGGGGCCAGCCCCAATCCCAACTACTACATGGACACCTGACCCTCCCCCCAGAAGAATTATTTCAAAGGACGGCACTGAATCTGCAGCTCCGGGAGAGGGACATATCTAATCGGAGCACATGGGAGCGGATGAAGGGGGAGGCAGAGAGAGTGGAGCACATCCTGACCCACTAGGCCTTGAGGACGATGTTTCCGATTAGAGCAGCCAGCCCACAGAGAGGACCACATGGCCAACCCCACTATGAGACATGACATCCCTCACTGACCCATAGCCCTACAGGGGACAACACCGGAGACACAGTATGGGACTTGCGCCCTATGTGATCCCGCCACACCAAGGCAAAACACTAAGGAGGTGCAACAGAACAGCAATGGAATGGAGCGGCAAGGTCCCCAGAGAATGCTGAAGGTGGGCTTTGGGGCCAGGGTGTGGTGCTCCGACAGACTGGACTGGAAAACACTCCTAAAGGCCAACAAACAGTCCTTGAACTAACTACAAGCTTTTCTTTCTTGTTGTG
>NW_022104341.1:57143258-57154997 GCF_000313985.2 Echinops telfairi
GGAGGGGGGAGCAGGGAGGGAGGGGAAAAGATGAGGAGCTGATGCCAGGGGCTTAGGTGGAGAGCAAATGTTTTTAGAATGATGAGGGCAATGAATGCACAAATGTGCTTTACACAATTGATGTATATATGGATTGTGATAAGAGTTGTATGGGACCCTAATAAAATGATATTTAAAAAAGATGAAATACAAGCTGCATTGAAGGTATAAGCCAAAAATAAGGCTACAGGAATGGATGGAATATCAATTGAAATGTTTCAACAAGCTGATGAGCATTCACTCAACTATGCCAAGAAATCTGAAGACTGGCCAACTGCCTAGGAAGAATCCATATTGTGCCCATTCCAAAGAACAGTGACTCAACAGGATGAGCAAATGACTGAACAAGTGCAGTATCACATGCAAGGACAATTTGGCTGATGCTAATTCAAACATGGCTGCAGCAGTCCACTGACAGGGAGTTGCCAAAACTTCAAGCTGGATTCAGAAGAGGGTGTGGCACAAAGAATATCACTGCTGATGTCAGATGGATCCTGCCTGAAAGCAGAGACTATCATAAAGATGTTGTTTTTATATTACCGAGGAAAGGGCCATCGACTAGATGGATCATAACAACCATGGAGAACTTTGTGAAGAACAGGAATAGCAGTTCCGCTCATGTGGAACCTGCACGTAGACCACGAGGCAGTCGTTCAAACAGAACCAATGAAGAAATACGACATGGTTGGAAATCGGAAAGGTGTGCATCCGGGTGGTATCCCTTCACCATGTGTCTTCAAACTGTGCACTCAGTAAATACTCTGAAAACTGGACTGCATGAAGAAGAACGTGCCGGCAGGATTGGAGAAAGGCTTGCTTGCTGCAAGTAAGGATGTCTAGACGCATTTGCTGATGACGATCAAAGGTCTTTGCCCTCTGTTTGAATTACAACTCAATGTAAAGAAAACAAATCCTCACAGCTGGACCACTAGACATCACGGTAAATGCAGAGAGTTGAAGTTGTCGAGCCTTTCATTTTACTTGGATACACAATCAACACGGAAGGAAGCAGCAGCCAAGAAATCAAGTGACTTATTGCACTGGGCAAATCTGCTGCACAAGACCTCTTTAAAGGCTTACAGAGCAAAGGTGTCACGTTGAGGAATAAGGTGCACCAGCCCAGGCCAGGGCATTTCCAGTCACCTCAGATGAACGCAAAAGGCGGACAGTGGCATAAGGAAGACAGCAGAAGAACTGGTGTATTTGAATGATGGCGTTGAGAAAGAATACTGAAAGTAACACAGTCTGCCAAGAGAACACACACATCTGTCTTGAGAGAAATATTGTGAGAAGGCATTTTAGAATCAAAGTGATGAATACCTCTCGTGTACTTTGGACACCTTCCAGAGAGGCCATTCCTTGGAAAAAAGACGTCATGCTGGGTAAAGGAAAGGGTCAGTGAAAACCGTGAACACTCTCACTGAAATGGGCTGAAATTTGCAGCAATCGGCTCAAATCTAACTGTGCAAATGGCCAAAGGCCGGCCAGTGTTTCGTTCTGTTGTATGTAGGTGTGATGTTGGGTTTTGTGCCAACTGATGTACCTGTGTGAAGGGAAGGATTGAGGCCAAAGTCAGACTACGACCTGGGGATGCCTCCTGGGGGTTGTCGTCTTTCCTTATGCCTCTTCACCTTCTTGTTTGTTTGGGTTTTGCATCTGGCTTCAGGGTAGCCTCTGTGCCTGTGTTCTCTGGGAGCTGTTGACACCTTGTCGTGTTCCTGTGGGCCTTGGATCCACACAATTCTGCACCCAGTGGCCAATGATTTCCCAGTGTCCTGCTTTGTCTTCCTGTTTCAAATTGGCCAGTAACTACATGAGTCTGAAAGGCACTGTTGCTAGCATTGGACCCTTGGACTTGAGTTGGACTGGACTGGGTCACTTTCTCTATTTGAAATTATTAATATTAAAGCTATTTTTCCCAATCATTTTATTAGGGGCTCACACAACTCTTATCACAATCCATACGTCCATCCATTGTGTCAAACACATTTGTATATATGTTGCCATCATCATTCTTAAAACATTTGCTTTCTACTTGAGTCCTTGGTATCAGCTCCTCATTTTTCCCCTCCCTCACCGCCCTCCCCTCCTCATGAACACTTGATAAATTTATAAATTATTATTATTTTGTCATATCTTGCACCATCCGATGTCTCCCTTCACCTACTTCTCCACTGTCCATCCCCCAGGGAGGAGGTTATATGGAGATCCTTGTAATCTGTTCCCCCTTTCTCCCTCACCTTCCCTCTACCCTCCGGGTATTGCCACTCTCACCACTGGTCCTGAAGGGTTCATCTGTCCTGGATTCCCTGTGTTTCCAGTTCCTATCTGTACCAGTGTGCATCTTCCAGTCCAGCCGGATTTGTATGGTAGAATTAGGATCATGATAGTGCGGGGTGGGTGGGTGGAGGGGAGGAGGAAGCATTCAAGAACTAGAGGAAAATTGTATGTTTCACCATTGCTACACTGCACTCTGACTGGCTCCTCTCCTCCCCGCGGCCCTTCTGCAAGGGGATGTCCAATTTCCCACAGATGGGCCCTGAGTCCCCACTGCACACTCTCCCTCATTCACAATGCTACGAATTTTTTTTTCTTTTGGTCTTTGATGCCTGATACCTGATCTCCTCGACACCTTGTGATCTCATAGCCTGGTGTGCTTCTTCCATGTGGGCTTTTTTGTTTCTCAGTTAGATGGCCCACTGTTTATCTTCCAGCCTATAGGACCCCAGATTCTATATCTTTTGAGAGCCGGGTACCATCAGCTTCCTTCACCACATTTGCTTGTGCACCTGGAAAGCTATTTCTTATACATATGTGAATGTCCTGGTTTTGTTTCTCTGGAAAACTCAGGCTAACACAGCAGGATAGCATTGGGTCCGAATGAACTTGACAGCACCTGACAACACAATGGTCGGATAACTCGGTGGCATAGTGGTTACTTGTTGGGCTGCTAACCGAAAGGTCAGCAGTTTGAAGCCACCAGCCACGAGGCTTTCTATTCCCATAAAGAATTACACAGGGGCAGTTCTAACCTGTCCTACAGGCTCGCTATGAATTAACATCATCTCAATGGCAGTGACTGCGAAAAGTTCTGTCCTTGGACTCAATTCCTTGTCATTGGTTTACTCGAGAATGAGTATAGGAATTGTGACTATATTTTGTAGCTACTATGATATACTGGTGCAAGAAAATGATTGTTAAAAGTTGATCTTTCATTTTATATGCCCATTTTTCTTTTCTTTCTTTGTATTAAAAAATGTTATTTTACAAAAATATTGATCTGCAACTGACTGTGGGGAAAATGTTGGGTAGCCGCAGGTAGTGTGAGAGTCACGGAAAGAACCAGTGATAGCAGACCTGAGAATTGTCTTGGGAAATTTAACTTCAGAGCCTTAGGTATCCTCAAGTTGAAACCAGGCTGCTGCCCCTGCAGACCCTCCCTCTGCCTTCCAGTGGGAGGGAGGAGAAGGGAAAGGGAAGGGCAAAAGGCGCATAGCTGCTGCGGGACACTGGTCTCCTTCCTGTTTAACAACACACGGGCCTTATTCCTGCGCCAGTGCCTTTCTCTCAGCCCCAGGCATCTACCCACATTGCTCCTTTGCTGCCTTCAGATCTCATGTCGCGTTGGCGTTGCTGTGGAGTAGATTCCGGCTCAAAATAGAATCCAAGGTGTAATTTTTATAGATACAGTCTGCCACATCTTTTTCCTGAAGAGCTGCTGGGGGCGATCCAATGACCAGGTGTTTTGTTAGCAGCCAAACACTTAACCGCTGCACCACCAGGCTTCACTGTCCAACATCGTAGTCACCAATCACCTGTGACTATTGACGGTGTGAAATGTAATTAGTCTACAGTTAGATGTGCTGTGTGAAATACAAACCAAATTTCTGACTTTGTCTTCCTGCATGAGACCTCTTTAAAGTGTTGAAAAGCAGGGAGATTACTTTGAGGACTAGAAAACTCAGAACCATCTGACATCAGATATTACATACCTTGTGTATTCTCTGGATAAATCTGCTACACAAGAACTCGTTAGAGTGCTGATAATCAAGGGTGTTACTTTGAGGACTATGGTGCACTTGTATTTCCAACCACCTCAGATGCATGTGAAAGATGGACATTGAATAAAAAGGACCAAAAAAGAATTAATGCATTTGGATTATGGTGCTGGTGAAGAATATAGAAAGGACCATGGAATGCCAAAAAACCAACAAATCTGTTTTGGAAGAAGCACAGCCAGAATACTCCTCCGGGGCAAAGATGGTGAGATTTTGGCTTCATACGTTGGACACATAGTGAGGAGAGAGAAGGTTATCATGTTTGGTAAGGAGGAAGGCTCTCAGCAAGATGGACGGACACAGTGGTTCAAACGTAAGGACAATTGCGAGGCTGGCGCGGGGCGGGCAGTGATTCGTTCTGCTGTACATGGGGTCGAGATGAGTGGGGAATGCCTTGCTGACATGGAGCGAAATAAACCATAGCATTTGTATTAACTTCACCTCCTCTCTTTATTTTCCAAAATTGTGGCTACTAGAAAAGTGGTAAGTACATACGTGGCTTCCACTCTGCCACCAGGGCTCTTTAAACTGTTTATGTGGGTGTTGTTTATCATTAGCTTCTCCTGGAATCTAAATGCCATCTGTCAAGGACTGTCTCTAAGCTCACTGCCTCAAACAGTGACTGGCATGGAGTAGGTATGTATTCATATAAGAACTATTGCATGAGTGGATGAATGAGTCAATGAACAAAACCAATTAGACGAAATGCTTTGTCAGGGCCCTTTCATCTTTGCAATGACATCATTTATAATGTGTGACAATTCTCTTAAACACAATTTGTAATGAGTATAATGCCTGCATGTTAACTTAGGAGTCTCTAGGTGGCACAAATAATTAAGCACTCAGCTAACAAAGGAGGGGCTGGTAGCTCCGACCCACACAGAGATGTCTCAGGAGAAAGTCCGGAGGATTGCTTCCAGGAGGCACAAGCCAAACCCAAAGCAACCTACTGTCATGAGTTATTCCAACTCACAGGGCTTCCAAGTCTATTCATCTTTATAGGAGCAGACAGCCCGATTATCCCCCTGAGGAGTGGCTGGTGGGTACGAACTGCTGACTCTGTAGTTAACAGACCAATGACTAACCCACAGCGCCACCAGGTCTTCCAAAAGGTCATGGCTTTAAAATCCCTATGGAACACTTCCGCTCTGTCACACATGGTGTTGCCATGTGTTGGTATCAACTGGATGGCAATGATGATGATTAGTTTCTCTTTTTTAAAATACTTTTATTGGGGGCTCGTACATCTCTTATCACAATCCATACATTCCTCCAATGTGTCAAGCACATTTGCACATATGCCATCATCATCATTTTCAAAGCATTCTCTTCCCACTTGATCCCCTGATAACAGCTCCCCATTTCTTCCCCCTCCCTCCCCCGCCTGCCCTCCCTCATGAATCCTTGATAAGTTATAGATTATGTTTTCTATATCTTACATTGTCCTCTGTCACCCCTCACCCACTTTTCCGTTATTCGTCCCCTTGGGAAGGGGTTCTAGATTGATCCTTGTGATTGATTTCCCCTTTCTCCCCTGAACCCTCCCCTAATCCTCCTGGTATCTCTACTTTCATTGTTGGCCCTGAGGGTTTCTCTATCCTGGATTCCCTGTGTTGTGGGGCTCTTATCTGTAGCAGTGTGCATGCTCTGGTCTAATCTGATATGTAAGGTAGAATTGACGTCATGATAGTGGGGGAAAGGAAGCACCAAAGACTGGCTCATCTCTTCCCTGTGACCCCTCTGTTAGGGGATGTCCAATTGTCTACAGATGGGCATTGAGTCTCCACTCCATGGCCCCATCTCTCATTCACCTTGGGTATGGTTTTATTCTGGGTCTTAGATGTCTGATACCTGATCCCACTGACACCTCATGATCACACAGGATGGTGTGCTTCTTCCATGTAGCCTTTGCTACTTCTCAGCTAGATGGCTGCTTGGTTATCTTCAAGCCTTTAAGACCCCAGACACTATAACCTTTGATACCCGGGCACCACCAGCTTTCTTCACCACACTTGTTTATGCACCCACTTTGTCTTCAGCAATCGTGTCAGGAAGATGAGCAGATGATTATTATTTTCATACAGGCATAGCTCAACTTATCATATTTCATTTTCTTGTTTCCACAGATGGTGCATTTTTGACAAGTGGAAGATTTGTGGCAACCCTGTTGAGCAAGTCTATGGGCACCAGTGTTTTCCAACAGTATGTGCTTGGTTTGTGTCTCTGTGACACATTTTGGTAACTCTCACAATTTTTGAAACGTCTTCATGATTATATCTGTTTGGTGACTTGTGATCAATGATCTTCAATGTTACTGTTACAATTATTTGGGGCTGCTGTGAACTCTACCCATATAAGACGGAGAACTTAACTGATAGATGCCGTGTGTGTTCTGCCTGCTCCACAGATCACTCATGCCCCACCCCCCTTCCCTCCTCATGCCTTCCTCTACCCTGATTCATGGCAATATTGACATTGGGCCAGGAACCTCCAAGTAAGGGCTCAAGCAAAAGCAAGGGTCGAAAATCTCACTTTAAATCAGAGGCTAGAGATGATGACCAACATTAATCTTTTCTCTGATTGTCTAGATGATGCTCGCTGATCCAGTAGTGACAGTTTTTTATAAATTTCTGTTGAGATGCAATCTGTACCAAAGAGTACAGTCTTTGATCTGCATCAGCAAATGCTTCAAACATCTTCACTTCCAGCAAGCAAGCTGTGTCATCTACACATTGCCTTGCTCTAATCCTGATGCTGCATTCTTCTTTCTATAGTCTCACGGGATGTGCTTAGCAACACACAGATTGCGTAGTACAGTGAGAGGATACCACCCCGACACACACCTTTCCTGGTACCATGCAGGACCCCTCCTTCTGTTCATATGCTTGCCTGCTGGCCTATGTATTATAGGTTCTGCCCGAGCACAGTTAAGTTTTATGACATTTCCATTCTGCACAATGAGATTCCCCATCCATGTCCTCTTCTGAATCCAGCTTGAATTTCAGGCAGGTCTCTGCCCATGTAAGGCTGCAACAGATTTTTGAATTATCTTCAGCGACATTTTTCTTTGTGCCATGAATGATATTGCCTGAGTGCCAGGAATCCGTTGGATCCTCTTTCTTAGGAATGGGCACAGTTCTCGGTCTGGTCCAGTTAGTAGATGGACAAGTGTCTTCCCCGTGCCTTTGGGAATGTCGGCAGTGACTGTGAAGGCGCAGTGCTCCAGGCTCATGGAAGTGGAAGGTCTGCAGCTCTACTTCCTTGCAGAAGAAAGTGCACACGTCAGGAAAAGCAGCAGATTCCTACTCTGGAGGGGAGTGGCCCTCAAGGTCCAGAGTTCCTGCGGCCTCTGGCTGCAGTCTTTGAAGGATTTTCATGCTTGCTTTGTTTTCATTAGCATTCAGTTGATGAGCAAAAGGTTGACAGTTTGAATCTCTCTGCTCTACGGGAGAAAGGTGTGGCAGTCTGCTTCTGTAAGGGGTGTCGCCTTAATTGACTCGATGCCATATACCATAACAATAGATACAAATACATTTTTGCTTAGATTTTAACTGATCTTGCTTTACATCTCTTTGGACAAGAAAGGTCTCCTCCTGCCATTTACCCTCTGCTCCCACCCCCAACTCCCAATAAATGAAAGATTCACAGCCTTGGACACCTTATAAAGCAGTTCTCAACTCAATCCTACAGACTCACTCCCTCAAACTCACTCCCTGTCAAGTTGATTCCGATTCACAGTGTCCCTGTAGGACAGGGTAGAACTGCCCCTGTGAGTTTCCAAGACTGTAACTTTTTTACGCTAATAGGAAGCCTCATCATTCTCTGGAGGGGCGGCTGGTGGTTTTGAACTGCTGGCCTTGTGGTTAGCAGCCCAACACATACTATTATGCCACCAGGGTTCCTACTGACCGGCTATGAGTCCGGAAATTGGTTTGAGCGCAGTGGGTTTGCTTCTAATGTGGGCAGGCCTACCTCGTTGCAAATCTTTCCAGCAGGACACTTATGGGACTATCCTTTCCCAACCTGCCCATCTAGAAGAATAGATTGCAGTTTGGGGGCCTAACTTGCTCGTTACAAGAAGGCTGCATGACTCGCTGAGGTTAGGGCGATGAAGGGGATGGGTTGTAAGACACTACCCCATCCACCTCTGACAGCTAGAGGCTGCCGGTACTGTATTCATCAAAACAAACTGCGAGGAGACAAATAGATTGGCCTGGGTTCTTGACTCCTTCATTTCTTCTTCTTTTAATCCCAGAAGCCGCTCATTAGTTTATGTTCTACCTTCAAGCTCTTTCTCATCTCTGCAGCATCTGGTCCAGACAGTGCCTGTCTGCACCTTTGACTGCGGCGATTCTGGTCTCTTCCTTGCCTGTTGCAACAAGCTGCTGTCAGGCAGCAGTCCCACCGCATCCATCAGAGGTTAGGGCTTTGGAGGCAGCTGCCGTTCTCACTGCCTGGCCTGGAATGAGCCTGGGGCCATTATCCTCCGCCCCTTGGAGGACAGAGACCCTCTGTCTGTAGACGCTTTGTTTGGGCTGGCCTCGAGTTCAGTAGTGGATGTGGGAGGAGGGGGTCTCAGGGCATTGCAGGCAGGCTGTGAATTCATATGTACTCCAGGTACTGTCTGTGGACTGAAAGTCGCTCGTACACACCATACCTTGACGAAAAACCAGACTCACTACTGTTGATTCCAACTCACAGAGGCCCCGCCCCCACGGGGTTTCCATGGCCATCGATCTGGAGGCAAGTAGACTGCTTCAACTGTTGCCCTTGGAGCAGCTGGTAAGTTTGAACCCCTGACCTTTCTGATTAGTAGCCAAGCATTTTAACCACCATGCCGCTAAGCCTCCCTATAGCTTGTGTCCCCAACCTAACCCACATTCATCAAGTCGACCCCAACCCATAGTGATTAGATCTTGTTTAGAAAAGTAGCATCCATTTGTCTGTATTACTTTAGACATGTTCGGTCCGCATTGGAATCAATAGACCTGAACGGAACAAATAGTGTCCCTCGGTTCCGCCTACTCAAAAGCTGGGTACTTCTGGGCATCTTATCAACTTGTGCGTGGGAAGAGAGTTCAGAGAACACCACAGTTAATGATTTTCAAAATTGTAGCTCTAATATCTTTTATTTTAAGCTAAGTTCCAATTAGGAAAAAAGCAGAGAGCAACAGAAGGGCCTGGCTCTCTCTATTTAAACGGGTTTGGGGAGCCTTTCTACTCCCATAAAGAGTTAAAGTCTCGGAAATCCATAGGGACAGTTCTATGTTACCCTGTTGGGTTGTCATGAATTGGGATCGACTTGATGGCAGTGAATTTTGTTTTTAATGTGTACGTAGGAGGCTGGGTTCCCACTAAGTTGCAGATTTGAATAGAAGTGCCATATTATACATCTTCCACAAGCGTCTGCAGGGCCCCCAGTTCTGCCCAGTGCCCACTGGAGGCATTATCCATGGATTCTTCAAACATTGACATGACCATTTTGAATTTACCAAGCTGTCCTGTGGAAAGCAGGCCTGAGAAGCTACATCTCCATGAAGTTATTGCTAGAGGTGATCTTCCACTCCAGGTCGTCATTGTTACAGTGAGCCCGTGCCGAAGGGATGAAAGTGTGTTTGCCTATATTAATTAATTTAAATAGCACAAACAAGCCTCTGAGCCAGGGACTGATTTGCCTTGGCTTCTAAGTAAGAAAACTAAGGCATGGAGCAGTTAAATAATTTGCAGCTCAATGATTTGCATATCTAATAAGTGGTACCATGCTGGCATTTAATGCAGATTGTCCAGAACCAGAGTCTTTGCGATTAACCACTAAGCTTCGCTGTTCAAAGGAGCCCTCTTGGCATAGTGGTGACACAGTGGGCTGCTAACTTCAAGGTCAGCAGTTCAAAACCATTAGCCTCTCAATAGGAGAAAGATGACTGTAAAGAGTTATAGTCTCGGAAACTCACAGGGGCAGTTCCACCCTGTCTGTAGAGCTGCTATGAGTCAGCATCCCTCCATGCCAGGGACTTTGTTGGTTTGGTTTTACTGCCCCAAACGTGGAGAGAGCAGAAGAAAAGAAGATTTAGTCGAATTCGGTTCAGTGCTCTGGCTCACTGAGAGAGAAGGCTGGGTAAGCCGGGGGCTGTGCCATGCAGAGCTTTGCAGGCCTCCTCCCAAGGTAGCTGCCGCCATCCCAATGCTAAGCGCTCTGCACAGCTATTAACTATTGGTGATTGATGTGAGGTCAAACCCTGGTGACATCCCTGTGTGTCAATAGAACTGTTGCGCCACCAGACCTTTCTTCCCAGGCACTTCTGGGTAGACTTGAACCTTCAACCTTTTGGCTCATGGCTGAGCTCCTTAGCCAACTGCATCACCCAGGGGACTCAGCAGAAGGAGTCCCGGCGGTGCTGTTGCATAAGCATTAGAGCGCTAAACGCAAGGCCAGCAGTTCAAACCCACTTGCCACTCCTTGGGAGAAAGATGGGGCTCCTGTAATGATTTATGGCTCTGGAAACCCAATACAGAAATTGACTTCATAGGAGTGAATTTTCAGGGACTTGGCACAGCTATTAGTTTGACCCAGTTCCCAGCCCTACCCTGTATGGCCAGCAGCATCCCCTCTGACGTCCTTAATCCCTTGTTGCCCTCACCCGCCTCACTGACTAGGGCCTGCATTTGCTTTAAGACCTTTCCTTCTACTGCAACTGCTAAAGCAAGCTGGTTTTTTGCCTCCCTTGTTCATGCTCTGCCTATCCACCTGAGTAGGAGGCGGAGTAGCCAGGTGTGGCTTGGCTTCTCATCTCCATGTCCAAGCCCTTTGGCTTTCTCCTTCAACTTCTTCCTCCTTTGAAGTTTCTGTCTACTGCCTGACTGTCCCCCATCCCACACACTGCATGCTGGGGGTCCTTTCCTGCCCTCCCGGGCTCACTCCTCTCACCAAGGACTTCAGCATGCTCTCCTGCCTGCAGTGGCCATCAAAGTTCAGGTCCTTTATCCCACTACACTGTGGCTTCTCGGTTCTTCAACCACCTCACACGAAGTTTTTTCCCTCACTCACTCCCTCCCTCCCTCCACTCCCCTCCCCTAGCCACGCCCCTTCATGTTGGACACAGCACCGGAGCACCACCTCCGAATTTTCCAATGATGCTTTCCACTGTCTGTGGTCTGTCTTCCCAGGGCGATGCTTTTGCAACCTCATGAAGGCCTTCAATTATTATTGGCCCTACCACTTTCTTATCAGTCACCTGGCTTTCGTTTTTCTCTGCTTAGGTTCATCAACTGTTTGCACACTCAGGATCCCTGCTGGCGGCGTGGATTAAGGGGTGGGCTGCTAACTGGAAGGTCTCCTGGTCTAAACCAGCAGCTGCTCCTGGAGAAATGGGAGGCAGGCTGCTCCTGGGAAGATGTACTATCTTGGCAACCGGGTGGAGTCGTTCTGTTGTGTCCTCTAAGGTCACTGCGTGCTGACATCGAATCAGCAGGTGGGTGTGGGTGGTTTGTGGTTTCTTGTACTCACTCCCCGGCACACTGTTCTACACTCTCTCCCTCCCACAAGCTCACCTGCCCAGTCCCCACTTCCCAGCTATCAGGTCTGCCCTCCAGCAGCTGCATAGTGCTGGAGAATCCACTGATTACCACGGGGGGGGGGGGAGCG
>NW_022104341.1:57155657-57168855 GCF_000313985.2 Echinops telfairi
GCCCGGGGCTTGGCACTATTTTTAGCCCTGGGACGTTCGGGTTCTGGAGAGGGCACGGCCGGCTGTGTTTGCCACGTTACGTTTTAACATCAGACAGTTACCCGGGGAAGGGATCTGTCTCAGGTTCTTTTTATCCATCCGAGGGTGTTTTCTTGTTTTGCTTGGGGTTTCTTTTTCTTCCCCGCCCCCTCCCAAGTTGAGATGCTCAGGCTGACAGGGCCGCAAGCACAAAACTGTAACCTAATAATAACAAATCCTTTGTTCTGTCGAGTTTCCATGATGTGTCCTAAAAACAGGAAAAAAAAAAAAGGCCTAAGTATAGCATTGCTTTCACTTGAGTAAGTTGTGCTTCTAGGGGGGAAAATATTTTTGCAATGATCCCAATTCGTACCTCACAGAAAATAAACTTTGGATGCCTGTGGCGTGATTCAAACAGGAGGTGATGGGAGGACGTTCCGTGGAATGTTCTAGAGCTGCTTCAGGTGCCGGCGGGCCTCTGCGGCTCGCGGACAACGGGCAGGAGCAGCTGGGGGGCTCGCAGGACACGTCGGGGAATCGTGAGGACCCGTGCGTGCGTGCGGGTCATTTGGGGTCGGGAGGCGGCGTCAGAAAGCACACTGCCGGGATGCAGCGAACACAGGCCCTCGTGAAGCAGGAGCTGAGCCCCATGGCCCGGATCTGCCCCCGGAGATGCAGAAGTGGACGCCATCGGTCGGCCCTTGCCCTCAGGAAGACGTCTTCAGCTCCTCGTGCTGCCACCACAAAAGGCCGGGCACGGCTGGCTGGGGAGAAGAGAAATGTACGGTTTCACGGTGTACAAGCCCAGGCCGTCAGCAGGGCCAGGCCCTCTCCCAAGGCTCGGGAGGAAAATTCTTTCCCGGTCTCTTCTGGACTCGGGTTGCCTCCAGCATTCCTCAGATGGCAGCGTTACGACTCCGGTCACAGGGCTGTTTTTTCCCTTTGTCTTTCGGTCTCTCCTCTTTTACAAGAACACCATTGGGTTGGATGAGAACCCACGCTGGGTGAAAAGAGGAAGCTTTCTGTACCCATCAAGAGTGACAGTCTGCGAAACCCACAGGGCCAGCTCTACCCGGTCCTGTAGGGTCGCTATGAGTCGAGATCAGCTCGTGGCAGTGAGTTTGGTTTTGTTTCTAGAACCCATTCGGTGCCTCAGGTAGACTTCAGATGCATCTAACTCATCACATCTTCACAGACCCTTCTCCGGCAAGGTCACACTCACAGGCACCTGAGATGAACCCTCCAACAGGATCTTTGGGGTGGGGGTGGGCGGCGGAGCTACCTTCAATCCATGGAGTCCTTTGGTGGTGCAAAAAGATGAATGAGCTCCCTGCTAACCAGAAGGTTGAAGTTTGAGTGTACCCAGGAAGAAAGGTCTGGCAATCTGCTTCTGAGAAACCAGCTCTAGAAAACCCTGTGAGCACAGTGCTGTCTAACACACATGGCGCCCCTGTGAGTCCGAGCCCATTCCACAACACCTGGCTTGTTCAACGGGCTTATTCGATCCATAGTAGGTGCTGACCACTCAGTAATGGTAGAGGAGAAGAGTGTGAAGATGCTCCAACAAGGGGGAGGTGGGGAGGCGGGGGGCGTGTCCTTCTGGACCAGTTCTACCGTGGCAGCTTGCTTCATTACCGAGTGTTTCAGTAGCTTCATCTCTGGCACGAGGCTGACACTTCGCGATAAAGGACACGGTGGGTCAACTATGTGCACACAGGGGCAAAATAAACACCCAACAAGCCAGCAGTGTTGCTTCCTTCTCAGGCTCGGAGGGAAGGAATAACCCCAGGGAAGAGGCAAGCAGGGGCCTCACAAATACGGAGTCCAGAAAGAGGGAGATCCTGGGAAGTCCCAGGCTGGTGGAGAAGGGTCCTGGGTGGTAGCTGTGCACCAGGCAGAGTGGCCACCTGTCCAGATTGGAGCCAGTCCAGAGGCCCCGCTGAGAGAGCGTGCTTCAAAGGGATGGAATTGATAAAATACCAAAGTTAGATTTAGAACAGATTTAAAAAGGATTCTGAGAACCAAGGACAGGCTAGAGGTTGAATTTGAGATAAGTATACAGGAAACTAAAGGTTGAAAATGATTTTAAGGAAACAAATGATGCAGGAAAAGTAAAAATCCATGTGCTGGGAGAGTCTGCTGTGGAAATAGAGATCTGACTAAAATTCAGCTCGATCTCTCTTGGGGTGAAAATGGGGGCATGGCGTGTGTGTGTGTGTCTTATATATTGATTGGGTGGTGAGAAAGTTAAATATCATCTTCCGTGATGCTGTCAATAAAACCAAGCACTGCCATTGAGTCGATGCCAACTCATAGTACAGGGCAGAACTGTCCCTTTGGGTTTCCAAAACCAGCACTCATTATAGGAATAGAGTAGAAAGGAGTAGAAAGCCCCAGCTTTCTCCCTTGGTACCACTGGTGATCTTGAACAGCTGACCTTAAGGAATGCAGTCCAATGAGCACCCAGGGCTGCTTGATGCAGTCAATAAATAATGCCTAACACGAAGACTTGCCGCCGCCCCCACCCCTTTCCCCATCAGCTTACCATCCTGGGATGGCTTGTGTGTTCAGATGGCTTGTGTGTTCACAGGATTACTTGTGCTTACTTGCTAATCTTTAGTTTTAAAAAAACACATTTTTCCACGAGCTTCCTTGTGCTTACCTACTGCTCTGTAGTGAACAGTTTCACATGGGTTTTTAGCCACATCAAAAGCTCCTGTGAAATCATTCGCTATAGTAACAAACCACAACTAAGCTCTTGCTTACTTTGCTTACTGAGTAGTCCCGTCCCATTAGGGACTGCACATTTGAAACGAGGCTTTGATTCTATAGGAAGGTGCTGTGGGGCGGGGAGAGAGACAGATGCTGGCCAGACTCAGAGCAGAATCTTTGATGTGGTAAAAAGATGTGAGGTTGTTCTCTACCGAGTATTCAACAAGCACAAGTGAGCTCTGCTTACCTTGCTTATCGGGTAATCTGACACTGCATGTTTCTGTGAGGATGGGAGATATTTCACCTTTATTTCAAATACCAGCAAGATCCCCTCTGGGGGACAGGTCTCAGTAGTGTTTGCTCTCAGACAGACTGGGAAAAAAGACCGGCAGATGGACGACTGAAAGCTAGCCAAGACGCACCCTCTGGATCCCAACAGAATATTGTCTGATACCATGCTGGCAGAGGCGTCCCCTAGTTGGGCTCCCTCACTGCCATTGAGTCAGGCCTCTGTGAGTTTCCAAAACTGTAAGTTTTTACAAGAGAAGAAAAACCCATCTTTCCCCCACAAGTCACCTGGTGGTTTTGAACCACTGAGCGTGTGGATTGCAACCCAGTGTGTCACCACCGCACCATCAGGGCTCCTCCCCTGAGTTGGAAGGCACTCAGACACACGGCGGCCACAACAGTGGGTGCAAGCACACCCACAATCATGAAGACCGCACAGGGTGGGCAATGCTTTGCTCTCTTGCACCTCAGGTAGCCCTGAATCCCAGTCAACTTGTCGGCAAGGAACAGAAATAACAATGAACCTGCGAAATATGAAGTCATGATAAAAGCACTTCATCGCTCTAACAGTGGTCAAGAGCAAAAAGGGTCAGCTGAACACTTGCAGATGGCGTGTCTGGACCTTGGGAAGTTGCCACGTGCGGGTTGTGGGGAGGAGCGGGGTCCCAAGAGGTATCATTATCTTCTGTATCCAGGTCCTCAGAACTAGCTGACTCTTAAATACATGCCCATGGAGCATTGCTAGACACAAACCAAGTTTACGATCATGGCCGTGCAAAACGCTGGAATGCCTTGCTGTGTTTGTTAACAACATGAAAGTCACATGCAGGTCATCTGAGGACCTTGCGGAGAAATGTCTGCCATCACATGGTGCATGGTGTGCCACCACGTGCCGGCCCTTCTGCTGCTCAGAATTGCAAGGTTGGCTTGTTGATAAAACATCATTTGTTTACAGCGGGAAGGTAGATAATATAGCATCTACCCCTAGGATGGTGGAGGGGGCCAAATGAGAATGCATAGGAAGGACTTCGCACAGTGCTCAGTAAGTATTAGCACGTTATCCCTCACGAGCTGTTCTGCTTGTCCCTGCCTTAGTGAGAGATTCTTTTGTGTCCAGGTGATGCCCTCAAAGTGGGAGGTGGCATCTCACCCTGACTGGCATGCTGGGCTCTCTGTGTGGTGGGGAGACACCAGGGCCATGCCCTGAAGATGATGAAAAACAAGATGGAAGGAACAGGAAGTTTCTCCATTACTCATCTTCCAGACTAGTATTTCATGAGGAAAAAAATTATATATATATATATATATATATATATATATATATATATATATATATTTCAATCTTGTTTAACCCCAGGTACTTGTCTTATATTATAACCAATACTTATATCATAACCTTACTGTCATTGGTTACTGTCGTTTTAGCAACAGTAGTTATTGGTGGTAGGCCAGGGAGAGATGAGGATCCTTGGTTACGTAGAGGTTATGCATTGGGCTGCTAACTGTAAGGTCATCAGTTTGAAACCAGTAGCCACTCTTCTGGAAGAAGCAGGGGCATTCTCTTCCTGTAAAGAGGGACAGTCTTGGAAACTCCCAGGGGCAGTTCTCCCCTGTCCTTATAGGGCCGCTATGAGACGGCATTGACGTGATGGCCGTGAGGGAGATGGCGCCCTCGTGGCTGGGTGCTTTAAGAGCTACCCTTCTAGCACGTCAGCTCCAGCAGCCACTCCACAGGAGAACAAGGGACAGAGTTCCAACCTTGGAAACCTTCCAAGGTCGATCCGTTCTGGCCTAGAAGGTCCCTAAGAGTGAGAATGGAATTTACAGCAGTGGGTTTGGCTATTTCCATTTGAACCAGAGGGAGACCTACCTCCGAGCCAGAGGGCTGAAGTTCTGATGCAAATGCAAGGTTGAAGAAACTGCTAGGCAGCCCAGCAAAGAGAGGGTCAAGAATGTCCGGGCCAACCCCTTACAGGAGGGTCGCTGGAGGAGACGAGCCAGTCAGGGTGCAGGGTAGCAAGGATGAAACATACAACTTTCCTCTAGTTCTTAAATGCTTTCTCTCCCCATCCCCCATCATGATCCCAATTCTACCTTACAAATCTGGCTAGACCAGAGGATGTACACTGGTACAGATAGGAACTGGAAACACAGGGAATTCAGGACAGATAATCCCTTCAGGACCAGTGGTGAGAGGGAGGGAGGAGGGAAGGTGGGGTAGAAAGGGGGAATGGATTACAAGGATCTACATATAACCTCCTTCCTGGGGGATAGACAACAGAAAAGTGGGTGAAGGGAGATGTCAGACAGTGTAAGATATGACAAAGTAATAATAATTTATAAATGATCAAGGGTTCATGAGGGAGGGGGAGGGAGAGGGAGGGGGAAAATGAGGAGCCGATACCAAGGGCTCAAGCAGAAAGCAAATGTTTTGAGAATGATGATGGCAACAAATGTACAAATGTGCTTGACACAGTGGATGTATGTATGGATTGTGATAAGAGTTGTACGAGCCCCCAATAAAATGATTTTTTTTTTTAAAAAGAAGGGAAAAATCAGATGGTGCTCTGCTATCAGAAAGAATAGAATCCAGGGTCTTAAAGGCTTGACTTAAAAAGAGCATCCAAGTGGGGTGTCAGCTAAGCCCACAAGGAAGAAGCGCACCTGCCTGTGTGTTCCCAAGGTTTACAAATAATAAAATCCAAGACTGGGTGAGGGAACTGTATTAGAGCTTAGATTCTGAGCACCTGGTTAGCAGAAGGTGATGGCTGACAGTCAAAGCCCAAAGCCCACTTACAGTGTCCCCCCATGGGTTAAGCCTCCATTTAATTCTCTTGGTCTACTTTCCACGGATGTGACTAGTCTTATCCCCAAGCAGTGTATTAGAAAGAGGATTACTGCAGCTACAGCAAGGTTACAAATTAACATCATTGGTTTTCCCTTCTGACCCACTTTTAACTTGTTTCTACTCTTTTCTGCTCACCTTCAGATTGAGGTTTTTCTGTTTTATTCTGTTGTTGAGAGGGAGTTGTATGATTTTCTTTATTCAGCATATGCAAATCTATAAACACAGCAACTAGATTAATAGTGTCTTAAGGCTATGACAGGGGAAGTTGGGGGACAGTGAGGAGCTAATAATAAAGGATATAAGAATGAAGATCGTGTTCTGAAATTGACTGTGGTGACGAAGGCACAATCCTCTTAAATATGTTTCAACCACGGCATTGCATGACACATGAATCATATGTCAATGAAATTGCTTTTTAAGAGAGTGCGTGCACAGCTGTCACAGACAGATAGGAGTCATGAAAGTAGAGAGTACTTCGTTATTTGGGGTGGAAAACATTTGTTTACTGGCTTTAGGTGATTTTTTTGAAAAGATGTTTTTCCTGGAATGTATGAGTCAATAAATATGTCATAAATTATTTTTAAAAAATCTATATCACACGATTAAAGGCACCATCTGTGCCTAGCTTTGTGTACGCATGGCTGACTGCTCCCTCGCAGCAGGTGCTTCGCAGGCCTTCTCACAGCCAGTCGGTCGGTCGACAAACAGTGACAGAGGGCCTCGCTGAGCCAAGTGCAGCTCTGGGAGACGCAAGTGTTTCAGATGAACTAGACAAAGCCCCACGGAAGGAGCTTTGCGTAGAGAGACCCCTCTAATGGGGGAGGATGTGTAGTGATTGAGAGTGCTTAGGGAGATACTCTAACTGTGAGACTGCGAGAAGTCCCACCAATGATAGGTTGTGCATTACAAGAGCCACCAGTCATGTAGAAAATCTAGGGCAGAACATTGTAGCAGGAGGAAAGGCCGGTGAAGGCACTAAGGCAGTGGTTCTCAGCCTGGGGTTCGCAACCCCTTTGGGGCCAAATGACCCTTTCACAGGGGTCGCCCGATTCATACCAGTAGCAACATTACAGTTATGAAGCAGCAAGGAAAATAATGTTGTGGTTGGGGGGTCACCACAACATGAGGAACTGTATTCAAGGGTCGCGGCACGAGGAAGGCTGAGGACCACTGCCCTAAGGTGAGGCTGAGCGTGGTGAGAAGGGTCACTCAGAGGCCAGTATGGGCAGGGTGTAGTGAGCCTTGGGAAAAGTCAGAGGACACGGAGAGGTGGGGAGTAGGCAGGAGAGAGGGCGCTACAGATCAGCAGTAGAGTTGGAATTATTTTATTTTTACATTTTATTTTATTGGGGGCTCTTACAGCTCTTATCACAATCCCTACATATAACCATTGTGTCAAACACTTCTGTACATATGTTGTCATCATCTTTTTCAAAACATTTTCTTTCTACTTGAGTCCTTGGTATCAGCTCATTTTTTCCCCTTCCTCTCTCATGTCCTCTTGATAATTTATAAATTATTCTTTTCTCCCCGCCATGTCTTACACCAACCACTGTCTCCGTTCACCCACTTTTCTGCTGTTCGTTCCTTATAATGAGGAACCATTGAGCCGGGGGTATTGTTTGCTTCTGTTTTTGTTTTGTTTTTAAATCGGGAGGTAACCTCATCCAGGAGTTCCTGGGTGGGACAAATAGTTAACATACCTTCAGCTGCTAAATAAAAGTCAGAGGTACCTCAGAAGAAAGGCCTGATGATCTGTTTCTGGAAAAAAAAAATCATCCATTGAAACCCTATAGAGCAAAATTCTACTCTCACACAAAGGGTCACCATGAGTCGATAGCAACTGGTTTGTCTCATCCCAGTTGCATTTTTAGTAGCGCACCATTCTAGCTGCTGTGGGAGGAGTCGACTTGGGAAAGGGGAGAGGGCAGAAGTTGGTCCAGAGCTGATGAACTGTGCATACGTCCTATCCTTCAGCCTCCCTTTCCCCACAACTGTGAGGGTGATCATTCTCGCTCCCTGTGTTCAACGAGAAGCTTGTCTTTCTATCCTCCTCCGAGAAAGCCAAGAACACTCTGAAACCTTCAGTAAACGTTTGGTGCTTGACTGGTAAGTTAAACAGCCCGCTGATTAGTTTATTCAAAGACTCAGACACACCAATTAAGAGAGCTGCCAAACAAAAGCTAGACATACCAGCTGTTTCCCAGTCACTGGTCAGTTACTTGACCCACAAGACTTGTCAAGCGTAATCATCAGCCAGTAGCTCACAATGACCGTCTCCAGACAGCTGGGGAGAAAAACAATAACTTTCTTGTTCAAACCGAATGTTTTCTAGTCTTGGGTTGTTTGTCACCACAGGCCGAGATGGGGATCAGCTGGCACACGGCTCATGCTTTATCTGCTTCCTCCCAGGTTCGCTGGTCCACGTGGCCTCTCTGGGCTTTCCCCGCAAACAGGCCGTGAATCACCGCAGACGGAGGGGGCAGGCACGATCACACTTCCTGACCTTGGGGACCCATTCCGGGCCAGGCGGAGGCAGGCACGTGTCCCACTGGACCACTGCCCTCCTGAGGGAGAAAACCATGTGTTTGAGAGTACTCGTTCCCCCCAGGCCCCGGGAGACTGAGATGCCATGATCCAACAGTCCAGTGGTGAACCCCGTGCCAACCACGCAGAGCCCGCGTTCGACCTCCTCCAGCTTCACAAGGGAGGGGAATCCAAGTCCACACAACCCCAAGGCCAATTGCTCCAAGCAGAGGTCAGCCATGCCTCCCCCTCCATCCTTGACCCTCGTCTGATGGGCGCTGCTCCTCCCACACGACCCCACTTTTCTGCTGGATTCAATGAATTCATTACAATGGCCACGCCGATCTCACAGACACTACTCACGATCAAGGTTTCTTGGGGAAATTAACAGGCCACCACAAGCCAGGATCAGAAAACATTAAGGATGCAGCCACACCTCTCAGCCAGCGGCCAAGGCTCTCTTGTAGCCTCAGCCTTGCAGCCACGTGGTCCCTGGCCTCTGCCTGTGAGGGCCAGGAAGCCTGCCCACTGCCCTGTCTCACAGTCTGCTAGCCTCCGCACTGCTCCCCGGCTCTGTCTCCTGGTCTCCTTGCCTCAGCCCCTGTGGCTGAGGTGTGGCATGCTCTCTGCTGCCTCGGCCATTTCAGGCAGGGCTTTCCAACAGGCTCCACTGGTGGCTTTTCTTCTTTGGTGGTCCCAGGAGTCTCCCTCCTGTCTGCTTCCAAGGTGGCTCATTCTTATAGCCAGAGGAGTGGCAACTAAAATGGCTCGATCCCTTCTATGAGTATTTCCTACGATGCATTTGCATGATCCCACCCAATCATTTGAGGGGAGTTACAGAGACAGGCCATTATTAAGAAATTTGACTTCACCACAGTCTCTCATCCAAGGAGTTTCCTACACAGAGTGACTCTAACTTGCAGCCTGGTAGGAAAGATCCGGGAGGCCAGTCAAATGACTCTCTTTGGGTTTGGATTTAAAGCCAGAAGCCACTGATACCCAGTACCGGACCCAGCTGAGAGGTGAGACGGAGCTAGAGCTGGTAACGGAGGTCGGCCACAGGCCACTAAGGATGCAGAGGTACAAGCTGGAGAGAGAGGGAAAGGAAGAGAGACGGTCAGTGACAGAGGAAGAAGGAGCCAAGAAACTGCTGTACAGCATGGTAACTGCACGTGGCTCTTTTATTCTATTCAGGTAACTTCATTTTCATTGACTGATAGATTTAAATTAATTAATTAATTCAAACAGTTAAATTTACATGAATTCAAATAATATTAGAAATTAAAAATTAAGACTCACAGTGGCACTGTGGGGATACAGAACATGACTTGCTGCCACAGAAAGTTCTTTGGTACAGTACTGGCCTACGAGACCCGCTACAATGGAGAATAAGAGTCTAAGTTAGAAATGTTCATGTCCTGTGGCATAGTGTCCTATGCATTGGGCTGCTAGCCACAGAGTCAGTAGTTCAAACCCATCTACTGCTCTGAGGGAGGCCAGTGAGGCACTGTGCTCCTGTGAAGATTCATAGCCTGAGAAACCACAGGGCAAGCTCTGCTCTCTCCTACAGTGTCGCTACGAGTTGGAACCCCATTGATGGCAGCACATTTGAGATTCTGGCTCCCATGAAACCCGGCTATCCGACCTACCCTACATTCTATGAGATACTTTGCATCCTTGCAATAAATCATTGCACTCCCTCTCCTGGGTAGCTCAAATCCTTTGCTCTTCGCTACTGACCAAAAAGTTGGTGGATTGAACCCACATAGCAGTGCTGGGGAGGAAAGTTCTGGCCATCTGCTTCTGTAAATATGAGGGGTTTCAAAAAGTCCATGGAAAAGCCCCATTATTTTTCGTTTGATTTGTCCGTGAGCCTTACAGCCAAAATAAAATCCTTTGCAAACTCCATGACAAAGTTGTTTCTTTTTTTAAATCTCTTTCACCACTCCTTTTTTCCCTAGCATTAGTTGCTTCTGATAATCTACTATAATAGAAAAATACTTAGCTAAGAATATGTGCTAATTTTAATAATAAAAGCAAAAACAACTCACTGCCACTGAATTGATTCTATTTAGTGGTGGTGTCTGGATCATAACACACTATGGACAGCCTTGAGAAGAATGGGAATTCCAGAGCACTTTATTGTCCTCATGTGGCCGTGTATATGGATCACGAGGCAGTTGTACAAACAGAACAAGGAAATACCGTAAACACGGCATGGTCTAACATCAGGAAAGGTGTGCATCAGGGTTGCATCCTCTCACCATACTTACTCAAGCTGTATGCTGCATTATATGAAGAGGAACGCAGCCTCAAGAGTGGAGGCAGGCTTATTAACAAGCTGCAAGGTGCAGATGACACTACCTGGCTTGCCGGAAGTGAGGAGGGCTTGAAGCACGTGCTGGTGATGAGCAAGGACTTCCGCCTTCAGCGTGGCTCACAAGTCAATGTAAAGAAGACTGAAATCCTCACAACTGAACCAATAGGTAACATTAGGCTACAGAGAAAAGATCTAAGTTGTTATAGGCTCGCAATCAATTCTCATGGAAACAGCAGTCGAGAGACCAAAGGATGAGTTTGCATTAGGTAAATCTGCTGCACAAGGCCTCTTGAGAGTACTGAAAAGCAGGGAGTTTACTTTGAGGACTAAGGGTCACCTGACCCAAGCTATGGTATTTTCAGTTGCTTCATATGCATATGAAAGTTGGATGGTGAATAAGGAAACCCAAGGAAGAATCAATGCTTCTGGATTGTGGTGTTGACAAAGATATTGAAAGGACCCTGGACTGCCAACCGAACAAGCAAGTCTGTCTTAAAAGATGTATGGCCAGAGTGCTCCTTAGAGGCAAGAATGGCGAGACTTTGTCTTCCATGCTTTGGATATTGTTTTTGTTTTTAGAATAAACCAATATTATATGAAAATGATTTTCATATTAGGGGCTCATACAACTCTTATCACAATCCATACATAAATCAATTGTGTAAAGCACATTTGTACATTCATTGCCCTCATCGTTCTCAAAACATTTGCTCTCCACTTAAGTCCCTGGCATCACGTCCTCATTTTTTCCCCTCCCTCCCTGCCTCCCCTCTCCCTCATGAGCCCTTGATAATTTATAAATTATTATTTTGTCATATCTTGCCCTGTCCAACATCTCCCTTCACCCACTTTTCTGTTGTCCATCCCCCAGGGAGGAGATCACGTATAGTTCCTTGTAATCGGTTCCCCCTTTCCAACCCACTCTCCCTCTACGCTCCCAGTATCGCCACTCACACCACTGGTCCTGAAGGCATCATTAGCCCTGGATTTCCTGTATTTCCAGTTCCTATCTGTATCAGTGTATATCCTCTGGTCTAGCCAGGCTTGCAAGGTAGAATTTGGATCATAATAGTGGGGGGTGGGGTGGGGGAACATTTAGGAACTAGAGGAAAGTTGTATTTTTCATCGTTGCTACATCACACCCTGTCTGGCTCGTCTCCTCCCCAAGACCCCTCTACAAGGGAATCTCCAGTGGCCAACAAATGGGCTTTGGGTCCCCACTCCGCACTTACCCTCATTCACAATGATATGATGTTTTGTTCTTTGATGCCTGATACCTGGTCCCTTCGACACCTCGTGATCGCACAGGCTGGTGTGCTTCTTCCATGTGGACTTTGTTGATTCCAAGCTATATGGCCGCTTATCTACATTCAAACCTTTAAGACCCCAGACACTATACCTTTTGACAGCTGAGCACCATCTGCTTTCTTCACCACATTTGCTTATGCACCCATTTGTCTTCAGCGATCGTGATCTATCATGGAGATGAGCACACAATGATATCCGTACTTTGGATGTTGTGAAGAGAGACCAGTCCCTGAAGGAGGACCTCATGCTTAGTAAAGGAAAGGGATGAAAACATAGAGGCAGGCACTGTGGCTTGACACAGGGGCTGTAACAATGGGCTCAAGCAAAGAGCAGTTATGAGGACGACGCAGGACTGGGTAGGGTTTCCTTCTGCTCTTCATGGGGTCGCCATGGCTCAGAACCAACTTGACGGCACCTATAACAGCAACAGTATTCACTGCTGGCTCCGTCTGATAAATCATTGGACTGCTAACTGCAAGGGCATCGGTTCAAGTCCCCCAGCCGGTCCCCGGGAAAAGGACGAGACAATCTACTTTCTTATAGAGTTATAACCTCAAAGCCCCTATGTAGGGGAGAGGGGAGTTGAAATCAACTCGATGGCAGCGTGTTTGTGTTCTATAAATTAAGCTATTCTATGTAGGAACACTGTGCCTTTTTATATGCATGTTCTTAATTAATCCCCACTTAATATAGGCATTTGAGCTTCATTTATTCGCTGAGACAAACGGGAAGTGAAGCAAGTTGCCCACAGCCACAGAGCGGTTGGTTGGTAAAGCAGGCATGGCACTGGTCCAGCGACTGCTGCAGAGAACCCTGGCCTGCCCTTTCACCAGGGAAGCCGGCTGTGAAAAGCGGCAGACACCGAAGGCCCCAGGCTACCTAGGATTCAGTATTAGGAACTAGAAACCTGAGATTTCTTTAAAGAAATCTGAGTCTGGGACACCTTCTTAGGACAGCTGCTCTGGTTCCAATCATCTCTGCCTGGTGCATTTTTTCCATGAAAGAACAGCAAGTTTGAGAGGTGACAGGGCCGTGGGCTCAGGCCAACCCTGCGGAGAAATGGCCCCTCAGGAGCAAACTGCCATCTCCCTTGAACTCAAACTCAGGGACCTGCCAGCAAATTTCCCTGATGCTACAACTTTGGTGAGAGAATCTACGTGGTGTGCTGAGCAGCAGCG
>NW_022104341.1:57168968-57174856 GCF_000313985.2 Echinops telfairi
TGGCGGTAGGGGGGGGTGGCAGTCAGCACATACTTCTCTGCTGAACTCTATTCCCCATTTGGTTTGGCAGCTTGTTTTTAATGAAATGAGGCCAGTCCAAGAATTCCATGTCAACATCATTCCTTTTACTGGAACCACAAGTTCAGCCCTCTGGGACCTGGCTCTATCTCTGAGCAGACATCAAAACCAATTCCTTCTTCCTTTGAAACCATAAGAGTCTTCTAAGAGTTACCCCCTTCCTCACCTTTTTTCCTCCCCTCCCAGGAAGAAAGTAAGGGCCAGGTCTGTGGGCTTCCGGGGGCAGCGTTTATTACTGGCAGAGAAGGCAGAGGGGTTAGCCAGGCTGCAGGGGGTTCTCTTGAACCCTGCTATTGCCTTTTTCCCTTTCTTGTGCTTCCAAGCTCTCGTGGTTCCTTCCTGCCTGTTTTCCTCCCAGGACCAGCCTGATGAGTAGGCAAGGCCTTCCTCAACCCTCTGACCACCTTGCCACAGCGGCCCGTGGGCTGGGACTTCAGGGTGGGGGGTGGCAAAAGGTGCTTTGACATCCAAAATTCTCTCCTGACCCGTGACTTAAAGCAGAAAGACCTCGATCCAAGCTTCTGCCACTGCAGGGTTTGCAGTCTTGGAGGAGGAGGCGCCCTCCTTAGCAGCTTCAGCACTAAGACCCCAGCTGTGGGTAGTGTTGGGCATGTGAGGGTGGAAGAAAGCAGGGAGGGAGCAGTGATTCCCAAACCAAGTTCACTGTCACTGAGTTGATTCCATCTGACGACTCGATGGGTCAGAGTAGAACTGTACCTGTGAATTTCTGAGTCTGCCACTCTTTACAGGAATAGAAATCCTGACCTTTCTATTGAAGATGGCTGGTAGTTTCGAACTGCTGACCTTGCGGTTCACAGCCCAAGGCATAACCCACTCTTTGACCAGAGCTTCTTTTAGCATAGTGAAGAGCAGGCAGTTAAAAGCAGACGTATGCTGAAAAGTGCTGCGTGCTAATAGGCATGCGGGTGGGAGTGATAGGCCCTGGAGAATGTGGTGCTGCTCTCAGGGATGAATCGTGTCTGCCCTGAAAATACGTCGAAGGGATCTGTGGGTGGCACAGATGTTACGCTCTTGACTGCTCACTGAAAGACTGGCAGTTGGAACCAGCCAGCCGCATCTTGGAAGACATGCCTGGCCCTCTGCTTCTAAAAGGTCCATCGTTTGAAAACCCCGTGGAGCACTCCTTCCTTGTGTACACACGAGGTTGCCATGCGTTAGAATCGACTCCATAGCAATCACATAGCAATTACTCCACAACAATTCCAACCACACACACACACACACACACACACACTGCCATCCTAACCCTGGTACTTGTGAACAGGACCTTATTTGGAAATAGGGTCTTGGAAGATGTTCTCAGTCAGCGTGAGGTCTTACTGGGCAGGTCCGCGTCCAAACCGCATCCCGAAGATCATGAAGGTGACGCTGGGCTGGGACCCAGCAGACGAGCCTTCCGTGAGCTGGAGCCAGCTGGATGGCGAGGGACAACAGCACATTCACGGGTGTGATGTCTTTGTGAAAAGTCAGGGGACAAAGGAACATGCACAGAGACAATGCATGTGAAGATGGAGGCAGAGACCGGAATGATTGACAAATCCAGGAATTCCACAAACCACTGATATCCATCACACAGCTAGCCCGGTGTGGTCGTGGATTGATTGGGATGTCCTCCCATTGACAAAGACATGTCAGCTGGACAGGGCCATGCATCTCATTCACAGAATAAACTTCTCTGTGTTCCCACCATCCACATGTGGGGTTGCTGTTATAGCAACACCAGAAACTATAGCAAGAATCACAGACCGGGTTCTTGTCAGAACCCCGACGGGAATCGATGTGACTGGTGCTGTGATTTTTGATTCCTAGCCTCCAAAATGAGGAGACAATACATTTGTAGTCTTATAAGCAGCCCATCTTGTGGCACTTTATTATAATAGCCCTAGGAAAGGAACACAGACATCTACCAGGTTCTCCCTGTGAGACAGGAAGTGGGAGAAAAAACTTTCCATGACTCACTCCCCTTCTCCAGGAAGCTTTCTGTGACCCCTGACACATGCAGGCATATGGTGCACAGAGGAGACACCACAGTCCTCCTGTGTCCTCACAACGCCTTGTGCTTCCTTCCACCGTGGCTCTGCTCTCCCACTAATTGCTTCTGTCCTTGCTATCCTTCCCCACTAGACTGCCGTATTCACTGCTTCCTCCTGTGCACCTAGCACCATTGCTTAGACATCGCTGTGCTTGACGTGGAGCCCTCCTGTAGTGTAGGGGGTTACTCGTGTGGGTGCTAACCACTCTAGGGGAGAAAGATGAGGCTGTCTGCTCCCTTAAAGAGTGACAATCTCAGATCTCCCCAGGGGCAGTTCTACCCTGTTCTATAGGTCCCTATGAGAATCGACTCAACAGCCGTGAGTTTTGAGTTTGAGTCTTGTGTGCTTGTTGGTTGAGTTGATTCTAACTCATGGTAACACTATAGGACAGAGCAAAACTTCCCCACGGGGTTTCCTAGATGAGAATTTTCACAGGACCAAAGTGCCAGGTCTTTTCTCCTCTGAAGATACTGGTGGGTTCAAACCATCCACCATTTGGTTAGCAGTCCATTGCTTAATCATTTGTGCCACCCAGGGATCCCCTAACCAAGACTCCTGCTTATACATTGTTGTTGTTGTTGTTAGGTGCCATTGAGATGACCCATAGCGACCCTATCTATACACAACAAACTGAAACACTGCCTGGTCCTGAGCCATCCTCACATTGTTCCTGTGCTTGCGTCCTTCATCGCTGCCGCTGTGTCCATCCATCTCACCGAGGGCCCCCTTCACCAAATGTGATGTCCTTTTCCAGGGGCTGGTCTCCCCTGATAACGTGCCCAAATTATGTAAGTATGTAAATTAAATGTTGTAGAATAAATGAATACTGACTGCGCCTTAAAATGCTAGGGGTGGGGGGACATGTAAGGAAAGAATAGGTGAGGGGGGTTATGGGGTTATTGCTGCTCCAACGTTTGGACTCTGTGTTAAGCGGGGTTGTCCAGAGAAACAAATCCAGTGAGACACACACACACACACACACACACACACACACACACACGAAAGAAGTTTGTATCAAGAAGTAATTATAGTGAGGGGAGATGGCAGATGGTGTAAGATATGAAAATAATAATTTATAATTTATCAAGGGTCAGGACGGTGGAAGGATGTGAGAGAGAGGGGAAAAAAGAGGAGCTGATACCAAGGGCTCAAAAAGGAAGAAAATGCTTTGAAAATGATGATGGCAACATATATACAAATGTAAAATACACCTGATGTATGGATTAATATATGAGCTTCAAGAGCCCTGAATAAAATGATTTTTTTTTAAAAAAGAAAGAAGTGTATATCAAGAAAGTATCCCAGCCCAGTCCAACTTAAGTCCATGGGTCCAATGCTGGCTGGAGCCCTCGTCAGACGTAGCTGCAGGTCTATGATACATAAAGGCGAAGCAGGGCTGCAGGAAAATCATACGCAGTCTTGTGGATCCAAAGTCAGTGGATAATGGAAACATGGCTGAGAGCCAACAGATCTCAGCGTCAGGCATCCCATATCCTGCCGCCCCTGGAGGCAGGCAGAGCCCCAGCAAGCAAGCAAGAAGCCAAAGGGGCACAGAGGACTCCCTGGTTCTCCCTTATAAAAAGGCCACAACCCCAAAGAGGCATCATCAGGCTGTGACCTGATTGACAGGCTGGATTCCGCCCCTACCGCCACACAGGTACCATCATGTTGACATGCACATGCACTCTTTTAGTTCCTTAGTTCTGCGCTGACAGTAAAACCATAAATGGTTGCTTTTAAGAACAGGAACTTATTTGTCACAGTTTAGGAGACTAGAAGCTCAAATTTATGGTGTGGCTCTTTCAGCTTCTAGCAACAGCAATTTTCTGGAGTTCCTGATATTATAGGTGCACTGTCTTCCTCTTCCCACTGCATATGTCTATATCTATTATGCTCTTTTTTTTATAACTCAGAGTAATTAGGTTTAGGCCCCACCCTTTACTGGTATGATCTCATTAGCATAACAAAACCCAAAGCCCAACCCACTGCCATCAAGACTGTTCTAACGCATCCACCCCTGTCATCTGTTGATTCTGAATCATAGGAACCCTGTATAAGGTTTCCAAGACTAGATCTTTTGGGGAGCAAAGAGCATTCTCTTTCTCCTGAGGAGTAGATGGTGGGTTTGAATCACTGACCATGAAGTTAATAGCTAACAACTAACCCACAGTGCCACCAGGGCTTCTGACATAACAAAAGACAACCCTTATTTCCAAACAGGGTCATATTTATGAGTACAAAAAACCCCCCAAACAAACAAAACCTGTTGCTCTGAGTCGACTGTGGCTCACAGAAACTCTAAAAGACATCAGAATTGCCCCATAAGGTCGTCAAGGCTGCAAATCTTTCCAGCAAACTGCCACATTCTTTTCCCAGGGAGCGATTGGTGGGTTTGAGTCACCAGGTTTTGGACTTGCAACAGAAAATTTTTGGAGAGGCACAATTCAACCCAGAGCAGGCTCTGATCCAAAAGCAGAGTGGGGGCTACGAGTAGATGAGTCTGAAGGATGAGCCCAGTGCAGTCACTTACTAGCTAAGGCCCACTGTTCTCTGCCTCGGCCTATTCACATATAAAATAATACCGATCTTAAAGAGTTTCATGAGAAATCAATGAGTTCCTAGATTTAAAGTCCTTGAAACAAAGCCGAATACATAGTACGCTCCCCATAATGGTCAGCTGTTAAAAACCAGCACATCCACACACCCCCTCTCTGAGAGATGCACTGGAAGTCTGGCATCATTCCTTGCTGACTCGCTTTGCTCCCACCCCAAGGGCATCCACTTCTGCATCTGGTGTGCTGTCCCCATTCATGTCGCAGGCCTTTGGACATTCTTCTCTTTATCTGGCAGGCTCTTCCCCAGACATTCACATGGCTTTGTCCCTCCTTTTGAGGTCTGTACTAAAACATTATCTGTTTGGAAGCCCTCTTTTCAGACCCTTTCTATTAAAGAGCCCACACTCCCTCCCTCCCTCCCTCCCCACTCCCTTTGCCTTGCTCCAGGTTGCATCATGAAGCACCTCCAGAACGGCCCTGACCTAGTTGTTGTGAATGACTTCATTGGATTTCTGTTGGGGCCCACACTAAAAGGTAAGCTCCATGGAGACAGAGATGCTGTCTGTTTTATTCACCGTCTCACTCGATTGTTGATCATTGCTGTTGAATTGGCATAATCTATTTCTCGCACGACTTCTGGGCCTCCTTCATGATCATTGCTGTGTTTGAGTTCATTGTTGCAGAGATTGTGTGTGTGCTGTCTTAGACTGGGCTTGATGGAGAAGCAAAACCAGCGATGCTTATGTATGTGTGTGTAAATTTATATCAAGGAAATGGCTCACACTTGTTAAA
This sequence comes from Echinops telfairi, assembly GCF_000313985.2. Classification (NCBI taxonomy): domain Eukaryota; kingdom Metazoa; phylum Chordata; class Mammalia; order Afrosoricida; family Tenrecidae; genus Echinops; species Echinops telfairi. The sequence continues at coordinate 57,174,448 of NW_022104341.1, forward strand.
TAAGGTTCCAAGACCAAGTGCAGCCAGATTCCAACTCCGTGGGACAGACGTTAGGCTAGAGGTGTCTCCTGACTTATTTACCTGTGGGACTGACAACCCCAAAGTTGGTAGGCTTCCAGAATCGACAAGTAATGTGACAGGTGTGGTAATTCAATTTTATGTTACCATGTGAGTTAGTTAATTGTGCCAACCTGGCCGATAATCACATGTGGGGCTAATTGAAAGGCGGAGGGATAAATGGGTGGTGGGCCTCGCCTTTTTAGTTCTCGGGTCTCTTGCTTTGTGACGGTCGCACCAGGGTGCAGCTGCCTTAGCAGTTCCCTGCTTCAGCTTGCAAGAATGACTTCCTACAAGACATCCCCAAGGAGAAGCCGCATGGACCTATCCTGATGCAGCCCTGGGTGCTGGA
>NW_022104341.1:57175637-57213760 GCF_000313985.2 Echinops telfairi
TGGGTTTTTTTTCCCCAGACAGCCCAGCCTAACACAGTAGGCCATTGGCTCAAGTCCAAAGAACCAGAGCCCAAGAAGTCAGAATGCAGGATCCAGACCCAGTCAAACCCCAGCAAGGTTTCCAGGTTTGGGCCACACTCCCAAGGAAACTGCCTTTCACTTGCATCAGGGCGTTGGCCTGAGGAAGGGGGATTGCATGACACCCTAATCTCACAGCTGCTTGGCTGCTCACAGTGGGTTCCATCATAAGGTTGATTACATTTGTGTTAGGTCACACCATGGGGATTACTAGGCCTCAGCCAAACCACCTAGAGTCTTAGCCCAGCCAAATTGACACAAAACCCAACTCTCCCAGTGGCCCTGCAGGTATGTGGAATACCAACGCGAAGCTTCTGGCAGCGCAGCAACTCAAGTCACCACAGCACCGCAACTGACAAGACAGGTGGTAGGCCTGACCCCTCGTGCCCAGTCCAGGGTTTGCCACTCAGTAGTTGCCTGGGAAATATTTGTTACTGAATGCACGCCTGAATGAAGGAATCCATGGATCCTTTAGGGAGCTATTTGTGTCTGTTTCCCCCAGTTCTCCCTTCCTCAGTCTTCCAATCACAGATTCTCCTCTGTGGCCTTTTCAAAGCCGCACCCCCATCCCCTTTCTGTTTCCAAACCTACTTCCTTGGCCCCTCACCTCACCCCACCCCGCCTCCAGGCATGCCCTGCCTCAGGAAGTGGGTTTCTGGCTCATGCAGTTTGCTGACTAGCCCAGAAAGGTCTGCTGTCTCAGAGTGGAGTCAGTTGTGAAGGATGAGCCCGCAGTGAGCGAGACAAAGTCCAGTGGGAGAAACGGACCCTTTGAGAGGAAGCGACATCTCTGTGGGAGTTGGGTCACAGAAGCCCAGGGAGTGTGGGAAGGCAGGGGAAGGACTGGCCACCCACTCCCAGGGCAGGAGTTCCCCTCAACCAGAGCCTCTGCCTGTATAAAGCATGTCTGGATGACGCATAGCTAATCTGATGGCTTTATCCTGAGCTGAAAAAGTACCTGGAATCTCAACTCTGAGGAAATTGAAAGCATTGAATCAGTCAAGGAATTCCGATTTGATTACATCAGGGAAGTCATTTAAAGTCAGCAGGGAAGGGCTTTCAGCAGGGAAGGGTGTGATTAAGAGAGAGTGGGACACCTCTGCCTGCTTTCAAAGGTGAAAAGAATTTGATGATGGTGATTCCCAAATCCCTGTCTGTGAAAGGAAGGCTTCCCCAGGCCCGCTCATGGGTCCATCAAAGGCCTAAGTTGACCAGACGTCCCACTTTTGGCGGGACAGTCCCACTTTTTGACAAATTTTCACACATCCCGCAGAGTTTTTTAAAAAGTCCTGATTTTTGGAAAGAATGCATGACAAGCTAGTGTATATGGTTTTGGGCTGCCTTGTGGCTATTTCGCCAGGATGAGTTTTATCAACGGTGCCCCGCTGGTGTCCCGCTTTACCAATGTTAAAATCTGGTCACCTTAAAAAGCCCCCATGCTCTTTGTTATGTTTTTGATTTTTTCATAACCCCCAATGTCTCCTGCTGATCACAGCTCCTGGATAGGACTGAAAAAACCATTTTCAGAAAGAGAATAAGCAGAACTCTCCATGGAAACTGAGGGAGAGCGACAGAGAGACCCCACGTCTTTCTTTCCTAATCTGTGGAGAAGTTGAGTGTTGGACAGGAGAGTTTAGTTTCTTTCTGAGAGCAGAGATGTGTGTGTGTGTGTGTGTGTGTGTGTGTGTGTGTGTGTGTGTGTTTTATGGAGTCCTGGGCGACGCTGGCTATTGGAGCCCACACAGGCTCCTTACAAGACAGGCTTGAGGTTTCCTTTCCTAAAGGTCACAGCCTCGAATCCCCTAGGGAGGAGTCCTACTCTACACGCACTGAGTCTCCGGGAGTTGGAAATGACTTGATAGCAAGCGAGCACAACACATGCACGAGTGTCTGAGAGCATTTATCCACGATGCCCCGCAGAACTGCCGGGGGCCTAATGGAGCGTTAAGCACACACCAAAACAAAGCACCGCTGTCATCAAGGCTGCTCATGGCAACTCTATATAGGACGGAGCAGAGCTGCTCCCTAGGGTTTCCAACGCTGTAAATATATATATATAATTACAGTTTTATTGGCAGATTACCACATATATACAATTCAATAATTCAATCATATCTAGAAGAATTGTACAATAATCACCACAATCAATTTTAGAACATTTTCTCTTTTTTAAATGATTAAATTGCCTTTAAGATGAGTTGTGCAATCACAATCAGTCCTAGTGCTCCCTCCGCACTTCAACATTCATTGTCTACTCCCGAAACCCCTCACCCTACCTCCACACCCCTACATCCCCTATAAACCCTTGCAACAATTATGACCTCTATGAATCCACTCCTTCTGTGCTTCACAAACTGGGAGACCAAGTAGAAACAATAAAAAACAAAATAAAGTGGTAAGTATAAAATAATAATATAAAGATAAATTTTAACATGAGTAAGAAAGAAAAGACCACCATCAATATTGAAAAAGCCAGGAATGAAATTTTTGTCACGGAACAAGCAAGAGACACTTGCATCAAAAACAAATTCAGGTTGGGTCAAGAGGGAGATCAACTGACCAAGTATCAAACTTGGTCCAGCATAATCAAGATTATAATTATCTATGTTTAATAGCAAGGCTGTTCTAGACCTTTAACTGTGGCTAGAGGGGATCTGCCAATGGCTTGATCTGAGTAGATATTCTGCAGATGGGTTTTGGACTCTCACTGTCCTCCACCACCTGTTACAAATTGAGTGTTCACAATTTTAGCACTGATACGTTTCCCTTCATCATATTGGAATTTTGTTATTGTCATCTCATCTTTGGATCACATAGACTGTATGCTTCTTCCATGTAGACTTAGTTGACTTCTCACTTAGATGGCTGTTTGTTTGAATACAAGCTTTTAATACCCAAGACACTACTGCAATTGATAGCCGGGCACCATCTGCTTTCCTCATCACACTTTGCTGGAGCACCCTTCTCTTCAGTGATCTCTTCTTGAAGGCGAGTATGCTGCAGGGAGGCTGTAAATCTTTATGGGAGCAGATAGTCTCATCATTTTCCCCAAGGAGCAGCTAGTGACTTTGAACAGCTGACTTTGCTGTGAGTAGCACTCCACTAGGGCTCCTAAGTACCCACATTTAGCTTAACTTATAAGTACCCACATTTAGCTCAACTTATAAGTACACACATTTAGCTTAACTTAACAAATATTGGGCGTCCCTGAGTGATGCAATGGTTAAGCTCTCAGCAAGCAACCAAAATGTTGGCAATTCAAACCCACCAGATATGCCTCAGGAGAAAGGCTTGGAGACATGTTTCCAAAAGTTTACAGCTTTGAAAACACTATGAAGTGCACTTCTCCTCTGCACTCACGGGGTTACTGTCATCCAGAATTCACTTACGGCTGCTGGTTTTGGTGGACCACGTACCAGGTGCTCAGCTGCAGGCTCAGAAGGCATGGACCCTGCTTTCAAGGAACTTACAGTCTGGTAGAGAAAGCACAAGTGTGCAAATAATTACCTTTCAGGGTGACAAGGCCTACAATTAAAGTACAAAGGTAGCCGGAGACAGAAGTGACTACCTTAAGAAAAGGCAGGTGTTTAAGGATGTGTTCTCAGAAAGGGGGCTGATTTGAGTGAAACCTGTGATCTTCTCCTTAAGAAGCACACCAAACTCATGGAATGCCTCAATGCCAACTCATAGCGACCCTACGAAACAGGGGAGAGCTTCCCCCTGTGAATTTCTGACACTGTAACTCCTTACGGGAGTAGAAAATCCCATCTTTCGCCCACTGAGTGGCTGGTGGTTTTGAACTGCTGACCTTGCTGTTAGCAGCCCAAAACACAACCACTATGCCACCATAGTGGTCCTAGTCATGGAATAGACAGATGTCTCTAATATAACCCATCAGTCTATGAGGATATAACCAGAGCATTAAAAAGTCTTTGTGGATCATTGTAGCATTGTTGGCAATTGTCTGCAATGGGAAGCAAATCTTAATAGAGAGTTGTTAAATAAATTACCCTATATAAATATAATGGTGGTCATATGGAATTTTACAGAACTACAAAGAAACAAGATCTTAGATTTACTGTCATGGAAGCTCTCCAAGACAGACTGTGAAGTGGAAAAATGAAGTGGTAGAACAATGCATAAAGAGCAAACCCACTTATCCCAGAAATAGGCTATATGAACACCAGAGGAGCCCTTGTGGCACAGTGGGCAAGTGCTTGGCTATTGGAACTCACTAGCTGCACAGCAGAAGAAAGAGCTGGCACTCTGCTTCCTGAGAGATTACAGCCTAAGAAATGGTCAATATCCTTTCCCAATAGAGTCCGTTGTTGGGTTATAATCAACTTAACAGCGTCCCTCAAACTCACTGTAATTGAATTGACGTGGATACATCGAGACCCTGCAGGACAGAGTAGAACTACCCCCTGTGAGTTTTCAAGGCTATACATTTTTACGGGAGAAGAAAGCCTCATCTTTCTCCCTCAGAGCAACTGGTGGGTTCCCACCACTGACCTTGCAGTTAGCAATACAACTCATAACCCATCTCACCACCAGGGCTCTTTACTTGACAGCGTGATTGCGTAACTGTGAATGCATAGAAAGAGCACCGCAAGAAAACATGAAAACCAACCATAGTAGTGACCTGGAGGGATGGGGAAGGTGCCAGCAAGGATGAGTAGATGTCTCCATAAGTTATTGTATGTGCTTGCGTATTCATTTGTCTTTCTGGTTGTTAGATTCCGTTACCCCCATTCTTACTCACAGTGACCCATGAAACATCGCCCAGACCTATGGCAGTCTCACAGTTGTTGCTGTGCGCAAGCCCAGTGTTGCAGCCAATATTGCAGTCCATCAACCTCTTTCAAGGTCTTCCTCTTTTGGCTGACCTTACCAAACATGATGTCCTTCTCCAGGAACTGGCGTCTCCTGATAAGTGCCTGCTTGACAGGAGGTCTCGCTAGCCTTACTCATAAGGATTCTGGCTGTACTTCTTCCAGGATCGGTTTGCTTGTGTTTCTGGCAGTCCCTGGAATGGTCAATATCCTTTCCCAATACCGTCATTCAAATATAGCAATTGTTCTTCAGTCTTTTGAATTCATTTTCCAGCATCTGCATGTATATGTAGCAATTGGAAGTCTATAGCTAGAATCAGGTGGACTTCAGTCCTCAAAGCAACAGTTTTGCTTTTTAACCCTTTTGCCGCAGATCCGTCCAGTGCAATGTATCTTCTGTTGTCTCGAGTGCTGCTTGCATGGTCATTGCTTGTGGATCTGGGTGAAACGAAGTCCATGGCAATGTCAATCTTTTCTCCCCTTATTATGAGGTTGCTTATTTGTCCAGTTAGGAGAGTTTTTATGTGGAGGTATAATCCATCTTGTAGGCTATAGGTTTTGATCTTCGTCGGCCAGTACTTCAAGTCCTCTTGGCGTCAAGCAAACAAGGTGTGTCACCTTCACAGTGCAGGTTGTTAACAAGTTGTCCTCCGGTGCTAAGGCTGTGTTCTGCTTCGTCTAGTCCAGTCCCTTGGATTATTTGCACAGCATACGGAATGAATAAGTATGATAAAAGTAAACCCGATGCCCGCCTTTCCCGATTTTAAACCCTGCAAGCGCCCCCTGTTCTGTCTGAAAGGCGGCCTCTTGGTCTGTGTGCAGGTTCCACATCAGCGCAGTGCATGCTCTGGGACTCCTGTCCTTCGAAATGTTATCCATAATTTGTTATGATCCGTACACACTAGAATGTCTTTGCATAGTCAATAAGACACTGGCAAACATCTAAGTAAGACAAACATTTTAAATATCTTTGTGCAACTAACTGGTCGACCTCCCTAGGGTTGGGGCCTGGGGCATCTGCTCAGGGTGGCTGAGTTTACTGAGGGAAGATCACACCTGGAGAACATGCCTCCCTCCATCACCCCTGTGCTGTGGCCACCAGGCAACATGGCTGTCCATCCAGTGGCCTGGTCGCTAGACATGAACACAGTGCTCGCTTTGTCACACTGGTGGCTAAGAGTTCTGAATTCAAAAGCTGGAAGGCCTGGTTCAAGTCCCAGAGTTTCACTCACTATCTCTTTGACCTTAGAAAACTTAGTACCCTTTGAACCTTAGTTCCCATCACCGGGCCACCATGAGGACTTCCAACCTTTTGGTAAACATCCAAGTGGGTTAGCCATTTACACTACCCAGGGACTTACCATCATTAAGTGTTCAACAAATCATAGCTCTGTGTTTAAACAGATCAGTAACAAGACTTGTAGTTGACTGTGCTCAACTGATCCCCACCCAAACCACAGAACCCCTAGGTGTGACCTTTAGCTGTGACCAGCTTGCCTATCTGCCTCATCTAATTTGATGGATTTCCGTTTTAGTAAAATTTAAAAAAAAAAGAAGTCCAGTTCACATCATGTCAAATAGAAATGAATGATGGAATTAGTAGATCTAATCAGTAGTGTTCATTTTCAGTCCATCCGATTCCACGTTCTCTGCCTGCCTTCATCATGTTCGACATCCACACTACACATCTACACACACACACATACACACACACAGGCCACAAGTTGTGCCGAAGACTTGTTCCCACTGGAAGGAAACCAAATGGAAATAGGAGCCTTCTGAATAACAAATTAGATCTATTTCTTTAATAACAACACTCATAAATGCATTTCTTTAAGTGGATGTTTGCCCTACAGCATGTGTTTACAGAGTCAATTGAATTAACTTAAGTATCTCTCCATCATCAACATAAAATTAGGGCAATGGACACTTGCCGTTTTCAACTACCCTGAATTTTCTCCCCTATTCAGTTCTAGGGGACTCCTGCATTCTATGGATCCTGAAAGAAGGTGAGGAACTGATTGCCTTATCAAAGCAGACAACTTTAGCCCCACTGCCTGGCCTCCGGGGCTCCAAACGATTCTTTAGGCTCAGCCACTTGGTGCTTTCTTCTGGAGCAAATGGTACAAGACACGGGCGGGCCAAAAGGGTCTCAACCTCACAACGTAGGCATCCGGGGGCAGCCCTGAGCACGGAGCCACCCAGGGCAGTGGTGCCAGCGGCAGGTCCTGACCAGCCAGTCCCTGTGGCAAGGCTCTGCCTGTGTTCTCAGCTGCCCTGTCTACCTCGGTTCCTGCCCATTACCCATGCCCGGTTCTCCAGGCTTCCTGCTGATTCTGCGAGCTACCTGAGATCCTTTCTGTAAGTTTCTCTTTTATGGAAGTTAGTCAGAGTTGGTGTCTCTTTATTTATAACCAGGCCCTCTGACCAGAACTAACAACTGCAAATGAGGGAGCAGCTAGGAGCCCGGCATTCGTCTGACCTTTCCACCCAGGGCATCCGACTTAGCGGGGAAAGCCTGGCGATCTGCTTCTGAAAAGCCATCGCTGCTCGTCCCAGGGAGCACAGCTCTGCTCCTCTGCACTTGGGGGTCTCTGTGAGTTGGGGTTGACTTGACAACAACTGGTAAAAAAAAAACCCCAACTCTCAGAGAGAAGAACCTGCTCTTCCCCCTGACAAATGAGAACACGGAGGCTTGCTGAGGGTAAGTCCTTACTCCAGGTCAACCCCTGGAGCAGAGGCAGAGCCCGAATCAAGCACAGCTCCATCCATCAACAAGCCTCTTCTTCCTGCTCAGCCACCCAGGGCTCTGGGGACGCACTCACTAGTTATTACAGATGGCTGCTACCTCGACTCAGCTAATCCTTACCACTCCGTGAGGTTGTAATTTGTAATCCCTATTGTACAAGGAGGAACCTGAGATTTAGAGGGATTAAAGGTGATTTTTTTCAAATAGTTATTGTAAATCTTAAAAGTGTGCGTACCCTTTAATCCAGCCATTCCAGATCTGGACCTTGCCCCAAGAGAATAATCAGAGGTAGGACCAACGATTGTTCACTGGGCTATCATTTGTCACAGGGAAAAATTAGACGCTCTTCTTGCGCCCAACCAGCAGGAAGCAGTTAGCACCTGAGGGAAGACCATGTGATGGAATAGTATGCAGTCATTACCAATCAACCGACAGAAAGAAACCAGTGGTGGCCCAGGCCCTCGGGACGGGGGAGGACTGACTGCAAAGACCTGTGTGGGAACTTTCAGACCATGTTGGAAATGCTCTAGAACTTGAGTGTGGTGGTGGGCACACAGGGGTGCACAGTTGCCTGGCGCTCATCAGATAATCCACTTCAAATGGGTACATGTGTATAAATCGCTGTCGCTGTTAGACGGGGCAGAGTTCATTTCCGTCGGCGCCACCTTGTGTGACAGAGAAGGGCACTTTCACCGCATTTCCTCGTAGGTACAATTGATGGGAGCAGGAGGCCCAGCCACGCTCCCGTGGGGTCCCTGCGCGGGTTGGAATCCTCAACGTTTTGGTTGCAGCCAAGTGCTTAACGGCTGCACCACCAGGGTACCTTGTAAATAAATTACACTTCAACAAAGATTGGGGGGGGGGTGTTTGTTTTTGGGAAACCTTCTGGAGAAAAAAAATTCATCAAGGATAATATTCAGAAAATAATGTGACAAAGTTTACAGAACGACATTGACGGGGTCCATGTTCCTAGGTGTGTGACATGTATAGAGAAGAACTTAAGAGGCATTCTACCGAAATAAGACCAATCGTGCTTTCTAGGTGGTGGACGTTTTAGGTCATTGAGATTTTCTTTCCAACTCATAATGGCCCTGTTTCCAATGGAGGTGTGTTCTTTCGGAATCAGAAGCAGCACTCAGAAAGCGTAATGAACTTGTCCTGCATCGCACAAGTATTAAATGGAGAAGAGGGGGCTAGAAGTGAGGGCTCCCCAGCCTGGTGGTAACCTGCTGTAAGGGCAGCAGTTTGGAACCTCCAGCTGCTCCTCAGGAAAAAGAGGGGGCTTTCTACTCCCATAAAGATTTGTAGTATCAGAAACTCACAGAGGCAGTTCTACTCTGTCTTATGGGGTCTCTATGAGTGAAAGGTCTACTCTGTACCAAGAATTGCTGTAGTACGTGCTTTGGCAATTACTTAGTAAACGTGCTCTTGCCTGCTAGGAACTCGAACCCTTTACAGAAGGGGGGGGGAGAGAGCAATGCCATCTGGCTGGGAACCAGGAGAGGTTTCTTGGAGGCGGACTTTGTGATGAGCCAAGAAGGATGCATGAGATCATAACAGGCAGGGCTGTAGGGGATGGTGGTGCAGGAGGGAACAGAGAGATTCTAGGCCAGATGGGGAGAAAGGAGGTAAGATGTATAGAAGGTGGTGCTGGGTGATGAGGCTACAGGGGAAACTGGGGCACATTGTGCAGAGCCTTGAATGAGGCCGGAGCAGGTGGATCCATTCAATCACTTTACAGATGCCAGGATGGAGACAGCCACACGTAGGTGGTATTTAATTCACATTCCCTTTAAACAATATCTGAGTTATCATTCAAAAGTCAGGATTCAAAAAAAAAAATACAGTGTTGCAAAATCCAACTTAGAGCCCCTTGGGGAAAACACAAGGATCCCTGGGTGGTGCTTTGGGGCAAGTGTTGGACTCCTAACCTCAAGGACTGCGGTTCAAACCCACCAGCAACTCCTTAGGAGAAAGACGAGGTTACCCTGCTCCAATAAAAATTTACAGCCTCAGTACCCCTATAAAGGGTCACTATGAATTAGATACCGTATACAGGGTCACTATGAGTTAAAATCAACTCGATGGCAGTGGGTTCGGGTTGGTTTCGGCTGAGAAAACATACATAACAGATGTACCTGAACCATCGCCAGCCATGCAACACCCAAATTGCCATGATCCACTCACATACCTCTCCTCTCCAGACCGTGGATCAGGGGCTTGTTCAGCTTCAGTGTCCATTACAATGTGTAATTGAGACTCAGAGTAACCGGCACTCAGAGTTCCTGGGACTCAGGCAAAGGGTAGTGACTGGTACCCTAGAGGAGGGGAGCAGGGACAGGGCAGAGTAACTGGGCAGAGGCTGCTATGGAAGGTGTGAGTGAGTGGTTGCCAAATGAATGACAACACATCTTGAAAGGAAATCTAAGAGAGGATCTGTGGTGTCGTGATTAGCATATGGTCTTTGGAACTTGTTTGCTTGACTTTAAATCCAGATTTTTGCCACCCATTGCCTGTGCAACCTTGGGAAAGTTACTTAACCTCTCTCTGCTTTGCTTCCCTCGTGTGTAAACGGGATCCCAAGAGACGCTGGCCTGGCCACTTCCTGTCACAGTGAGGATTCAAAGCCCTTTGGCCACTGCTTGGCACATAAACAAGAACCCACTGCCATTGAGTGAATTCCGACTCATAGACCTGATAGAGAGTTTCTGAGACTGTAAATCTTTAGGGGAGCAGACACTCCTCTTTCTCCCCAAGAGCAACTGGTGGGCTCAACACCAGTTGTCAACAGTGCAGTGTGCACCCCACGATGCCACCAGGGCTCTGGCACACTCTTGTCTTGTGGAGTGCCCTCAAGTCTGTCCCAACCCACAGCAACCCTATGTACCACAGAGTGGTGCCATCCTCACAACGGTTCCTATGTGTGAGCCCATCGATGCGGCCACTCTGTCAATCCATCTTGTTGAAGATCTCCCTCCTTTTTGCTGTCTGCTACTAGAGTGAGCGTGATGTCCTTCCCCAGGGACTTGTCTCCTGATCATACGTCCAGTCTCCCCATCTCTGCCTCTCGGGAGCATTCTGGCTGTACTTCTGCCAAGACAGATCTGTTTGTTCTTTTGGCTGTTCATGATAGTTCAATGTTTTTCACCATCACCATAATTCAAATGCATTGATTCTAGTTCTGTCTTCCTTATTCACCGTCCAACTTTTATGTGCAGATGACACAATTGAAAATGCCATGGCTTGGGTATGGCACACCTTCATTTTCAAAGTAGCCTCCTTGTTTTTCAACACTGTAAAGAAATACTGACGGTGCCAAAGACTTACCTAATGCAACACACTTGCATTTCCTGACCGCTGCTTCCATGAGCATAGAACAGGAATCTAAGTAAGACAAAACCTTAGACAACTTCACCTTTTTCTCCTTGTATCATGATGTTACCTATTGGTCCAGTTGTAAAGATTTGGGTTTTCTTGACGTTGAATTGGAATCCATACTGATGACTGCAACCCTTGAACTTCATCAGCAAGGGCGTCAAGACTTCCTTATATTCAGCAAGCAACATTGTGTCATCTGCATATTAAAGGCTGTTCACAAGACTTCCTCCAATCCTGAGGCCCTGTTCTTCTTCATATAATCCAACATCTCTGAGTATTTGCTCAGCAAACAGATTGAATAAGCCCAACCTTTGAACCAGCTGTTGATTGCTTAACCATTTGTGGCATCAGGGACTCTGGTGTAAGTGTTAGATCTTGTGAGTGTGCTAATCCAACCTACTTATTTTAGAGGTGAGAAAAGCGAAACCCAAAAAGGGAAGTGGCTTGTCCAAGAGAGCTGCTGATAGAGCTGGGAACTTTGCACCTAAGAATCAATACATCTTTGTCACGAAAGGACTGACTGCTTGGCTGTTTGCCATGCACCTGGCATTGTCCTGGCCCTTGTCTGGGGAACACGGGGCAGGCATGTGTCCACCACCAGGTTGGGCAGAGAATGAGCTAGAGACCAGTGAAATTAGGGATGTATTCCTGGCCAGGCAGCTGAGGGAGGGAAAGCAGTCAGGAAGCAGGAAGAGCAGCCTGGGCTAGTGAAGAAGGCAGGAGCTCTTTGGAAGAAGAACAGCTTTCCATTGGCAGGGTGGAGAACTGACTAGGACAGTGGCATCCTGCGTGTGCGCATCTGTGGGTGGTGTGTTCGAGAGCATGTACTTGTGTGCCTGCACGCACTCTACTCCATGGGCTCCGCCTGCACATCACAGTGAAAGGTACATGGCCTTTGGAATCAAATCATCTTCGTTACAGTGCAGGCTCCATACTCAGCCCTTGAGTGACCTTGGAAAAGTCATTTGCTGTCTCTTAGCTTTATCATCTCAATGCATAAAACAGAGGCAAAAAGACCTAGCTTCTGGGGCCCTGAGGAGTCATGGGGTTAAAAAGCGAATGCATGAGAGACAACAGATCAATTAAGAGCAGCCCCTCTCCTTCTGTTATGGGCTCTCTTCGCTCACCAGATTTGACCCACCAGATTGCAGTCTTGTCATGTCTCTACCTCTGTTGTGATGAATGGGCTGCAAACCGGAGACAGAAAACAAAGCGAACACAATCCACTGGAGGAGTCTAAATGAGCTCCCCTCTAGACTAGGTTTTGCCTAGGGTGAGGGGTTGAGGATGGAGGGGACATAAGGCTTTGGAAAAGAATGCATTGAGGAAGATGGGGGAGGGGCCTGAAAGGAGAGACAAGCCCTGAGACATTAGGCGTGGCTGACCCCCAGCAGGGACTGGACCCATTGCAGTCTTAACTTTCCTTTGGTGGAAAGGGAGGTGCTAACCTTTGTCGGGCATGACTAAGTGCCGGGCTCTGTGATACATGCCAGGACGGAGCCTTGAGCTGCACGCGTCGCTTGCCCTAAGAAGAGCTGGTCACTTATCCCTCAGCAGGAAAACAAACCATTTTCATGAACACAAAATACAACGATGGCATCGAGCGTAACACAATTAGGACCAGGAAGGCGTCCTATGGCGGGTGGACCTTGGACTTTAAGGCAGGCATAGGAGGTGACCTGGGAAGCCACCCAAGAAAGAGAGAATGGCTTGCGTTCCAAAATGGTGGGAGTGGGAAATGGTGGGGAAGAGGAGGCTGGAGGGGAAGGTGGGGGCCGGATGACAGAGAGACCAGGTGAGTCTTGGTCATGCAGCGATGATGAGCCAGTCGAAGGAATGGGGGGCATGTTCAATATTCATGTCCAAACAGCCCCCTCTGGGCAGCAGGCTGCAGGCTGCCCTGGAGCCAGTCTGAGGGCAAGGCAGTCTGGTCCGGGAGAAAGGACACGAGCCGGATCCAGAGAACCCGGGTGTCTGCTTTCACGCAGGCGCTTCTTCTTAAGCCTCAGCGTGAACCTTCCCTCCTCGGGGCCTGTGACCCTGGGCCTTACGCTGTGATGATCTGTGTATTTGTCTTCCGTCCACTGCCGGGTGGGAAGCAAGCTCCCAGCTCTGCATCCCAGGAGCCTGAGCCGGTGGCTGCCTCACAGTCGGCGCTGATGGGTTCTACGACCCACGGGGTTTGGGCAGAGGGGCCTGGGGCCCGGGCACAGCATGCAGCCCAGTTCAATAAGGCAAGCCAGCCCTCCAGCCTGCTGCTCACTCACTTCCCCTTCTTGATTTGTCCTTAATCCAACTGTGCACAGAAATGTCTTAACTGCCTCTGTATTGTTTTGTGAATCAACAGTGCAGTCAAAACCCTTTCTCTTGCATGTTTACCAACTGGCACTTTAAGGAAATAACACATAATCAAGAGAGGGCAGACCAGCTGGTGGTAGTTGGAGTTAGCCTGCCCGGTTGTTTATTTCCCCTCTAATAGAGAACCTGATAATGGTTGAGTTTTAGGGTAATTTTCCAGAGGGGAATTTGCCAGTCCACAAAGACACTTGTGGGTAGGATTATTCCCCCACCCTTCCACAACTTTCCCTAGGCTGCTTTCTGTTGCATCTGCGTGGGCACGGACAGGGCAGCTGCAGGTTAACTGGGGCCGAAAAGTTGTTATCGCTTGACATCTGCGCCAACCGCTTATGTAAAACGAGCTGATTCCAGCAAGCACATGTCCCCGGCTGGGGCTGGCCCCCGCTGGCATTCACCAGGCGCCTGGGAGCTACATGCTGCCAAGGGGCCCAGAGCAAGGCAGGGCTGGGGCCCTGTGGGGGGTTGGAAGGACTGTGAGGCGGGTTGAGATCTGTGGGCAGAGAAGTCAGGCAAGAGAGGACTGTGAGTCCCAAGCAGCACCTGTTCCCAGGGAGTAAATAATACTTTGCCCTTGTGTAAGAACGCCTGTCTGTCGCCGAGTGGCATGCAGTTCATCCTCCGTGTGGGCCACCAGCCTCAGACCAGAATGCTGCGGGTTGGAAATGTGCTTTGGAAAAGAAATCAAGGATTCTCTCTGCTCTCTGCTCCTGCTCAGCTCTGTGTCCCTCTCAACCCCCAGTCCACCACTGCCACACAACGGCAAGGCTCCCAGGGTGGGCCAGCCAGGTTTGGGGGTCTTACTGCCCCCAGGTCCTGACAGAAGCAGATGACAGGAGCGTGGAGTCAGAGTATGCCCTCGGCCGTGGGCCCAGGAGGACAGGTGCCTGCAACTCTGGCCTCCTCCCACCGCCACCCCTTCCTCTCCTCCCCTCCTGCTGGCCTCTCCATTTGCAATCTATTTGCAGGACAATATTTGAAGAATTCTAAATATGGGTGTAGTCACCCAGGCCAGAACACCAGATCCATTGTGTGGGAGGAGTATTAATAAGGTTTAGGAGACAAGGTGAAGAACAATTGGTCTGTTCGGGAATTAATCCGTGCTCTGTGATTGCGTGAGTAATCTTTCTAATGCCACCACTCTTTAATACAGTTCCTCATGTTGTGGTGACCCCCCCAACCATAAAATTATTTTCGTTGCTACTTCATAACTGTCATTTTGCTACTGTTATGAATCAGACAACCCCTATGAAAGGATCGTTCGACTCCCAAAAGGGTCGTGACCCACAGGTTGAGAACCGCTGTTATATTGGTTGAAGTAATAACATGAAGGTTCAGAACCCAAACACGGAGGCCAAACTGCAGCCCGGCCTCTGGCAGGCAGCAGGACCTTGGCAAATTCCTGTGTCTCCATTTGCAGGCTGGCCAACTCCTGGTTTGCCCAGGGCTTTCTGAGTGCTGGAAACCCCCTCGGCCATGGACACATGGAATGGTGGGTCGACGTAGAAGGGGATGATGATGGTACTTAGTGTCTCTATTGTGAGGTAGAACCGAGTAAGGCAGGGTTTAGTCACTGTGCCTGGCACATAGTGCACACCACGCCAAGTAAGCTATGATGATGCCATTTTGAGGACCCAAAAGTCTTTGCTGCACTGTGGACCCTGCTGTGGACTGCATGAGACACAGCTGCAAACATATGGAAATGTTCAAATGCTATAGAATTTATTATTGGAGCTCCCCTGATAAAGTAGCTCGTGTTATCTTTATTATACTGATGAGGAAATTCAGACTCTATGGGATCATAAGCCTTACCAAAGGTCAGCAGCTAAAAAGGAAAGGACAGGAAACCAGGTATCCTACATCAACCCTGAATCCTCCCCTAGGCCATTCTGTCTCCCTTTAGTCAGTTCAGGCTCTGCAGTAAGTAACACGTACACTTTTTCTATGGGCGCCCTGGGGGTGCAGCGGCTAAACATTTGACTGCTAGCCGAGCAGTTGGCAGTGCAAGCCCATGAGCTGTTTCGCAGGAAGAAGGTGAGGTAGTCAGTTTGCTCCCATAAAGACCTAGAGCAGCGGTTCTCAACCTGTGGGTCACGACCCCTTTGGGGGGTTGAATGATCCTTTCCCGGGGGTCGCCCGGTTCATAACAGTAGCAAAATGAGAGTTATGAAGTAGCAATGAAAATAATTTTATAGTTGGGGGGTCACCACAACACGAGGAACTGCATTAAAGGGTCAGGCATCAGGAAGGTTGAGAACCCCTGAGCTACAGCCTCAGAACACCTATGGGCAGTTCTATGCAGATCAGTAAGGACACTATGAATCAGAATGAACTTGACAGGATTTGAGTTAGGTTCTTTTGTCAAACTGCCCCTACTTGGAATTCCCTTACCTTACTGCCCTAGCCTACCAGCCCTCCTCTCCCACATCTAGCAAATCCCCATTTCCCTCTGATACCCAGCTCAGATGGCACCTCCTCTAGGAACCTGTGCTGACCTTTGACCTTTGTCAGCTCAATCAGGCATCAGTGCTCTCTGCTGTTTAATACCCTCTATGCATGTGTCGCTGTGGTTCGATTTGCTGCACAGGATTGTAAATATTTGCTGATGGATTGTCTCTTGTGAACTTGAAGGCCAGGATTCTATCTTTCCTTTTGTGCTCTCCACTCCCAAACTCAGAACAAAGCACACTTTCTGGCCTACAACAGGTGCTCTTTAACCAGAATTGAATTCACTTAGTGGTGACATAACTTGCATTGCACTCTGTAATAATGATGGCTACTATCACTTGAGCACTTATGAAGTATCATGCATTACACTAAGCATATATAGTATCTCATTTAATCCTCACATAAAACTTGTGAGGTTTGATAAACAACAGAGGGCGATGGTAAGGCTCCACCCAAACTTACTTGAGTTAATTCTGACTTAAGCAACCCTGTAGGACAGTGTAGAACTGCTCCATGCAGTTTCCAGGCCTATAAATCTTTACAGACCCAGGCAGCCTCATCTTTCTCCCTCAGAGTAGCTGGTAGGTTTGAAGTGCCAACCTTGCAGTTAATAGCCCACTTAGTCCACCGTACCACCATTTACCAGACGACCCGAGGAACTGAAATAGCTTATTCAAGGTCACGTGGTCCCTTGTTTTTGCTTATAACACACATAGAACTCATCAGAAATTAAGGAGCTAGGGGCTTTCAGGGACTGCAAAAAATATATACCATGTATGTTATTTGCGTAAAATACAGTAAGCTGCAGATCTAAACTTTGAGTACGGCTCTGTTTGATTTGGGAATCTGCATTCTCAACCCCTGGACTTTTCTACGACTATCTGTGGCAGTCAACTTCCTGGCCATGCCAGGCACTAATACTACAGTAAAACCTGTGTAGAGTGGCAGCCCATCAGAGAATGAAAATGCTCTGCACGGATAGAGCGCAATGGAAAAGTGCACCCTATCCGAGGCAGAAAACCCACGAGACCCTGAACAAGGAGGCATTTCCGCAGAGCTCTGGCTCTCATGGCTTCATGGGCGGTGTGGGGGAAAGGGTGACGAGGTTCTTCCCAGGATGTGCAGCACTGGGCATCGGAGGGTCGTCCTTGAGGTCTCTCAGGCCAGCTAGCGGGTTCTTCCCCTTTGTTCAGGAGCTAGCACGAAAAGCTCTTCCTAATTCCAGGGCTCGGTCTCACCTTCTTCCTTCCTGGCCCTTCTCAGCCTCCAAGGGCAAGGTGAGGCCTGAGAAGGCTGAGCAATGCCGCTGAATTGTCTTCCACACGTTCCGAACCGATCAGGCCTGGGGGAGTTTCCAGACAACACTTTCCTCGAACTGTTCCAGCCAAGAGCTACAGTGACTAAGTCTGTGGAAAACCAAAGTTGCTGACGGTTCCCAGGAAGTCAGATGGTTCTACACCCCACGTCTTCCAGCCACGGCAGAAGACCACCGCAGCCAGTCCCCAGGCTCCTCCGAGCCCACGTGTGGAGGGACCAGGCAGAAGGGCCTGCCGAGGAGCTCTGTCACAGGAGCTTGACCATGAATCCTGTAACAAGTCTCGAGAATGGACGAGGAGAATGAGTCAGGGATAAACCCAAGGTCTTGCCCCCACCAGACTTCACCTCTGCTCCAACGACGTCTCAACAACCACGCTGCTTTCTGGGCCACCTGAACAACGGATGTGCCTCTTCTGAGCTTCAGGAAGGGGATGGCGCGACCTTCTTAGAGGGAATAAGCCATCGAGTTTGGTGTTAAGTGGGTTCTGACTCAGAATGAAAGGTGGTCCTGCCCTCACGCTCGCTCCCGGCGCTGTTGGGGCCCATGGCTGCAGCCACGGTGGCCATCCATTTCCTTAGAGAATCTGCCCTCTCTTTCTGCTGGCCCTCTGCTTTACCGAGCGTGAGGTCCTTCTCCCAGGATTGACCCTGTCTGGTGACCTCTCCAAAGTAGCCCATGTGAAGTCTCTAAGGCCCAACACCCACCCCCACCCCCCACCCCACCTTCTAAGGAATATCCCTGGCTGTCCTTCCCTCCCTCACGGGTTTGTTTGTTCATCTGGAAGTCCCGTTCTCCTTTTTGTCATTGTGCATCAAGCAGGTACGTGACAACGGGAGTGGGGAGTGGGGCTCCCGGATATGAGGGGGTCAGGAGCTGAGCTGGTGCCTTCTGCTCACCGGCACACTGGCGGCCCCTCGCATTGTTCCCGGGTGGAGTGGCACGCACGCATTCATTCTCCTGAGCAGCAGGCCTCGAACGTGTGTTTTCTGCGGGCTGGTATCTGCAGGAAGGACCAGTTTACCCCAGGCCTATTGTGTTTGCGGCCTGTGTGTTTAGCCTTGGCAAGCTGAAAGTGCGTGACCCCTACAACAAGTCTCTAGGGGACTGCTCTTCCAGAAGCCAGGCTGGGTCCGCTTTCTTCTCCAGTGGAGGCCCTGGCCTCGGGACATGGCCTCGGGATATGCTGCATGGAGGACTGGGGTTCTACCATCTCTGAGAGGCCCCTGTCGGCTAAGGTCTAGAATAACAGATCTGCTCCTCTGATCTTGAAATGTGTCCAAGTAGAAAGCAAGTGGCCTGAAATGGATGGTAAATGGCTTTTTAAGGGCAGCTCTTCCCCCTTTGTCAAGTCAACGCGTCCCTCTGAGACGGTCTTGGAGGGTTTTGTAGACACAGAGCCCGGAGGTCATCACGACTTGCCATGGAATTGATTTCACATGATGAAATCCAGACTTTGAGAAAGAAGTGGCAATGCAAGGGTGACCAGCCAGCTGGGAGAGAAGAAGGGCTGGCATCCGGCTCTGGGTTTTGCCTTAATTCTTTCTTTTCTTCTACCTCCCTCGAATGCTGCTCCATAGAGCGGGGCAGCACAAGAACCCCACACACTACCAGGGCCCTGCTCTGTTGGAGGAGCTTGCAGCCTCGTAGAAAAACCAAGCAGGTTACGTGATGAACACATGACACCTGAGAGCCTGGCACATGGAGAGGTGGGGGGTGGGGTGGGGGGGAGACAAAGGCTTTCATGCCAGACAGACCCGGATTCACCTCCTTGCCCCACCATCCACCACCTGTGGGACCTGGGGCAAATGACCTCACCTCCCGAAGCTCAGTTTCCCCACCTATAGAGGACTACCCTTTAAGGTTGCATTAAGAGGTCTGCTGGTGCCAAATTAAAAGTTGGCAGCTAACCAAAAGTTTGGCAATTGGAATCCACCACCGGCTAGGGAAAAGACCTGGCTGTTTGCTGGGATAAAGATTTCCACCCATATGAAACCCTTTAGAGCAGTTCTTCTCTGGCCCCCAGGGGTGCTATCAGACCAAAACATCTTGATGGGACACACAACAACACGGAGCATGGAGTTCCTGGGTGATACAAACAGTTCATGTGCCCCAGCTGCTAACCAGAAGGCCGGATGTTTGCGTCCACACGGAGGCACCTCAGAAGAATGACTTGCTAACTAGCGTCCAAAGGAAAGGAAAAAAAAAATCATCCGTTGGAGCTTTATTCTGACACATTGAAATCAATTCAACAGACTGGTACTGGTTATGAAAGCAGTTAGCATAGAGCCCAGCACATGTAACCATTTAGCATAGAGCTTTCTCTGTCTCATGAGCACACACACAACACACACACAGGAAAACAAGAATGCCACCCCTCCCTATCATGCTTCGGTATCAGCACCTAGCCTTTGCAACGTAGATCTGTTTTCCCTTCAGTCCCCATTAGAACCGTCAGAGATAACCAGGGGAAACTGATGAACCAATAGCCACAGAATACCTGGGTCCCTGAATAAATAAACCTGGCATGCTCCAAACACTTAGCACGTGCCAAGGACTGTTCTAAGCACTTGATCGTTCTGGCCTTTGTAACGTATGTAGTAACTGCCTTATGAGCTGGGCACTGCTCTCATCCACATTTTACTGATAAGGAAACTGAGGCCTAGAGACATTCAATAACTTGCCTAAGGTCGAACAGGTAATAAGCAGCTTATGTGAGAACGCATCCAGGTGAACTGGCTCTAGAATGGGGGTTCCTGACCCAAATCCTGTGCGGCGTGCGTAGCTGGATGAATGAATTCAGGTGAGCCCTCTATTTTACAGAGACCAAAGCTGAGACAGGAAGAGCCCTGGTTGGGGTGTGTGTGTGTGTGTGTAGTAGATTACCTGTTGGGCTGCTACCTACAAGGTCGCCGGTTTGAATCTACCAATTGTTACTCGAGAAAAGATGAGGCTTTCTGTTCCTAGAAAGATTTTCAGCCTCAGAAACCCCAGGGGACATTTCTACTCTGTCTCATCGGGTGGGGAGGAGTCAGAGGGGACCTCATGGCTGAGAGAACATGACTGCTTGCCCAAGGTCATGCCATTGGTTCAGCGCTCTGCCATTGAACTGTTCAGATCCCAGCGACTCCTTAGGACAGAGTAGAACTGCTCCTGACAGTTTCTAAGACGGTAAATCTCTCTCTCACTCTCTGTCAATGTTATTATTCTTTTAAATTTTTAAGTTTTATTAGTACTTCATCCACCTGTCATTCAATTCAATAATCCAATCATATCGAGAAGAGTTGTACAATTGTCATCATATTCAATTCTAGAACAATTCTTCTTCCTTATAGTCATTGCTATATATGTAATTTTTTTCTTATTGTGGCAAAAAGATACACAACAGAACATGTCCAATTCCACACCTTCTACTTGTATAATTCAGTGTCACTGGTAGATTGTAAATCTTCATTAGAGCTGACAACCTCATCACTTCCTCATGGAGCAGAAGCGGGGCTGGAACTGCTGACTTCATGGTTAGCAGTCCAGGGTTGAACCCCCCACACCACCAGGACCCCGTCCAGTTCATTAGTGGATGGTAGAATGGCCCTCAAGAGGCAGGATCCCACTTCCCCAGCCTTTTCAGAGTTGGATGTCATCATGTGACTTGCTCTGCCCAATAAGCCAGGAATGTAAGTGGTATAGGACACTTCTGGAAAGATTTAAGGATTTTCCACACGCGCGTCGAAAGCCATGATGACCTTTGAAACGTGTTGAAATGAAGCTTCCAGCTGTCTGGGTCCCTGAGTCAGTAAATGAGCCGAGTTCACCTGCCTGTCCATGAGGGCATTGCATGAGAAATACATTGTTGTTGTGTTCGGTCTCTGAGATGTGTGGGGAGTGTTTGTTGTCACAGTAGAACCTAGCTTCCCCTCACTGATTAAGGCAGAGTTAATGACGAGAGATTGGGCAATCCAACACCTCATGCCACTCCTATTGCATTACTGCACCGCAGTCAACACTGCACACGCGGGTGGTTTATCCACCCTCCCCCTCAGCTGGACTAATCTCTGGCTGAATGAGCTGGATCACTTGTGGCATGAGAGGAAGACAGTTGTAAAATTCCAGCCCCTGACAGAAGATTCCAGACAGACATTGACAGCTTTGACTGTGTACGTTTGATACCCAAGATACCTCCCCAACATGCTGTCTCGTGTCAATCAATTCTTATTCATGGATAAGCTATTGTAGAGAAAGTGAACTTTCTATGAGGCACTTTGTACATGAGATTAGCAACACTATCGCCTAAAGCTGATGATACAAAAAACTAAAAGCAAACGCTTTGTGGAGTTGATCCTGAATCCCAGGGACCCTGTAGGACAGAGACTTTACACAAGACCATGCATTTTAAGAGGCGTGAAATTACAAACCAAACCAGTGGCCTTCAAAGTTGACTCTCCGAGGCTATAAATCTTTATAGGCACGAACAGCCTCACCTTTCTCCCTCGGAGCAGCTGGGCAGTTCAACCATTGCTTTTAGCTGCCCAGTGCTGAACTCACTGCTCCACCAGGGCTCCTCTCAAGTTACAAAGTTAAGCTTAATTAACCAGGTTTGCATTTGAATGTTTTTAAAATAAAAAAAACAAAAAAAACTTGTGAAGGTTATAAGACTAATTAATTACATAACCCCATAGGCTTATCACTTTCTACATGACAGATACAATAGCAATAACTTATCGATCCGGATGTAAAACAGGAGCCTGGTGAGGCCATGAGCCAGGCTGCTAACCACAAGCAGGGCAGCTCAAGCCCACTAACCACCGGGAGGCAGAAAGGTGAGGTGCTTTGCTCTTATAAAGATTTGCAATCTCAGAAACCATTTACCGGGTCACTGTGAGCCAGATTCGACTCAGTGGCAATGGGTTTGGGTTGGGATTTGGACTAACATTAAAACATGTGTAACTTTTTCCGAAAAAATTGGTAACTTCCATCAAACCAGTGCTTTTAAAAACCCATTTCTAGGAGTTGTGAGTCTTCTTTATATTGAACTCAATGAGAAAAAGATGGTGCAAAAGAACAAGATGGGGATTTGACACACGTGACTTTCTATATTGATTTTGGTTCCAAATCAAAATTGGTGGTGATACACATCAAAAGGCTAACACTCTCCAATTTGGGTGGACTTTACATGTATCTTCATACCTGTCTGCATCTTCTGCATTTTGTGGTAGACTTTATGTTGTTTTTTAGTGTCGTCGAATTTTTGCATGTTCTGCTCTTACAATCAAATAGAACAATCAAGTTTTCCATTTATTTTTGTCTTATGTTTAAGTTACATTTCCCCCGTTGAGGTCACTGGCTTGCATTACTGCACTAAATAATTGTCTGAACCTTAGATCCAGTCTTCCTGGCCCCTGTTTCAAAACTATCTTCCATTTGCATGGAACTTGGAATCATTGGGTGATCCGCGAATGAATTCAGCGGCCAGCAAACAGGTTGGAGGTCTGGGTCCACCTAGGGGCACCTCAGAAGAAAGGCCTGGCAACCTACTGCTGACAGCCCAGCCCTTGCAAACCCTGTAGAGCACAGGTGGGCTCCGGCACACCTGAGGCTGCCAGGAGTTGGAGTCAACTTGGATGGGAACTGGTTTGGTTTCTAATTTCACACCTTTTAAAATGCATGGTCTCGTGTGAAGTCAGAACTCGTGTGGGCTACAAAGGATGTAGGAGTCAAACCCAGTTTCCTTTTGCCTGTCAGCACCCCCCTCACCTTTGTACCCTGTACTCAGGGTGGAAGGCTGGGTGACGCAGGAGCAGAGGCCTTGGCACCGTATCCTGATACCTCGACTTCTTAATTACGTGGCTGAGGTTTAAGTGTTGTCGCCTTCCTGGATTTCAGTTCCTTCTTCTGTAAAATGGACAGAATAATGTAGGCTATGAAGTGATCGAAAGAGAGAACATAGGTTGAGCGCCTGGGCCAAGTTCATGTCCCTTTGCTGCTCACCAGCCCCGCCCACAGATACCTTTATCTGATGACATCACAGTCTGCCACCTCCTTTGGATCTTGCCTCTCTCTTAGCCTGCCTCTTCCGCTCCCTGTCCCAAGGTCTTCCCCATGATACACGCTGGCCCCAAAGCCGCCCTGCCAGGGCTCACTTCCTCTGAGAATCCTGTACTGCTTTTGAGTCCCCATGGGGTGCATGCTCTTTGTCACACTTCCTTATACTTTGGGTCCATGCCATGAACTCGATGTCACCTTTCTTTTCCAGTATCCGCGGTTCCCATCAGAGTCAATAATATTTTGGGTCAAGCATTCCATGGACGCACCTCCAATGTGATGGCTGGAATTGCTTGTTTAGTGAGATGTGATGTTAGCTGGTATTGATGATTTCTTGGGCCTTCTCTGGTCTTCCACCCGACGTTCCCCACTTCTCCCTACAGAGGCGGGTCACATGAGTCAGAATTGACACAATGGATTTCAGAGTTTCTGTATGCAACTGAAAGATTGGCGGTGTGACTTTACAAGGAGGTAACTCAAAGGAGAGGAGCATCTTATACCTTTCAGAGGAGGCCCTAATATTTCTGTTGGCAGATATGGTGGATAAATGAGGAGAAGCAATCTCCCATCAGGAAGGGATGCTAAACAATAATTGTAGGTAACCTAAGAGGAGAATAAACCCAGGTCTATGTACCTGAATAGGCACTTCGAATATATTTCTACCCAACCCTGAGTGAGCCATGCCATGGAATAAACACTATGATGACCTTCGACACTGGCCTTACAGGGAACGTGGGATCCCATGGTAACCCGAAAGACCACACCTGAAAGACTCAACATGAAAGCCCGACTGAACTAACTGAGTCCTACCTCAAAACCGCCCAAAAGCTCTTGGACCCAATTCCCTGATGGGAGAGGAAGCAAAAGATGGCCACCCCAAGACTGGAAATGGCGGTCGTTGGACCTTGAGTCAGACCCCTGACTTAGTGGGTGTCCAGTGAAAGGAGACCCAGAGTCACCATATATTTGGTACCTGAATGCTCCCCTTGCATTAATATGACAAGTTTTAATCTGAGAGACAAGGGTCTGCCCTTGCAAGAAATGATACAGGAAATTTCCCCCTAGCAACCACCCCCATGCTCAATGTAAACAGAGCTCAATAAATTAAGAAATCAATTAGCACAAAGCAATAACTCATGGACTGCAGCTCACAGTTAGACCACACTCAAACTCATATCAACAGTAGCTAACATTTTGTCATTGGAAAAATTATCAACATTATACCCTAAGGGGATGGTTGACAATGGTTTTCGTTTTTTGTTTGTTTCTTTTGTTTTGGGGTTTAGATGTTGTTGCTGTTGTTGTTCTTGTTGGTTCTTGTTTTGGTTTTTGCTTTTATCATAATATGAATGCCAAAGTAAACCAGAGTCTTTCAAAACCTGGGGACAAGCAGATGGATTCTGGGCTCCCATGTAATTCTAGCCCCAATCCAAGAACAGTTCTTATTACACACCCCTGCTAGATACTTGCCTTCATGAAGAGATCACTGAAGATCAGGGTACTACAGCAAAGTGTGTTGAAGAATGAAGATGGTGCCTGGCTATGGATTGGAATAGTGTCTGGGGTCTTAAAGGTGTGTATTCAACAAAGCAACCATCTAAGTGAGGAGTCAGCTACATGGAAGTCTTCTATGTGGAAGAAGCACTCCAGCCTGTGTGAACCAAAGATGATGATAACAAGATCCATATATGACGAGGGAAAAGTATCAGAGCTGAAATTGTGAACCCCCTTGTAGAGGGTATTGGCAGGAAGGCAAAACCCATCTGCAGAGTATGTAGTCAGATTAAACCTCTGGAAGATCTCCTCTAGTCATAGGCAAGGGACTGTGATGATGGTGAATCAAACCATGGTATAATATGATACTTGATCAGTTAGCCTCTCTCTTGACCCAATCTGAATTGTCTCTCTGCTCAAATATTGTTTGATTGTTCCATGACAGAAATTTCTTCTTTGGCTTTTAAAATATTATTGGAGGTCTCTTCTTTCTTATTCTTTATTTTTATCTTTATATTATTATTATATTTTGTTTTCTTCTTTCCATTTTATTTTGTTTTTTTTTATGGTTTCTGTTAGGTCTTCTGGATTGTGACGCACAGAAGGAGTGGATGCATAGAGACAATAACTGATGCAATGGTTTATCCAGAATGGGGATGGTGGGTCGGGGGAGGGAGCATTAGAATGGATTGTGATGATATATATACACCACTTTTTAAAAATACCTCGTTTTATTGGGGGCTGTACAACTCATCAAAATCCACGCATCCATCCATTGTGTCAAGCACATTTGTACATTTCTTGACATCATCATTCTCTGTGGGGGGAGGCAGACTGCTGTCTCCCCACACCACAGGGGTGGGACTGCTCCCTGCTGTTCAAAAACAATGGACAGGCTCCTGTAGGAGTTCACACCCTACTAATAATGGTCTCTATCAGCTGAGCCAGGAACAAGTCAAACTGGCTCTATGACATCCAAAGTTAAGCTGCCATCCTAAATCTAGGATCCGCCCATCTTGTCACATGTATACCCCAATCCCTCCTCTTCCTATTGCTTGTATGTCCCTAGACCCGTCCCCCCTCATTACTGTGTAACCTATAGTGCAACCCCTTCCTGTAACGTATGACTTTACCTGTAACTAGTGGGCTTGCCCGCCCCCAAAAGGTATATAGGCCTGGGCTAGCGATAGAGCCCTCTCTCTGGCTGGTCTCTCCTCCTCTCCTCTCTCCCTGGCTCCTCTCACTGGTCGCTCCCCTCTCTTCCCCGTCTCCTCTCCAGTCCTCTCTCCCTTGTTCCCTTTCCTGTCCTCCTTCCCTTCCCCCTCTCTCCACATGGACCACCAAGCGGGGCTGAGGTGAGCAATGCTACCATGTAATGTGTCTGACTGCATTATTGCAATATCTCTTCTATCGCTCATGCTCTCGATGACTTTAATATAATATACATACATCTCAACCGTACAATTGTGCTTACTGAACCCATGGGCAGTAGTGGGGGGTGCCCCCCCCAAAAAACTTTATACTACAGTTCTCAAAACATTTGCTTTCTACTTGAGCCTTTGGTATCAGCTCCTCAATTTCCCCTCCCTCTCCCCTCTTCCCCCCTCCCTCATGAACCCTGATAATTTATAAATGATTATTATTTTGTCATGTCTTACACTGTCCCATGTCTCCCTTCACCCACTTTTCTGTTGTCCATCCCCTAGGGAGGGGATTATATGTAGATCATTTTGATCGTATACCACTCTTTTTAAAAGCAATTTAACTATGGGAGTGTATGGCATGTGAATATTACATCAAGAAGACTACTAAAAAAGAAACCAACCTTGACCAATGGTTCCCATGGGTGAATGAGAAAGAGTTTTGCTTTGGGGACATTGAGTTTATATTAATGGTGGTGGAATAATTTGGAAAACGATATCAATAATGGTTGTGCAACACAAAAAGTATAGTCAATAGCACTGAATTATACAGGTAAAAGTTGTTGAATTGGACAATGTTTTCTTATGTATATTTTTGCCACCACTTAAAAAAATGCATGAATAACAATGAGTATGTGACAGGTTTTTGTGCCAACCTGGCCAATAAACACATGTGGAGTTAAAAAGGCTGCAGTGTACTTGAAGGGCAAAGAGGCAAATGGCTTGGCAAGCCTCATCTTTCTGTCTCTTGCTCTCTGATGATTGGACCGATGTGCAGACCTTAGCTAGCTAGTTCTCTATCTCAACTTAAGAGCTACACTACCTGTGAGACACCCAACAAGGGGACTGTGTTGCTATAGTTTGAGGTTCCTTCAAGACCTGCTTTAACCACACTGCTGGTGTATACATCACTTGAGCTGCAGACTGTCGGACCCTGTAATCTGTCTCACTGTTGGTGACCTGCCCTGTTGTTTGCTGCCTGTGCCAGACTGCCTGTATGGCTCCACAGAAGACTCAGCTGTCTGCTTCCTTGACTTGCACCCAGCAGCCTCGTGAGTTGAAGGACTGCCAGTGTATTAACTGTCTCATGGAAGTGAGTTGAACTGAGCCCATTTGTACTACTCTGTGGACTAATTAGTTGTTTATTTCTTATGTTGTATATGTCTCTCTCTATATATAATCATAAGGGCCCTGCTTTTGTCTCTCTAGAGAACCCTGTCTAACACAGAGTACAAGAAGAAAAATGTCTGATATAATACATTGCTCAAAAATACATTGTGGTGATGATTGTATAACTCTTCTTAATACGATTGAACTATTGAATTGTATGATGTGTGGATAAAGTGTCAACAAAACTGTTTTTAAAAAAAATGAAGTACTTCAAGAGAAAACCCTGGTGATATACTCCCAAGAAAGCAACATAGAGGACATAATGGAAGAATGCTACGGACCACAGTTCTACTCTGCCGAATATGGAGTTTCCTTATGCTGAAATCAACTCAACAGCAACTAGTTCACCAAGTGATTGTATTCAGATGAATCAGAACTCACTGGATAGTGATGGCGTTTTGTATATGTGTGTTGTTGATGTTGTTAGGTTCCATCGAGTCCATTCCAACTCAGTGACCCCGGTACGACAGAATGAAACACTGCCAGGCCCTGTGCCATCCCCACAATTGTTCGTACGAACAACACAACCATTGTTCGTATGTTTAAGCCCATGGTTGCAGCCACTCTGTCAATCCACCTTGCTGAGGGCCTGCCTCATTTGCACTGCCCCTCTAATTTATCAAGCATGATTACCTTCTCCAGGAGCGCGTCTCTCTGATAGCATGTCTAAATTGCTTGAGACGAAGTCTTGCCATCCTTTGGCCTCCTCACCAGGTGGGGAAGGGTAGTGGTTAGACACCTACTTTCTGAGCCAGACTACCTGTGCAGTGTGAGCCTAATGGGTTATCTAATCTTGGCCCTCTGTTTTGTGTGTAGTATGTGTGTTGTTGTTGTTGTTGTTAGCTACTGTCCAGCCAGTTCTGACTCACAGTGACCCTGTGTCCAACAGAACAGAGCACTGCCCAGTCCAGCACCATCTGCACAACTGCTATCATAACCAGGCCCATGGTGGCAGAGCCACCGTGCCAGTCCATCTCCATGATGGTGTGAGTGTGTCTTGTACATATGCACCATATATACTTGTGTATACACCGAGATTTCGGCACATTTTTAATGCAGTTTTTGTGGTAAAACTAGGTGCCTCGGCTGATATACGGGTTGACTTATACTCGAGTATATGCACTACATCTATGGGTGTGAATATCTTTATATATATGCATATATGTAGTAGTCACCTAATCTGGTGTCAATTTCAGGATTAAGAGTGTAGGGATGGAGTCTAGGCTGTCAATCTGGAGATAGCCAATGAGACTTCTGTGGGCATGACCTTCTCCTGAGAATTCTGGGAAATCTGGTACTTCCTCCTTGGAGGCAGAAGACACCTCTCTCTCTCTGTCACTCCCTGAGAGACACTGCAGAAGACAAGCCACATGGACGCAACCAGACTTTGGAAGCCGGAGAAGCCAAAGAGAGACCCCTGCCAGCACTGAGATGCTTGCAACACCACTGGACCCAAGGAGTTTCTACCCACTGGCTTGTGATCGTCCTGCATTTAACTTCATTGCATGTGTTTCATGACTCTGAAAAGGACTTTATAGATTGGTATCGGACATGTGGGCTAATGGCCTTGGACTGGACTAGGTTGGGATATTTTCTCAGTGTTCAATTCCTCTTGTATATAAACCTCTCCCTTAGATACATATGCATGTTTATGAATTTGTTTCTCTAGTCTACCCAGACTAACACAATATGTATCATATATATGATACTAAAAGAAATGTAGGATAGCTTCTTCCTGTCCTGCAGGTGCTGTGCACATTAAATGACCTCCAGCAAGCACAGCACTTAGGAAGGTTCCTGGCAGACAGGCAATGCACATTCTGCCAGGCATGCCCAAAGGTGGCCCTGGCAGAAGCCAGCCGGCCCAGGAGGAGCCCGCCTCCTCCTTGCAGCACACCCAGCTTCTCCTTTCTCCCCTTCCCCCGGCTCAGGACAGGGCAGGTTCTCGCAGCTCATGTCAGAACAGCGTTGTTTCCAACTAGGGCACCGGTGCAGTCTTGGCGGCAGGAGAGCCATCTTGCCGAGAGCGGCCCTCTCCAGTGGGATCCTCCAGCCGAGGTCTACCCACGGCTGTGCACACCACGGCAGTGCCCGTCTCTCCCGTATGTTCATGTGCCCCTAAGTTGCCAATGCAGGCAGGACATTGCTGGAACCACAGTGACGAAGTGGGGGCTCGAGATCGCCTTAAAGACGGTTTCTGAGGACAGGAATCACGTCCAGTTCCACTTCCAACCAGGCTCCGCACCCCTTGGTCAGAATAAATCATCGGTTCCTGCAGGTAGGTTTGTGAGCAGGCAACAGGAAATGTTTTCATTCGGCGGCTTTTCTTCGGAGTCGAATAACTCAGGGGTGAATGAGAAGCAGTTGAGACCCTCATTCCCTGTGCCTGCTTGCCTTGCTGATCCATCACATGTGTACTAGATGCCCAGCCGGGAGCGATCTCCACGGACAGGTTTGCCATCACCATTGGCAGATACTCAGTATGCTCCCTAAACAGTGGGCTCCCCCTGTCCTATCCTGGGGCTGCTGGGAACCACTAATGAACTTTGGTCTCTGGGTATTTGCCTATTCTAGATAGTTCCCCCAAGTATGCCCCTTTGTGACTGACTGGCTTCACTCGGTCAATGATGCAATGTTCATCCATGCATGTATCAAGGCTTCACTTCTCTTTATGGCCGAATAATATCCACGTATAATAGCATTCATCAATCGGTGGTAATTTTTAGGTTGTTTCCACTTTGGGGCAATGACCAGTGGTGCACGTGTGTCTGTTTGTATCATTTCTTTCCGGTCTCTTGAGTCTACACCGAGGAGTGGAGTTGCTGAGTCATCTAAAGGGACCTGATGGTACAGGAAACCGCAGTGGCATAGTGGTTACAAGTTGGGCTGCTAACCACAAGGTCGCTAGTTCCAAACCACCTGGAGCTCTGCAGGAGATAGATAAGGCTTGCAAATCCTGCATGCAGTTAGAGTCACAGAAGCCTGCAGGGATGATTCTACCCTGGGGGCTATGAGTCATAACAGACTCAGTGGCAGTGATTATACGTATCTTTTTAAGTGATGAGATGGTATCGTGACCTAAGTCTTGGGCTGCTAACTCTAAAGTTGGCCATTCAAACCCACCGCTACTCATCTGCAGAAACATGGTGCTGACTGCTCCCCTAAAGATGGGCAGTCCCAGAAACCCGACCCAGGCTCCCTCTGAGTTAGAGGTGACTTGATGGCAGCGCCGTTTAGGACATGGGCGGTCTATGTTTATGAGGACGCACCACACTCTCCGCACATCTCCAGTACCATTTTGCATTCCCGTTAGCAAAGGGCCAGATTGCCAACCTCTCCACAGCCTCACCAGCATTTGTGTTTCCTGTTTTTTGGCTCGTTGTTGTTGTTGTCAGGAGCCATGTAGTTGGTCCCCATCCACAGGGACCCTGTGCCCCACAGAACAAAAACACGGCATGGACCTGTGCTGCTCCGATACGTGAGTCCATTGTTGCAGTCACCCGATCAATCCTTCTCCATGGGAGTTTTCCTCCCTTTTGCTGCCCCTCCACTTTACCAAGCATGCCGTCCTTCTCCAGGGACTACTCCCTCCTGACCGCAGGTCCAAAGTAGGTGGGATGAAGTCTCGCCATCCTTATTTCTAAGGAGCGCTCTGGCCATACTTCTTGCAAGACAATCACGTTGTCCTTTAGCAGCCCATGGTACTTTCAATATTACTTTCCAATATTATTTGAATATTATAATTCCAATGCATCGATTCTTCTTCAGTCTTCCTTATTCAATGTCCAGCTTTCACATGCATGTGAAACAATCGAAGATACTGTGACTTGGGTCAGATGTGCATTAGCCCTCCAACCAACACCCTGGGTTTTCCATATTCTAAGGAGGACGTGTGCAGCAGACTCACTCAGCACAAGACGTCTCTTCGATCTCTTGTCTGCTGCTTCCAAGAGCACCGAGTGTGGATCCAAGCAAATCCTTACAGCATGGACTCTTCCTCCGCTTATCAGGATGTGCCCTGTCAGTCCAGTTGCGATGATCTCCATCTTCTTTACCCTGTGTCATGAGTCATACTTCTCTTGGCAGGTGGTAAATTGATAGCTCCCTAGTCATATTGAACATCTTTTCATGTGACTATTGTCTTTTTGTGTATCTTCTCTGGTGATGTGTCTACTCAAGTTCTTTGCCCATTTCTTTGTCTCTTAATTGAACAAGTACTTTATATATTCTGGACATTGAACCCTATCCGATATACAGCCTTTTAAAAAACCAACAAACAGAAATGTTTAATTTTCATCAAGTCCAATGTATCTACGTTGTCTTTGGTTGCATGTGCTTTTGGTGTCATACCTAAGACTCCATTGTTGCTAAAGAAACATCCCGGTGCTTTCCTCTTGGAGTTTTATGGTTGGGTTCTTCCATTTAAGTTCTCGGTCCAATTTGACCTACTTCTGTATTGGGGGTGAGACATGGGTCTAACAGCATCCTCTTGCATAAGAAAATCCAGGTGTCCAGTATCATTTATTAAAGAGCTTGTTCTTTTCCCACTGAATGCACTTTGGTGTTTTTAATTTGTTAACTTTTTCCCTCTGAAGTGGGGGAAGATTAACAGAGCAAATGAGTTTGCCATTCAGCAATTCCCCATTGGAGGAATATAGCGTCCTTATAAAGCACGCACACACGCACATGCACACACATCCACACAACCGACTGTGCATGTATGGGTTTATTTCTGGAATCTCAATTCGATTCCATTCTAAGTGTCTACTGGTCCACCAGTACCAGACTGTTTTGATTAGTGTCACTTTAAAATATGTTTTGGGAACAGGAAGTGTGAATTCTTCTACTTTGGTGATTCAGACCCCTTGAGAGTTCATATAAATTTAAGATTAATTTTTCCATTTCTCCCGGGAAGGCTGTCAGAATTTTATCAGAATATTTTAATAATAAAATTTTAATTTTAGAAAAGTTTTCGATTTACTAAATCTTGTCACGATGGCACAGAGAATTCTCATTTACTCTGCAGTCAGTACCCGTTGTGAATGTCTAACATTAGTTTGGCACATTCATCACAATAAATGCCTTGTTGTTAACTAAAGTCCATACTTTATTCAGATTTCTTCCATTTTCCCTTTATGTCCTTTTCAGTTCCAGGAATCCATCCTCTCCAGGATACCCCATTAAATTTAATTGTCATGTCTCCTTAGGCTTCTCTCGATTGCGAAAGTTTCTTGGCTTTGGCCTTTTGAACGTTCCCTGGATCCTACTATACAGCCAGGGCTGACAACCGCTGATCCAGAGCCAGGGTTTGAATACTGGCTCACCTACTTAAGAGCTAAGTAATCTTGGACAAGTTATGCAATCCTTTGGGACTTCCGGTTTCTCAGTTGTAAGAAGGGGATATTAATATTACCTATCCCCTAAGTTATTGTGAAGTTTAAGTGCGCACAGTGTCTCCTAACTTTTTCACAGAAGACAAGGAGAAATATGTAGCAGTATGTACTCACACAGTAAAACCGGAAACATATACTGCCTTAATGTCAATTCTGATTCACAGGGACACTTTAGGTCAGAGTAAAGCTGCCCCCTTTGGGTTTCAGAGAGTGTAAATCTTTACGGGAATAGAAAGCCTCATCTTTTGCCCTTAGAGAGGCTGGTGGGTCCGAACCACTGACCTTGTAGTTCAGCATCCCAACATGGACTCCACCACACCACCAGAGCTCCTTATTTGCAAATAAGTAGCACAAATTATAATAACGTAAATGGATGGATCTGCTCGTGGCCAGGAGTGAGGGAATAAAGAAACCCAGGCATGTGCATCACCTGTAGCATGCCACGGAAGCCACATTGGGACAGTTGGGATTAATACAGGTAAAAGTGCTGGATTCTTCCTGGGTCAGTATGCGCCCTCAATAAATATTTGCTGGAAGTATTGAGGCAGAGACACCCCTGGAAACAGCCAGAGGACCTGTGCAGGGCAGTGAGAAGTAACCCAATGCTCGCGCGGAGCCCATCAGTCCAACATTATGTGTTTTTTCAAAGGGGATGAGCATGTGCGTGCCACCTCTGCAGAAAGAGGAACTTACTCTGCCATCCCGATGGACTCTGCCCAGGGCACCTGGCTGCCCTGCAAGGAACGAGAACAGCCAGTTCACTGACAATGCGGAATGCAGGGCGCCTGGCAAACTGAAACACTGTCACTCAGAAACTGGAGACTCAAGGTTTCATGCCAGATTTCACCAGGCAAATCCTTCCTGCTGTCTGCCTCTCTGGCGCCTCCTTCTGGCACCTTCGTGGTAGTTCATGACTTGCAGCACCTACCAAGCAGCAGCTAGCTCCTTGCACAGGGAGGGAGGGAGTCACACTGCCCTACCTCGAAGTTAACCTTGGATCAAGTGCGTGGTTCAAATGCTCCAGAAGACCTGAAGTAACAAGAAGTCATTTTTTTCCCTCCTTTTCTCCACATTTTCCTGGAGTATACTTCCTGAAGCTGACAAATTAGAGTTCTGATGTGGACTGATAACTTGTCTATAACTGTGCACCACCCTATTTGAACACTTCTCAACTCTGTGAGACTTAAGTCACCTAAAGAATCCTCCTATGCAGAAACGACTTTTCACTGCTGTAAAGTGTCCCTATATTTCTCATCTCCCACTGAAGTGGGCTCGAGGCCGATTCACCGTGATTCGGTTTCTGAAAGAGTAACTCCTTACATGGCTTTCTCCTGAGGAGTGGCTAGTGGTTTCGAAGGGCTGACCTTGCAGTTAGCAGCCCAACACTTAACCACTATGCCACCAGGGCTCTTAAAGTGGGCAATGACAAGAGCTCATTGTTGGTAGACCAGGGTTTAAATTTTAGCCCTGCTGTGTGACCTTGGGTAAGTTATTTAAACTCCCTGGGCCTCTGTTTCCTCATCTGTCAAGTTGGGATTCAAAAACAAAAAAACACCCTACAAGTAATACGTTGAGAGGATTAGAGAGTCCAGTCAGCGGTAGCTAGGACTGTGCTGGTTCCCACCATAATTCTGAGTGGCAGGCCGGCATTCTCTCTACTTTGCCGAGGCAGAAGTTAGGGCCCAGAGATGGGGAGTAACTCAAATGAGCAGCAGAACTCATTTCAGCCTTTCTAGACACCAAGTCTAGTGGCCTTCCCTCGAGCCCCCTCCACACAGGCAAAGGCCTGCCCGTCTCCCTGCCCCACGGTGACAGACACCGGCTGAGCTGAGAGCCGGCAGCTGGAGAAGTGCCCACAGTCAGAAGAAGCCGAAACAGAGACTGGGAGGTCCACTCAGCAGGTGTGAGCGGGATGCTCCTGGCTGAGGATGCAGAGCACAGATGTGCTGGAGGTTCTTGGCAATCAAGAACAAAGGCCTGCTGAGCAGCTGCTGATGGCTGACTCAGAGAGCGGCTAGAGTACTGTGAGAGGCCGGAGGCTCTGAGGCCAGGAAAGGTAGGCAGAGGTGCGGGGTGGACAGTAGTGTGAGCAGGGAGGGGCTCAGAGATAGCATGCACCGAGGAGAAAAGGCAAGCCAAGCACTTGCCGTGGAGTAAATTCTAACTGATGGCAGCCCCAAGGGGGTCAGAGTAGCACCGTGCTCCATGGGATTGTTCCATGGTTGACTTTTCAGAAGTAGATCACCAGGACTTGCTTCTGAGGAACTTCTGTGTGAACTTGAACTGCCAGCCTTGCGATTAGCACTGAAGACCTTTGGGGAGAAAGAGGAGGCTTTCTACTCCCATAATGAGTTATAGTTTCTGAAACCCACCGGGACAATTCTACCCTGTCCCGTAGCATTGCTAGATGAGTCCGAATCAACTTGATGGCAATGAGTTTGAGTTCGGAGGGACTTTTGGGGTGCAACAGGTGAAAGGTCCTTTGCTTGTGGTACAGACATTTTTAGGATGCCTTCTAATGATACACACACACACACACACACAGTGTTTCCCTTTCCATTCCTTGGCACACAAAACAACATTCCGCTCACCTGTGACCAAGTTCAGAATCAAATGATTAGCTTAGCTTGGTCTGGGATGTTCTAGATGGCCATGTGCTGTCTACATGTCAGTTCCATCGACGTGATCAGACTCTTTTTAAGCTTTGTCTTCTAGAGGTCCCGGCGTCCTGGACTCTCAACTAGAAGGTTACCCAGCCCAAGGTTCCCTACAGGGTGTAAGCTTCCCTTCCAAGAGTCTACCAGGCTCTACTTGAACGCTCCTGGGACAAGGAGCTCACGACCTCTCAGAAGAAGAAGAGGAAACTCATCACACTCACTCCTGCCAGGCCGAGTCCTATATGTGTCCATCCTGCAGGACAGAGTGAGACTGCTCTTCTGTGCTTCCAAAATGACCAGAGCAAAAGATGGTCTAATCTTTCTCCCGTGGAGCAACTAGTGGGATGAAGCATCTGACCTTGATGTTCACGGCTGTATTTGTAGCCCAGGACACCACCAAGGCTCCTTATGTCTTTCGAAGCAACCCTTTTGATACAGACAGCCCCAAATCCTAGAGCACGCTTCCTTATTCGTCAGAACCCCTTCAGTGATAAGAGACAGAAAAGCCTAACTCCTGTGTCCTTGATGGAGACCCCTTACTGGGGGTCCACAGTCATGAGTCCGGCCCAAACTGCCTCGTGGAAGGCCCAAGAGCAGTCCTGTAAGCGCCTCTGCATTACCTAATGCACGCACCCCCTTAAAGGCCCCCCCCCACCCCACTACCCCAGGAGTCCCACCAATAACTGTGTGTGGTAATCTGCCACCAAGAATGTTTTGTGACTGTTTTCTCTGACCCTCATGTCCTTATTACAGCTGTGAGCAGTGTGTCACTACAAACCCTTGGACCCATTATGACCTCAGGCGAGTGGTGTCCTTCACCTCCTATACGATGTCTCTGAAGGTGTCCTGTCCTCCAGATATTCTCCTTAAAAGAAAAGGGAGAGAGGAGAGAGACTGATGGGGCCCAAGACTATGAGCCTTAGTCACCCTTCAGACCCAGAAATGAACTCACTCACAGGCGGGAATAATCACCCACTCACGATGCAAAGGGCGGCGTTTCCTCAAGGACGAAGCGCAGTGGGTTAGGGAAGAAGGAGGCGTGCAAACAGGAAACAGGGAGGAAGTGGTGAGGGATGGTCCACTGAGCGGGTCGCAGTGTTTAAGTTGAGACAAAATAGGCGTGGATTATTGAAGTAAAGCTGATGATCTGCTCTGTCAACTGTCTCCTAATTCACCGTAAAAAGTTTAAAGTGCAAAAAGAAAGGACGAAACGCCCAAGCTCAAATGGTCTATGCAGAACACAAAGGGACAGATAGGCAAGTGGTGTTCTCAGTGGACACTTGTGCCACGCACATCTCTCTCCAGCGAAGGACCCTTGACCCCAGCTGCTGGAAGGGCTGCCGGCAGACAGCCTGTATTAGTCCCCTCCTTCATGGGGAGCCCTGCAGCCAGTGGTGGATCATTGGCTTGGCCATCTCCTCTCAACTCAGGTGACGCTGGGAGACCTTTGTCACTCCAGGGCTCCTCCAGGGATGGGGCTCAGCGGAAGTCCTCCCTCTGCCCGTCTGCCGCTTCTCCTTCCATTCTCATGTGTCCACCCCAGAGCTACCCCCTAAAAATACCCTCCATCCCAAATTCCCTTTCTCCCCTGGAATCAATGGGTGGCTTCAAACTGCCCACTTCCCAGTTATCCTCCAGGCTAGGGTAATTCTCCTCTGTCACGTGGGGAGACTGTGAGTGGAACTCTGATTTGGTGGCACCCAACCACCACCAAAGAGCCCAGATAGCATCGTGGGGACAGGTTGGACTGCTAACCCCAAGGTGGACAGTCGAAAAGCCACCAGCTGCTCTCCGGGGAACGATGAAGCTTTCCGCTCCCATCAAGACTTGCAGTCTTGGAAACTCCCAGGAGCAGTTCTACCCTGCCCTATAGGGTCGCCAGGAGTCGGCGTAAACTTGCTGGCAGTGAGAACTGCAACAACGACACACTGTCTCAGAATCCATTTCCCGGAGGACACAGCTTGTGACATATTGGCTCACGGGCGTCTGGAGTGTGAGGCACAGCTGCCTCCAAGGCCTCAGCCTGAGAGGTCAGGGAGAGGGTGGTCTCTCCTCTTGTCTCTGCCCTCCTGCTGTGGGCTACACTCTCAGGGAGGCTGCCTCCAGGGTGGTTCCCTACACCCCAAGCATCCGTGCTGCCAGCCCTCCCTGTTCAAAAAACCCCAAGCTCACTGCCATTGAATCCACGCCGACTCACAGCGACCCTATAGGAGAGGGTAGAACTGCTCTTGTGAGTTTCTGAGACAAACTCGTGACAGGAGTAGAAAGTCCCATCTTTCTCCCACAGAGCGGCTGGTGGTTTCGAACTGCTGACCTCGCAGTAACAGCCCAACTCATAACTACCACACTCCCAAGGCTGCTGCCAGCCTACATCCAGATAAAAACCAAAGCAAGCCAGCTCACTGGCATGGAATCGACTCTGAAAGGTGGTGGTAGGGGTCTGTCTTTACCCACATGTCCACTCTCGTTCAAAGTCTGCTTCTCATCCGGCAGGTTATGTCACCACGCAGCGATCAGAGATGGGGTTGGTGATGGGCTTAGGCCAGGACCACATCATCGCCTTGGCATAAGAGTTGGCGTCAGCCTACCCCGAAGAGACCCAGAGTAATCGGGAGAAAGGAAAGCAGCAAGGCACAAAGGTGTAACACAGTGATGCTATGTGGAAAGAGGTCTCCTTGTTCAGACCCAAGTCTGAGCCCTCTTCTCCCAGACAGCATATCACAGGTGTGAAGAGCCCCCTCTACCCTCGCCCCAGGCTGCTGCTTCCTACTTCCTGTTCGCCCATCTTCCCTCC